>NC_134269.1:105470898-106093852 GCF_031893055.1 Leptodactylus fuscus
TTTGAGAAAATCTTTATTTATATTTGCAAAAATGTTTAATTTTTAATTGTCTACAAATATAAATATGGTTATGTTCATGGGAAAACACTTTAATAGAACTGAACTGAAGAGCAGCAAGCAATGCGCACATTAATAACAAGCAAACAACCTTAGTTTCTGGCTCACACATCACTTTAGAGGTCACGCATGGACAGTTTCTTTAAGAAGTTTAGTATTTTAATAAATGAAAGAAATAAGTTATTTGTACAATATGTTTGTACTATGCTTTTCTAAGAGAGAGCATTTGGAATAAATAGCATAAAGAGTTATTCTGAATGAATAAAGAGAGCAATGCTTGTGGAGCCACCTCTCCATTCACAGTGGCCCATTCGGGACTGGAGGGGAGTCAGCAGACCCCTGTTTTTGGGGATGGTTGTGGGTGCAAATGTTGGGACCCACATCTGAGACATTTATCACATAACCAGTAGATATGTAATAAATGTTTAAGATGAGAATATCCCTTCAAGATCTTCACATTGTCTTGGTGCTTCCCTAAAGCTTTGATTTAGCTCACTATTATTCTTGTCTAATTGTAGACAGAGAAATGTGATAAAGATTCTTCCGGGATGGACCATGTTGCTGCAGACAAGCTCCCAGCTGCTGAAAGTCTTCATACAAATGTCCACTCTAAGCCAGTACAGAGTGAGGACATCAAACAGGTTGGTGGACAAGCCGACAACATTGCAAGTCCTTTAGAGCCCCAGAAAAAACAGATTGTAGGACAAGAGGTTTGGAACAATATGGAATCAAGGATTAGGGTGGATTATAATAGCAATTGTACTATAGAAGGTGAAACGGACAGTACTGGATGTGAAAATACGGAAGGAAAAGTTTTAGAATCCATTCCAGATGATTCAGGAGATCTGGCGGAAGCAACGAATAAACATGTTGATGAAAATGAGGTAGGTAACAGTGTGTAGTTTGGAGAATGTTTTACACCATTCTGAAGTGGAATCTGAACATTTCTTGTGTATTTTCATACCGTCTAAATGAAGTACATGTGCCCACTGTCAGTTTGATCAACAGACCTTCCTGGTGTTAAACTTTTGTTCCCTCTAAAAAGAGTTGACATGGCAATACATTAATGACTCTTGAGAGAAATGTTTCATTAGAAGACCCCCGCCCCTTATTTTTCCTGGTAAACATGTAGCATCACTGAAATTTCTTGCTAAATGCAGGACAGGATGACTAAAAGTTCACACCAAGGAAAGAACCATTTTATTGTTTGGTTGTCTCTTCTCAGACCAGTAACATAGCGTCCATTAGTCACATGGCCATACTACAATTCAGATCCATTGCAGTACCACGCACAGCCACTGTACAATGTACAGTATACGGTACTGTGTGTGATACGTGATGTAAAGGTCAAAGCAATAAATGTTATAGTTGTGGAAAACCCCTTTAATGGTGGTGTCCAGTTTTTTTGTATTGATGAACAGGAGGTCAAACTCACAATGCAGGTCTATTAGAGCATCAATTTGACTCCCATAAATCTGCATTGATAGTTTCACATCTTGTTCATAGAGGAAATACTGTGTGCATCAGAGTCCCGGGGAAACGGGACAAAAAAAAATTACTGGAGTGTGTCATTAAAATGAAGAAACTGCGCTAAAAACCACATGAAAGCTCCGTGCACTTTGTTCTGATGCAGTTTGGACTGCACCATGTGAGCCTTGAAATATGCTTCATGTTGAAATATACTTCAACATCATCTGTTGCCTTTGAATGAGTCTGTCCAACTAAAGATATATGGTACTGGATATGTAAGTGTTTTGGTTTTGCTTTAGGCACATTTTATCTGGTTTTTCCTTGTGAATGATATCTTTATTCTTTGGTCATTACAGATCACTGATACCACCCTGAGCAGACCTGACTTAAGTAACACATCTGATAAGGGGTCCATTGTGGAATCTATTGCCGAAAGCTCTAGCACAGCTCTTATAAAAGCTTGTGAGCAGGAGAGTAACAATATATCTTTGCATGAATCATCTGAGAAGAGTGAAGGAAAAGAAGAGCATATTATTGGAGAAGATGAAATCAGTCCTTCAGTAGAACATGTCATTCCTGGGATCTGTACAGAAAAGATTCATATTGTACAGGAAACAGATGTAGATGAACCCGATCATATCTCAGAAGCAAGCATGGTATGCCCTATAGGAAAATTGCATCTTCTGTTTGAATCCAGATGTTTGTTCTTACTGTAAGGGGGTTGCCATGGGAGCCTCTGTCCATACCCCATAGTATGTCCCAAAGAAGTTGTTCTCAACCTGTGGTACATGTATCTCCTGAGGGCATGCTGCAGCTCAGAACCACTGGTCTATATTACATGCTGCAATGCATGCATGTACTCCATGCCCAGGATGGAAGCCCATGCATGGCTGCGGTAGTTATCCTTACTTAATTCCTTCTTAACTGCCATCTTTAAAGATGGTGGGCACTCTAATGGTACCGGGTCTCCACTGTAATGTAAAGCGGAGACCTGAAGCAAATACCAGCAATCAAATCAAATAAAACAAAAAGTCCCCCGGGCCAGCATAGCCGAGCCACAATAGTAATGTAGTGAATCTCCCATAGACTACAGTTGTATTGCATTCTATGGGACTTGCAATCAGATGATTGTGGGTTCAAGCCCATTAGGTGGCCTAATAAAATAGTAATTAAAAAAAAAAAAAAGTTCATATTTGTCACCCAAACAATAAGCCCTCATATGGCTCTGTGAACGGAAAAATAAAAACGTTATGGGATTTGGAAGGTGGGGAGTCAAAAAGATAAATCGAAAAAATGCCACATGCGGGAAGGGGTTAAAAAGCATAATGAGTGCTTCCATGAGTACTAATTTAGGTGCTCATTGTAGTTACATGGGCCCTTAAGTGAGTGGTTAGCTACAGTCATAACTGACCACTGCTCCATGTTTCCTCCACGCTCATGGCCAACTGCATTGAGCACTGCAGTGCAGCATGTTTTATAGGCTTCACTGGCTGTGGGGCATTATGTTCCATGTGGGGGTAGCTGCGGGCTGTGTATGTGCTGGCTATCAAATTACACGTGGTCATTTTACTACATGTGGGGGCACTTAAGGGGCCATTACATAACTCTCATAAGTCATTTATAAGCGTTATTTTGGGGCTACCTTGTTGGAACTTTTTAGCACTAAGAGGAACATTGAAACCATTAAGAAACACAAACCTAGAGAAAGACACTGGAAACGGTGACGACTTTTCTGCCAGATGCATTGGCCATGAATTTAATTGTTTTAATGCTTGGGAAATGTGGTAGAGTAAGACCTTATTCATACTAACAATCACCACAAAAAAATCAGTCAGGAACAGTAAAATTGACAAATTATAAAAATATAATATTTTACTAGTGCCAATAATCTATAGAAATTCATACAAAAACATGTAACAGTTAAAAAGGCAAAGGGCAAAATGGACCGCTGCACAGAAAACAACTCAGGAGTCGCACTAGGAGAAACAAATATACAGGGGGTGGACAAAAAAATGGAAACACCTTGAAAAATCATCAAAATATCTTTTAATATGGTGTTGGTCCACCTTTTTGGCAAATACAGCCTCAATTCTCAGAGGTATTGATTCATACAAATTGTGAATTGTTTCCAAAGGAATTTTAGCCCATTCTTTAGTTAAAGCATTCTCCAGTTCTTTTAGAGACAATGGTGGTGGAAATCGACTTCTTACTTGAATCTCTAAAATCGACCTTAAATGTGGTGGCCAGTTGACATGCTGAACTTTATTAGAATTTTCCCCGTGCCATTCTTTAACAATTCTTGCTCTATGGAGTGGTGCATTCTTATATTGAAAGATGGCATCCCCCTCTGGAAACAGTTCTTGAACCATAGGATGAATTTGGTCGGCCAAAAGTCCTAAAGAGTGATGACTGTTAATTCTTCTATGAAGGGAAATCATTGGCCCAGTGGATTTCCAAGAAATAGCCCCCCCAGATCATCACTGAACCCCTGCCATGTTTGACAGTTGGGAGATGGCAGTCTGGATGACATTATTCTTTTGGCTGTCTCCAAACATAAAGACGGCCATAAGTCAGAAAAAGGGTAAACGAATTCATCAGAGAAAATCACATTTTGCCGCTGCTCGAGGGACCATTTCTGGTGGTTTCTACACCACTCTAAACGCTTTGAAACATTTGTCTTTGAGAGCAGAGGTTTTCTATTTGCAGCTCTTCCATGGAATCCAGATTTGTGACGCTCCCTTCGAACAGTTTTTGTGGAAACTGAGTTCTGTACGTGTCTGTTGAGCTCTGCAGTGATTTTAGGAGCTGTAGTCTTGCGATCCGCTCTAGCAATTCACTTTAGAGTTCGACGGTCTCTCTTAGACAACTTTGAATTTCGACCAGACCTGTGCTTGGCCGAGAATGTTTTCCCTTCTCTTTCAAAAGCAGTCATTACTTTGGAGACATTAACTCTTGAAACGCCACGCATTCAGGCACTTTTTACACTAGCGCCTGCCATTCGTGCACCAACAATTTGGCCTCTTTGAAAGTCTGAGAGGTCTGCCATTTCTAGAAGGTTATAACCAATTTCCTTAAATTTTGATTAAAAAAAAAAGGTAGTTTCAAAAAAACATATCAAATAACAGAATTAGAAAACAAAAAAATGAAAATATAGCAAGATTTGATTGATTTGAACATGTGAACAAAAAGTGATGCCAAAAAGTCAAGTGTTTCCATTTTTTTGTCTACCCCCTGTATATCCAACATATATGTATATCAGTGATAGCAACCTAAATATCTCCAGACCACCCTCTTAGTGGTATATACAAATTCCAAATCCTGATAGAGATATATATATATATATATATATATATATATATATATATGGCTAACACTAAATATTGCCCACTCTCTTTGATTTAATCATACTCCATTTTCTGGCTAATAGGTTAAATGCCATGATGTAATTTGAAAGGCACTCTAAGTTTGTACCCCAGTGCTAGTATCCAACCTCGACTTATTTCACTACTCCAGGGCTTTCTCAAAAATGGCTGTGTGATGGCAGTTTTTGGAACATTGATTTCTGTTCATGTATTTGTGTCTGTCTGGGGTTTTTTAAGGTCTGTTTTTAGTGTAATGTCAAAAATCGTGCATATTTCTGGCAGTTTTTCACGCATCCCTCATAGATTCTATAACGGATGTGTGAAAAAAGATGCAAAACAGTCAAGAAAAATGTAGACCACACGCACGGTCAGCCTTCTAGCGGTATATAATACCGCTGATAGTAGAAGATATTAATGCTCACTATCCTTCTCCATTGTAAAAGGCAACAAGCAATTTTTTAGTTTCATGTTTTCTTCCTTATTACAGAGTTGCTTTGTTTGCATTCAAAAAACCAAGGTCGATAAAGCCTTTAACAGCCACTTTCATCACACACAATCACTTTTTGTTTTCTTTTTTTAAAGGTGGATGAAGTTGAGAAGGATGTGCCAGAAATGCCATTCTTCAGGCTGCATGTTGCCTCGTCTTGTTCTAGTGAAGATGATGATGATGCCAATGCTGACCTTCTTAATGCAGCAGCCACAGATGAGGGAACAAAGGAGTCAGGACCATCAAACTATGATGTGAACCTTAGCTCTGGAAACGTAGAGGGAAGTTGTCTTGTAGCAACTGAAAAAGAGGTGCCTTCTACAGAAAATAAAGCAGCTACAGATCATGCAGAGGACTTTCACAATGGTGTGGTCTGTTTAGTAGATGAACCAGCAGAAGCTGGTGCAGACTCTGGTGAATTGGATCAGGTTGCTATCACTTCTGTATCTGAAGGCCTGGATAGAGAAGCCATGGCTGGAAGATATACAATGGAGGTTGCTACCCAAAGTGAAAAGCATGAAGGACATGTCCATAAGGATGAGGTACCAGAAAGCCAAAATCAACTGCCTATATCTCAGACACCATTCGAAGAAGAAAAGACAAATAGCAACACCAGCTCAGTAAAGACTGTAAATGAGGAAGATGACTCCTCTGGCTTAGCTGTCAAAGAAATGCAGACTGACATGTCTGAGTTTCAGCTTTTGTTGCTAAAGCACCAAACAAATAATGTTGAAAGTTCAGCATTAACTAATAATACGCTGGATGGAAAATCTGATGTTAGTGACCCCAATGAAAAAAGTCTGCAGTTAAATATAACAAGTTCTTTCAGTGATCAGTCAATTGTCGAAATGGGTTCAGAACAAAACCCTGTAGAAAAACAACAACCAGATGTCCCTGAGGATGATGTTTATGTGTGCTCAGATGTCATACCAACCAAAATAAGTGCCAAAGACCCACCGCCCAGCAGCAGGAGTTCAAGCAGCAATAAAAAGGAAATCCTGTCAAAGTTAAAGCGTATATTCTCAGGGTCCATGACTGGTCAACAAGTTACTTCCACTTCTGAAAATGTGATGTCTCCAGGCTTAAATATCACAAGTGGTAGCGTCTTACAAGAAACAGGTGAAGTTTTTGATGTGGAAAAAAATGCACTTCCACATGATGAAAATAACGCCTCAGAGAATTGTATTGTTGTAACTGAAGAGCCTGCAATACACGATTCATCACCTGAAGAATCATCCATTACTATTGTAAACCAGGTTGAGAATGACGAAGGAGAGATGATGCCTCCTCAAGATAACTGCTTAATATCACCATCTCTTGAAGATGTATCTGACAGCATTGAGCAGGATCCATCTCCAGAGCTTCCTGATATTTGTTTCATAGTGAATACAGGGAGCATAAGTAAAGAGCAGTATGATCGCTGGTCAGAGACTTCTGATGAAGACATTGAATATATAAGCTCATATAAAGAACCTGAGCCACATCAAGAACATTTCCCGAAAGAAATTTCTGAGTCTCATGGTAAATTCCTAGATAAAGCTAAATGTTCTCAGGAACAGACTACCTCAGATGAGGCAAAAAAGAGCTATAAAAGGCAATCCAATAATGGTGTATCTGAAACGAATGAACACTTCTCAAGGCAGCTTCCAGATCTTGAGTACAACAACAACACTACAAAGGAGCCGAATGTTAGTGCAACTAGAAACATTAAAGGCCCTGCTAGGGCTACGCGAACAGTCAACAAGGAGAGTTCCTCCAACTCTGATTTGGACCACCTCTTCTCTAATAGAAGAATGGTGTCAGATGACCTTACTCAGAACACTCTTGATATGGAAAATGTACGTTTCATGTGTAGGCTAAAGGAGATTTTACGAAAGTCATCCACAGATAAGCACATTTATGGACCTCCTTTTCAGACAATGTTTGAGTCTAAGAAGATTCCCAGCTGTTCACGTACTGCGACAAAGAATATAAGCCCGCTTCTTATCACTATGCACTGCCCATATCGCAGGACAGACTTTAGAAGGCATGACAGTTTGCATCCAGGCATTTATAATAGTTCACCCTACTATGAAGATGAATTATTGGACAGGCCTGTTGCACATTCCAGGACTATAAGAAAGTTTAGATCTTCTAGATATTCTCCTTTTCACTTCAATCGGTTACGATATGAAAATACTTTGGACAAATCAAATAATGACATTTCAGTTATTCTGAATGAGTGTGTCCAGTCCAATCACTTAAAGCTGAATAGTGTTGGCTTGGGTAGCTCTGCAATAGATAGAACTTCAGCCAGCCAACAGGCAGAGGAGAGTGGCCGGCAGGCAAGAAGGGCATGTGTACCAACCTCTTCCAAATCACAGTCTGTTAAGAACATGATATCAGATCTATGTGTGAAACTACACTCAAAGCTACAGAACGTTGCAAAAGTGTCTGAGCATAAGATTTATTTTTACATATATGAGAGTGAAGATGACAATTTCATTTCAACAACTAAGGTAATTATTATGCAATGTGAACAGTCTGATATGCTGTGATTTAGTACATCTCTTGCCATGTATGTTGCCTACTAATTTGTATTCAACCCCTATGCCACCAAAACAACTTAAGCACCATAGTATCAGATGCCCCTTCAGAGGTCTTCTCGAGACCATGTCTCAAATACTTTAGCAGCACAACACTTAAGTCCAGTAAGTTGCATGGTAGAGTTTCCATGTTTAGGGTTTTTTTTTTTTTTTTCTTCAAGCACATCCATAGATGCTAAATTTTGAGGCCAAGTCAGCACTAAACATTTCATTATATTCCTCAAACCATTCCTGAACAATTCTTCCATTGTAACAAGGGGCTTCTTCCTTTAAGGAATATCATTGACATTAAGGTTTATACTTAGGCTTCAGCAATGTTTAGGGAGGTGGTATGTATTAAAGAAACATCCATATGAATGTCAGAACCCAGAGCTTACCAGCAGACCATTGCCCAAAGCAACACACTGCCTCCACCAGCTTGTCAGGTAAGCAGTATACACACATGTAGCTGTCTGATGAAATATGATTAATCAGATCAGGCCACCTCCTTTCATATCTCTCTGGTCATGTTCACACTAGGCACATTGCAGTTGCCTGGGGTCATCCTGGGCACTCTGATTTGTCTACTATATGTAGCAGGCTGTCATGCACACCATTTTGGCATAGCCAACAATAGCTTTATTAGCAATCTGCTATATTAGCCCTTTTTGATGGGATCGGATTAGCCCTTGAACCCCATGTGAGCCTTCAACACCCATTGCATTC
The DNA here is from genome assembly GCF_031893055.1 of Leptodactylus fuscus. Taxonomy (NCBI): domain Eukaryota; kingdom Metazoa; phylum Chordata; class Amphibia; order Anura; family Leptodactylidae; genus Leptodactylus; species Leptodactylus fuscus. The sequence goes on from NC_134269.1 coordinate 105,479,565, forward strand.
AACAAACACGTAACAAAATGTCCTACACTTAAAGAATATGGCACACAAAAAAGTTATAAAAAGTTAAAAAGTACAGAAAGTGAAACAAAACTAGCTAAAGAATATATGTGGTAAGTATTCTCTGAAGCAGAGTGTCAGACCCTGCCTCTTTTTAACGGCTAAATCCTTTCTGTTTCCCACATAGATAAGGGTATGCACAATTCACCATAGCACTGGACTGTTCCTTACATGACAATACCGCAAAACTGAGCTACACATGACGTGATAGATGATTTAATAACCTCTCAGCATCTTATACCATCAGTAGATCTGCCCAGAGTCAAATGCCACATACCAATGTTCTTCACGTGGTATTTCTAAACCATGTTCATTATGCTGCAGAGCTCAGATCACAAAGCTTCTATTTTACAGAACAGCCCACAAAATCTTTCATTATAATTTTACGCCTGTCAAAATTACTCCGATTTTGTGTGTGCCCATTTTTCTTGCTTCAAAGACAGTTTGCTCTCTTTTTTGCCCCTTTTTTAGCTGTTTGCACATTCTTCTGAGGTGTATTTCTACGCGCTTACACTGAAGAGCGAAAGGGTAACAATGTTTTGAACTTTTCACTTTCAGACTCCAGCTCCACTACAGCTTTGAATGTGAGACTACCATCATTTTATAGGCAATCATCTTGGCTATCTCATACATAAATTTGACTTGCAGCTATTTAGCATATGATTAGTTATGCAGATTCTTGTCATGTGACTGTATTATTACTATTTTGCTCCTAAAAAATTTAAATTATTTTGTAAACCCACTTTTGGCTTTCAACACTGCTTGAATCCTTCTGGGCATGCTCTTGATCAGATTCAAGCATGTCTTGACCGAAATTTGATCCTAGTTCTTTTCTACACATTCCCAATGTCTGTGCATTCTGGTGGACTCACTTGGGTACAAATACAGCTTTTTCTTCAACTCTACCCAAAAGTGTTCGATTGGGTTGAGGTATGGGGACTAATCCAGCACCTCTACCTCATCGTCATTGAACCATTTCTTTGCTAATATTCATGTTTGTTTCGAGTCGTCGTCCTGCTGGAACACTATGTCGTCCAACTCTTACCCAGAGTACTCCAATGTACAGAATAACTTGTCTTGTAGGATACTCACATATAGGTCGGCATTGAGACCACCATCGATCCTGCTGAAGTATCCGACGCCTTTGGCTGTGAGACAACCGCATATCATCAGGGTTCGTACACCAAGCTTGACAGTTCCTTCAGTTTTTTAACCCATTTGTCCCCTTTTTCCTTGTTTCCTCAAGACCCATTTGTACCCATAATAGCCCAGTCTATTGATTTTCATCTCTTTTCTCCAAATCACCCGTTTCCAATCTCCTACTGTCCACTTTTCGTACTTTTTGCAAACTCGAGCTGACTCTTATGATATTAAAGTCGAGGCTTCTTCACCTTTTTTGTGCCACCATTCCAGATTTGTATAACATGTGTTGCACGGTGCTTGCATTGACGTCTGTGATGTCACTGTTGTGAAGCATATGAGCCACTTCCACTACCGTGTTTGTCACACCAGAACTGATAGACCTTGTGAGGAGCCGACTTGTTGACTCTGAAATTTTGCCTGGACGTCTTGACTTTTGAATGTGTGGACAGACTTAATTTTGTAATCTTCCAACTTTCTTGGCACTCACATGATGCAGTTTGTTAATTGCCTTGGCCGAGAGACCACTGTCGATGAGCTGGATGATGCTGTTTCTATCTTCTTTGGAAATCTTCTTTGTGGCTAATCCTTGATTTGAAACAATGACCTTTCTCTTGAATCAACCTAATAATACATTAGGGATTGTAATGAGTTTCCAACACCAAGAACAAAACCGTAAAAATGCAGTTACATGACAATAATCTGCATAACTAATCATATGCTAAATAGTTGCAAGTCAGGGCCACACAGTGGCTCAGTGGTTAGCACTGCAGCCTTGCAGCACTGGAGTTCAAATCCCACCAAGGGCAAAAAACCATCTGCAAGTTTGTATGTTTTCCCCGTGTTTGCATGTGTTTCCATCCCATATTCCAAAGACATACTGATAGGGAAAAAATGTACATTGTGAGCTCTATGTGGGCTCATGATCTACATTAAAAAAAAAAAATAGTTGCAAGTAAAATTTATGTACGAATTAGTCAAGATGTCTATAAAATAATGGTAGTCTCACATTGGAAGCTATAGTGAGATATGCAGAATGAAAGTCAAAAGTTCTAAACATTGTTACCCTTTTGCTTGTCAATGTAGATTGCTAAAAGGATACAAAATTTGTAATCCTCGCACAATTTCACCTCAATGAAATTGTGATTCCACTGATTTTACTTTTTGGGATTTTAGTTATTAAAGAACTCTGCCCGTGTAGTTGCCTGCAGTTGTCAATTTTTTTTGCATTCATTAGCCCCTTTCCAACATCCACTATAATAGTAGGTAAGGTGTTGGATCTTGAAACATGGCACCTGCTCAGGAACTGAGCTGCCACTATAGCCGTTAGAGCTCCATTGTTTTACAGAGTGCAGAATCAGCCCACAATCTGAGTCCTTTCTGATCACTGGCATTAATCCTTCAGATGTTTTGGTCAAATATGGCAGATGGGTGCCATGTTGTAGAGGATTGCTGTCCCCCAAAAGAATGTCTGGGGGATAGCAATCTGTTTCTATATCAGCCAGGAGGCTCCCAGGTCTCTTGACTGTACTTCTATGTCAGCTTGCAATAGAAGTGAATGGATTTTACAATATACTGCAGTAGTGTTAGTTATATTACAGTATATCGTACTGGTGATCAGAACATCTAGAGTTCAAGTCATCTATGGGGGGTAAAATATATATATATTTTTTTTTTTTCAAAAAAAGTGCCAGTCCAAAAATGCCTACAAAATATGTAAATAATTTCCCATAAAGGGAACGCTTCTCCAATAAATTGAATAGAAAGCAATCCAAAACATCAATTCCTAATATGATATTAATAAAAATGTAATACAACTTGCCCCACAAAAAATTGCCTCACACAGTTCCAGGGGTGAAAGCAAAAAGAAAAAAAATACAGATGTCAGAATATAACGACTGATTATTTTTTGCAAAGTTTTTGATTTTTGTAAAGGTATTAAAAATTTTTAAAAACCCCATAAATTACCATTGGTATCGTGAGCGTACCAACCTGCAGAATGTAAGTAACTTGTAATTTGGTCCTCAAAATGAACAAAGAAAACCAAAATAAAATAATTCAGTTTTGAGGTGGTTTTTTTTTTGGAATTTTCACCCTACTGATTATTAAAAGGTGAGTAAAAAAACTACCCTTGCAAAAGCTAAAAATGCCTCTGATGGGAAGGACAAAAGCGTGGTGACTAATGGGTTTACAACAAGTTGGCATGGTTGTGTTTTTACACATAAAACTGATGGGCATTAACAATAGATTTAAAAGCCACCCCAAACTGGGGTTAAAGCGGTGCTGCATGCACAGAGAATATAGTTTGGGGGAAAGATGTACTGTACCAATATCTCTGACAAGGGCTAATAATGACATATACTGTAAGACGTAATGCTTTATGTTCGCAGAGCTTACTGGTTAGAGAAGGCCATATTCCCACGGATCCTCTGGACTTTTTGAACAGTGACCATTCTGAATCTGATCAGCTTTTAGTTGTTATAAAAAACGAGGATGTATTTACTTGTGTAAACAAGGTAAGTAAATGTTTAGTCAAACAATGTATTCAATTTCTATCAGCCGTATTTCCCAAAGAAGCCAGATGACCCCCTCACACATTTAGGGCTAGTTCACACGTGAACTGCCCGTGCGGGTTTTGACACCAAGAGAGACGCGGCTCTCTCTGGTCAAAACCCGCCTGCTGCGACCATCGCGGTCGCAGCTTTCCCCTCCGCTGTCGGCTCAAATGAATGAGCCGACATAGGAGGGTGCTGCCGGGGGTGGAAGCCGCGCGGCTTCCGCATGAAGAAAGGACATGTCGCTTCTTTTCTCCGCTAGCAGCAGCCCGCCGCTAGCGGAGAAAAGAAGCCTGGCGCTGTGCATAGACCACCATTGTAAGGGGAGGTTTTTGACGCGAAATCCGCTGTCAAAAACCTCCCCTTTGCTCACGTGTGAACGAGCCCTTATACTTACCTGGGGCCTCTGATTTTACATGTTTGGGCCTCTTAACCTGATAGTTGATAATTTAAATGACAAGTATCAGAACATGGATTTACTATGATGATGGTTTTGTACAGGATGGAAATGAAAATTAGCCTAACTATAGGAGATCTGTACATTAAGGACACTGGCGACTTCTATTAATGTATCAACATGACTACACAATTTAAAATTGTCCCTCCCACAACTTCCTGTATGCAGCCATCTTGGCATCTCTGCTGCTAGAGACAGAATCCACATAACCAGCAGCAGATGTCACTTTAACCGGAAGCAAGAACCTTAGTGGCTAAAAAAAAATTGGGTGTTTTTGCAGAGCTAAGGTGGCATTTAAAAAATAAAGTGAAATACATTATTGCTACTTTGCACATTTGCTATCAGGTAAACATAAGTTGTCGTAAGTGCTGTCACATGGCCTGTTCACAGCCCAGTCCCATTCAAGTGTCCCATACTAAGCACAGCTTCCATATCATGTATGGCTCTGTTCTTGGTTTCCTGAGAAAAGACCAGGGCGCTCACTCAAACACTGCAATGTCTTCTATCAGCTGATTCTTAGTATAGTACATCAATTTAAGATTAGTGAGGTTCCATCAATCTTCACAAAAGCGCTTTTTCTTCAAATCCGCCCCATTCTGAATTTTTTTTTCCAGCTTCCCAGTACATTGTAGAGAATAATAAATAGTAGCATCATGAAGAAAAATTTGTCCCGCAAACATTAAGCTCTAATATGGCTCTGAGAATGGGGAAAAATAAAAGAGTTATGGGATTTGGAGGGGGAGGGGAGTCAGAAACGAAAATCGAAAAATTCCTCCGTCGGGAAGGGGTTAAATACTAATTTCGTTAGGAAAATCCTGTTTTGTCTTCTGCATCTCATGTTTTAGAACAGTGTCAGGTTGCAGTTGTTTGTCTGGCAGTTTTGGCAATCTGATATTTGCTGAAATATTTGTTCTCTGCTATAAAGGTTTAAGTTTTAATGTTGGGTGAGGCATGTGAAAGTAAAAGGTGGAAACGGCCTCTCAATCCTTTAAAGCGATCGTTCCGTTTCTAAGCATTTCTTGCTATATTAGGGAATTGCTTGATATGTTGTTGTTAATTGGTGAGTGGGGGGGGGGGGCGCAGTTGTAAAGAAATATTGATGACCTATTAGAATAGGTCATGAAAATCAGATCAGCAGAGGTTCTTCACATGGTCTTCCTACAGAGCAGGTGTTGCTCTGGTGGGCTCTGCTTCACAGGCCATGTCTTGTCTTGATCATTGCTCACATGGCCTGTTGCGATACCAAGTACAACTACTATAGTAGTGCTTGGTAAATGTTGAATAGGCCGGAGTATTTCAGACAAGTACTGCAACTCTTGTCTCTTCAAAAACTGTTTGATGGGGATGCTGCATGTAAAAATCATGTATTTTTTTGTTTCTGTACTACTGTGTGTAGTCATATTCTTTATTTCCGTCTGCAGATTCCATATTTGTTACAGCTAAAGCTCCTGCCCAATGTCTCCTTTTCTGGTGTGGACACTCCTGAGGATATAATGGAGTCTACCTACGAGGAGCTCTTTCAAGCTGGTGGTTTTGTGGCTTCAGATAAAAGTTTATTAGAAAACATAACATTAGGTTAGTGTTTTATTTAAGAGGTTTTAGTTGATATGTTAGGATTCTTGCTCCCTGAGGATGGAATTGTTCGCATTAACCAAAACTTTTCTTTGAACATCTTTTAGGAAAGCTAAAGGAAGTTCTTGCCACTTTAGAGAAAATGAACAGAAGCTCCCCTTGGAAGTGGCTAGTTCATTACAGAGAGAATCGGAAACTTAAAGAAGACAAAAGGTTTTATGGCTATTAGTGTTTCTATTCCACTGTGTAAAATATCACATGTACATCCACTTTAGACTGAAAACTATATTCCTGTTATTTGTCTATCCAGTCATTGGTATTCTTTAGCTGATTTCTTTTCACAGCTTTCTCTGTGTCACAGAACTAGCATCACAAAGTTAGGGTCAATTAGCAGCGTAGTCTTAACTTGGCCATAGTGGAAAATATTAGAGGCGTTTTCCACAATCTCTACTCATTAGAAGGGCTCCTAAATACGAGCAGATTACAAGATTAATCCCCATGATGGAGGAGCCCCAGCGATCAACTGTAATCTGAGAGAAAACTTGGTAGTGAGTGTTTAATTTTTTTTTAACATCTAATTTTTCTGCAACTTCACCATTAGGAACCTTTACCAGAGGACCTTTCATGATTTGGGGCACAGGCAGTTCTATATACGGCTTTCACGATCTATGCCCCGTGTGAAGAGTTATCGGTGCCGGTACCGTAGCTCTTTACAGTCAGAAGGGCGTTTCTGACACTCTGTCAGGACCGTCCTTCTGTACAAGCAGCGCCTATAGCGCTGTGCTCTGAGACCGGGGAGGAACACCCCTTCCCCCCCTGATAATACTCGTCTATAGACGAGCACTGTGAGCAGAGGGAGGGGGCGTTTCTCCCCACTCACACTGTACAGCGCTATTGGCGCTGCTTGTACAGAAGGATGGTCCTGACAGAGCGTCAGAAACGCCCTTCTGACTGTAAAGAGCTACGGTACTGGCACCGATAGCTCTTTACCCAGGGCACAGATCGGGAAAGCCGACTGCACTGAATTCAGCGCACTGTTGGCTTTCCAGCAGTATATAGAACTGCCTGTGCCCCAGACCATGAAAGGTCCTCTTTAAAGAGATCATGTCACCAGGTCTGAAAAGCCCAGCGACATATCTCATCTGATAAAAGCTGCCATCCTGAGCATTTTTTTTTTTGTTCATCCAAAGCTATGTCTTTTGTCTTAATGCAAATAAGGTTCTACTAGCCAAGTAGGTGGGAACACTGTAAGACATGCAGCACACACCACCATATGACTAGGTCCACAGAGTTTATTGAGATTAGTGTGTTGGGCAGATCCTCCCCATATATATTTGTAAGCCTGAAACAACCAGTCGGGTTCCTATATGCTTCTTTATTGTGCTTTTGTCTGATGTTTGCTTCCCTTTTCTTAGGGCTGAGGCTCTGTCTCGAACAAAGCTGTCTCTACTTAAGACTTACCAACAGTCAAATGTTGTTGAAATCCTGCCTTACCACCAGTGTGACCTCAGATCTAAGGAACCATTAGATGATCTTTCATGTCTCCTGAACCTCCAGTACCAACATATTCATTCTAGACTCGCTGTCTATTTGACAGGTATTATTACACAGCGCTAGCGCTGGACCCCAACCCCCACACTGTATCAGCCTTGTTTCTGCACACTGTGTAAAGATCATTTCATAACTGAAAAGATGTCTCCACTTAACCACTTCAGTACCGGGCCAATTTGTGGTCCAGGACCAGACACATTTTAGGTTTATTTTGTATGTGTGGTTTTGAGGTCTGTAACATTTTTCTCGTATGTCTCAGTCAACTAATTTTTGCGTCTTTTTTCGGGGACACATACGGCTTTATTTTTGTGTTATTTTTATTTTCAAATGTGTTTTTAAATTTTTTTATATCCAGGAAAATATAAACAAAATAGGAGGGAAATAGTGTCTGGTTTTCACTTTATTATTATTTTTTTATTTAATAACACAAAGTGTCACTGAAAAACTTTATAATATAGTTTATCCTCTCCGTTATGGTAATTTTTATTTTGTATGGTGTCGTCGGGGGTGGGGCTATAACCTTTAATAACGGCGTTTTATTAGCGTATTATTTATTTATTTTTTATTATTATTTTATTTACATTTTTTAAAAACTTTATTATATTTTTATTTTTTTTCCAGATTGTGTCCCCATAAGGTGATAAGAGACCTTTGGGGACATCTGATCACTTATTTTTTTTGTACTTGAGGCTAATTTCTCCTATAACTGGGGCTGGTACTTTTAGTCTCAGTTGCAGGAGAAATCCAGCCTCCTGCATGCTGTATACACAGCTTACTGATCTGATCTGGGGTCCTGTAGGACCCAGCAGCTTTTGAAAGACTCTGCTCCCAGCGGATCACGTGTCCGCCGGGTCAGAGGGCGGCTGAATTATGGCAGCATCCATAGCTGTGTATACAGCACTCATTGAGCGCTGTACAGCGATCGAGAAGGCAGAGGAGGTAATAAATCTTCCCTGTCTTCTCTCTGGGAGCTCCGGCTGAAGTTACAGCCGGCTCCCATTGAAAGCAGCTGCACGATCTCCGTGCAGCTGCTGTGTTCTGACTGGACGTACCGGTACGTCCTGTCAGAACTAGGCAACCACTTCCCAGACGTATATAGTCTATAGGCGGTCCGGAAGTGGTTAAGGAAATGTGTCGCCAGAGAGTAACCCATTTTTTTAGATCAGGTTTTCTGTTGTTGTTTATTTATCTAATTTATATAAATTATGGGTTATCCATGTTATTATCTATTTTTAAAATAAATCCTAAAAATTCTGCAGTCCTGACTAGTTTTGATGTGATTTCCAGTTTTCTGTAGGAAATTTGCAGCAGCTACCTCACTTATCAGCACACAGAAAAATCATAGCTATCATATATATGTAGATAAGAGACAATCCACTAGTCACAATAGGTGATTTCACTGCTTATCTCCTCCCCTCTCCGAACAATGACCTCTTCACAGGTCACAGCATGCCTAGAAAGCTGCCCCATAAAATACAATAGGGTCTGCTTCAGACAATTGTGCCTCTGACCCATCGTCCATCTTGAAGAAACTGGAAGTCACAGGTTATTTTAGGCTTAGTGGCGAAAGTTGGAATTGCATCTTAGGAATAATTTTAAATATAGATAATAACTTGGTCAACTATAAACAACATTATCAAAAATATGTTTAACATAAAAACATCATTTCATATAAGGTGCTCAAGACAAAAATTTGCAATGACCAGTAGGCATTACAACTCACTAGTAGAGGGCATGACAGTATATTTGTTACTTGGCAGCAGTGTGGTCTTAGTTTTTACCTACTTTCCCTGGGTTTTCTGCTGATATGCCAAAGATTTTCAGGCAACGACATCTTAAGAACATTCTGGTTGGTTAATTGTCTTCCTGTGAAATTGACCCCAACGTGTGTCTGAGAAAGGGAAATTAAATGATGTGCTGCGATGTGAGTGCTGACTAGTTGTGCACGGCACTGCTCCATATGTTGGAGCTACATAATCACTTATATATAAGTAGGATGTGTTTTGTTTTGTATTTGGTAAATGTCAATTGTCTATGCTTTCTTGATGAATGTACCAAAATAACTATGTTGTTATACAGGCACAACTTGCTTGGCTACTGAGGGGTATGAGCAGAATGGCATCCTCGTGTATGATGTAGATACTTTTCTGAGAAAAATCCAGAAAGTGGATTCACAATTTCAGGCTTCATATTGGTAAGGAAACCTTATTTCTCAGAAATTACTGAAAATGTTAAAACATCTTAGACATCTTTCAGTGATGCACGATGCGGCCAGGCTTGTGGTGTTGAGAGAGAAATGGGGTGACAGTTCTTTTGGGCCGTACTTGCAGATGCACTAAACAGCCCTTAATCTAAGAACTGTTTCTAACTAGAGATGAGCGAACACTAAAATGTTCGAGGTTCGAAATTCGATTCGAACAGCCGCTCACTGTTCGAGTGTTCGAATGGGTTTCGAACCCCATTATAGTCTATGGGGAACATAAACTCGTTAAGGGGGAAACCCAAATTCGTGTCTGGAGGGTCACCAAGTCCACTATGACACCCCAGGAAATGATACCAACACCCTGGAATGACACTGGGACAGCAGGGGAAGCATGTCTGGGGGCATAAAAGTCACTTTATTTCATGGAAATCCCTGTCAGTTTGCGATTTTCGCAAGCTAACTTTTCCCCATAGAAATGCATTGGCCAGTGCTGATTGGCCAGAGTACGGAACTCGACCAATCAGCGCTGGCTCTGCTGGAGGAGGCGGAGTCTAAGATAGCTCCACACCAGTCTCCATTCAGGTCCGACCTTAGACTCCGCCTCCTCCGGCAGAGCCAGCGCTGATTGGCCGAAGGCTGGCCAATGCATTCCTATGCGAATGCAGACTTAGCAGTGCTGAGTCAGTTTTGCTCAACTACACATCTGATGCACACTCGGCACTGCTACATCAGATGTAGCAATCTGATGTAGCAGAGCCGAGGGTGCACTAGAACCCCTGTGCAAACTCAGTTCACGCTAATAGAATGCATTGGCCAGCGCTGATTGGCCAATGCATTCTATTAGCCCGATGAAGTAGAGCTGAATGTGTGTGCTAAGCACACACATTCAGCACTGCTTCATCAAGCCAATACAATGCATTAGCCAGTGCTGATTGGCCAGAGTACGGAATTCGGCCAATCAGCGCTGGCCAATGCATTCTATTAGCCCGATGAAGTAGAGCTGAATGTGTGTGCTAAGCACACACATTCAGCACTGCTTCATCAAGCCAATACAATGCATTAGCCAGTGCTGATTGGCCAGAGTACGGAATTCGGCCAATCAGCGCTGGCTCTGCTGGAGGAGGCGGAGTCTAAGATCGCTCCACACCAGTCTCCATTCAGGTCCGACCTTAGACTCCGCCTCCTCCGGCAGAGCCAGCGCTGATTGGCCGAAGGCTGGCCAATGCATTCCTATGCGAATGCAGACTTAGCAGTGCTGAGTCAGTTTTGCTCAACTACACATCTGATGCACACTCGGCACTGCTACATCAGATGTAGCAATCTGATGTAGCAGAGCCGAGGGTGCACTAGAACCCCTGTGCAAACTCAGTTCACGCTAATAGAATGCATTGGCCAGCGCTGATTGGCCAATGCATTCTATTAGCCCGATGAAGTAGAGCTGAATGTGTGTGCTAAGCACACACATTCAGCACTGCTTCATCAAGCCAATACAATGCATTAGCCAGTGCTGATTGGCCAGAGTACGGAATTCGGCCAATCAGCGCTGGCCAATGCATTCTATTAGCCCGATGAAGTAGAGCTGAATGTGTGTGCTAAGCACACACATTCAGCACTGCTTCATCAAGCCAATACAATGCATTAGCCAGTGCTGATTGGCCAGAGTACGGAATTCGGCCAATCAGCGCTGGCTCTGCTGGAGGAGGCGGAGTCTAAGGTCGGACCTGAATGGAGACTGGTGTGGAGCGATCTTAGACTCCGCCTCCTCCAGCAGAGCCAGCGCTGATTGGCCGAATTCCGTACTCTGGCCAATCAGCACTGGCTAATGCATTGTATTGGCGTGATGAAGCAGTGCTGAATGTGTGTGCTTAGCACACACATTCAGCTCTACTTCATCGGGCTAATAGAATGCATTGGCCAGCGCTGATTGGCCGAATTCCGTACTCTGGCCAATCAGTGCTGGCCAATGCATTCTATTAGCTTGATGAAGCAGAGTGTGCACAAGGGTTCAAGCGCACCCTCGGCTCTGATGTAGCAGAGCCGAGGCTGCACAAGGGTTCAAGCGCACCCTCGGCTCTGATGTAGGAGAGCCGAGGGTGCACTTGAACCCTTGTGCAGCCTCGGCTCTGCTACATCAGAGCCGAGGGTGCGCTTGAACCCTTGTGCACACTCTGCTTCATCAAGCTAATAGAATGCATTGGCCAGCGCTGATTGGCCAATGTATTCTATTAGCCTGATGAAGTAGAGCTGAATGTGTGTGCTAAGCACACACATTCAGCTCTACTTCATCGGGCTAATAGAATGCATTGGCCAGCGCTGATTGGCCAGAGTACGGAACTCGACCAATCAGCGCTGGCTCTGCTGGAGGAGGCGGAGTCTAAGATCGCTCCACACCAGTCTCCATTCAGGTCCGACCTTAGACTCCGCCTCCTCCAGCAGAGCCAGCGCTGATTGGCCGAATTCCGTACTCTGGCCAATCAGCACTGGCTAATGCATTGTATTGGCGTGATGAAGCAGTGCTGAATGTGTGTGCTTAGCACACACATTCAGCTCTACTTCATCGGGCTAATAGAATGCATTGGCCAATCAGCGCTGGCCAATGCATTCTATTAGCGTGAACTGAGTTTGCACAGGGGTTCTAGTGCACCCTCGGCTCTGCTACATCAGATTGCTACATCTGATGTAGCAGTGCCGAGTGTGCATCAGATGTGTAGTTGAGCAAAACTGACTCAGCACTGCTAAGTCTCTGCATTCGCATAGGAATGCATTGGCCAGCCTTCGGCCAATCAGCGCTGGCTCTGCCGGAGGAGGCGGAGTCTAAGGTCGGACCTGAATGGAGACTGGTGTGGAGCGATCTTAGACTCCGCCTCCTCCAGCAGAGCCAGCGCTGATTGGTCGAGTTCCGTACTCTGGCCAATCAGCGCTGGCCAATGCATTCTATTAGCCCGATGAAGTAGAGCTGAATGTGTGTGCTTAGCACACACATTCAGCTCTACTTCATCAGGCTAATAGAATACATTGGCCAATCAGCGCTGGCCAATGCATTCTATTAGCTTGATGAAGCAGAGTGTGCACAAGGGTTCAAGCGCACCCTCGGCTCTGATGTAGCAGAGCTGAGGGTGCACAAGGGTTCAAGTGCACCCTCGGCTCTCCTACATCAGAGCCGAGGGTGCGCTTGAACCCTTGTGCAGCCTCGGCTCTCCTACATCAGAGCCGAGGGTGCGCTTGAACCCTTGTGCACACTCTGCTTCATCAAGCTAATAGAATGCATTGGCCAGCACTGATTGGCCAGAGTACGGAATTCGGCCAATCAGCGCTGGCCAATGCATCCCTATGGGAAAAAGTTTATCTCACAAAAATCACAATTACACACCCGATAGAGCCCCAAAAAGTTATTTTTAATAACATTCCCCCCTAAATAAAGGTTATCCCTAGCTATCCCTGCCTGTACAGCTATCCCTGTCTCATAGTCACAAAGTTCACATTCTCATATGACCCGGATTTGAAATCCACTATTCGTCTAAAATGGAGGTCACCTGATTTCGGCAGCCAATGACTTTTTCCAATTTTTTTCAATGCCCCCAGTGTCGTAGTTCCTGTCCCACCTCCCCTGCGCTGTTATTGGTGCAAAAAAGGCGCCAGGGAAGGTGGGAGGGGAATCGAATTTTGGCGCACTTTACCACGTGGTGTTCAATTCGATTCGAACATGGCGAACACCCTGATATCCGATCGAACATGTGTTCGATAGAACACTGTTCGCTCATCTCTATTTCTAACAGCTTTTTTTTGGCCTTTTACAACTTTCTATTTCTCCCACACACAAAGAAAGCAATACCGTTAATCTGCACGTCCTCAGATTCCTTTTAGTTTCTAGATTTACTTTTACACCAACCCATCATAAATATAGGAATCTATGTACCATTAACACCCTGCACCTCTCACTGTCCCCCATTTCTTCACTCTCCATTCTGTCTAGCCTCCACTGTTCCTGGGCAACACGCGCAGTTAGTTTTGGTGCCTGATGTTCTAGTTAAGCTGTGTAATGTCAGACAGGTGTGATTCGGCGCTCCAATCAGAGGCAGCCAGTGTCAGAGCTCAGAATCACACGCCTTGCCTGATACTGCCCTTCTGGCAGTACAGAGCCTCAATTGCATATCAGGGACCAAAACCAACAGCACTGAATGCTTGGGAATGGTGGGAACTAGAGAAAAAATTCCAACTGTACAAGAATCAGTGGAGCATCAGCTATTTACAGATGTTAAAACTGGAGGTGGTGAAAGGACCTCTTTAAATGGCTGAAATCAACTTAAAGCCCTAATGTAACTGTGTGTTAGGGAGCATTAACTACATTAGCACCTGGATGGGGAATATGTTAAACCAGTGATTGCGTGTGTTTTACTGGTTTTAAACATGAAAGGCTGGATAATTGAAACATTTTATTGTTCGGACCTACAATAAAAGATTTCAGTTTTAACATGATACATTTCCCGAGGTATCACCATATTATTCAGAAGGTGATAGTACATCAGAGATGTTATTTTTTTTGTTGCTAACCTTTTAGAAAGAAAAAAAAACATGGATTGCACATCCCAGTATTATACATTGATCTATCTATGCTTCTCATAAAAATCTACAAAATAAACCATGAGGTTTAAGTATACATTTTGATCAAAGGGAATAAGCTTACAATTCAATTCACGGTGTGCTGTGTATATTGGGCGCTTACTCCATTAGATTCAGCACTGCATGGCGACCACCAGCATATCAGCCACAGGTGGAGCAATCCAGAAGCACCTATACTGCAAGCCTACACTCCTGTCTCTGGACCTCAACAAAGGCACAGCATCAAGGCAATGGCAGCCACCAATATATCTGGTGTATTATACCACCTTTTAGTTGGCCCAGAATTTTTCAACACTTTGGGTCATTGTTGCACATTTAACCACGTCTCTTTTTCTTAGAATCCACTTCCACGTTTTTTTTTTTAGTATGTCAAAAAACTGAAGGCCAAACTAGAAGCCCCAAAGATGTGCCACATTCACAGCAGTGACTAGTCTAGTGACCACAATAGTAAATCTGGGCCATGGGCATCCTGTATTGTACATTGATCTTTGCTTCTCAGCGAAATCTATAAAAAAATGAACATGAGCTTCCTTGTACACCTCTAGCAAAATGTATTCTAAGTGTTTCTTTAGTTCATTGGATTCCTGATAGTCATCTCAAATAGAGGGCGAGGTCTGGACATGTAGCAAAAGCAATTCCATCAGCTCTATACCCCAGTTTGAGTTATATGCACATTTTCTATTCCTTATGGTAAGCTACTATTCTGCTACAGTTAACCCCTGTATATTGTATGTACTATACATGGCACTGTCCTTTTTTTTTCCAGACCAGTATCAGTTTTATAGTAATTTGTGTATTATCTAAAATAATCATTGTTTGTTTTTTGTTTTTTTTCTTTCAGGTCATGAGTCATCAGAAAATAACCTCTGACATGGGACTTGATATGCTGTGTGTATATGTATCAAAACCATCAGTTGTGCTGGTCCCAGCCGAGGAGTATGATAGATGCATGCAGTTAAAATCTGGTTTTACGTTGCAACCTTTTTTTTTTCACAATTTGCTTCTTCACAACTTATACAAGTATGCAGAAAGCTGCAAAGGTATAGAAGGAGAAGACTGTTTATACCTTTAGCTTTATAGGATATGCACCATCTTACTCAACACTACAGATGATTAAAAATACAAAGCCACGTCAATTTTTTCCCCGTTTTCAATATGACTTTTTTTTTTATTATTATTATTTTTAAAATAAATTATTTGCTTTCATCACTATTATAATTAAAAAAAACAGTATGGTTTGCAAAACGTTATTTATACACCAAATATTAATGTAAATCTCAGTTTATTTTTGTCCTTTTTAAGTTCTGTAAATTGTATGCACAACATTATTACAAACAGCTTACAGACAAGCTGCTAATGTAATATAATGTATGTTACAAATCAATACTTGTACATTGATCTGTATTGATGAAATATTTAGTTTTATTTTTCCTATTTTCTAAAGGTGTCGACTTGACAATGAGGATGCAGTAGATTTTGTAAATATAAAGGTATATAGTGCTGGGGGAGGACACTTTCTTCATACTGTCTTTTTTTCTATGGAAAATGTACAGTAAACGTAACAGATTGCTTTATCGAGCTGTACTACAGAGTCTTTGTAACAATTTTATAAATAAAGTGTGCTCCGTTCAAAGTTGGTATTAAAGGCATATTCATTGCTATTCAATCTTTTACCCAAATTGCTTTTCATGTCTTTATTTATAGCCATGTTTATTTGATAAAGCAGAATGTTTGTATTGCTCATTCCTAAGAATATTTCATATAAAAGTATTCTTGTGTGCTTCCCAAAAACCCATGGTAAGGTTACACCACCACTTGCTGGGTTCTGTGAGGTGGCACTGTAGATTTAAGCGATGTCACTTGTCATATCAGAGAAGAGAATTTATTAAGCACCACCAAACATCGTTTTCACTATTATTCATTTATAGTAAAGTATGATTGGGGTAGAATAAGGTGATCCTATAGTTTACAAAAGCAATAGACAGTTTTTTAAGCACAACATATAATTTTGTACAGCGTGTCCTGTCATATCCTCAGTACTATATTCATTGGGGATGTATTCAATTTTTTTTTAAATTGTCACTTTTTTCTTACAACTTGTTCTCATTTAATAGATCATGTAATTGTGAACCAAAATGTAATATATTCTATTAAAAAATATTAACATTTTCTGCCTGAAAAACCTCTCTAAAGTTCCTGCCACTAGGTGTCACCCTTCTAGCTAATTGTTACTAGTGAAGTTCCATGCTTGGCTACCTTCAAAATCTAGATGGGTTCACAATGAATGGAAAGAGGGAGGGGCTGGTTTTCTTCACATGGGAGTATTTCAAGCACGGGAGTTTAACCAACAGTGCTTCAGAAACTGCTGCCTTTGATCGGGCAGTATTAAATTCTTTAAGGCGAGGAAACCCTCCCTAGGGAGATTACTTGCCATATCCCCGTATTGTGCTGCTGAAAGGGAATCATTGATTATGTAGATAATCTGTTTTCCCTTAGTCCTAACAGCAGCGCAAGCTTCCCCTTCCTATATACAGTCATGGCCAAAAGTTTTGAGAATGACACAAATCTTATATTTTCACATGATCTGCTGGCCTCTGGTTTTTATGCGTGTTTGTCAGATGTTTTTATCGCATACAGAAATATAATTGCAATCCTATTATGAGTAACAAAAGCTTATATTGACAGTTAGAATGAGTTAATGCAGCAAGTCAATATTTGCAGTGTTGACCCTTCTTCTTCAGGACCTCTGCAATTCTCCCTGGCATGCTCTCAATCAACTTCTGGACCAAATCCTGACTGATAGCAGTCCATTCTTGCACAATCAATGCTTGCATTTTGTCAGAATTAGTAGGTTTTTGTTTGTCCACCCGTCTCTTGATGATTGACCACAAGTTCTCAATGGGATTAAGATCTGGGGAGTTTCCAGGCCATGGACCCAAAATCTCTATGTTTTGTTCCCTGAGCCATTTAGTTATCACCTTTGCTTTATGGCAAGGTGCTGCATCATGCTGGAAAAGGCATTGCTGATCGCCAAACTGCTCTTGGACGGTTGGGAGAAGTTGATCTTGGAGGACATTCTGGTACCATTCTTTATTCATGGCTGTGTTTTTAGGCAAGACTGTGAGAGAGCCGATTCCCTTAGCTGAGAAGCAACATGAATGGTTTCAGGATGCTTTACAGTTGGCATGAGACATGACTGGTGGTAGCGCTCACCTCATCTTCTCCGAAAAAGCAGTTTTCCAGATGTCCCAAACAATCGAAAAGGGGATTCATCAGAGAAAATGACTTTACCCCAGTCCTCAGCAGTCCACTCCCTATACCTTTTGCAGAATATCAGTCTGTCCCTGATGTTTTTTCTGGAGAGAAGTGGCTTCTTTGCTGCCCTCCTTGAGACCAGGCCTTGCTCCAAGAGTCTCCGCCTCACAGTGCGTGCAGATGCACTCACACCTGCCTGCTGCAATTCCTCAGCAAGCTCTGCACTGCTGGTAGCCCGATCTCGCAGCTGAAACACTTTTAAGAGACGGTCCTGGCGCTTGCTGGTCTTTCTTGGGCGCCCTGGAGCATTTTTGCCAACAATGGAACCTCTCTCCTTGAAGTTTTTGATGGTGTGATAGATTGTTGACTGAGGTGCAATCTTTCTAGCTGCGATACTCTTCCCTGTTAGGCCATTTTTGTGCAGTGCAATCATGACTGCACGTGTTTCTTTAGAGATAACCATGGTTAACAGAAGAGAAACAATGATGCCAAGCACCAGTCTCCTTTTAAAGTGTCCAGTGGTGTCATTCTTACTTAATCATGACAGATTGATCTCCAGCCCTGTCCTCATCAACATCCACACCTGTGTTAATGGAGCAATCACTGAAACGATGTTAGCTGGTCCTTTTAAGGCAGGGCTGCCATGATGTTGAAATGTGTTTTGGGGGATAAAGTTCATTTTCTAGGCAAATATTGACTTTGCAAGTAATTTCTGTTAAGCTGATCACTCTTTATAACATTCTGGAGTATATGCAAATTGCCATTAGGAAAACTGAAGCAGTAGACTTTGTAAAAATTAATATTTGTATCATTCTCAAAACTTTTGGCCATGACTGTATATTGTAGTACTTTTATATTAACTGGGGGTAGGGGTGCTGAGGTCTCTCTACCCTCTTACAGCGTGTAGTCATGCATGTTCATTTATGTTGTACCTGTCCTACCAGCACACAGGGGCAGAAAATACCCCCATATTGTGCTGCTGTTAGGACTAAGGGAAAACAGATTTACATAAAACAGGTCTACATAATCAACGATTTTCAACCTATCCCTCCCCCAGGAGAGTATTGACTACTTCCATTTCATCTCCTACGCATTCCATCTCCTACGCTGGGAAGACCATGGAGCTGTGGAGCAAATTTGGTCTAAGGGCATAGCCCTATTCTCCGTCCAGGTAGTTGAGACCGCACTTGTGGAGTGCGCTCTCAAAAAATAAAAACGGGGGAAGACATCCCCTGAGCAGAATTTTTTTTTTTTTTAAATGTCCTTCTTGACCCATCTACAAATATAGGTTTTCGAGGCTTTAAGCCCCCCTGTCTTCCAACTAAATTAACAAGGAGGTTTTCAGATGTCCTAAAAGGCCTTGTGCGGTCAAAATAAACGTGCAGGAAAGTGTGGAGCCTCATCTCCTCAGGAGAGGAAGGCGCAGGACAAAAATGTAGTAAGGGACACCAACTTGTTAATGTTAGGGAAGGCACTTTAGGCATGAACCCTGGAAGGAATCTTAGTTGGACCCTGTCCTCAAAAAAAAAGAAATGTAAGGTTCTTTCGAGGAAACATCTGGAGTTCTCCTACCCTCTTGACGGATGTAATAGCCAAGAGGAATGTAGTTTTGAAGTTCAGATACTTTAAGTCAACATCCTCAAAAGCTCAGATGGCAGATCACAAAGCACTAATAGGACCAGCCTAGGTCCCCATGATGCACAGGAGCAGTCCCAGAGGGCCTGTCTTTATAGCTCCTTTGAGAAAACCACGGCGTCAGGTGTTTGCTCCGCCCCTCTTCTTCCTTGGTCTATATAAGCTTGGCTGACCCTGTGGTCTGTGCTTGTCCACATTCCTGTGCACAGGCTTATTGCTGCTCTGGGTTTTCTTCCTGTTTGCAACTTCCTTCCCTGGTTTTGCACTGTGAAGGTCTGAGATGCTTGTGTAAAGGGTTATTTTTTTCCTCTGATTAGAAATTAACCTGTATTCTCTTGTTTTATTAGATGTCCTCCTCTTCCTTTCCCTTGGTGAATCCCAGGAGAAAGACAGGCTCCAAACACAGGCATTTAGCCTGCAGAAAGTGTGAGATTCCCTTGCCTGACGGCTATGAATATCAATGCTGCCGTGGGTGCCGGGGTCCCCTGTCTGAATATATCTCCGTTTGGGATGAGAGAATTTGTGGAGGAATCTATGAAGAAGATGAAAGATTCTATATCTCTTATGGCAAAAAGACCTCGGGTTGAGTCCCGCCAAGTATCCCTTCCCCCTCTGGAGGACCTCCGCACAGTAGATGAAATTTCCTCTGAGGAAGAAACTGAGGAATCCGAGAAACCCATCTTTCCGATTAAGAAGATGCCCAAATTACTTAAGGCCATACAGTCTAAGGTCAGTGACAGGAATTCAGCTGAGGCAGGATCGTCCAGAGGATCTAAGTCCTTTAGGGCCAATACTGACTTGGTCCATAGGATGGAGACGCCCGGAGAAAGCATTCAATCTCTCCAGACGTTTCAGAGCTCTCTTTTCTATCTCAGAGTCTCAACATGGCTTTTGGAGGTTTCCCTCTAGAGTAGATATGGCGGTAGCTAAGCTATCTAGACATACGGTGGTCCCTGCCGAAGACAGGTCCAACCTTCAAGATGCAATGGATCGTCGTGTGGAGGGATCACTGATTTATTCAACCTCCTCTGCCCAAGCCTCGGTGGGAATTTCTGCCAGTGACGTGGTGGCGAAACTCCTCCCTAGAGAAGGACATTGATTCAGGAGTTCATCGTGATGACTTGCTGACATCCATGTCAGATATTTCCCTTATGGTTGATTTTTTGTCCGAGGCAACCTTCTACCAAATGAAACTAGCCTCTAGAGCAGGGGTAGGGAACGTACGGCTCTCCAGCTGTTGCAAAACTACAACTCCCAGCATGCATACTGGCTCTGCTGTTCTGGGAACTCCCATGGAAGTGAATGGAGCATGCTGGGAGTTGTAATTTCACAGCAGCTGGAGAGCCAAAGGTTCCCTACCCCTGCTCTAGAGCTATGGCTCTATCTACCGCAGCCAGACCTCCACTGTGGCTGCAACCGTGGAGGGCAGACAACGCCTCCAAGTTTAATCTTTGCGTCCTTTTCTTTGAGCCGTGTAGGCTATTCGGGAAGGAGCTAGACCGGATTATGGAGGGTCTCTCCGACTCTAAGGGTAAGAACCTTCCCCAGTCTTCCGGGGGAGACAGAGGTCATCCTTTTCGTGGCCAGGGGTTTTCAAAAGGGCCCCCTAGAGGGCAATCTTAGAGGCGCCCTGGTGGACTGTCCAGGGGTGGTGGTCGTGGGTCCTCCCGCGATCCCAAAAAGAAAAGATCCTTCTGACTATCCCCCCCCCCCCCCCCCCCCCGACATTGCAGCAGTAGGATGTTGCCTCTCTCGTCACGTCTGCCTGGTCACGGCTTATCCAAGATCCATGGGTCCTTCAAATTGTACAAGCCGGCTACAGAATAAGCTTCACCTCTTCCACCAGACAAATATGTGAGGATCCACCCTATTCAGGGCATCAAGCAACTTCATCTAGAGAGGTCTGTTCAGGAGTATGTGGACAAGGCCGCATTGGAACCAGTTCCCTTCACAGAACAGGGTTAAGGCGTCTATTCTCCGGTATTTCTGGTATTATCTATCTCAGATATCTGAATCGATTTATTTGCAGGGTACGGTTCCACATGGGGACCATCAGATCGATTCTTCCCTTCCTGCAACCCAGAGATCACTTTGTCACCCTAGACCTAAGGGACGCATACCTCCATGTACCCATTTACCCTCCTCACAGGAAGTTTCTAAGAATTGCAGTGTACCTAAACGGAAGATTGCTTCATTTCCAGTTTACGGCTCTCCCATTCGGCATATCCTCAGCCCCCCCCCCCCCCCCACCACCTTTACAAAGTTAGTGGCCCCGGTCGTAGCCGCCCTGCGCCTCCAAGGGATCTTTATTGTCCCATATCTAGACGACTAGCTCCTAAAAGCCCGGTAAAAGGAGGTTCTTGCCACACAGTTGGAGTCCACAGTGGCTTTCCTAAGCGAGCTGGGCTGGCTAGTAAACTGGCAGAAGTCAGTAGTGGTTCCAGCTACCCAGATTCAATTTCTGCATATACATATGAGCTGAGAAAACCAAGTCCTCTTTGGCCAGATCGGAATTATGGCAATCGCCGGGACTTGGTTCTGTCTGAAGAAATGTCAGTAACAACAAAGCTGGTATGACCAAAGACTACAATATAAACCTAGATCTTTCCCTCAGATACAAAGAAAAGAAGAAGAAGGCTTTAAGACACCTTCTTCCAAAACCATACAGAAGGCCACAGAGCCTCCTCCACCTGTCCCAACACACAGGACAGAAAAAAAAAAAACATGGGGGGGGGAGGGTTCTCTCTACCCTCTTATAGGGTGTAGTCATGCATATTCATTTATATTGATTAATTGTTCCACCTGTCCACAGGGGCAGAAAATACCCCACATTTTCAGCCATAATGCCTGGCGAGCTGTATTTGAGAGGACTCAACATCTAGAGGCAATCCCCACACTCTGCCGAAGCGTCTGCTAAAAAGCCTGTGGCCTTCCAAAGCAGCAGATGGAGGATATTTTCCCTAGAGGTGCCTTCTCTAAGATGTATCTTAAGTCGGTCTAGTCATTTATACTTGAACCTTGCCACACATGTTGCCCCAAAGTTAACTTGTAACAGGGCTGAAGAGCATTCACAGCATTTTTTTTGCATTGCAAAATACTGAGACTTCTATTGCAGGCTACATAGAGTAGCTTGCAATAGAATCCAGTAAATGACAGGCTGGAGGGCTTCACAAGGTTCCTGGCTGTCATAGCAACGTGACGCTGGCCCCAGAGCTTGCTCCAGGTGCCGGTGATCGCCAGGAAAATGGTGCCTCGGTCAGCTTTGACCGAGACGCAGGAGGGGTTAATGCCGCGATCGGTGCGGGCACTGATCCTGGGCATTAGCGCTGGGTGTCACTGTATAAAACAGCAGACACTCAAGTGGCTATGTTGGCCGCCTGGCTCCCAGTTGGCCGCCATAGTTAAACTCCCGGCATCCACCGCAATAGTACAGTGGATGTTGGGTAGGGGTTAATTATTTTCTCAGTGCAAGGCTGACATGGATTTTTTTTTATTTTTTTTTCCAATACAGCCATTTTATTAGCGTTAGAAGACACATCTTTAACTTCTTTTCCCCAATAAATACATGACAATAAAGGGATCTAAGAACTCCCATAAACATACCATGTAAAACCCTGGGGCTGGGGGTACGCCAGGCTCATATACCCCTTTAGAGGACTCCTCTCCAGGCATCATAACACAGACACAGATGGTCCTACCTGAGATGACAACCTCTTGGTCTGGGAAGCTTTTAACTAGCCTCCAATGACCAGTGTACATCATTCCATGAATAGGAATGCGTTTCGTCCATCTGCACTGCTCAGGACACCAAATTTGTCACATTTCCCTCCATTAGCTTCCTTGTGGAAGAGACTATACTCGCGTTTGTGCCACCATGGAACGCAGGATGCTAAGCCAGCTGCAGCACAAGCAAATGGACGCTATGGGCCAGGGAGCCTCCACTGAGGGACAGAGGCCCACATACTCATCTCCACTGTTCCCAGGCCGTGCAGAAAGAGACGGAACCATCCGAGACTCCAGAGAAAAACAGAGCAGACCTGCAGGGCCAGCCGCACTGGACCCCACTCTGCTTGGTAAGTATGGAAGAACCTCTTGTCTGTTTACTAATAGGGACAGGAAAAACCACTTTAGAGGGAGGAAGGGGAGTGGCTATTTAACCTCGTGTGTGCTTTTTTCCTGTCCCTAATAGTGGGTGGAGATACAACTCCTGTGGTGCTGTCATGGAGGGCATTTGAGAAATTGTGGTTCTGAGAGGTTTTTTTTCATCCATTTCAGTCCCATTGGTTAGAGAGGGCTAGAATACAATATTACTCAGCCTGATATGGTGTAAAATAAAGTAAATTCGCTTAGATCAGAGACAGGTTTTTCTGATAAAACAATGTCTTACTCGGTCGCCTACTGCCCCCTAAGCAATTGGTGTTGGTATTTTCAGCAGCTAATACAAAAAATGGGCTGTGTGTTCCAAACAGAATTGAGTAGCTTTTAAGGAAAGATACAAACAAACAGGTAGAGGTGGTGGTGAGAGGCTCTCTTTAAATGTATCTGTACTAGAAGGGGGGTGGGGGTGGAAGTAGAAATGTAAAATTGGGGTGCCAGGTATGCTATATTTATAGACATATGAAGAATAGGTTCATGCTACAGATTTGTAGGCATACCTGTAGCAAATATCCAAGCGCTGTGCATGTGGCAATGTTGTGTACAGGGGCGGATCCAGGGCCGGGCGAGCCGGGCAACCACCCGGGGCCCCGCGGCACGGCCGGGACCTAACAAAATGATCCCGGTCGGCATGTCCCGACTCCAACTGAGCTCAGCGTTAAAGCAGGAGCTGACAGCTCCTGCTTTAAACGCCTCTGTATTTCAGCTCATCGGCGGTAGGACGCCGATGAGCTGAATGCATAGGCGTTTAAAGCCGGAGCTGTCACAGCTCAGCTCCTGCTTTAACGCTGAGCTCCGGCATTTGTAGCCGCGATGTGATGACGTCATCACATCGCGGCTACAATATGTGTATGAGGGAGAGAGCTGCGAGGGAACGAGGAATGGTGAGTGTGTGTGAGAGTGAGAACGGCATGACACTGGGGCAGATGGAGGAGGGAGAACGGCATGGCACTGGGGCAGATGGAGGGGGAGAACGGCATGACACTGGGGCAGATGAAGGGGGAGAACGGCATGACACTGGGGCAGATGAAGGGGGGGAAGAACAGCATGACACTAGGGCAGATGGAGGGGGGAGAATGGCATGACACTGGGGCAGATGGAGGGGGGAGAATGGCATGACACTGGGGCAGATGAAGGGGGGAAGAACAGCATGACACTAGGGCAGATGGAGGGGGGAGAATGGCATAACACTGGGGCAGATGGAGGGGGGAGAACGGCATGACACTGGGGCAGAGACGAGGGGGAAATGAAACTGTGGGCAGATAAAGGGGGAGAATGGCATGAAACTGGGGACAGAGATAGAGGGGGGGGGGACATGAAACTAGGGGTAGATGAAGGGTGTATATGAAAATGGGGGGGGGAGATATAATTTACGGGTGACTGTAGGAGGATTATACTGTGTGGAATCACATGAAAATTGAATGAGAATGGGTGGAGTCAATATAAAAGTGGGCGGGCCTAATTTGCTGCATTTTGTTCCCTCTTTCTAGTCTTCAACAGTTGGGAAGTACAGGTTAGAAGTGCGAGACCCCCAGTAAGTAGGGCCCCGCCAAAGTCAATTGCCCAGGGCCCCGCAAACCCTGGATCCGCCACTGGTTGTGTACATTGACTCCATTTCATAGATCATGGTTTCCAGAACACTTCATTCTCAAAAGTAACTTTTGCAGATCAGGTACTTGGTAAGTGACCAGTGTGATACAGCTAAATATTCATGCTTAAGTGTAGGGGCGGCTGTGCAATTAGGACCTAAATCAAATTGCAATTATCTGTATTTTACCTCAGTTAATGGCAGGTTAGGCCACACCCCTTTTACACATGACTGCATTGGGTGAATATATCTGAACCAGAACTTCTATCATTGGATCAATTAGCAGAGGCCTATAGGAGATGAGCAAACAGACCATGACAAGAGATCACCTGTGTCTTTGTATGACAGAGCCATGTGACTGCTGAGGCCCATTCACAGGCAGGCCTCAATGGTCTCTAGCATCATTCAGGGGGCTGGAAGAGGATGAAGACCAGCACTGGAGCCCAGGGAAGGTAAACAACATTGCCTTGTATTTGCTTATCTCCCATGGGCCTCCAATCATTTTGGGGTCTGACAAGACCTAAGAGTATAATAGCAGTTCCAGTTTGAACAACACTGCAGGTAAAAGGGGTGACAAATACCGTAATAACAGACGTGTATAAAATTAGATGAGTCATCCAGATTGAAAGTTTGTTTTTTTTTTCCAATTGAAGGATGTTTGTCAGCAAGAAATTGAGAAACTAATCACAGCACCTTGTAGTTTACAATGATGTATGCCACAATGCACCCAGAAGTGAAGGAAGCTGGCTTCAGATAGGGACAGTGTGTCATCATCAGACATGGACAGTACTGAGTGAGATGTCAGTCAGTCAACTAG
Organism: Leptodactylus fuscus; assembly: GCF_031893055.1. NCBI lineage: Eukaryota > Metazoa > Chordata > Amphibia > Anura > Leptodactylidae > Leptodactylus > Leptodactylus fuscus. The sequence goes on from NC_134269.1 coordinate 105,505,170, forward strand.
TGGGGACAGGGCAGAGCAGCAACAGATAGAGAAGCCCAATGATGGAAAGAAACACGTTTGCTCGAGATCGATAGATAGATAGATACTGCTCAAAAAATAAAGGGAACACTCAAAACATCCTAGATCTGAATGAAATATTCTCATTGAATACTTCGCTCTGTACATAGTTGTATGTAATAAAATCACACAAAATTCATCAATGGAAATCAAATGTATTAACCAATGGAGGCCTGGATTTGGAAAAACACACTGCAGGCTGATCCAACTTTGATGTAATGTCCTTAAAACATGTCCAAATGAGGCTGAGTAGTGTTTGTGGCCTCCATGTGCCTGTATGATCTCCCTACAACATCTGGGCATGCTCCTAATGAGGTTGCAGATGGTCTCCTGAGGGATCTCCTCCCAGACCTGTACTAAAGCATCTGCCAACTCCTGGACATTCTGTGGTGCAACGTAACATGCTGGAGGTGCCATCAGGAGACGTGGAGGGGGCCGTAGGAGGGCAACAATCCAGCAGCAGGACCGCTACATGTGCAAGGAGGAACACTGCTAGAGCCCCGCAAAATGAACAAAGTATTCAATGAGAATATTTCATTCAGGCCTAAGATGTGTTATTGAGTGTGCCTATATATATATATATATATATATATATATATATATATATATATATATTATAGATTAGTGCTAGTAATGGGTTAATAAGTTGACCCATATACCTTTAGCTGTATCTGGAGTTATTTCTGGGTGTCTCTGGCCACTACTAGCATCCTCTGTGTTGGTTTACATGGTGTTACCTTCCTGTTGTGCAACTTCTTGTGTAGCTGCTACACTAGTTCCCTCCCCCTCCCACACACATGTGAAGTCTCAGGTTATGAATCAATACTTTTATATTGCATGTTTGTGTATTAGAAATACTAATTGTTTTCCTTACTACTAAGTGCCTATAGTATTGAACAAAGGAGTCTGGAATCGAAGATGGAGCTTATGTCCTGTTTTTCATGCCTCGTGGCAGAAGTCTTCAGGTTACAGCAAGGAGGTGTCCGGGTGGACAAAGGAAGGCTGGACATCAAAGATCTAAGACCAATAGAAGCTGGACAACTCAGGATTTTGGACAAGCTTTGTTGAACTATGCATTAACCCCTCCTTCCCTTTTGTAAAAGTGTGTGGACTTTCAATAAAGTGCCATAAAGCAGTGCTGATTGACCTGGGAAAGAAGCACTTAGCTGGCCTTGGTACAGATCTAAGTCTCTGTGTCATTATTAGCAATATCGCTAAATATGAAGGCTCCTAGACCTGTCAAAAGGAATATTACTATTGAGGTTGGTCTATGGTAATGTAGTGAATATGGGACTGGCAATCAAATGATACACATTAGGTATCCCTGTGTCCAAAAACACCTGGTCTGCAAAGTTATAAAAATATTTTCCTGTATGGTGAAGAACAATTTGTCCCACAAACATTAAGCCCTAATATAGCTTTGTGAACAGGGGGAAAAAAATGTGGTTTGGAAAGCAGGGAGTCAAGAATGAAAAAGTCAGAAAATGCCACAGGTGGGAAGGTGTTAAGGAAAGCTGTAATTTAAGATAGATTAACAGTCTGATTTGCACATTTTGGCAGTGATACCAGATCATTATGAGGACATCAGCACCCTGAGGAGTTAAGTATGCAATAGAAAAACAGCTGTAATGTGGTGTCCCCTTGCATGGCTCCAGTCCATGTAGAATATTCCCTTACATGCATTATACATGCTGAAGCAAGTTACCTAACAGGTTAACTTCATGTTAATATATTGTTTAGATCAATGCAAGTGCTTATGTAGCGCAGTTTAATTATACAGTGAATGTAGTTTTACAGCACCAAAGTATAACATTCATTAACACCAAAGAGAGACATCCAGTACATCATATTACAGTACTGTAAATGAAAACCTGCTCTTGTATGTAAGGGACACAACTGTCAATCTGCACTTGCCATCCCCTCAAAAGCTCATGACAACACAATCACAAAGGCGATACCACAGATTTCCACAATTTGGCTTTACTTTGCAGTACAGACATTAATTCAATCCCTATTAAAGCAACATTTGAGAGTAGGTCAAATCAATACTGCTTTTGTGTTTTATCAGTGAGGAAATCAGTGCAAGCCTTGCCTGCAGAATACTATTGATATTGTTTGGTAGCCTGCAGCCAAACTTTTGAGCTGGTGTCAGGGGTTTAAAACTTTACAAGAATAACACACTGGGGGCTCCATGCTGCAGAACAGACCTGACCAGAAACTAATACAGCAATGGGATAGCAGTAACTGAGGTGCTGTTCCAAATACATTCAAGCTACTTACAGCAAATCAGATTAAACTAATCGGTTAAGTATTTCATTTAATCCATATATATATATATATATATATATATATATATATATATATATATATGAGGCTTCATTATATCAGAGCAGAATCTAAATTAAAATAAAGCTAAAATGTCAGAACTGAAGGCAGAGAACGTCACTGCATGAATATTCCTACAGAAACCGAAAAAGATCAGTTCTATCCCATAGCAAGCTAGAAATGGCAAGAAACAGCAGCCTCATCAGGAGTGGGCACAGAGCAGTAACCAGTGCAATATTCTTGGGGTTCAGTTTTTACAAAAAGCAGGCCTTGCAATATTGCGTTTCATACAGTGTTCCTAATTTCCAAAATGTGTTTTGTAGTAGGTTCAAGAATTCTCCCGATGTGGGGCATGTCTCTACTAAGCATCCCCAAAGGTGTCATTCTGCTTGCGCTTCATCTCCTCGAAATCAAATTCTAATCCGGTCATTCTCTTGTACATGTCTTTGATATCATTGCAGGTGGTTTCGAAATGAGTTGTTGCATCATATGTACGAGAAATAAAAATCTGTAAAGAGATGAACATCAGTGGTGACTGGCACAAAATAACATCCATGCCATCAATAAGCAGAGATCATATAAAAGGAAGCATCTGTATCCTAAACTGTATCACACTTGCTCATGGGCTGCACTCAGTACCTACAGCATTTCCCCTCTTCAGTCTATGGGGCTGAGCTACAATACTAGATCCAGCCAGAGGGCAAGAATGCAGAGACTGCTCCTTCTCTTCTTATGTTTTGGGGGGTATTTCTCTGCTAAGGGCACAGGACTACTTCACCACATCAATGGGAGAATGGATGGAGCCATGTACCGTCAAATTCTGAGTGACAACCTCCTTCCCTCTGCCTGGACAATAAAAATGGGTTGTGGCTGGGTCTTCCAGCAGGAAAATGACCCAAAACATACAGCCAACGCAAATAAAAAGGAGTGGCTCAAAAAGAAGCCCATTAAGGTCATGGAGTGGCCCAGCTAGTCTTCAGACCTTAACCCCATAGAAATCTTATGGAGGGAGCTGAAGCTCCGAGTTGCCAAGCGACAGCCTCATAATCTTATGTTCTCATGAACATAATCATTTCTATAACTAAAAATTAAACATTTTTGCAGTTATAAGTAGTTAAAAAATCTGCAGAATGTTAAAGACTATCTTCGTGGTGACAGTCTGTTGTCTTGATCGGTTGCCAATGGTTACGACCACAAATGCAGAAACTTTCTATGGTCTGGGACTTGTCAGGAACACAGCTATGATTTTCTTATTGTACCTGGGTTATCAGGCAGGGACACTACATGTATCAGAAGATATCTCGGCCACAATAAGGATATCATGGTGGATCTTCTGACCTTAGAACGTTCCTGCATTCATGGTCGTGTCCACTGTAAACTGATCGAGAAAACAAAGCTGTGGCCACAAGATATTTAGAGAAAATCTTTAAAACTCTGCAAAATGTTTAATTACTTATATTCGCAAAAAATTTTTTTTTTTTAAATTATCTACAAATCTAAAAATAGTTATGTACATGGCAATACCCCTTAAATGATTTAGAGATGATCTGCAATGAAGAGTGAACCAAAATTCCTCCTAACGTGCGCAAACCTCATCATCAACTACAAAAAAAAAAAAAAAAGTGTCTGACGCTGGGTTCACACCAGCATCTGGACGCAGTTATCAGGTTTCCGTCTTCTGCATGCAGAAGCCCGGCCGTGAGCGCCGGTGAGCGTTTTGAGCTCTCCGTGGCGAAACGTTTTTTTTTAAACCGGACACAGAGTACTGCATGTCCGACTATGTGTCTGGTTAAAAAAAAAAAAAAAAAAGCGGTTTCGCCACGGAGAGCATAACACTCACCGGCGGTCACAGCCAGACACTTTTCAAACTCATTCAAATTAATGGGATTGAAACATGCCGGCAGGTCTCAGTCTCCTGCCCTGTTTTGTGCAGGAAACGGAAGCCTGCAGATGCTGGGTGCAGATGTGAACGAGCCCTGACTGCTGTGCTTGCCAAAAAGTATTAAGTCTTGTTTGCCAGAGGGTTCAAGTACTTATTTCTCTATGCAAAATGCAAATAAATCCATAAAATTTACAATGTTATGTGATTTTCTGGATTTTATTTTTGATATCCTCTCTCTCTCTGTTAAAATTAACCTACCCATAAAATTATAGACTGTTCATGTCTTTGACAGTGGGCAAACTTACAAAAATCAGCAATTATTTCCTTCACTGAATATCAGGTAGCAACACTGTTCGCATCTTCATTTTTATGCCATAGTGATTATTTCTAGAAACCTACCTGACTTTCTGTTCCCAAATCCGTTGGGGCATACATGTCACTGACACTAACAAACCTAAATGGAGAAGAAATAAAGCAACAATTAAGACTGAAAGCAAAAAACATTGTCAGTGCTCTATGAATTCATCATTAAGGGCTTCTGTTACAATATTGTAATATTACATAGCTAATTCCTTCTCAAAGTATGAAGAGACAGGATCAGCCATTGGATAAAACTTGATTGACTCAGATTTGCCTAAATATAAAAGCAACATGTGCAGCTAGGGGTATTCCAGACAGTTTTATGAAAATCTGTGATCCCTGGATAAATACAGGGGCTACTCTTGTTGACTGGCCATAGGGGTTCCCTCCTCAGGGTGGTGCACCAAATGAATGTGTGCATGTGTATATGATATGGCACTATTGAACCTCTTCAGACATGCTGGACATGGCCAAATATTCTGATCTACTTGGGTTGTTATGCACTTTGCATGCTATTCTTATTATAACAGATTTCCAGCTTTGTTTCATATGGGATGTGCTGGGTGAGATGTCTGTAGTTAACAACATGTTTAAAAAAAAAAAAAAATGCAAAAGAAACCGACAACACGCATGTTCTACAGATATACCGTATATACTCGAGTATAAGCCGACCCGAATATAAGCCGTGGTCCCCAATTTTACCACAAAAAAAAACCAAAAAAAAAAACTGGGAAAATGTATTGACTCGAGTATAAGTCGAGGGGGGGGAATGCAGCAGCTACTGGAAAGTTTAAAAAATTAAAATGATCAGAGTTTGTAGGTGCAGTAGTTGCTGGGGAAGGGGAGGGGGTGCTTTGGTTGTCTGTCTGCCCCTTCCCTGAGCTTGAGGACTGGGTTTTTGTTTCCTTTCATTCAGCTTGGCTGACTATAGGGGTATCTGCAGTGCTCCTATTAACCCCTTCCCGATGGAACAGGAGCACTGCAGATCCCCTATATTCAGTAGACCGGGCACTGTCAGACACAGGGTCACCTAATGTGCATGTGTTTCACAGTAATTTTCTACTTTTATATGTATTCTAGGGAAAGGAGTGATTTAGAACTTTTATTTATTTTTGAAAGCTTTTCTTTTTCCCCTATTCTATGGGAGATTCTATACATTACTATTGGGGCTGGTCATAGACCAGGAGGCGCGCATAAAACATGGTGGTGCCAGAAGGGGTCAAACAGGCTTATCGCGGAAGGACATGATAGCAGGGGATCCTACAGACACTTGGCTAGCATAAAATATGCAGAGAAAACAGACAGACATTCAAATTGCGCCTTCCATTTCTTAGTTTACATATTAAAAAAACAAGGGGGGAAAAAAAAAAAAAAAAAAGTTATGGATTGTCGAATTTGACAACAAAAATAATTATTCCCCCCGACCCCTTTAGTTGTTTTGATTAAAGATATTACAGCTATATAAAATGAAGAGCTTTGAGCATATTCATAAGTAAAATGCAGGTAACCTGTCATTTTGGTCACAGTGAATGCAGTAAAAACAAAGCTAGTGGGAGGATTAGGTGAACAAATAGATAAAACACCATATATACAACTACAAATCTTAAAAATAAATTCACTTACTTCTGTTCAATGGGTTCCAGGAGGTCAAGAGCTGGCCTAATCTCCTTCTCTGGATCATTTGTTTCTACAGTAGTGCTGGCTATTGCAATGTACTTTCCTTGTGCAGCCACATTATGTGCGCTGGAAATCATGCACACATAAATATCTTTAGTGGGAGAAAAAATAAATAAATATGAAAAAGCAATGGTTTAAGATGCAAGTAGCATAATTATCACAACCGATCACAAATATTAAGAAAAACATAACTGCAATCATACCAGATTTCCTATTGACTTGGTTTTGAGGAATGATGATTTGACAGGAATTGGCATCACTTGTGTTTTTTATTGGGTGATTGAGGATACAAATTACACGAATAACCTGCCCCACTTTAGTAACACGATCACAAACATAACTTGGGTCACAAATCAACTGCTTGCATCGGGCAATCTACAAGAAAATAAAACACATTACTCAGTGACTTATACAGTTGCCCACATCCTATGTAATCGTTATCTGAGGGGTTTTTCGGGGCAGATTTTTTTTTTTTTCATATAAAAGGTCTGTTAGTGCTAGTGATGGGTTAATAAATACACCCATATACCTTTAGCAGTTATTGGAGTGATTTCTGGGTGTCTCTGGTTGCTGTTGGCATTCTCTGTGTTTGTTTACATGCTGTAGCTTCCTGCTGTACAGACTTCCTGTTAGCTGCTACACTAACCCCCTCTGACTCAACCCCGCCCCCTTCCTCCCACTCCATTACTAAACTGTGTGTGGCTAAACCTAACCCCTCCAACCCTCACTGACTAGCGATCCCACCCATTACTAGCCCCTTCCACTCTCCCCATCTTCTAGCTAAGCTATTCTGCCCATTACCAGAAGACAGGAAGAGGGGGAGGACTCATTCCCTGGACACAGCAAGGCTTGGCAAGTTTTGCAGGGGATGGGAAGGGGGTGGGTGGGGGGCGGGGTAAATGATAGCAACGTTTTGTTTTGGAAACTGTGAAATGGAACATCACCAGATTATTAGTGTAATGGGTAATTATACTTTTTTTTTGTTTAATTGAAATAAATTAGAAGTTAGGTGGGGGGGGGGGGAAGAGTTTAGTTTAGGGGATAATTATTAGTTTATCCTGTGGCAGAAGGAGATGCCCCCCTTCCAATTACCTATCCCCGTGCAGCCCTGACCATGACTGGTAGATTGTCTTTTCTAAATATACATGCTAGCTGCAATCATCATTGAGCTGGTAAGTAAGGTGAACCCTCCGCTGCAAAGAAATATCCTACAGAAAACTAGAAGTGTCAGCATATTGTTTGGAATAGTGGCCAGACACATAACTGCAGGATTATTATTAATATTATTTTAAATATATAGACGCATGGGAAATTTTTTTTAAAGACCTCACCAAAGAAGGTGGCGCCTTTTAAAAAGGTATTCAATTTATTTTCCAAGTCAGTGATCAAAAGATAGAAACTAGTAAGGTAACACACTTACTTCTCCCTCAGATTTGACACCAACAATTTTTCCATTCTCAATCACCAATTCCTCTATTGGTTTATTTAACATATAGGTTCCTCCATAAATGGCACTTAATCTGTGGTAAAAAGCCACAAAACACCAACGGATTAATAATCTATTATAATATGTCTGACAAAACAAATTAATAAGGTGGTAGGGCCAAAACTCACCTCCAGTTATATTTCGTTTTCCCCCCATATATACACACTGACAAAAAAAGCAAACCTAGAAGGATTTGTTGAAATTTATCAAATGTAAAAGACTACAAATTAGAGCGAAATTTTTAATTTGTTGGTGAAAACTGAACAGTTGAAAGAAAGCTCTAGTACCCTGTTGGGCTGTCTTTAGCTTGGATACAAGATGAAATATTGTTGGGGATTGAGACATACAGATTTACATTTGCCCAAAGATGTTGTAGTTGGCTCTGTAGATACTGTGCTCTTGTATGTTACCGCTGGCATTTGAGCGGCTCCCAAAAATGGTTTGTGCTGGACTAGCAGTCAGCATCGCTGCTCTGTTTGCATAAAGCATCTGCAGCAGTCACAGCGCATAGACCCCCACAGCCACATACAACAGCAGGGTACTAGAGATGGGCGAATACTATTTGAAAGGCTAGTTTCAAATACCCTGCTCCCATAGGAATGAATGGGAGCGGGCGAACTGCAAGGGGTTAAGCACCGGCCGGCACTCGGCCGCTCCCATTCATTCCTATGGAGTAAGTTATTCAAAGCGGCAGTTTTGAATACTATTCGCTCATCTCTACAGGGTACATCTAGCCCACCACAGGAACAGGGGGGAGGATGCAGGCAAGTATATTTTATAGCCTCCTGACCTCTGGAGCAAAAAAAAAAAAAAAAAAATTGTCTACTTGAAATAACTTTAATGAAACAAATAAGCTTTATTTATATTAATAGAAAACCCCCTAACAATGCATGGGTCCTGGGCCTTAATGACCAAGCCATACGTATAGCACTAATGCCCAATTTTGATTTGGATATACAATCACTTGACTTGGTGCTCCACAGACTGTTCAGGAGTTGGCAGATGCTTTAGTCCAGGTCTGGGAGGAGATCCCTCAGGAGACCATCTGCAACCTCATCATGAGCAGGCCCAGGCGTTGTAGGGAGGTCATACAGGCACGTGGAGGCCACACACACACTACTGAGCCTCATTTGGACATGTTTTAATGCACTTTTGGGCTGTGTCCTTAAAGGGTGAAGGACCAGGCCTCTTTTTTAAAAACTGTCATGTTACTTTAAATAGCAATAACTTTGAGACGCTTTAACTTACATAAGTGATTTTGACATTGTTTTTTTCGTAACACGTTATACTTCATGGTAGTGGTAATCATTGATCAATATTTTTGTATTTACTTATAATTAAAAAAAAAGAAAAAAAAAGAAATTTGATGGAAATTTTGAAAAAAAAAAATTACAATTTTCAAAAGTGTGAAATTCTCTGCTTATCAGGCAGATAGTCATACCACACAAATACATGAATAAATATCTACCATATCTCTGCTTTATATCGGCATCAACTTTTGATTGTCTTTTAATTTATTTTGGACATTATAATGCTTACAAGTGTAACAGCGATTTTCCAGATTTACAAGAAAATACCCCAAACTATTTATTTTTTTTCCTTAGTGACCACTTCAGTTCTGAAAGGAATTATAAAGGCCTATATAATAGAAACCCCCCAAAGTTATCCCGTTTTTAAACTGCACCACTCAAAATTACTCAAAACAGCATTTGGGATTTTGTTAACCCTCTAAGCCAGGGATAGGGAACCTTTGGCTCTCCAGCTGCTGTGAAACTACAACTCCCATCATGCTCCATTCACTTCCATGGGAGTTCCAAGAACAGCAGAGCAAGTATGCATGCTGGGAGTTGTAGTTTTGCAACAGCTGGAGAGCCGTACGTTCCCTACCCCTGCTCTAAGCATTTCAGAAGAATAAAAATAATATGGAGGTGAAATTTAAATATTTAATTTTTTCCACTAATACATTCATTTAGACCTAAAATTAACACAAAGGGTTAAAGTAGTAAATGCATCTGGCAGTTTGTTATGCAATTTCTCCCGCGCACAGAAATACCCCACATGCGGGTGTAAACTGATTTTTGGGCACACAGCAGCGCATGGAAGGGAAGGAGTGACACTGGGCGTTTGAACAACAGATTTTGCTGGAATAATTTTAATGTGCCATGTCTCATTTGCAGAGTCCTTAGAGTACCAAAACAATGGAAACCCTCCAAAACTGACCCCATTTTAGAAACTATACTCCTCACAGAATTAAGGGGTATAGTGAACATTTTGACCCTACGGCTGTTTCACAGATTTTACTAACATTGGGATGTGTAAATGAAAAGTGACTAAAATGTCACTTTAAAAAGATAAAATGGGAGCGACACCGAGCGCCAATACAGTGTAGTAATTACAAACACTCTTGGGGATGATATGTAATTAGTCTCTTACCTATTGGTGTTGTGAAATAGTCACAACTCCATATGAGAATAAAAGATGTTAAAGCAGCAGCTCTTTCCGTTACGCTGTGAAACAGCATGATACAATGATAGGTGATTCCTCAGGCAAGCCCGACAGGAGTGGAGGGGTAGGGAGTAAGCGCACACACCAAAGTATGATCTTGAACAGTTTATTAAACACGACGCGTTTCGGGCAACCACCCTTTCTCAAGTGTGATACAAACTATAAAAACCTCCACTCAAGTCTTTAATTAGAACAGTTCCAAAACAAAAAAATGGCATTAAAACATTAATCTTTATTCGTTATCTTTTAAAAAATAAATGACTAACCCGGGTATAATTATAATAAAAAAAATATTACCCAATCTCTATTCAGCACTAGAGTAAGTCTATTGTAATTTTTTCAACAGACCTAACTTTTCAATTCATGTGCATTCAAGTAGAACTACAAGTCCCACACCATATCCCAATCATGTGATCTCCTATAAGTGTGGACTAAATATTCTTTGATATAAAGAGGTGGGTATGTTATCCAATCCCTAGCCAACCTGGTCTAGAGATTTTTTTAGCATAATTTTTGCTGAATTGCGATAGATAGGAAACACTTCTTTGCTCCTAAACCTAAATAGTACTCAGCAGCATAGACATCCCTGTGGTAACGCTATTCAGTCAGTTATATCTAGCACCAACCTCACAGTTTCATTCAGCAGTCTAATTAACCCGTCACTGACACTAATACAATCAAGGGTTTTAAAGACTCATCAAAAATCTTTTTATCTCTACGCTTTTCACCCTTACTTAGGGCTCCTCAGGAGACTACATATCTATATAACCCTGCGGTTTCAATATTATACTGCACCGGCAGCAAGACTCAAGATTCCACTGTGACTCTTTCTAGCTTATTGCGGAGTGTAATCTCAAGGGGTCCCGCCCTCACCAGTGGTCTAAGTTACAGGCAGATGCTGCAATGGCAAAGCTAAATTAATAACCAGATATGGCAGTGAAAACCACCGTTCTTCGTGCCCTGATTGTGGGCACAGGTACTTTGTTTCAGCCCTTCAGCTTCTGCGTGTCCACCTATTGCTATCAGACATATGCTCATATAATTCTCCTAGCATTAAGTTTACAAGCAAGCGTATAGTGTGCACCTGTGCATTGTAGATGCCAGGTGGACACGCAGAAGCGAAGCAGCATACTGGTATTCACCACTACACAGGTAAGAACTATAAGAAGCTTTACTACAGCACTGTTTTTTATTGTACCCCGGCCCTTTTTGGTTTAAAGGGGTATTCCCACGTCGCTTTCTCACCAGTCTTCGATGCTGTGAAATTTTCTGTCTTTTCCGACTTTGTTGCGTCATTGGTGGGCGGGGTCACATATGCAAAGCCAAGCGGTGAGATGCCGCTGGCCCTGCGTGCGCGCTCATAGACCAGTCTAGCCTTCACAATGCGAATACAGACCCGACATCCACCTCTCTCTATTACAGCGGATGCCAGGTCTGTATTTGCATTGTAAAAGGCTACACTGGTCTATAAGCGCGCACGCAGGGCCAGCGGCATCTCAGCGGCAGAAGCGATGCTGTTATTCCACCCATTTTCCATTCCATTATCTATATCTATCTCAAAGTCCTGGAAAATCCTTTTAAAACCACAATAGCATCTGATATTCACACAGTAAAATAAAGTTATACACAACCATATACATGAGACAGTTTTTTGTCAGTCTTACCTTGCAAATCCCTGTGGCAGTTCTCCAAGGCCATAGAGTGGATAAAGGTAAGGGCTTTTACCATAACGTGCTAAAGATTCACTGTAAAGCTTAATCCTGTTTATAGTCTCTAGACACGGTTGATGCAGATATCTGACAGTGGAAAAGAGAAGTCAACAATATGGGAAAATGTCACATGCATGGTTTAAACAAAGGTTTTACAATCCTTCTGTTAGGACATAAACGGATTGTAGTGCTGCATGATCATCACCAAAAACACTCTGTGCCAACATTTAAAATATTGCCAGAGTCATCTTCCTTTTTTTATCTGGACCCAAAACATGATTAAAATAATGGTCCTATTAAATATTGTAAAGTTTTCTCTGGATAAGCACTTATCAATGATTACGGTGCCCAATGCAAAGAGAATTGATGTATTCAGTTGACTGACAGCACAACCCTGCTAACAACGCGCAGCCAATAATCTTGCATATTTAATACTACATATAAGATGCTCTTTTGTCAGCTAAGTAGGAATTTAACTACATAGGCCAATTATTGGGAACGTTCTTTTCCAGAACTGCCCCATGTAGGGGTGCTGCCACACTAGGCAGCTCAGACAACAAGGTACCAATGTTTTCACTAAACATAGCGAAACATTATTGCTGCAAAAAACAGAGCAAAACTATTTTACAGCATTCAGTGAAAACCGCAGCAGTGCAAATAGAGCAGCATCTTATGGCAGCATCCTAAGGCCGGGAGCCCCACGTGGCGTGAACCTGAGGCAGAAATGTCACGAGAGAGAAAAAACAAAAACGTAGTGTTTCATAGTTACAGCAAAGTGGATGAGATTCTAGGGAATCTCAACCCTACTTTGCTGTAAAATACACATTGCAGACACACTAGTTCCCAAAACACTCACTGTTTTGGAAATCACAGCATGTCAATTATACCCACTGAAACACTGGTGGTTTCCCTACAGGTATAATTGAAGCAGGAAGTCTGCAGGGGAAACCTCCGCAAACTTTCTGCGCAAAGCACTGTGGGTAGAATGGCGATGTGTTGCCGCCACAGATTTTCCCACAATGCTTTTTTTTTTTTTTTTTTTTTGCTATGGGACGCTACATGGAGCTTAGTTCACACATAAATTACGTGTGGCTTATTTTGGCACCGGAAAAAAAAAAAAAGTTTCCTAATTAGGAAGCTTTTTTTTTTGGACCTTGCCGCACTTTTTGGAGCGTTTTTTTTTTAAAAAAAAAAAAAAAAAAAAAAAAAAGCTAGCAGTTTACATAGACCACTATTGTAAAGGGGCGGATTTTGAAGCGAAATCCGCTGTCAAAAATCAGCCTCTTTGCCCCCGTGTGAACTAGCCCTTAGCCTAATGCTGGTTTTCCAGATTCAGATTTTTGCACACAGTTTCTGAAGCCAAAACAAGGTATCATTAGTCATTGATAGGTTCTCACTGCTGTTGACCAACAATGAAACTACATGGTGACAAGCCTACTGCTTTAGTGATCATTCCTCCCCTTGTACTTTGTTTTGGCCCATATTATGGGGAGTCTATCATTGGTTAGATTTTTATTTTATTTTTTAAATAAGCATATCTTTACATAGCCTTTAGAAAGGCTACGCTAGACATACCTTTCATTCATTCTATTACAAAATTGTCTGACGATTGTATAAGCAATGCTACCTCCATTGCAGCATTACAAAGCATTTATAATCCCTATAGAATGTATGCTTAATGACAATTTTGATTTGGATCATAATCGCCCAGCCCTAATATAAAAGAACACATGAAAGTGTTCCTAATATAAATCATCTGAAAGTGGTCCTACTATGGAAGAACCCTTGAAAGTGGCCCTCCCACGATCCTGCCTAGCTCATAAGCATGAAGAGTGATCATGTCTCTGGAGTACAAACAATGAAAGGTACTTGTAGCTGCAGGCCTTTATTCTCTAGATGACGAATGATCACAAACGGTCAGCAGATCCCACCCCGAAGCACAGCTCAAAACAAAAACACCTATCCTAACAAGAAAGTGAATATAAAGTAGGACTTGGCCGTTAAGACCTAAATCAAAAATTGTGATTAATCTGACATGTCACCTAGATTACAATTACTTTTAAATCACATCCCCTATAGTAGGATTAAGTGTAGGGTGACCCCCGCAAGTTTCGGCTTGTGAGGTTCGCCTGGTGATTTGTTTGGACCAAACCGAAATTGCTATTATACTGAGTGGGCTTTTCATACCCTAGAGCAGGGGTCGGCAACCCCTGGCACGCGTGCCAAGACTGGCACGCGAGGCATATTTTGCTGGCACGGCAGCCAGCCTGAGACTTCACACTAAATTTAGAGAGAGAGCGTCCTTTCAGTGCTTTGCTAGAGCTGCGGTGTAGGACACGCCCCCTTCTCTCACTGCCCACCAATCAGAGGTGAGCCTCTCACTGCACAGGATAAGGGCTCCCTGGACCTGCTGCTACACGTGAGGAGCTCCTGCCGTCTGAAGCCTGAGGAGGAGAAGCAAAGTGAAAGTAAAAACACCAGGTACGTGTGTTACTAACTATTCTTATTAATGTCAGGCATTTGGTTTTATTAATTTAGTTTTAGTAACTCCATGTGCCTCACATTAATAGCAGTTAACCCCATCATGTCCCTTACATTAACCCTGTGTGGCTCACATAAGGGTTACTGATGTGTGAGACATATGGGGGTACTAATGAAGGACCTATATAATGAAGATATTCACTTATTATCTCTATATGTCTCACATATCAGTATCCCTCATGTAAAGCACACAGGGGGTTAATGTGAGGGACATGATAGGGTTAACTGCTATTAATATGAGGCACATAGAGTTGTAACCTGCAATGCACATGACCAGACTCTTTATCTACAACTGTGGATAAAGTACAGACCTATATATTTCAATTGACCCATATATACAGCCATTCTTTTTGTGGCTGTGTATCTGGGCCAAATTGAAGAACTGAAAACTATTGAGCAGGTCCTATATGTGTCCTATACATCCCCTGTATGTGTCCCATACATCCCCTATATCTGTCCTATACATCCCCTATATCTGTCTGCATTTGCAGCCCTGTCAATTCATTTTTAATGTATAGGTCAGTGAAAACCACATGCATGCCACTTGTATGCAGGAGGCGTACGGCTGAGGCCCCACGTTGCAGAAACGCAGCATTTTTGTTGCAGATTTTGATGCGGTTTATTTCAACCAAAGCTAAAAATGGCTACAGAAGGAATGGGAAATATATAGGAAGCTTCTTATACGTCTCCCTTCTGCTCAATCCACTCCTGGTTTAGGCTCAGAAAAATGCAGCAAAATATGTAACAAAAAAAAGCTGTGTTCCAACAACGTGGGGGCCTTAGGCTAAAACCCCACGTTGCAGAAACAGCTTTTTTTCGTTACAGATTTTGCTGATTTTTTTGAGCCGAAGCCAGGAGTAGATTGAGCAGGAGGGAAACATATAAGAAGCTTCCTATATATTTCCCATTCGTTTTCTAGCCATTCTTGGCTTTGACGGAAAGAAAAACGCAGCCAAATCTGCAATAAAAAAAGCTGCATTTTTGTAATGTGGGGCCTCAGCCTTAGTGTGATTCTATTGGATGGTAACACTGTAACTAGATGCAATTATAGCCAAATCCAGTTCCTGGGCACCAGTGCGGCCACTTTGTTGTAAGTGTGACACCCATTAATTCCTGGCTGGGGTTTTGCTGTTACTGCACCACCAGGAACTAAAAGTGACAAGTTAATCTGTGTTTCACTTAGGGAGCGTTCACACTACCGTTGGTGTCCGACAGCTAGTGTCTACTGCTAATGTCTGTTCAAAATCTTGTGCGGATATTAGTATCGGACACTAGCTGTGTCTGTGACATTTTACATTGATTTAAATGGACATTGGTGCGTTCATTTACTGTTCGTGGGTGTCCTTAAGTGTCCGTTCCCAAAGATGTCCGACTTTTCAAGCGGACAGAAAAACCTACATATCTGGTTTTGCTGTCCGCTTGAAAAGTCGGACATCTTTGTGAACGGACACCAGCTAGTGTCCGATACTAATATCCGCACAAGATTTTAAACGGACATTAGCAGCGGACACTAGCTGTCGGACACCGACGGTAGTGTGAACGCTCCCTTACAGAAAACTGAAGTTACTAACGGCCAAGGACTGGATGGAGCATACAGGTACATTGCGTGTCAGCTCTTTACAGGTATGACCTCACTCTGCTCCCAGTCACATACATTACCACTAATTGTGGGTTACGCATGTACTTACATTGCTTCTAAAGGAAAAGAACATGTGTATCCAGGCAAATAGCGGTAAGCGCATGTGGCTGGGAGCGCAGTATGACAGCACCCCTATATTGTGGTTTGTGCTATATGACTTTAGTGGAGGTGTCGTCAGCTTTACAATTATTGACCGGCACTCCGAGGACCTCATCTTTGATTTTTTAATTTAAATCGGCACACCGAACAGAAAAGGTTGCCTACCCCTGCCCTAGAGTATAAGCGGAGAGCCAGGGAGGTGAGGAAACAGTGTTACTCAACTCTCCTTCACCACTCTTTGCAGTCTACAGCCCTTAGGCCCAGGCAGCTGTCCCTGACGTCAGCCCGAAGTGTCAAGTGGCGTCAGCCAGAAGTGCTGAAGACCGCAGAGAGTTAAAGCATACTCTTATAGGATTAGGAACAAAATAAAAGCCAGGACATTAAAAAACATGGCAGCACCTATATAATAATAAATAATATTATAAATAAATGCTTTCATCAAAATCACCCCAAAGGAATCCAAAATGGAACACTCACTCATCAGTCCTGTACAGAGCCAGAGCATGGCCTGTGAAGTCAATGACATCCTGTCCCAAGTCAAATTTCTTGTAAACTTCTAGCATAGTTGTCTTCTTGGGATCAACTCCTTCCAGTGTCTTTGGATCATTTT
This sequence comes from Leptodactylus fuscus, assembly GCF_031893055.1. Taxonomy (NCBI): domain Eukaryota; kingdom Metazoa; phylum Chordata; class Amphibia; order Anura; family Leptodactylidae; genus Leptodactylus; species Leptodactylus fuscus. Next base: position 105,522,060 of record NC_134269.1, read on the forward strand.
CATCAAAAATTGCAACAAAACATATGAACTTCCTAAACCGCCGCTTCTCAAACAATCCCATCAAACCTGTAGGGAGAATATGCCAATAAGAACAAAATAGTCTGCAAAAGTGGAATGTGCAAATTGTGCCGTACACGTATCAGACAGACCCCTACCTACCTATATTGGGGTTTATAGTGGGATTCGAACCCAGCCTTAAAGAAAGACGGCCACATGTCCTCCTTCAACTACACATTTACTTGAATACAATGGTGTGTAGGCAGGTTTTTGCATCCTGCGCCACTATTCAGGAATCTGCTAGCATATATATATTATTTATGACCTCCCCGCCTCGCGCTCTTTCACTGTTGTATGACGTTCTCCTTTCGGATGTCACTGCAGGACTCCCCTCTTATGTTACTGCCTGGAATTCCGATCTTCCTGTGAGTCTGTCTTCTGCGGATTGGGACAGGTCCTTCTTGCTTTCTCATAAGTTGGCCCTCCCGTGTAGCGCTCAGGAGAAAAATTTTAAGATTCTGTCCCGGTGGTACAGGTGTCCGGTGCTTCTTCATAGGATTTTTCCTGCTGTTTCGGACTTATGTTGGCGCTGTGGCTCCGCTAGGGGTACTATGCTACACATTTGGTGGGATTGTGACGTTCTGCGGCCTTTCTGGGATGCGGTGTTCTCATTGTATTCCACGGTCAGTGGGCGCTCTGTGACTGTTTCTCCTCAGCTGGCGCTTCTGTCGGTCATCCCTGGCAAGCTGTCGGCTATTAAGGAGGACCTCCTGAGACATTTTCTTATGGCCGCCAGGGCTGTTATTCCGAGACACTGGCGCAGCTCCACTCCACCCTCCATGCTTGAGTTCCTCCAGGAGTTTCTGCTTATACAGAGGATGGAGACCCTGGTAGCGGAGGATTCTCCCGCCTATTCCAAGTTTGAACTTCGATGGCGCCCTTGGATTCCAGGAGTCCTCTGCTTTTTCTACTGCCTTCGCCTGAGTGTGACATGGCCGTCTGCTTTCCTCCCTCTTTTTCTTTCTTACCTTCCTTTTCCTCCTTTTTCTGTTCTAGTTCTGTTTGTGGTCTCACCGTTTTTGTCCTGTGTTTGTTCGTTCCCTGTCTCCTCCTTATTCCCTTTTCGTCTCCTCGTTGAGCTAGTTTTGATCATTGTGGTGAGAGGTCTCCTTTGGCCTTCTCGCCTTCTGATATATGTGCCTTTTTTTATTGATGCTCGATTTATCTTTGTTTATTTGTGTTGTATTTTTATTGAAAATCCTTAATAAAACCCGTTTAAGCATATATATATTATTTATAATGTATTTTTATATGAATCTGAGACTGAACATGAGTTTTAGGTGCAAATATGTGTTTTAGTGCATTTTTTCAAAAAATTGTGTTTGTCATAAAGTTGCAAGAAGTTAGATGTAGCTATCGATAGCCCATTAAGACATTTGTAATCTTCAAGTTGTCTACTTTCAAAAAATATATAGGGTTTAGGGATGACTTACTTTTCATGGTGTGTAATCCCTACATTTTATAGGATGATACTTTTTTAACATTTCCAGCTTCAAAGCAGATTTTTGTTCCTTCCAGTTCTGGTGATTTTCTGAGGACACGTGCATGCGGGTGTAGGCCTTAGTGATATGTATAAATTCTGTACATGTTGCATATAATTTTTTGTTTGGTTTCTGCTTTTTGCAACTAATATACGTTTGATTGCATTTTTTTCATAAAACATTCACTTTAAGTCAAAATTGCATGAAGGTGTCTGTTTGTATACAGTACCAAGTAGCATTCTGACAATATATAGGTATGGGGGGTGGATTCTTTTTCAATTTTGCAATTTAGGTTTGATTTGTCCATCTCAAAATTGTGAAAATTGCTCTGGCTACTGGAGGTGCAAAATTTCCAGAGACCCTTGGCAGTGAAAGGGTTATAAGGAGAAAATGTATTTCACAGTTTGTTACACAATTTCTCCCAAGCACAGAAATCCCCCATGTGTGGGAGTAAACAGATTTTTTTTTTTTTTGCTTTACCCAGCAGTGTACAGAAGGGAAGGAGCAACACTGGGCGTTTGAAAAGCAGATTTGACTGTAATAGTTTTCAGGTGCCATGTCTCATTTGCAGAACCCCTAGAGTACCAACAATGGAAACCCTCCAAAAGTGAACCGATTTTGGAAACTACACCCCTCAAGGACTTTATCAAGGGGCACAGTGAACATTTTGACCCTACAGCTGTTTCAGGTTTTATTAACATTGGGAAGTGTAAATTAAAATTACGAAACAGTCACAAACCCCTTAGGAAAGTGAAAACAATTGTTTTAAACAATGGCTCATAAACATGGCAATACCCCCATATGTGATTGTAATCTGCTGTAGGGGTACATACGGTAGTAGGACTCAGAATCCATAGAGCACTATTTAGCTTTTAGAGTATGGATTTGGCTGGAATAGTTTTTGGGTGACATGTCATATTTGCAGAACCTCTATACAATGGAAACTTCCAAAAGTGACTCCATTTTAGAAACTACACCCCTCAAGGAATTTCTCAAGTAGGATTATGAGCATTTTGACAGCACAATTGTTTAACAGGTTTTATTAGCACAGACAGCTGACATCTTTTATTGATGTCACCCGCTCACATTCTGAACGGGTGACATTATTATGATGAAATCGTACATCATTACTTGGGAAGGTACTCCTCTTCACATGACATACCATTACGTCATTTTGCATTAAGGAGTTAAAGTAGAGGTAGATCTTTAGAAAAATACTGTCCAGAGGCCTCACTAACCAATACGATAAACCTGGGGCTTCAATAGCGTAAAAGGTACTTTAGACTTACTTGTAAGGCAAAACCAGAAGTGGAGACTACAGAGAAGATATAATGAAGAGATGTGCACCTATTCTATGTTTATGGCTTACAATATCAGATGCCATACACAAACTTGTGAATAAAGCATTATTGTGAAGCTCAATGCTTAATGCATTATCCATAAGGTCTACAGGAAAAACCCACACCCTATGTAGTTACATGTAACGGTGGCCACAGGCAGTAAATTACAACTAGAAAACTTAATTTCAACTTGACCAGTCAACCATCTAATCTGCACAAGGAATCCAGACTATTTTTCTTGTATAACACCATCATACTCCCCAGTGCTTTACAGATAATCCCTTAACCAGAGGCAGAATTACCAGTACAGGGATGGGATAATCATACACATTAGGGATAGTGTGTGCCTACATAGGCGTACGGAGACTTACAAGTCATTCCTGCTCCACTAGGGATTCTGGGTAAAAAATATGCAAATCTATTCTCCAGGATGTAATTAGGAGAACAGTATTCTGATAGTATGCTGCCCTCTAGGGACAGCCACCTTAACATCATGCATGACTCAGTTAATAAGCCTACTGACATGATGCGGAGTTTGTTGCCAAATTAGTATTTCTATTCCAAAAGGAACAGATTCCCAGCTATGGACAGCGCTGTTTCGGTCTTTTGGACCTCCTCAGCATAGCGCAGGGATACTAATGTGGCAGAGTGAGAGACTATAGACCAGGGTCAAGGGATAATCATACACATTAGGGAGAGTGTGTGCCTACATAGGCGTACGGAGACTTACAAGTCATTCCTGCTCCGCTAGGGATTCTATTCTCCAGGATGTAATTAGGAGAACAGTGCCTCTGTAAGTTATGTATGTAGACTATAGTCTTTCACTCTGCCAAATTAGTATCCCTGCGCTATGCTGAGGAGATCCAAAAGACCGAAACAGCGCTGTCCATAGCTGGGAATCTGTTCCTTTTGGAATAGAAATACTAGTTTGGCAATAAACTCCGCCTCATGTCAGTAGGCTTATTAACCGAGTCATGCATGATGTTAAGGGGGCTGTTCCTACAGGGCAGCATACAGAGGCACTGTTCTCCTAATTACATCCTGGAGAATAGATCTGCATATTTGTTTTACCCAGTACAGGAATCACAGATATCTGCAAAAGAATTTTTACAAGCTGAAAAAGGACTCACGTATATCAAGAGCAAGAGTTTTCATTGTTTTTTCCACCCCTCAACAAACCCCCTTGCAGACACCTCCTGTACAATTATGGTGGATGCCTGCACTTACAATATAGCACCGGGTCTCTGCTGCGTAATACAGCAGAATGAGTGCCATAACCGCTGTTTTATGCAGTGGAGACCAAGGGCTAATGCCAGAGATCAGGGTCTTCTCTGTTTATAGGCACAGAGATCTCCCATCTATGCCCCATTTGTCCTGGTCCAGCCTTCACCCCAATCCCCTTACATTTAGATGACAGTATGGATCCCATTTGACGAGATAACAGGAGCCATCCGGTGTGTATGGAAGACATGGCTTGTAGCAAGCCTCAATAGTTACAGTGATTCTCCCATAGACTGCAATTCAACTGTGGGGCAATTGAAATCTACGTAGATATTGAATATTAAAGGAGCTCTATAACTGGGAAAAGTAATTTTTAACTAATCACATCCTTGCATAGCCTTTAGAAATGCTATTTCACACTTACCTTTAGTATGTAGCTTGCCTCAGTGGTTTCTGAATAAGTCCGTTTTTATTCATATGCTAATGAGATACCAGCCAGCTCAGGAAGTTCCCAGCAGCCTCCTCTCTCTTATTATCTCCTTTGTGTGTGAGGCAAACAGGAAGCTGAGTCATCAGCAGCCTCCATAGGAAACAACAGGAGAGGAGTGCACGATGTATCGTGCAACAGTCTAATTAGCATATGAATAAAAACGGACTTATTCAGAAAGCACTGAGGCAATCTACATACTAAAGGTAGGTGTGGAATAGACTTTCTAAAGGCTATGCAAAGGTGTGATAAGTTAAAAATGACTTTTTCTAGTGATACATCCCCTTTTAGAACAGTCCACACATTACAATAACCCAAAGAGCTGGATAAAGACAAGACTATTTTTCATATGAACATCTTTTTGTTTGTAAAGAGGGGGTTTAGTTACTTACTGGACGCAAGAGCTTCTGATTCTGTAGAGGGAACCTTATAGATTTTTCCTCCTTTGTACACATAGCTTCCTTCTACTACTTTGAAGTCCAGATACCGAGTGACTTGAGTATGAAGCAGCATTTTAACCAACTGGCCTAAAAAAATAAAACACAAATAAAGCAAAAGCCTAAACATTTATTGTTTTTATTTTCTGTACATTATTATGGGGGCTTCCATCTTGCCTGATCTACTCTGCTGTTACTCTCTGATTCTCCCATCTCAGCCAGGCTGCCTTCAGTGTCTGCTTCTCACTTCCTGTATTTCTCCCCCTCCCCCTCCTGCTGAACGGGACAATGAACACTTCTGCAGGTCAAATAATCTGCAGATTCTTGTACAGAACAGACTTTGTTATCTTTGTGTTTACTTACAGAGATAACAGACTTGGCTTTATCAGCAAAGTGCAATTATCTGACTATGGAGTGTGTAGGCCAAACCACCAACTACACTATTTCTCCACAGCCCGACTCAGACTCCAACTCATAAATGATAGACCATCATGGTTACAGAGACGCATTATAGCAGGGGTCCTCAAACTGCGGCCCGTTGAGGACATTTATCCGGTCCGCTGCATGTGTCCCGCACGTAATCACCTGGATCGCTCACTAACGGGGAATCCGATTTCCCGATAGTGAGCGGATCGCTGCACAAGCAATTGAAAGCTTGTCAGTGTAAACCGCGGTTGCACGGCCAACACTGACTGCAGAGACTGACCTCTGCCCCGACGCAAGCGTGGTGACGCTTACGCAAGCGCAATGACGTCATCGCGCTTGCAGTCTGAAGGAGAAGGACGCTTTTCATGGGTAAGTATAATAGAGTGAGTGTGTGATTGTATGTCTGTGTTTGTTGTACTGAGAAGCATATAATACTGTAGGGTGGGGATCGTACTGAGGAGAATATAATACAGTGGGGGGTTGTATTGAGGAGCATATAATACAGTGGGGTGGGGGTGTACTGAGGAGCATATAATACAGTGTGGGGGGGGTAATGAGGGACATAATACAGTGGGGTTGGGGGGGGCGTAATGAGGAGCATATAACAGTGGGGGGGGGCGTACTGGGGAGCATATATTACAGTAGGGTGGGGGATCGTACTGAGGAGCATATAATACTATGGGGGGGGGGCTACTGTGGAGTATATAATCTTAATTTTTTTAAAGTATATTTCGGCCCTCCACTGGTTTGAGGGACAATGAACTGGCCCCCTGTTTGAAAAGTTTGAGGACCCCTGCATTATAGCTTTTGTAACTCACAATAAAAGCTAGCCGTTCAAGTCCTATGACAATATAAAGTGTTGCACCTAATTATATACTATTGACAGTTGTATAATCTAAATTAAAATAAATCATTTTCATTTGAAGCTAAAGTCGTAAAATTTTTCCTCAACTCCCTTATAAATGGACCCAGCCTCCATCTCCTATTTACATCTACATCACGTATGTCATGCAACTACTAGAAGCACATATAATAACCTTACCATTAGCCATAAGAAACTTGGGGATTAGATCCACATTCCAGTCTCGCCCACGCCCCATGCTCTCTGGGGGGCTCCCAGGAAGGTTAAATCTTTTGTATAACTAAATGGCAGCAGAAAGGACACAGTGAAATCAAGTTTGTACATCTAATGTATCACAAACCAACCCAGAGTCAATAAAATAAGAAAGACATTTCAAGTCAAAATACACATTAGAAGTAAGAAACGTGAATTCTTACATCTTCCAGGGGTGTAATGGAAGCACTTTCTCCTCCGTAGTAAGAGTTGCGATCCATGTGTAACACCTTCTTTCCATTTACTGACATTAATCCTGACATGATGCATTCCTACAAAATAGATATACAAAGTACGATAGCTCAGTGCTGGAATACTGGATTCAAATCTGATCAGGTTCAACATGTTTGCTTGGGTTTCCTCCAGGTAGGGAAAATAGGGAATTTAGATTGTGGGCCCTATATGCGAATGTAACTAACAATGTCTGTTAAGTGCTGCTGAATATGATGGCACTATATAAGTAACAGTAAAAGAGATAATATTACCAACAGAACACAGCAATACATTTTTCAGCATTTACGGTAGTTCCTTCTTAATATGAATAAAAAGGTTTTATCATTCATTCACTTTGTACTCCTTTCTATTAAAAATTCTTGAAAGGTGTACTATTTAGCACAGTATCACGTTTATTGCAAAAAAAAAAAAAAAAAAAAAGCATGGCATAAATTATGGCTTTACTGTAGTCCGCCATCTCCCAAAGCAAGGTCATAATTACCTGTGAAATCAACATAGGAGCATATATGTCAGTGGTGCCGAACCTTTTAGTGCCCAAACTGCAACCCAAAACCCACAAAATTTTCACGGAGTGCCAACCGGGCAATTTAAACTTAATACTGCACGGAGCCACAATTATGGACAGTTACGGACCACAAATTACAGTCATGTGAATGGGGCTTTACAGAGCTTTCAATAATACAAAGAACTTTGTACTGAAATGTAAATCTCTCTGCATTTTGTACTTTGAACAATTAATTTTCACTATTTACATCGCACAGGATCTGTTTTGTAGTGACCGTGTAATATTCTTACATCCTGTACTATTATCACATTTGCTATAAAACAGATACTGTGTGATATAGTGACGGGACCCCATACAGTATTATATGCACTGCAGTGGGCCCACCACACAGTATTATATTCTCCACTGTAGCCCCCCCCGTGTTATATGCTCCACAGTAGGTCCCCCCCACATGGTGTTATACAGTGTTGGCCAAAAGTATTGGCACCCCTGCAATTCTGTCAGATAATACTCCTTTTCTTCCAGAAAATGATTGCAAGCACAAATTCTTTTGTATTAATATCTTTATTTATTTTACTTGCAATCAAAAAACACAAAAGAGAATGAGAAGAAAAAAAAAAAAAAAAAAAAAGGTCAAATCATTGATCATTTTACACAAAACTCCAAACATAGGCCGGACAAAAGTATTGGCACCCTCAGCCTAATACTTGGTAGCATAACCTTTAGACAAAATAACTGCGAACAACCGCTTCCGGTAACCATCAATGAGTTTCTTACTATGCTCTGCTGGAATTTTATACCATTCTTCTTTGGCAAACTGCTCCAGGTCCCTGAGATTTGAAGGGTGACTTCTCTAAACTGCCATTTTGAGATCTCTCCACAGGTGTTCTATGGGATTCAGGTCTGGACTCATTGCTGGCCACTTTAGAAGTCTCCAGTGCTTTCTCTCAAACCATTTTCTAGTGCTTTTTGAAGTGTGTTTTGGGTCATTGTCCTGCTGGAAGACCCATGACCTCTGAGGGAGACCCAGCTTTCTCACACTGGGCCCTACATTATGCTGCAAAATTTGTTGGTAGTCTTCAGACTTCATAATGCCATGCACACGGTCAAGCAGTCCAGTGCCAGAGGCAGCAAAGCAACCCCAAAACATCAGGGAACCTCCGCCATGTTTGACTGTAGGGACCGTGTTCTTTTCTTTGAAGGCCTCTTTTTTTTCCCTGTAAACTCTATGTTGATGCCTTTTCCCAAAAAAGCTCTACTTTTGTCTCATCTGACCAGAGAACATTCTTCCGAAACGTTTTTGGCTTTCTCAGGTAAGTTTTGGCAAACTCCAGCCTGGCTCTTTTATGTCTCTGGGTAAGAAGTGGGGTCTTCCTGGGTATCCTACCATACAGTCCCTTTTCATTCAGACGCCGACGGATAGTACGGGTTGACACTGTTGTACCCTCAGACTGCAGGGCAGCTTGAACTTGTTTGGATGTTAGTCAAGATTCTTTATCCACCATCCGCACAATCTTGCGTTGAAATCTCTTGTCAATTTTTCTTTTCCGTCCACATCTAGGGAAGTTAGCCACAGTGCCATGGGCTTTAAACTTCTTGATGACACTGCGCACGGTAGACACAGGAACATTCAGGTCTTTGGAGATGGACTTGTAGCCTTGAGATTGCTCATGCTTCCTCACAATTTTGCTTCTCAAGTCCTCAGACAGTTCTTTGGTCTTCTTTCCATGCTCAATGTCATACACACAAGGACACAAAACAGAGGTTGAGTCAACTTTAATCCATTTCCCTGGGTGCAAGTATGATTTAGTTATTGCCACCACCTGTTAGATGCCTCAGGTAAGTAACAGGTGCTGTTAATTACACAAATTAGAGAAGCATCACATGATTTTTCAAACAGTGCCAATACTTTTGTCCACCCCCTTTTTTATGTTTGCTGTGGAATTATATCCAGTTTGGCTTTTTGACAATTCTTTTTGTGGTTTTCCATTGAAGACAAATTAAATGAAGATAATAATACCAAAGAATTTGTGATTGCAATCATTTTCTGGAAGAAAATGAGTATTATCTGACAGAATTGCAGGCGTGCCAATACTTTTGGACAACACTGTACGCTCCATAGCAGCACCCCCACAGGATTATATGCTCCACAGTGGCATTATATACTCTTTAATACGCATTCCCCCAGTATTATAAGATCTTTAGTACACCCCCCGTATTATAAGCTCTTTAGTACGCCCCCTGTATTATAAGCTCTTTAGTACGCCCCCCGTATTATAAGCTCTTTGGTACGCCCCCCCAGTATTATAAGCTCTTTAGTACGTCCCCCCCGTTTATAAACTCTTTAGTACGCCCCAGTATTATAAGCTGTTTAGTAGGCCCCACCCAGTATTATATGCTCTTTAGTATCATATACACACACAGTCAGTCACACACTCTCATACTCACCCATGAAGAGCCGCCGGCGTCCACCTCCTTTTCACTGCGGGCGCTGATGATGTCATCGCACCTGCGTCGGGGCAGAGGTCAAACTCTGCAGTCAGTGTAGGCCGTGGTCACACAATCTGTTGCCTACACTGACAGCTTTCAGCTGTATGTGCATTTACACATACAACTGAAGGCAGCGATCGCTCATCAAAAGGGAATCCTGTACCGGATTCCTCGTTGGTGAGCGATCCGGGCACCGCACTCGTTCAAGCATGGAGGGCTCTGCGTGCCCTCTCTGGCACGTGTGCCATAGGTTCGCCATCACTGATATAGGCTCAAGAATGCACAGAAATGTAAAATCGGCTATATAAAATGCTGCATTTCCACAACATGGTCTATTAGCCTAAAGGGGTTATACGGGAAAACTAAAAGTTTGCTAGTTGCAGGAATAGTTTTCCTATGCTCACCTCGGATTGCAGCAGCTACTCTTGTCCTTGCCAGGCTATGTTAATTTTGCAGGATATTACTGACAACCACTTCAGTCAATAATAGGCCTTAGAAGTGAGGTGGCAGAGGACAATGACATCCTCCCTGATGTTACCCCATTGTAGTGTTGAAGCCTGACTGAAGTCACCAGGAAGACGTGACAGCTAAAGCTATTCAGCGGCCTCCGGAAGTGACCCGTGATGTCACAGGCAGTGAGAATCAGCTGCCTCAGCAGTTACGTGTGGCTGGGACTTCGGGCACACGTTAATGCTGTACCGAGAAGACCGGACTGTGCTGGAGGCACTGGAGCATCATGGAAAGGAGTATTTTTTTGTTGTTAATTTTTACTGCAACGGCCATTTTAAATATTAAATTTAATGTCCAGTTTTTCGTGGACAACCCCTTTAAGTATAGGTACTTTGTTACAACAGTGGTAGGGATAGAAATAATATAATTCTAGTCACACTGAATAACTTACAAGCCATTGCTTATTGTTAAAGGGGTTGGCCACTTTGAGACCAATATTGAGAAACAAATGTTATTGTTTGTACAATAAAAGGATATACAATTTTGCAATATACTTTCTGTATCAATTCCTCACGGTTTTCTAGATCTCTGCTTGTTGTCATTCAGTTACCTCTAGTGGATAAAACTCTGACCATGGTCATGTGATGAGGACACAGGTGCACAGCTGATTACCAGGCAGCTGTCTGATTATTGTGCTGTGACTTTAACGAGCAGCACCTGTGCTCATCACATGACCATGGACCGTAAATCACATGACCATGGTCAGAGTTTTATCTACTAGAGGTAAGCAGAATGAATGACAGCAAGCAGAGATCTAGAAAACTGTAAGGAATTGATACAGAAAGTATAATGGAAAATTGTATAACTTTTTATTATACAAACCATAACATTTGTCTCTCAATATTGGTCTGAAAGTGGACAACCCCTTTAAGTATTATACATAGAGAAATTTTGGTCAGCAATTCTGTGAAACCTGTAAATAAATACTCAAATGCACCGAAATCGCTAATGATATAGCTAAATATTAACAGTGTACCAAAAGCCCATGTGGATGATCTAGTCTACAGCACGTCCCCCTGCTGCTTCTAGCGCAAGTACAGCCACTCCACACTATCTGCCGTGCCCCTTTCCAACACTGAGATTTAAATAAATCACACATTAAATTAGTGGTTTTTAATAGATTGATAAAATCTCCTCACTGTCAGACAGGTAAGCCTAGTGTCATCACCGAGCTGTGAGGGCCACCCCCTGACCCAAAGAGACTGGTTGTCTGTCTGCCCCTTCCCTGAGCTTGAGGACTGGATCCCCCCCCCCCCCCATTTGGAATTCAGCCTGTCTGAATATAGGGTATCTGCAGTGCTCCTATTGACCCCTTCCCAACGGAATTAGAGCACTGCAGATACCCTATATTCAGCCTGGCTGTAGTCAGACTGAATTCCAAGGGGGGGGGGGGGGGGGGACAGTCTCGGAGGGGCGGTTAGACAATTTTTTTTCCCCAGCTATGGTGTTTGCCATACATATTTTTATAGATTTCAAACTACAGAAGTACTTATGGTACTTCTGCTAGAAGGCCCCGATACTTCTGCCAGGAGCGTGGCGATGCTGCGGCCCAGCACCCGCCCCGGTGTCTGTAACTACGGTATTACCGTAATGACTCGGATATAAATAGATTTGTAGAGCGGGCGTTTTCGGACACAGGGATACCTAACGTGTATGTGTTTCATGTCTTGAAACCCAGGGGGGCTGATCACTAATGCAATGCATTACACTGCAAAAAATCGTCATTTCTTTTGCAGGCTGCATAGAGCAGTCTGCAAAAGAGAAGCACAGCCGGCCGGGGAGCCTTTACAGGAGCTCTGAGGGGAATCCCCAGCAGGAGCACTGAGGGGCGGACCTGAATGAGAACCTCGGCCGCCAGACCTGAAGGGGAACTGTGACCGGCCGCTGGCAAAAGCGCTGAGGGGAATCCCCGGCAGACTCTGCTACCTGGGATTCCCCTCAACGCTTCTGCTGGCAGCAGTTCCACTTCACTTCCAGCGGCCGAGGTCTTCCTTCAGGTATGCGCTCCTGCTGGCGGCCAGGGATTCCCCTTCAGCTCCGGCGACCGGGGATCTCACTCGGCGCTTCAGGGCTGCATTTGAGAGAGCGGTCGCGCCCGCTCCCTCCTCTTTCCAGGGGCATGGCGGCGCCTGCCGCTTCCCGGCACTGGAGGGCATCTGCACTGTAACTCCAGTGCTCAGAAACTCCAGCATTACCACTGTAAGAGTTACAGTGGAGGTGCCGATTCTAATGGTGACCACTCTGGAGCAGGGCGGTGCCATTATAGCTACAGACCACAGCTACTGTAATTACAGACCTAGCATACAGACACCGGGGCGGGTGCCGGGCCCGCAGCATTGCCATGGCGATGCTGTTATTTCAAACTACAGAAGTACTTATGGTACTTCTGCTAGAAGGCCCCGATACATCTGCCAGGAGCGTGGCGATGCTGCGGCCCGGCACCCGCCCCAGTGTCTGTAACTACGGTATTACCGTAATGTCTCGAATATAAGCCGAGGCGGACTTTTTCAGCACAAAAACTGTGCTTATACTCGAGTATATACAGTAAATATGGACAAGATTGTCATCTGTATACTACAGGTTTTATAATGTGGTATAAACAGTATAATGTTATAAGTAGGACTGTGCAGATGAAATTAAAGTGCAAAGGTCTTCAAATGTGGTTATGTGTTGTCACATACAGGCCAGGTATTGGGATCCTCCTAATCTCCAGCTCAGCGATTATGACTAAGCCACTGGCCTACCTCAGATATAGAACTGTGTACGTCAGCGTGTGTGCATACAGCAGTCTGACCTGTATTATAAGACGTATACTAACAAAGAAATGGGAAATACCAATATATATGTAAAAAAATACAGAATATTTTATTAAATAAATAGTACAATATACACAGAAGACAACATACAACGATATGTTCCTGAAAACAGTGACAGACACCTAGCCCTCTCTCTCCCTATGGTATGCCTAAAACCACAACATAACACAAAATAAACAGCTAGATGTAAATAAGCAATGTCATAAACTGAGAATGTATCATCATAATAAGCAGAAGCAATATCTGTCAATGGTCAAATACAAAAACACCACATTCCCAAGCACATGATAAATTGTTTAAACAGAGTATGGAGTCTGATATACACCACAGGGGCTTTCATGTTGAATGCTCCTGTGGTGTGCATCAGACTCCATACTCTGTGTAAACAATTCATCATGCCCTTGGGTATGTGTAGCTTTTGCATTTGACTATTGATATTTTTCTCTTATTACTTCGGAAAATTATACATTTGGGGGCTGCCATCTTGCCTAAGCAATTGAACACTGTTAACAGCTTTTAGTGATATGCTTTACAACACCTTCACAGCCATAAGCAGTAATAGTCTGAAGTCAATACACTGAGATCTATGGGGAAGTTTTGTAGACATGCCCTGTGCAGGGAGGGAGAATCAGGTAACTGGGACATCTATTATCAGTAATGGATGCAATGATGGGTCACTATGGGCGTTACCTGTAGAGACATAACCTTATATTGTGATCCTGTCTGTCTTGTTTGTGATGTAAATGAGGTGACTGCAGCAAGGAAAATCCCTACAGAATTGACAACTGGTAGTATTATTAGGCTTAGTGGTCAAAGTAAAAAGTACAGGGTATAGTACTTTTGAATGGAACACCAGTACACTTGCACTTGTAATCAATGCTCCATCCATTTCTAGGGGAATGCCACGACTAAACTCCAACAGTACCTGCAGCCCCGTAGATGTGAATGCAATGTAAGACATACAACTGACCTAGCGCTCCATTCCGAAGGAGGCCTTTGGGGAACCCAGCAATATGGCTCCCATCAATCGGACACTTACCCCTGGTCCTGTGGATTGGGGATAAATGTCCATAGAGGCACAAACCCTTTAAGGCTGACACAAAAGTCTATGGAGAGGGAGGATACTTATTCTGTGCCTTTTCCAGCACCTGTCTCCTCCCTATAGACTTATGTAAAATGTAACTAATAATTAAAGGAAAAATTTCTTCAATCAGATATATTACAAAGTCCCTGTGAATGATCTGTACTATTCTTCTAAGAAAAGTGGCTTTATAATTTGGAATATACTTTAACCCTTTAGTGACCAGCCTGTTTTAAGCTGTGATCAAAACTATAATTTTTGCATTTTTCCACCATCACATACCAAGCCCCATATTATTTTTGCATCAACATAACTGTATAAATATTTTTTTTCTTGTGGTAGAGTTTAATGGCACTAGATGGGGTAGATATACCTCACTAATCAATATCTTTTATCTTTCTTTGGGAAAGAATGGAAAAAATAAACTTTTCCTTTTTATGCTATAATTTCTGCATCATTCAGCAATACAATTACATTGATGACATTTGTATAGATCAGGGGTCCTCAAACTACGGCCCGCGGGCCACATCCGGCCCGTCGAGGACATTTATCCGACCCGCCGCATGTGTCCCGCACGTAATCGCCTGGATCGCTCACTAACGGGGAATCTGATTCCCCAATAGTGAGCGGATCGCTGCACAAGCAATTGAAAGCTTGTCAGTGTAAGCCGCGGTTGCACAGCCTACACTGACCGCAGAGACTGACCTCTACCCTGACGCAAGCGTGGTGACGCTCGCGCTTACGCAAGCGCGATGACGTCATCGCGCTTGCAGTCTGAAGAAGGACGCTTTTCATGGGTAAGTATAATAGAGTGAGTGTGTGATTGTATGTCTGTGTTTGTACTGAGGAGCATATAATACTGTAGGGTGGGGGATCGTACTGAGGAGCATATAATACAGTGGGGGGTTGTATTGAGGAGCATATAATACAGTGGGGTGGGGGGCATAATGAGCATATAATACAGTGGGGTGGGGGGCGTAATGAGGAGCATATAATACAGTGGGGTGGGGGGCGTAATGAGGAGCATATAATACAGTGGGGTGGGGGGCGTAATGAGGAGCATATAATACAGTGGGGTGGGGGGCGTAATGAGGAGCATATAATACAGTGGGGTGGGGGGCGTAATGAGGAGCATATAATACAGTGGGGTGGGGGGCGTAATGAGGAGCATATAATACAGTGGGGTGGGGGGCGTAATGAGGAGCATATAATACAGTGGGGTGGGGGGGCGTAATGAGGAGCATATAACAGTGGATGGGGGATCGTACTGAGGAGCATATAATACAGTGGGGGGGTTGTACTGAGGAGCATATAATACAGTGGGGGGGATGTACTGAGGAGCATATAATACAGTGGGGGGGATGTACTGAGGAGCATATAATACAGTGAAGTGGGGGATCATACTGAGGAGCATATAATACAGTGGGGGGGTTGTACTGAGCAGCATATAATACAGTGGGGGGTTGTTGTACTGAGGAGCATATAATACAGTGGGGGGGGGGTTGTACTGAGGAGCATATAATACAGTGGGGGGGGGTTGTTGTACTGAGGAGCATATAATACAGTGGGGGGGTTGTACTGAGGAGCATATAATACAGTGTGGGGGGGGTTGTACTGAGGAGCATATAATACAGTGGGGGGGGGTTGTTGTACTGAGGAGCATATAATACAGTGGGGGGGTTGTACTGAGGAGCATATAATACAGTGTGGGGGGGGTTGTACTGAGGAGCATATAATACAGTGGGGGGGGGTTGTTGTACTGAGGAGCATATAATACAGTGGGGGGGGGTTGTACTGAGGAGCATATAATACAGTGGGGGGGTTGTACTGAGGAGCATATAATACAGTGTGTGGGGGGGGTCGTACTGAGGAGCATATAATACAGTGTGTGGGGGGGGTCGTACTGAGGAGCATATAATACAGTGTGTGGGGGGGGTCGTACTGAGGAGCATATAATACAGTGTGTGGGGGGGGTCGTACTGAGGAGCATATAATACAGTGTGTGGGGGGGGTCGTACTGAGGAGCATATAATACAGTGAAGTGGGGGATCGTACTGAGGAGCATATAATACAGTGAAGTGGGGGATCATACTGAGGAGCATATAATACAGTGAAGTGGGGGATCATACTGAGGAGCATATAATACAGTGAAGTGGGGGATCATATTGAGGAGCATATAATACAGTGAAGTGGGGGATCATACTGAGGAGCATATAATACAGTGAAGTGGGGGATCATACTGAGGAGCATATAATACAGTGAAGTGGGGGATCATACTGAGGAGCATATAATACAGTGAAGTGGGGGATCATACTGAGGAGCATATAATACAGTGAAGTGGGGGATCATACTGAGGAGCATATAATACTATGAAGTGGGGGATCATACTGAGGAGCATATAATACTATGGGGGGCTACTGTGGAGTATATAATCTTAATTTTTTTAAAGTATATTTCAGCCCTCCACTGGTGTGAGGGACAATGAACTGGCCCCCTGTTTGAAAAGTTTGAGGACCCCTGGTATAGATTTTCAAGTTTTACTACTTCTGTAAAAAAAAAAAAAAAAAAAAAAAAACTTTCCAAGACCCATAACTATTTTTGTTAACATCACTGCATGAGAGCTTTTTTTGTGGGAAGAACTAACTTTTTAGTGATGTCATTTTGGGGAACAATACTTTTTGGTAGCAAACAGTCA
This sequence comes from Leptodactylus fuscus, assembly GCF_031893055.1. Classification (NCBI taxonomy): domain Eukaryota; kingdom Metazoa; phylum Chordata; class Amphibia; order Anura; family Leptodactylidae; genus Leptodactylus; species Leptodactylus fuscus. The sequence continues at coordinate 105,538,954 of NC_134269.1, forward strand.
ATAAGACGTAATTCTGGAATTTTTTTTTTTTGGACATACACTCTGCTCAGTATGGAGGTAAAACATCACTACAGTTCTCCAAGTCCTTAGGGCTAGTTCACATGGGGTTATTTGGGACGGATTTTGAAACGGAATCTGCGTCAGAATCCGGCTCAAAAAAAACACCTCCCATTGAAATCAATGGGAGCCGGTCATTTCCTTTTTCCACGAGCGGTTTGTTCCCGCTCGCGGATAAAAGTAGTGACATGCCCTTTCTTCAGGCGGAATCAGCCACGGACATCCTCGATCCCGATGCACTGTACCGGCAACCAGTCGCAGTTAGCCGTTTTTTGCACCGGAATCTGAGGCGGCCTCCGCGTCAAACTCCGATCCAAAGGACTCACGTGTGAACTAGCCCTTACGCACGTGACTAAAACGTGTTTTATGTTTTTATTTGTGAAATATTTCAGAATGGGTATATTAATTTGCTATTTTTTGTAACACTAGAAAAGACATTCTATTCACTCATATTAGTTGCAACCAAAGTCACATGTAACCCTAGCCTAAGGGGATAGAAATAGAAAGGACTGGGTGTCATTACAACCCCAGTGGTGGCAGCTGTCAATCATAGCCACCTATGGGTGCTCAAGATGGAGACGGTGCAGCCACTGATAACGTCCAAACAGGTATATTTATAACCCCCAGCCACACACGAAACCAAGCACCTGATAGCAGAGAGCTAGATATATAAGTTTGTCATTTCAGACTATTCCTTCCCCACTCTTGGCCAGATTTTACATGAATTGTTTGCTAAAGTTATTGGACACAAATAGAAAAACATAAGAGCTTTACTGTGGTGTGACACTGTTTGTAGAAGACAAACGTGTTCTAATCCCATACAACCCATCTAATGGCTCTAAACTGCTGTTCCGGACCTCATTGTGAAACTTCCCGGGATCTCCAACCAATCTTTACTCATTGGTTCTTGTGACACCCACACAATGGCTGAGGGAAGTCACTGAACAACCTACAGCCATTTATCCCTGTAGTCAGACGCCGCTTTCAGTCAGTAGCCATAGACGTGGTATAAAGTGGCAGGACCTATGCTGGACAAAATGCTTCATTAAAACTCCTCTTGGTAATTTACTGTGTATGGAACTAAAAGGAGATTGGATGTAACACTGAGCGTGATCACACATAGCAATTACATGGAACATGACCTGATCCAGGACATGGACGTAGCAGCTGCAGAATACAGCTAGAGAGAAGCACAGCACACAGAGCCATAGGGCGGATAAGGAGGAAATACCAAGCCCGAGGTCCAGGCAGGAAGTAAGGGATACAATGGTGCTTTATATGAGCTGTCTGCTGCTGGACTACACACCCTGGCCCGTGTCCGAAAGGCGGTCTGCGAGCTGCACCCTGACAGGCAGCCATTGCCCTGACCAGTCAGGCCTTCCAGGAGAACTCTCCTCAGGAAGTTGAGGCCACAAGGCGGGGGGTGTGGCACGGTGCAGCCGGGCGCAGTAAGTTGAACATACTCACCGTCAGGCCGGTCCCCAGCACGATAACGTCGTACTCCTCATTCATGGTGTTCGGCTGCGGGTGACTTGGCGTCAGACAGACAAGAAAAGTCGATGCGCGCTCACACTTTGCGCTTATGGCGGATACGGAAGCGCAGGTAATAGGGAAGGCGAGAGCGCGCACAGCCGGCCACGCCCTAGGCGTGCTCGAAAGTTACTAATTAGCCAATCAGAGGGCCGAAAAGATGGGAGTTCTGGAGCGGCCTCATAGAGGCTGCACAGAGACCAGTCACTTCCGGAAACGTCGTCTACCCTATGAGTGAAGGGGTCGCTGTATGAATTAGGGATGGACTAAGGCATGTGACTAAGAGGCAGGAGAAGCGTGCACCTTGTAGGAGGCTAGAAGGAGTGCGCACAGTGCTGGAAGATGTGCATGACAGCAAGGACTGCTGACAGGAGGACGGGCGCCGAAGATGTTGCTTGTAGATAAGCAGTTGTAAAAAAAAGTCCTGCAATTTACAGTAATAATTGAAAATATATTTCAAGAAATCTAATCCCTACTTTATATAAAATAATCTGCCACATACCTTCACCCCATACACAAGATGAGACTAGCTGTGACTGTACTGTACAAAGAAGTGAGAGGGGGCAAACCACAGCAAATTTATGTATCACAAGCCAGACTTACCTATGCCCACTTCACTCACTCCGGCAGCCCTATTGTCTTTTCTGCAACCCCACTCTGACCTTCTCAATGATTGTATTCTCCATCTCATTCACTGCATTCACCCATCTCACTCACTGCATTCTCCCACCTCACTCACTGCATTCTCCCATCTCACTCACTGCATTCACCCACCTCACTCACTGCATTCTCCCATCTCACTCACTGCATTCACCCACCTCACTCACTGCATTCTCCCATCTCACTCACTCTGGCCGCCCTATTGTCTTTTCTGCAACCCCGCTCTGACCTTCTCACTCACTCCATTCGCCCATCTCACTCACTCCGGCCACCTCATGTCTTTTCTGCAGCCCCACTCTGGCCTTCTCACTCACTGCATTCTCTCATCTCACTCACTCCGGTCGCCCTATTGTCTTTTCTGCAACCCCGCTCTGACCTTCTCACTCACTCCATTCGCCCATCTCACTCACTCCGGCCACCTCATGTCTTTTCTGCAGCCCCACTCTGGCCTTCTCACTCACTGCATTCTCTCATCTCACTCACTCCGGCCGCCCTATTGTCTTTTCTGCAACCCCACTCTGACCTTCTCACTCACTGCATTCTCCCATCTCACTCACTCCGGCCACCTCGTGTCTTTTCTGCAGCCCCACTCTGACCTTCTCACTCACTGCATTCTCCCATCTCACTCACTGCATTCACCCATCTCACTCACTGCATTCTCCCACCTCACTCACTGCATTCTCCCATCTCACTCACTCCGGCCGCCCTATTGTCTTTTCTGCAACCCCACTCTGATCTTCTCACTCACTTCATTCACCCATCTCACTCACTCCGGCCAGCTCGTGTCTTTTCTGCAGCCCCACTCTGACCTTCTCACTCACTCCATTCGCCCATCTCACTCACTGCATTCTCCCATCTCACTCACTGCATTCTCCCATCTCACTCACTCCGGCCGCCCTATTGTCTTTTCTGCAGCCCCACTCTGACCTTCTCACTCACTGCATTCTCCCATCTCACTCACTCCGGCCGCCCTATTGTCTTTTCTACAGCCCCACTCTGACCTTCTCACTCACTGCATTCTCCCATATCACTCACTGCATTCTCCCATCTCACTCACTCCAGCCGCCCTATTGTCTTTTCTGCAGCCCCACTCTGACCTTCTCACTCATTGCATTCTCCCATCTCACTTACTCCGGCCGCCTCTATTTATTAAGCTGCTTCACCCTGATTATTTCATGAATTGTATGTACTTCTCTTTTTCTCAAGCTTTTTCACTGTTCTTACTCACCATCCTTCTCTGCATTCTGCATTATTTCCGACACTCGGCTGTATTACATAGCCGAGGGCCTGGACGAGCCTTTGGAATTGGAATATGCTCTGACTGTTAAATTAAACCCATGGATGCCATAATCAATAACAATTACAGCATCCAGGGGTTCTCGGACCCCCTGCAATAAGATTGCATAATCTTATGGGTTTGCCGACGCCTCCTGACTGCCTAGGTCTAGTTTCAATAGGATCTACTGTGTGATGTTCTGCAATACTATGTAATGCAGGAGATTGCACAGGAAATCTGATATCCCATATTCAAGTCCCCTTGTAGGAAATATAAAAGGTGAAAAAAAAAACACAAAAACATAGTAAAAACACTCAGAAATATAAACAAATAATAAGGCTTAGTTCACACGTAAATAACGTGTGGTTTATTTTGGTTGCAGAAAAAAACTCTTCCTAATTAGGAAGCGTTTTTTTTTACCTTGGCACACTTTTTGTGGAGCGTTTTTTTGTAAAAACCGCTTCCAGGCGGTATTCCCATCCTTTAAGAGAATGGGCCGCAAAAAAACGCGCGGTAAAAAACGCTTCCCATTCACTTCTATTGCTTTCTTCAGGACAATGTACATTTTATTCAAAAGTATACCAATGAAGCGAAAAATCTGAGAAACTGCGCTGGCGCTGATTTGGCCTAGATGAATGAGCCTAAACAGCGGTCAGTCTCGAGCCAAGGACACTGCGACTGAATGAGCTGCAGAAAAATTGAGCAGGACACTGTTTTCTGCATCCTGCTGTGATCTCTACCTCCTACTGAAAACAATGGGAAGCAGAATCAGTACAGAATCCACTTAAAAATCAACAGCAGATCCCACGATGAGAACGCACCTCAAGAGACATAACACTGCGAGGAGTTCATTAAAGGGGCTCTATCACTGGGAAAAGTCATTTTTATCTAATCACATGCTTGCATAGGCTTTAGAAATGCTACTTCACACCTACCTTTAGTATGTAAATTGCCTCAGTGATTTCTGAATAAGTCAGTTTTTATTCATATGCTAATGATCTTTCAGCCAGCACAGGAAGTTCCCAGCAGCCTCCTCTCTCCTATTATCTCCTATGTGTGTGAGGCAAACAGGAAGCTGAGTCATCAGCAGCAGCAGCCTCCCATAGGAAACAACAGGAGAGGAGTGCACCATGTATCATGCACCAGACTAATTAGCATATGAATAAAAACAGACTTATTCAGAAACCACTGAGGCAATTTACATACTTAAAGGTAGGTGTGGAATAGACTTTCTAATGGCTATGCAAAGATGTGATTAGTTAAAAATGACTTTTCCTAGTGATAGAGCACCTTTAAGGGAGTATGTGATGTTGTGTCCCCAGATTTTTACAATCACAGAAAATCAAATTGTTGGATTTTTATTTTTTTGGATTAATATGACTAACAACAGTTTTCTACGGATTTTCTCCCCATAGTTTCTACAATAGCAAAGTACACATAGTATGTATAACATTCTGTGATCTTGTATAAAATTGCAAAACATAAGCAGTACGTCACTGTTGAACCCTGGACTTTGACTAATAGCATCTGAAGTAATTATTCACAATGACAGCTCTGTGAGTGTATTGTTATGCATAGACATGAATTTAGCACTCATGAACAGCTAGACATAATGTTACAGGGTGACATCCATGTATGAGCTCTTAGGGTCCCACTTTGTAATGGGAATATATGAACACAAAATAATATCATATAATATATGATATTTCTTCTTGCGCTATTCAAAGATGTTGATGGGTTGTAGAGATGAGCGAACACTAAAATGTCCGAGGTTCGAAATCTGATTCGAACAGCCGCACACTGTTCGACTGTTCGAACGGATTTCGAACCCCATTATTAGTCTATGGGGGGAAATGCTCGTTTCAGGGGTACGCAAGAGTCGATAAAATTATACTTACCAAGTCCACAAGTGACGGTCGGGCTGGATTCTCCTTGAAGTCTTCTCCCAGTGCAGCATCCCCGCGGCATCTTCCGGCTGGAATTCACTCTGCCTAGGCATCGGGGCCTAGGCAGAGCCGACTGCGCTTGCGCAGTCATGCGCAGTCGGCTCTGCCCGGTGCCTGAGCAGAGCCGACTGCGCATGCGAGGGCATGCCCGCACATGCGCAGTCGGCTCTGCCTAGGCCGGATGCCTAGGCAGAGTGAATTCCAGCCGGAAGACGCCGCGGGGACGCTGCACGGAGAAGACTTCTAAAGGTAAGAGAAGAACCAGCGTTGATTGGCAGAATGTATAGCATTCTGCCAATCAACGCTGGTTCTGCATCGAACCTTAAACTTCGAACAGCTAGTAGTGTTCGATCGAGTACGAGTATTTCGAATACCGTAGTCTTCGATCGAACACCTACTCGATCGAACACTACTCGCTCATCTCTAATGGGTTGTAACTACTACAGGTTTCTGTAGTAATGACTACAAAGAGTGACTCAGTATTATGACTAAATATAGACACATATGTGAACAGTATGCAGCCTTTATTGCTTTTCTTGTGTTTAAACACAAAATTATGTACACCATGAAAAAAGCCACCACACTACATAGACACCCCTCTGTGAAGTGGTCAACAGCACACATTGCAGATGTTTGGCCATACAACCCACCCAGAACGTATTCTGAAGTCAGTTGTCCCTGTGACAGCAGGAAGATAAACGCACAGGTTTTGGAAATCGCAGTGTATCTGCAGCACAGTTTTTACTGTAAAGTGGGCATGGGATCCGCTCCATTTTGTCATGACTGTAAAACGCCATGATTTCTGCTGTGGGAAAATTGCGGCATTTACACCACATGGGGCACCGGCCTAAGGCTCAGGCCCCACAAAGCGGAAACGCAGCTTTTTCGTGTTGCAGTTTTTTGAGCCAAAGCCAGGAGTGCATTGAGCACAAAGTAGAAGTATAAGAGCTTCCTATATATTACCCATTCCTTTCGTATCCATTCTTGGCTTTGGCTCAAAAAAACTTCAGCAAAATCTAAAATAAAAAAGCTTAACCTTAGGGTCCATGTTGCAAAAACACAGCTTTTTTTTTGTTGTAGATTTTGTTGTGGTTTTGTAGTGCATTGAGCAAGAGACATATAGGAAGTTCTTATGCTTCTATCTGTTGCTTAATCCACTCCAGGATTTGGCTGAGAAAACCCATAACAAAATCTGCAATAAAAAAAGCTGTGTTACCGCACATCAAATTACCCCTATCCACAATGGGTATCTTGCAAATCAGTGGGTGTCTCACAGCTGGGATCCTCACATTTCTCAAGAACTAGGGTGTTTTGCACCTCTGTTATGAAGTGTCTCATTGGACAGCGAATGCTATGCAGCTCCATTCATGTGAGCGCAGATTGCCGGAGGTAGCCGAGTGTTTCTTTGGCTATCACCAGCAGTCTCAGCATCTGCTCTGTTTAAAACTAGGGTGCAAAACACAGTTCAAGAACCATGGGGGCCCTAGTAGTTAGACACCAACTGATCGGCAAATTACCCCCTGTGGCTAGACAACACCATTAATGTCTTCTTGTCACGATGTCATAAAACTTGAAGCATGACTGACATTCTCATCCTGGGGCAGACTATACTCTGTGGGATATACAGTTCCATGGCCAGTTAGGTTTCACTAACCTTGAGTATCCCTCTGAGCTAGTTTGCAGAACAAACATCATAATTTTTTTCTTTATATTGTGTTCAGCATATCTGTATAAGGCTTTGGGCAGATTTATGGAAACTCACAGTCCCATCTTCATTTTAAAAAGAAACAATATAAAATTACAATTTGCTTTTCCTTTTAGTCAGTTTCATAAATCTACCCTCTGTTTTTTGTACCATGTTTTTGTTGAATGTTATCTAGGTGTCATTTTTGTAAAGTATATATCTAAATTCTACATATAAATTATGATTATTTTTTTTTATAAAAATGCACAAAACAAAACAATTTCATTGCAATTTTTATTTTTTTTTAAATACACCAACTATCATAAATTACGTTGTTATATGAACATACCAAATGTGTGCATATTATTTTAGGCTTTGAAACTTATGTTTAATAAAGTTTATTTATTACAGATTTGCGTTACTTAAAGAGGACCTTTCACCATTTTGCCCACAGGCAGTTCTATATACTGCCGGAAAGCTGACAGTGCGCTCAATTCAGCGCACTGTCGGCTTTCCCGATGTGAGCCCAGTGTGAAGAGCTTACGGTCCCGGTACCGTAGCTCTTCTATGGTCAGAAGGGCGTTTCTGACACTCAGTCAGAGACGTCCTTCTTCACAGCACAGCCAATCGCGCTGTGCTGTGAGAGCCGGGAGAAACGCCCCCTCCCTCTGCTTGCAGTACTCGTCCATAGACGAGCATTATCAGGGAGGGAGGGGGAGTTCCTCCCGGCTCTCACAGCACAGCACGATTGGCTGTGCTGTGAAGAAGGACGTCTCTGACTGAGTGTCAGAAACTCCCTTCTGACCATAGAAGAGCTACGGTACCGGGACCGTAAGCTCTTCACACTGGGCCCACATCGGGAAAGCCGACAGTGCGCTGAACTCAGCGCACTGTCAGCTTTCCGGCAGTATATAGAACTGCCTGTGGGCAAAATGGTGAAAGGTCCTCTTTAAATTTTTTAAAAACTTTCTTTAGGGCAGATTTATGTAGACTAGCGGTTTCAACACCAGTCTTGTAAATGCTGGCGGGGAACAGGGATTGTCACCTTATTTTTGACAAGGTGCTTGCACTTGTGTATCCTCCAGGATCCATGCGTCTAAACAAAACTGACTTAAGTGCTGATAAATTTGATGGGGCTGATAGGACCAGCCTTTCTTAGTGTCATGTGGTTGAAGAATGAAAAAAGGGCAATATTTGCGCAGAAATGTTGCATAAATTTTTTTTTAAACTTTTTTCATGGCTAGTGTGCTAGTTTTTTGGAGTGCAAGCTATGATAAATCAGCTCCTATATTTTTGTTAATCCCATAGGGGAATTTTTTATTTCATAAGGGTTATCCGGGGGAATAATAAATCTTACCAGTGCATTCCCTGCACTGATTATGCTTTATCACTAATATAAATCCCGGTCAAGCAGAGACCCATTTATTACGTTTGCAGAGTGCACTTGGGGAGGTTGGAACTCTCTTTCCTCTGCTTTCCTGCCACCGCACTGACTCAGTAATGTGACAGACTCCCCTCTACCCTAACCATAGTTCCACTGAGTAGAGTGGAGCAGGGAAGAGTGAGAATGTGAGCAGGAGAGTCAGAAGACTGAGAGTTCCTGCTTCCCAAGTTAGCCCCTGTAAAGTTGCAGGGAATGCATCGGTGAAGTTGTGTTATTCCCTGGACCAAAATGTACCAGAAATACCATAAATCCAACGGAAAAAACATCCAGCGAAGCAGTGGAGTATGTTGATTAAAAACTACTCCTTTATTATAACAGCCTAAAAGTCAGCACTACACATAGAATAGGAAAAAAGGGGGAGGGGGGGCGTCAGACTGACGCGTTTCGGATACTAATCCTTCTTCGAAGTCTGTACGCTACTAGGGAGAGGTAAGTCTTTATAACTCCATACACACACCTGATTTCACTAAGTTAATAAGATGGACTACCACACAGGTATTGTGGAGAACTTGAAACCCCTCCTCTAACACTGACATTAAAAACAAAGATACTGCTGGATACATACATCGTTGATATGAATCACAAAACCAAAACAATACAAAGCGATTGCAGGTCGTGGAAAATTTTCAAACAAGTTATTATGTTTAAAGAAGACTTTGAGACAAAACGAGATATGAATTTTGAAAAACATTTCAAAGCAGGAAAAACATGTTCTCTCACCCCACAACCTCGATATAAAAACCAAACCAATCCCACACAATATAAGCCTGTATAAATATATCCTAGAGTGAAAACTTGACACTATATAAACTATCTGACGCCCCCCCTCCCCCTTTTTTCCTATTCTATGTGTAGTGCTGACTTTTAGGCTGTTATAATAAAGGAGTAGTTTTTAATCAACATACTCCACTGCTTCGCTGGATGTTTTTTCCGTTGGATTTATCTCTGCAACTCTGCACCGAGAGAGTTTTTTCATCCGGGCGTGACCCTCCAAGGAGGCATATGTGGAACTACAGGCACCAGGAGAGCATATAGGCTGAGTATAATCAATTCCTTTTTCCTTTTCCCCAGTATTTTGTGATATTTCGGTATATACTCGTGCCTTTTAGCATAAAAAGCTAAGCTCCAAGTACGAAGATTTATGCAAAACTATACAGCATTGGTGTACTGCTACAAAATGTCATCGTAACACATTTGTGTCTACGGGCTGTTCTTTGGCCGAATGAGTCGTGCACTCACATTACTATAGCTAGGATTTAAGGTGGAGGGGAGTTTTTTGTTTTTAAATTTCTAAATTTCAAAAATGGACATGCTGGATTTAGATATTGATTTGGACAGGAATCGCAAAAAAAGACTGTTGGAAGTATTCAGTGATTGTGGGGAAGACACAGATGGAAATGAGGACTGTGATAGTGTCTTAATGAAATTACAGAAACTTCTTACATTGGAAATGAAAACGTGGTGGGACCACAAAACGTTAAATATGTACTTGGATAAAAAAATGATTCCGAGAGGATTGAGACTTAATAAGTTTCCCACGTATATTTATAGTGATGATTTTAAAAACCAATGGGAAAACATCCTTACAGACTGCTCTTTTAAATTGATGCAGCTGATCATTTCCAATGAAGAAAAAAAGCTAACATCCTTTAAGAATGAAATTAAGACAGCTAAAGAGGAACTAAGCAAGTTTACTATGTCTCAGGAACAGGATAACTTCTATCAGAATATTAAAACCCACATTAGCAAGCTGGAGGAGAATATAACTAATATAAAAAAGAAAAAGTTTCAAAGGGACAAATCAGATTATGAGGAAAATAAAGTTTACAGATGGCAGTCCAACAGCTTTTCAACACCCAGATCCATACTCAAGAAGAACCGCTCCTTTAAGAATATGAGGAGAGCGGTGTCTTTTAGCTCCATAGAGAGAGAGTCAGAGGGATCAGAACTTGACATGTCACCACCACATAAGAGTTTTTTAGGAGAAGACAGTCGATACAGACACAATCGCAAAGAGAAGAACAAAGACGAAGTAGGAGACAAAAATCCAAAAAAACTCACAGAGCGGGACGCAAGCACAAACAAAAGAAAAACACGTTATCAAGCCAGGAGAAATTAAATGCTACAAACCGACTTGGTAGCCCATGTTTGGAGTCCTCCACTTCTATTTCCTCCAAATCCTCTACCTGTAACACTGATAATAGCTCTAGTGTGTTAAATTTATCTTCTTTTCCACTTTCAGAATCTTGTATAAAATTATTGTCTAAGGGGTTAAATTTTGTGCCAGTGGAACATTTTAATTTACATGACACCCTCCTGGATGTGAATAAGTTTATACGTTTGCTTACACTCAAACGACATTTTTCAGAATCAGATATGGAGACGGATCAGCTCGGGGGAGGGTTGAAGGAGATGGTAAGATCTAATGAATTCCATGATCTCTTGTTCAAAGAACAATGTTGTCTACTTGAATTGCATAGTTTAAATGGTAAGGAACAACTCAGATTAGAAGGGAGTGACACCACGATGAAGGTAAAAAATCCATGGTATTATCCAGTGAAATCTAGAAATGCAACATTAGATGCTTTTCACACTGCGATTGAAAATGAAATCATGGAATTGTTTCACACGCATAAAGATTTACCTTTTGTAGACAATTTGGAAACAAAAGAAAGAGAACAGCTAAAGGAATTGAAAAATAACAGCAATTTAGTAATAAAAACCGCGGATAAAGGGGGTAGTGTGGTAGTGCTTAATCGACAAGATTATCTTGACTCAGCTTATGCCATCTTAAATGATGCTGAAACCTATAGACCCCTAGATGGAGATCCAACTAAGGTTTTTTATGAGAAATTGAATTGTCTCCTCCTAGAAGGTGTAAATCAAGGTATATTCACTGATAGGGAGTATAAGTATCTGTTAGTGCAACACCCTGTTACTCCTATTTTTTACGGGCTGCCTAAAGTGCACAAGGGGAGGGTCCCCCCTCCACTGAGACCCATCATCTCGGGTGTTAATTCTTTAAACGAGCATTTGTGCATTTGGGTGGATCGCCTGTTACAGCCCCTTGTTACCAGTGCACCAGGATACTTGAAGGACACAAAAGAAGTCCTTAAAGCTTTTGATGGGTTCCAGTGGAGGGGGGATTTCTCCTGGGTCAGCTGTGACGTGGTGGCCCTTTACTCGTCCATTCCCCATTCCATTGCCTTGAATGCCTTGGGTTATTTTTTATACACTTATTCTGATTATGGCCCCGACTTAAATGAATATGTAATTAAGGTGGTGGAGTATTTGCTCCGCCACAATTATTTCATGTTCATGGGGCAATATTTTGTACAAATTAGAGGTGCGCCGATGGGGGCTTGTTTCTCCCCATCCCTTGCGAACATCACAATGGCATGGTGGGAGGAGAAACACCTCTATAACAGTTGTAACCCTTTTAGAGAGCGAATTTACTGGTATGGTAGGTATATGGACGATTGCCTGCTAGTATGGATTGGTGATACCAGTGATGTCCAAAAATTTATTGATTACATTAATAGTAATGGCTACAATCTAAGCTTTACATTTAATATAGCGGATAATGTGATCAATTTTTTGGACATTTCATTAGAAGGAAACAGTACTAGTGGTAAGGTGATATGCAGTAATTATAGAAAACCACAGGCAGGAAACACCTTACTACATGCCCACAGTATGCATCCCAGACATACAATAAAGGCCCTGCCAGTTGGAGAATATCTTAGAATGAAAAGAAACTGTACTACACACAGTAGGTACACACAAGAGGCAGATATTGTCACTAGTAGATTAAAACAGAGAAAGTATCCGAATTGGGCGATTAAGAGAGCACAGAAAATAGCTACTGAGACAAAGAGGGAGGAATTGCTTTATGTCAATCGTTCACATAAACATAATAATGTGGATTTACATTTTACCACGAGATATAGCATTGAATACGATCAAATTGTTAAAATAATAAAAAACAATATGCCTATCCTTAACCAAGATCCCATCTTGAAAAAGATAGTTAGGAATGGATGCAATTTTGCGTCCTCACGGGGAGTAACCCTAGGCAACCAAATTTCTCCGAGTTTGATGGTAGCCAGACGCAATGAGAAATCTGATACATGGCTTCACTTACGTGGTTTTTATAAATGTGGCTTTAATCGCTGTGGAGTTTGTCAGTGGGTAGATAAGACTACTAATTTCATGAGTTCTAACTTAACCCGATGTTTTAATATCAAAAGTTTCATCAATTGTAATAGTGATCATGTGATTTATTTAATCACCTGTACAGCATGTCAGTTACATTATGTAGGCAGTACAGTTAGACCTTTGAAAATTAGAATAGCGGAACATCTACACGACATTACCAGTGCAAACAGCATCAGAAGTACGGGTGTGTCCAGACACTTTAAAAGTGTACATGGGGGTCTTGTTGCCAGTTTCAGATTTAAAGGTATAGAGACAGTTGCTAGGCCTATCAGAGGTGGAGACTGGGAACATAGGTTAAGAGTGCGAGAGGTCTATTGGATCTATAACATCAATACTCGGTTCCCAGTAGGTTTAAACCAGAGAAATGATGTATCGTATATATATCATGCTTAGTTTCCATTGATTGTAATAATAATAATCAATGGAATGTAGATCCTGTGGTTTTGGTGCTGCTTTCTTGTGTAGTCCATGGATTGTTTCCAACTAAGGATAGTCTATGTGGTTATTATGTAATTATATGCTATGATAATATGTTTTTTGCATTCTGCTAATTTATATATTTTTACTTACCTGTTGTAGTCCTTCAAGAAGTGTAGCTGTAAACAAGTCCGGTCCATGATGCGGTTGAAAAAGGTTCGCTGATCCATCAACATTTACAGTCCATTACAGTGGAGCGGATAAAGTCGTCTTGTTGCTTGATATTACATTTCAACCAATGATAATCCGCAATGGGGATCATGTGACCAGTCTTTTCTCCTGAGCATGCGTCATATGAAACAATGTTACATAAATTGCCATCTTTAGTATGGGCATGAAGGAGATCGGACTATCCAATTACAACTTGCTGTTAAAGTCACATGATCGGGAGATCAGCGAATCATCATCCACCCCCCCTTTTTCTCTGGACTCGGCACAGATAAGGACTCATGGACTTTTATATAGTGTCAAGTTTTCACTCTAGGATATATTTATACAGGCTTATATTGTGTGGGATTGGTTTGGTTTTTATATCGAGGTTGTGGGGTGAGAGAACATGTTTTTCCTGCTTTGAAATGTTTTTCAAAATTCATATCTCGTTTTGTCTCAAAGTCTTCTTTAAACATAATAACTTGTTTGAAAATTTTCCACGACCTGCAATCGCTTTGTATTGTTTTGGTTTTGTGATTCATATCAACGATGTATGTATCCAGCAGTATCTTTGTTTTTAATGTCAGTGTTAGAAGAGGGGTTTCAAGTTCTCCACAATACCTGTGTGGTAGTCCATCTTATTAACTTAGTGAAATCAGGTGTGTGTATGGAGTTATAAAGACTTACCTCTCCCTAGTAGCGTACAGACTTCGAAGAAGGATTAGTATCCGAAACGCGTCAGTCTGACGCCCCCCCTCCCCCTTTTTTCCTATTCTATGTGTAGTGCTGACTTTTAGGCTGTTATAATAAAGGAGTAGTTTTTAATCAACATACTCCACTGCTTCGCTGGATGTTTTTTCCGTTGGATTTATCTCTGCAACTCTGCACCGAGAGAGTTTTTTCATCCGGGCGTGACCCTCCAAGGAGGCATATGTGGAACTACAGGCACCAGGAGAGCATATAGGCTGAGTATAATCAATTCCTTTTTCCTTTTCCCCAGTATTTTCAGAAATACCATAAGACAAGTCTGGGGTACTTCAGATGTATGGGCTCTGATCTTGTCACAGATTCCTTGTGTTGTGATCAAATAGGATAGGCCCATTTTTAAAAAAAATGCCAAGTGGACCATGGAATTGTGACTGAATCATTGATAGGGAAACTAAAACTGGGGAACACTTAGGGCTAGTTCACACGTGAACTGCCCGCGCGGGTTTTGACACAGAGAGAGACGCGGCGAGCCGCGTCTCTCTCTTGTCAAAACCCGCCCGCCGCGACCATCGCTGTCGCGGCTTAACCCTCTGCTGTCGGCTCAAATGAATGAGCCGACATAGGAGGGAGCTGCCGGGGGCGGAAGCCGCGCGGCTGAGCCTGCGCGGCTTCCGCCTGAAGAAAGGACATGTCCTTTCTTTTCTCCGCTAGCAGCAGCTCGCCGCTAGCGGAGAACAGAAGCCCGGCGGTCTCCATAGACCACCATTAAGGGGAGGTTTTGGACGCGAAATCCGCTGTCAAAAACCTCCCCTTATACTCACGTGTGAACTAGCCCTTAAAATGTTTTAATAGTGCATTATTAAAGGGGTTGCCCATAATAAGACCAATATGGCTGTTTTCCTCCAGACAAAGTAATGCACCTGACTACAAATTTTGTCTGGTACTGCAATTGAGCCACATTCATGTCAATGGAGCTTAAAGAGGACCTTTCACCACTTTTGGGCACATGCAGTGTTATATACTGCCAGAAAGCCGACAGTGCGCTGAGTTCAGCGCACTGTCGGCTTTCCCGATCTGTGCCCGGTGTAAAGAGCTTACGGTGCCGGTACCGTAGTGCTCTATGGTCAGAAGGGCGGTTCTGACCATTAGCCAGAGACGTCCTTCTGCCTCACGGCGCCAATCGCGCTGTGCTGTGGAGCCGGGAGGAACGCCCCCCTCTGCTCACAGCGCTCGTCCATAGACGAGTATTATCAGGAGCGGGAGGGGACGTTCCTCCCCGCTCCACAGCACAGCGTGATTGGCGCCGCGAGGCAGAAGGACGTCTCTGGCTAATGGTCAGAACCGCCCTTCTGACCATAGAGCACTACGGTACCGGCAACGTAAGCTCTTTACACCGGGCACAGATCGGGAAAGCCGACAGTGCGCTGAAATCAGCGCACTGTCGGCTTTCTGGCAGTATATAACACTGCATGTGCCCAAAAGTGGTGAAAGGTCCTCTTTAAGCTAAGTTCACATCTGTGCCGACTCCACTGCATAAACCGACAAAAGAGAAAAGTCCTGCTAGGAGGAGAGCTCAGCTGTGAGCCTAGACTTAGCTGTAAAGCTGAATTCACACAGGGTTTTTTGGACCGGATTTTGAAGCGGGAAGCCGCCTGAGAATCCGGCCAAAAAACGCCTCCCGCCGCTAGCCGCGACTGTCATGGCATTCCGCTCCGGATTACGTCTGCCCTTTTTGCGGCTGATTCAGCGGAAAAAAGGGCAGGTTGCTTCTTTTTTTCCGCAAGCGGGAAGAAACGGCTTGCAGAAAAAAGAAGCAAATGGCTCCCATTGAAGTCATTGGGAGGCGGATTCCGCGTCAAAGTCCATCCAAAAAAACCCATGTAAATTCAGCTTAATACTAGAAATGATCAGTGGACAGGTGTAGCACTGATACTAAAAGAAAGCAGCCAAGTTTTATTAATCTTGAATGGCTCCTTTATAATATGTCTGTGTGAGGGGAAAAATATCGGTGCAAAGAGAGAGAGAGAGATTAGTTTTCAGCCATCTTGGTCTGCACGTTCCATATTAGAAGACTTTTTGCACGTATCCTATTATTCTTCTTGAGAGAAATTGCTGCTCTGTTATTTTGTTCAGAATGTTCAGAAGAATATCATGTCCCATAACAAATACAGAATGTCCACAAGATATGAAATCAGTCTAAACCAGTTCTGAGAGCTCAAGGCCAGACCAGCCATCTGAGCAGTCTGTGCAAATACTTTCATAAGACCAAAAATGGAGGACACGGACAACCATGTGATAACTCATGAATTGCTTCTGCACATGTTCATAATCTGTAACCGCCCATTATATACTCTAACCAATGATAATTCATATTTTTATGTGATGTATCATATTGGCATACATCCATAATTCATCTTTATAAGCTAACAATTTGTAATAAAGTTTAGAACACCTATGATTTACAGCATCTGAGTATGCGTATCTTATTGTTCTCCGAGCTCGTTATTTATCTTTCTTTGTATTTTTTTAATAAGGCCAAGGGAGGTAAAAAAACAAACCCAACAAACAAAAAAACACCTACTCACCTTTCCCCAGTACTCCAAGCATGGTCCAGTCCTTCTGCTCATCTGTCTTCTTGCAGTGGAATTCCTCTCTGGCTGTGATGTCCTAGGTCCCTTCCACCAAATGAATGGCCTCAGTGGTCACGTGCAACGGAGACCTCTGCCGGAAGACAACAACAAACCTGCAGGACCGGAATGTGCTGGAAGGCACCAGAGTAGCCGGGACATGTGAGTATGATTTTGTTTTTTTTAACCTCCCCCGGCTTATTTAAAAAGTAAAGTTTATGCCTGAACAACTCCTTTTATCCCATATGTAACCTACAAAATAGCGCTCAAATGTGGACATATACTTTAAATAATATTTTCTATATGCAATCAAACTTAATTAGGATTCCCTTTTATCATGTCCTTGGATACGTGTGAAAACTTTCTTGACGTCATCTTTTTTGGCTAGCTGTTCAGCAAATATTCCATTGCAATCCGCAGTGTCGTTGAGCCCACGTTTCAAGAGAAAGTCCACACATCCTGCATGCTGACCAGAACATGCCATATGAAGTGCTGCAGGGGCAAAAAAAAGGTTATTTCTTCTCAGCATATGCCTGATTTCTCAGTGAGACTAGGGTCACACCATCGCTTGAAGTCCATTCAGGGATTCTGTTCCCCTCTCCACTTGCAGAGAGAAAAGCGAAAATGTAGAGAGAAAACTGAACAAAAATGCAAACACAGATGTGAACCTAGCCTCAGAAGCATGTATAAAAACTAGTGTAATAATTTGAATTGCATTACCTACAAGTAACACCAAAATATGTGGTCCAAATATCAGCTCAACAGAACACTATAGAGCAGGGTCAGCAATCTGCCACAACCCAGAAGTTTTGAAAGTACAACTGCCTTCATGCCCAGTCAGCCATAGCACGTCAAGGTTTGCTGGAAATTGTGGTTTCACAACAGCTGGAGTAATTCAGTTCTTGATCCCTGCATACAGCCTAGTCACAGAGGTTTTCCAAACTGGCCACTTGCACTCGAAAGATCTGAAACTAGGCCTCACATCAAAGAAATTTTTAATAGAGGGGAAATTGTATTCTCTTAAAGAATTTTTTTTACTAGCCCCAAATGGACTTTTCATACGAATGACGTATACACAGAGCCAGGGGACTTGCTGATCACCATGGGTCTGGGTTCATACAGCATTAAATGGTGGCCATTCAAGTCAATGGCTGTACATGTAATACATGTGGCTCACTATTCTGAGAAATATTAAGGGTGTTAAAAGTGAAGGACCCTCCTCTATGACATCTACATGCCTTTGTAAGACATATGCACAGACGTTACGTTCAGGCTCCAATGCTTTTCACCTAATAAAAAATCAGACTACCAATTTAATGAAAAACAAAAAAAATTAGATACTGCATATGATGATGTGTTGAAGATTAAATAATTGAAAGATACCTTCTATTAAGGACAGGTATCCTTAGGATAGGGCAGCAGTTTTAGATTGCTGGGGGCCGAGCTCCCAATAGCCCAGTGATTAGCTAATTGAACAGGACGCAGCAGCACTGGAAGCAGCAACACCCTTTCCATTATACAATGTCAGCACTGGTGCTGCAGCTCCTTCCCATTCACAATAATGGGAGAGTGGACTGAGTGCTGTGATTTTGCTGAAGTCTATTCAATCAGCTGATTGGTAGTGGGCTGGGAGTCCAAAGGATACATAATCAATATAAACGTCTTGGAAAACTCCTTCCTCTGGCACACCATGCTAGCTCAGGACAGAAGAAAGTTAATATCTTACCTGATCTTCCTTTTGAATCTTGGCTATTTAAATTGGCTCCAAGAGATAAGAGAGTTGACAAAGAGCTAATATGTCCTTCCTGTGTTAATGTAAGACAAACAGAAGCAACAATTGTTTAAGACAGTCAGTCAAGGAAGTCTGTCAGCACAAAATATGACCTTAATCTGATCACAGTACCCAGTATTTAGGACTTCTGACACAGTTTGGAAATATCCTTTTATTTCTGACCACTGCTCTTTTGCTTTGAAAATTCTTCTTTTATAAATTTGTAAATTGAGTGAAAGGGTTTTAGGGGGGTGTAACCTGCACCTCGGGCTTCTGTCAGCACTGCTGAGATTGTCAAAAGTGGAGGATGGGGGTCATCTAGGTAACAGTGACCACAACACAATAAATTTTCTTGTATACATTATGTTCAGTAGAGGGGGCACTAAAACAATGAACTTCAGGAAGACTAATCTTCATCTGCTGTGAGAGGAGCTTAGCAGGAATTACTGGGACAATGTCCTCCAAGTGAAGGGAACGCAAACAAAATGGGATGTTTTTAAAAAGCATTCCAAGTAGGACCATTGAAAAACATATACGATACCTTATTGGAATAAGTGGGACAGAAATCATAGAAAACCAATATATGTAACTAAAATGGTAAGGAGTGAAATAAGAAATAAGAGGAAGCATGGGGGAAAACATGTGCACCTGGGTCCACAACTGGCTCACTGATATGAAACAGAGGGTACTTGTTAATGGTAAATACTCAGACTGGTACAAAGTCACCCTTGGGGTGCCACATGGGGGTAATTATTGGGTCCCTTCCATTTTAATAAGTTTATTAATGACCTGGTAGAGAGGTTACAAAGCAGGGTGTCTATATTTTTAAATGATACTAAACTCTGTAAGGTAATAAAAAATGAGGAGGATAGTAGAATATTACAAGGGGATCTAAGGAAGATGGAGGCATGGGCAGAGACTTGGCAAATGACGTTTAATGTACATAAATGTAAGATGATGCATTATGGTAAAAAAAAAATGTATGATTATGTACTTAATAATACATTAGTGGATAAGACTGGCAATAAAGACTTGGGGATTTTGGTGGACAGCAAGCTTACCTTTAGTAGCGAGCGCTAGGCAGCTGCCACCAAGGCAAATAAAATTATGGGATGCATCAAAAGAGGTCTAGATTCTCATAACAAAAACATAGTTATGCCTCTATACAAATGACTGGCATGGCCACACATAGTGCATGCAATTTTAGGCCCCAGTATACTAAAAGGGCATACTTGAACTAGACAGAGTGCAGAGAAGGGCTGCCAAGATTATTAGGGGAATGGGTGGACAGGAGTACCAAACCAGATTAATAAACATGCAGGGACAGCACAAAGAACTTTCTAATGATCTTTTTACTCCTAGCCAATGACAGTGACAAGGGGACATCCTCTATATCTGGAGGAGAGAAAGATTCACCAGCAACATAAATGGGGATTCTTTACTGTAAGAGCAGTGAAGCTATGGAGCTCACTGCCTCAGGAAGTGGTGATGGCAAATTCACTGTGCAAGTTAAAGAGGGCCTGGATGCCTTTCTCAAACAGAAAAATATAAAGGGTTATGGATTTTAGATTTTGGTAAGGACAAATTGATCAAGGGTTTTATACTGATTGCTAGACTGGAGTCGGATATAAGCCACATGTGGTGTTTTGTCTTTCTCTGGAACAACACTGTTGAGTTATAGATTGGACTTGATGGACCTGTGTCTTCATCCAACCACATCTACCATGTAACTATATGTAACTATTTCATTAACCTCTATAAGACTGTTGGAGATAGCTCAGTAGAGTACTCTGTCAGTCTCACAGAAGTGAATGCCGCAGTAGTTATGCATGCATACTACCACTCCATTCATACTGGAACTCCCTTTCCTGCAATTCTAGAGGCCTAATGGCAGACCCCAGTGATCCAACACATATCGCCTACCTTGTGTTAGTGGGAAAACTCCATTAGAACTTTTGATCATCATGACTATGCAAAAAAGTCTCTCCAGTGGCTCTCCAGTCTGACTAATAGAAGGGCCACTCAAAGAGAGAAAATCCCAATTTATGAAGGTGGCTGACTAGATGGAACAAACCCTTTACATGTTACATATTGTAAATCAGTGTGGACACCTGACCTTGGCAGCATAATGTAGCGGGCTCAACTGCATAGAAGTTGCTGTTTCATTTACGTTAACACCAAGATGAGACACCAAGTAATGAAGTGACTTGTCTTGTCCTGTAACTGCGGCCCGATGCACTGCCTGGGCTCCCATTTTATCCACTGCTGTATAGCAGACCTAGTGGTAAGACAATGTGAACACATGTAGTATATGTGCATATCTCTAAACTGTAATTAAATAGGTTATTGCAAAGCCAGTGAGATATTAATTTATTAAGAAAAAGGAAGTATATGATTTTCCATAATAACATAATCACAGCTATTTCATTAAGTATTGGACAATGTAAATCTGAACAACTCTGGAAGCCTCGAATGCAAACCTCCAATTCAAATAAATGAGGGCAAGACCTCATAGGTGAATTGGGCTCACATGATGGTTTCCCCCCACCATGTCTTCCATTATTCAAAGAGCAGGTGGAAGAAAAGCTTCTTCGTGAATAACAGGTTTTAAACCAGTCCATTCTCAGAACTGGAGTGGGTCCCAGGGTCTAGACTGTGGGGGGGAATTTATTAAAGTGAGCACAAAGCATTCTGACATAAAAGGTTGTCCATTTTTATGTAATGCCAGAAGTTATATTTAAATAGTTGAAACTTGCATAGTATTTCTGCACACTTGTGTGAGCTCGGTATCCAGTAAATTTATGAGCTGCAGATTCCCACACACACTGGCACTGACTGACAGCTTTCTCCCTAAGAGGGTCGATTCAAATATGGCACATTTGTTGACTGCCCATTCATTTTAACAGAGTGTGCACAAATCCAAGCACATACTGCAGAAAAACTCCCTCAAGTATGGAATGGATTTTTCAATAACAGAACATTTTTGCAATGAACCTGCCATGTGTGCATATGGACAAAGCTGTCGATCAGTTGCCAGGTATAATATATTTCTATACGGGACAAACATTCTGATCCATTATTGTAAATTATTTGTATTTATATGGGTTATTTGGTCTTATACGATCATATTGACTGACTGAAACATGTGATTGATGAAAAATGTTGTAAGTTGAAACTATTTCTTACTCCTTAGCTACAGACCTTTTTCTTTTCTATCAGTAGTTCAGCAATTTGGAGGTGTCCATTCTGCACTGCATCCATGAATGGAGTTACTCCACAGCTGTCCTTACAATTTGGATCATAGGTGCACCTTAGAAAAAACAAAGGATTGGATTGTTTTTCATGTTTCACATGTGATCATCACTGAATGAACAGTATACACTCACCGGCCACTTTATTAGGTACACCTGTCCAACTGCTCATTAACACTTAATTTCTAATCAGCCAATCACATGGCGACAACTCAGTGCATTTAGGCATGTAGACATGGTCAAGACAATCTCCTGCAGTTCAAACCGAGCATCAGTATGGGGAAGAAAGGTGATTTGAGTGCCTTTGAACGTGGCATGGTTGTTGGTGCTAGAAGGGCTGGTCTGAGTATTTCAGAAACTGCTGATCTACTGGGATTTTCACGCACAACCATCTCTAGGGTTTACAGAGAATGGTCCGAAAAAGAAAAAACATCCAGTGAGCGGCAGTTCTGTGAGCGGAAATGCGTTGTTGATGCCAGAGGTCAGAGGAGAATGGCCAGACTGGTTCGAGCTGATAGAAAGGCAACAGTGACTCAAATAGCCACCCGTTACAACCAAGGTAGCCAGAAGAGCATCTCTGAATGCACAGTACGTCGAACTTTGAGGCAGATGGGCTACAGCAGCAGAAGACCACACCGGGTGCCACTCCTTTCAGCTAAGAACAGGAAACTGAGGCTACAATTTGCACAAGCTCATCGAAATTGGACAATTGAAGATTGGAAAAACGTTGCCTGGTCTGATGAGTCTCGATTTCTGCTGCGACATTCGGATGGTAGGGTCAGAATTTGGCGTCAACAACATGAAAGCATGGAGCCATCCTGCCTTGTATCAACGGTTCAGGCTGGTGGTGGTGGTGTCATGGTGTGGGGAATATTTTCTTGGCAATCTTTGGGCCCCTTGGTACCAATTGAGCATCGTTGCAACGCCAAAGCCTACCTGAGTATTGTTGCTGACCATGTCCATTCCTTTATGACCACAATGTACCCAACATCTGATGGCTACTTTCAGCAGGATAATGCGCCATGTCATAAAGCTGGAATCATCTCAGACTGGTTTCTTGAACATGACAATGAGTTCACTGTACTCCAATGGCCTCCACAGTCACCAGATCTCAATCCAATAGAGCATCTTTGGGATGTGGTGGAACGGGAGATTCGCATCATGGATGTGCAGCCGACAAATCTGCGGCAACTGTGTGATGCCATCATGTCAATATGGACCAAAATCTCTGAGGAATGCTTCCAGCACCTTGTTGAATCTATGCCACGAAGAATTGGGGCAGTTCTGAAGGCAAAAGGGGGTCCAACCCGTTACTAGCATGGTGTACCTAATAAAGTGGCCGGTGAGTGTATACCGTAGTTATCTGCTTCTCAGCTCTCTTTCTGTGATATAGTGATTGTTGAGGATGGCTGCACAGGTTAGGTCTGACTTTGTGATCCGTTGGGGTGAAACTGCTGTACAGGAGTAAACATACATTCCTATATTGTGTGAAAAAACAATTTTGCTTCTGTTTGGTGCACCCAGGGTGTGACCATTTCTGCCAGACAACCTACTTTTGTCATAGGTCTCAATTTATGGTGACCACAGACAGGTGCTTCTGTAGACGCTGCCTCACCTGAGGTGCACTGGACAGCTCAGTGTTAAAAGTTGATTTTCTCACTAGTAAGATTGCACATTGACACAAAAAAGGTATATTTCTACACCACTAACAACCTACAAAATCATAACTAAACATCTCTGAGCACAGTTGAAGCCAGTGAATGAGTACAACTTGCTTTACCACGCTTGAGAAATGCAAAGAGGCATTCTAAAACCTCTGAAAACAAGTGAACAGAACTACAGACAGGCCTAGGATGACCACGTTTAGGGCCCAGAAATCCCAGCAAACTTAGTTTCAAGTTCCTTTTTATAGAATCTTCTTATTTTATAATTACAGACTATTAAATATGTTTTCAGTAAGACAATACACAAAGTATCATTTGGGAAGTTACCTTTCTAGAAGAATCTGTACCACATCAAAGCATCCATGCATTGCTGATAAAAAAAAGAGCAAGGGTCATAATCTATAAATACATTTTGTTTTATTAAGTAATAAACTAGTTTTCATGTTTTAGACACTATGGTTTTTATAGCGTAAGGCTGGGAAACTAATCGAAAATAACCAAACTGAACGTCAAGCTTGATAACCAATAGGTACAGATAAGCTCAAATACGTCTATGGAGGATTCATATAGATCGGAGGTTTAATAAGAAAACCATAAGCCTTTGGGGCCTATTATGCTATTCTTATGGTTGGGCGATTATGAAATAAATAAAAATCATGGCAAACTGAACATTTTACCTAAAGTAACGGTTAAAGAACAATTTTTATTAAGACACTCCTCTCACTAAAATTCATTGAGTTGACTTTTGGTTCTTTTGCGATAAACTACCCAGCATTATGTTATAGTAAAGATGTTTATGCAATATGAATATACATTCTGCATATTATTTTGAAGGGTGTTACCTGCCGTGTGTAGAGGTGTTCTCTTTATCTTGCTCTCGGTATTCCAAATATCAGGGAAGGTATCAAGCAGATAGTTGATAACATCAGGGTCACCTTCTCTAGATGCAATGTGAAAACTGTTCCAGCCATCCTTATTTTTCAACTTGGGGTCGGCCTTATGCTCAATGAGATCTTTAATAACATCTAGGTTTTTTCTTGTGGAAGCCATCATCAGGGGGGTCCTGAAATGAGCAGACTCTATTGTTACATTATGTGACTAACCATGAAGAAAAGAAAGGTCAGAAATGAAACATGTTTTCTTAAAGGGTAACTAAACTTTCAAAGAACTTTTGATTTCTGGCATTATTAGTGTCTTTAATACATTTTGTAATATATTTTATTAACAAATTCTGGCTCCTTTCTACTAAATCCTACCTCTCCAATCCTACCTCCTATTCTTCCCCTTCCTACTGTATTGAAAACTCTTCCTGCCTTTTACTGAGTAACTGTGTATGTAGTACAGAACTGTGTAAAATGTAGAGAGAATGAAGTGACGGGAGGTCAATTCAAACAGTTATACCTCGGACATTATAAAACATACAAACTTGCTTTTTGTGTGATATGAAAGAAGAGATTCTCATCTTTCATATGATACTAAGGTTATCTATTTTATTTCCAGTGATATTACTAGTGGAAAACACAGTTGGGATTAAGATATTTATATCATATATAAACACGTGGACAAAATTGTTGGTACCCCTCTTTTAACGAAAGAAAAACCCACAATGGTCACAGAAATAACTTGAATCTGACAAAAGTAATAATGAATAAAAATTCTATGAAAATGAACAAATGAAAGTCAGACATTGCTTTACCTTTTGAGGTAATCACTGCAATCAAACGATTCCTGTAATTCTCTATGAGACAGATATTTTGGCCCACTGCTCATGAACAAACTTGGGTGTGAAGGGGTTTTTTTTCCAGACGGCATGTTTCAGCTCCTTCCAAAGATGCTCAATAGGATTTAGGTCAGGGTTCATAGAAGCCCACTTCAGAACAGTCCAATGTTTTCCTCTTAGCCATTCTTGGATGTTTTAGCAGTGTGTTTTGAGTCATTATCCTGTTGCAAGACCCATGACTTCTGACTGAGACCAAGCTTTTTGACACTGGGCAGCACATTTCTCTCTAGAATCCCTTGATAGTCTTGAGATTTCATTGTACCCTGCACAGATTCAAGACACCCTGTGCCAGATGCAGCAAAGCAGCCCCAGAACATAACAGAGCCTCCTCCATGTTTCACAGTAGGGACAGTGTTCTTTTCAAGATATGCTTCATTTTTCCGTCTGTGAACATGGAGCTGATGTGCCTTGCCAAAAAGTTCGATTTTTGTCTCATCTGTCCATAGGACATTCTCCCAGAAGCTTTGTGGCTTGTCTACATGTAGTTTGGTTATTATTACTTTTGTGAGATTCAAGTTATTTCTGTGACCATTGTGAGTTTTTCTTTCATTAAACGAGGGGTACCAACAATTTTGTCCACGTGTGTACATATTGTATATATATTTTCATATAAATATAGAATATCATACATAACCCTAGCATCATTTGAAATAAGAGAATCTGCTCTTTCATTTCATACCGAAAGCAAGTTTGTATGTTTTATAATGTCCAAGATATAACTCAGTGGCCTAAGGAAGGGATATGAGGATGTCACAAGTAGTGAGGTCCTGTGTCCTTTCATAAGGTTGCTGATTGACCTGATTGGTCATGTGTGGCGGGGTTTTCCCCAGAAAAAAAACAACAGAGCTGCAGGACCGGACCACACTAGGAGACGCCAGAGCACTAAGGACAGTTGAGTATGTTTTTATTTATTTTTCATCTAAATGATGACATACCAGCTTAGCAAGGTTTGGACAGATAAACTTCTATGACTACTTTAGCATACTTGGTACCTAGCCTGAAGCGTGTATTAAATAAGTATCCGGTACTCGATACTTTGCACAGTGCAAAGAAAAGCAAAAGCGATCCAAGGCGAGCTAAAGGGTGGAAACGAGCTTTACAGCAGTCTTGATTTTCCCCAATTAAGTGAGGACCTCAGAAGTAAGTGGCTGGCCTCTGTGCCTGCCTCCCTTACCAGTCAGCCCTCTTCAGGCAGTCCACCTTTGCTCCCTTATTCAGGAGGTACAGCAAGCAGTCTCGGTGCCCCATGGATGCCGCTTCATGGAGAGCCCTCTTGTAGTCATTATTGTGAACCTCCACATCCATACCAACCACCTCCAGGAGGTAGGAGAGCACAGGAAGATGGCCATGGCGGGCAGCATAATGCAACACAGTATCACCGGATCTACCAAAGTGTTTATTGGGCAGAGTAGACAGTAACCTGGTGTCCCTCTGAAGCTCCTCCTGGAGGAGATGTATTTTGCCTTCTTGAATTAATTTTAGGACGTGTTTCTCCTGTTCTTCCAGTGACATGGTGATAGCAGGCATTACAAAGAAGTATCTGCAGCCATAAAGAAGTGCACTGTCCCGCAGTATCTGCACCAGTGCGCAGACATATGTTCAGATAAGGCAGCAGCTACACTGTCCTCTGCAGGTTATTCATATATCACCCTTGGTCGGACTGAGTCAGGCCAGACGTATTGTAAAACTTTAAATGCCCACAACCTAAACCTCGGGTTATTATATGTTTGGCTCCGTAGTTTACAGTCAATGGGCGTGTCCATACGTCTCGTCCAATCAGCTCTTCGCGTACAGCGCCAATAGCCAGAGAAGGCTTTCTTCGGGCTTCCGTACACTGAGTATTACTTTCATTTTACACCACTCTGCTGCTTATGTGGGCTATTGGCTAGAATAAAGTGAGTACAGTGCACACATAGCTACTGTCTACCGGGCCGGAGGGGGGGACGGAAGCGATGGTGTGGAGGGTGGCGATCGCTGGAAAGCAAGGCTGGGACCTCGCAGGGAAACGTCAATGTTACTTTATCCACTAGTAGCAGTACGTGTTCTGTCTGCTCATTGGTCACAAGTCATTGTGATTGGCTACTGGTGGATAAGTTTCAGGTATAGGTTAGGTCAGGGGTAGGGAACGTACTATCTCCAGCTGTTGCAAAACTACAACTCCCAGCATGCATACTGGCTCTGCTGTTCTGGGAACTCCCATGGAAGTGAATGGAGCATGCTGGGAGTTGTAGTTTCACAGCAGCTGGAGAGCCAAAGGTTCCCTACCCCTGGGTTAGGTGATCAGGCATGAGGGGCTGGCCAGTACCGGCCACGTCTGTGTGTAGCTGTGTAGGGGTTTCCACTTTTTAGCTATGTTATAAGCATGGCTGATCTCTGAGAGCTTACTGCATAGACCCCCACTTATGATTTAGAGAATGGGGTCTCTGGTTCAGCCCTTTTAATGATGAGCTGAAGCACCTGAACTGTGGCCCGAGCGCCTCCATAATTGAGATTGCAGGTACTCCACCATGAGACCTCTAGTATAGTGGTTATTAATGGCAGACCTAGGAGCTGTCATGGTTTTAATGGTAAGAGCATATAGGTTCATGCTGCGTTTTTTCGGGTTATCCGATGGGGTTGATCAGTGTGACAACATGTAGCGCAGCTTCGGTATAGATTGTTACTGTGAGGACATACACTTCCTTCATTGCCCCCCATTGAAAGCGGTGGTAGGCAGTTTGGGGTATTATTTTTAGCAGATTTCGAGGCAGAACATACCTAAACCTATCTCCGCTCCAGAAAATACAGTGTGAACCCACCCTAAGGGTCCGTTCACACAGAGATTTTTGGTGAGGAAAAAATCTGCTTCAGGAATTAGGAAATTTGCCAATTACATGTGGATATTCAGTCTCCCATTGACTGCGTTGGTTTTTGGAATACGCCTGAAGGAACCTTTTTTTTTTCCGCTAAAAAAAATCTAGCAGAAACCGTAGAACTCTATGGGGGAGGACACTATGTAAAAATATACATAGTGTCACAAAGATGATATATGTACTGCTACAGACTGTACTTCTCATCCAGGATCCTGCTTGATGGTCTTGACTTCTGACCTACAAAGTTTATGGAACTGTGACTGTCTGGATTTCAATCTGCTGCCTAAAATTCTCACTTCACTGGCCTTGCTGCCCTGTTGAGCAGAAACAAAATGGAACCTCTTTTACTGTCATGCACCAAACCTCAGCATGTGCCTGGGCAAGCTATGAGGGGAAGAGTACTGGAGCAGTGTGAGCAGCTTAAGACTATGGGATGGTAAAATTTGCCCATATAGACCAGTAGTGCAATTCAGGGGAATAAAACAACTTTTGCAAATTCCTGACATTAGCACTAAGCTGGCTCCCCAAGTCATCACAACGGGTAGAACTTACTCTGTCTGCCAGACAGTCACAGACTTTCCTTTGCCATGGACTGCAGATGACAGTTTCAGGGGCTGTGTGCAGCCCATTCTTTGATTCCCTTGCTTTAAAGGAAACCTGCCATTGGGTTAAGCTGTCTAAACCACAGACCGTATAAAATCCTTAAAGTGTCCCTTTTCACAAAAAATTAGTTTTCTAGTAATCATGCAGCATTTCATGAAAACAAGCTGGGCACAGGTGTATATATCTAGGCTTTGGAAGGTGATCCCGATGTGTGTCCCTGTCCTGCTTTGCTCCATTAACAAGTTGCATCAAGTAGACATTTGTCACTCTAACTTAGTCAGGGTTGGGAGAAGCCACAACAGTGGACTCATCTTCCTGTTCTTGGATTTCTCTTCCTCTGACCAGGTTAAGGCAGCATGAACGTAGTGACATCTTTACTTTAAAAAGCATAACACTGCATAAATGTTTATTCACACTGCACCTTTTGTTTAGAGCCTGTATTGACTCTGTGTACAGAGAAAATAACTTCATGAATGTCATATTCAAAGGAACAGCTAAAACCTCTATATTAAATCTGTGTCTCATACACTACTGTGGTTGCTCTATGACAGCTCTATACAAATCTGAGCCATAATATGGTCAGCTCTGTGAGCTCTAGAAGACTTTATTATGTTTTTCCAATTAAAGATAAAGTTGCTTATGTATTTTTTCAGCAATGTTATGGGTAAGAAGGTAAACAGCTCTAACTACACAAAACCTAGTGCTATTGATTCTGTCCCATGGAATAGTCTCATTGCTTGTGACATCCAAAAGTTTACTTAGATTTTACACTGATCATTTTCTTGCATTGCAGTGAAAAGACGGAAGCATCTTACAAAAACAGATTGTCAGGAATTGGCTCAGAGCAGAGAAAGTTTGTCCTCCCTCACTCAGCCTTTCAACCAATGGAAAGCCAAACAAGATGTGCACAGAGGCCTGTACCCTCGTATCAGGACTACCAGATGTCTTCAAGGTAGACGCTGCCATTTTATCTCATGAACATTTCTATGAATGTAAAGACATAGAAAATCCAAAAAGATTAGCCTGGCTTCTTGTCACATTTGGAAGTCAACTTTCGATGTACAGATGCATCTCAAAAGACAGCAAAAGCCATTGATTCAAGTTATCACACTGTGCCACAGTGTTGTTAATAGGTTATGAGTCAAGTTAACCTTTGGAACATCTGTATATGTCTTGTGCAGCTGTTTGTTCATAAATCTGATGTATGCCAAATAGTAATTGGATTCCCCACAAAATAACATCTGTGGAGCTTTGTTTCTCTTCTAAGGGCTCGTTCACATCTGCGCCTGGTCTCCGTTCTGCAGGTTTCCGTTTCCTGCACAAAACAGAGGCAGGAGACGGAAACCTGCAGGACTCTTTCATACCCATTCATTTGAATGGGTTTGAAAGGTGTCCAGCCGTGAGCGCCGGTGAGTGTTTTATGCTCTCCGCCGCGAAAACGTATTTTTAAAATCGGACACAGAGTTGGACATGCAGTACTCTGTGTCTGATTTAAAAAAAAAAACGGTTTCGCGGCGGAGAGCATAAAACGCTCAACACCACTCACGGCCGGACCCGGTCTGACAGCTTTCCATCTTCTGCATGCAGAAGACGGAAAGCTGAGAACGGAGACTTGAACGCTAGTGTGAACCTAGCGTCAGCTGTAAGATTGTCTCATACATCTGTTCATATCTACGCTAACATTTTCTTTTGTTAGAACTTTAGTACGGATGTGAGTTATTGCTATTAGAAATGTATAAATAAATTGACAAGTAAAATGTTGCAGCACTCACAGTAAGGGCTCGTTCACATCTGCGCCCGGTCTCCATTCTGCAGGTTTCTGTTTCCTGCACAAAACAGAGGCAGGATACGGAAACCTGCAGGACTCTTTCAAACCCATTCATTCAATGCGTTTTATGCTCTCCGCCGCAAAACCGTTTTTTTTTAATCCGGACACAGAGTCGGACATGCAGTATTCTGTGTCCGGATTTAAAAAAAACCGTTTAGCAGCGGAGAGCATAAAACACTCACCGCCGCTCATGGCCGGACTCGGTCTGTGGTTTCCGTCTTCTTGCATGCAGAAAACGGAAACCACAGAACGGAGTGCCGAACGCAGGTGTGAACCTATCGTCAGGTGAAAAAAATATTTTTTTTGCTCCATTAGAACTTTTCCCATTAGAACAAGGGACAACTGGGTGTTACCACTTGAAGATGCCTCTAAGGGTGCATTCACACAGAGGGAAATGGCGCGGATTCCACGCCGATTTTGGCATGAGTTCAAATGGAATTAGCGCGGAATCTGCGTTAGATTCCACACAGAGAAAAAGCCTCCTCAAAGAACTCTATGGGGAGGCTTTTTTTACACGCGGAATCTAACACAGATTCCGTGCGGATACGCGCCAAAATCGGCACTGAATCCGCGCCATTTTCCTCCATGTGAATGCACCCTAACATTACCCAGTCAGTGCTGACCGCTAGGCGGTAAGACGACGCACCCTTTTTATAGGACTGCAGGAGATAGCTGAGTATAACAGTTCCATATAAATGGAGCTGTATTGTGCCTACATTATCATCTTTTCTTTGAGATTAGGTGCAAGGAATCTTAATACTCAGAATCAGTGGAGTTCTGAGCTGTCTGGCTGTAAGTGATCAGTCACTTATCTCTTATTCTACAGACAGGGGATGAGTGCTGTTATTGGTAAAACTGCTGTAGGCTGAAGCCCCACCTTGTGGAAACACAGTTTTGTTTTGTTTTTTTGCAGACTTTGATGCGTTTTTTTGAGCCAAAGCCAAGAGTGGATTGAGCTGTAGGTAGAAGTATAAGAGCTGCCTATATATTTCCCATTCCTTTTGCAGCCATTCTTGACTTTGGCTGAAAAAAACGCAGCAAAATCTGCAACAAAAAAGCTACGTTTCCGCAACATGGGGCCTTAGCCTCAGGCTGAAGTGGCACATGGTGTAAATGCTGCGGTTTGACTAAAAAGTGCAGAGCTATACAGTCCCTGCAAAGGACTCTCTCGAATCCCATCCACACATTGCAGAAAAATACCCTCAGCGAAAATGTTGTGATTTCCAAAACCATCATGTTTTTTGGAAATCGCAGCATGTCAATTATGCCTATACAGAAATGCTGGCAGTTTCTGTATAGGTATAATTGAAGTAGAAGGTCCGCAGAGGAAAACTCTGCAAACTTTCTAAGTGCTGCGGGAAAAACCATGATGCTTTTCTGCTTTTAAGCTGCAGCCCGCTATGCTTAGCCTTAGGCTAGGGATACACAGTGCTAATGTTCAGTGGGTGGTTGTGTAGTAATTTTGGCTTGTTTTTAGAAGAGGTTGGTCTACTGTAGGGGGAAACAAAAAAAACCAAAAGTTTCTCTTTTTAAGAGGTTCATTGTAATCAAGGTAAAGTGTTCAATTAATTATGATTTTGAATTGGGTCACATAATTGCCTAATCCTAATTATGGGGTTTGGTTCTTTTAGTCATGTTGATAAAAAATTATAATTCACTGCAAGGTGCCAACCCACTCAGAACTATTAAATGTTTCACAATAAGTAAGATAAAAATTAACTTTTATTCAAACAGTTAAAAGAAAAGGACCCTAGGCCAAGGATGACTACAATATCAGCAAACATCTAAAATTGTAGTATTGCGATAATCTCAAAACAAATCCATATGTCAACCTGGGAGTAGTTACTCATCTTCAATTGTACTGGGACAAACAAAGCAAATAGTATCCAATATATATACCAAAAAAGGAAACCATGTGTCAGAAAAGAGGACTCAATATAAAATATCCTCATATGTTTCGGAATGAACGTGATCTAGTCACCTAATATGCTTCCAATCTATTGTGAGAGAATGATTTCAGATAAAACTAGATTCTATATTTACTCATGGGTTGAGCCACAATCACATGATAGCATATCACTACTCTCCACTACCACATAAGATAGGAATCAATAAGTGTGGCAGCTAGAACTTTGTAGTCAGTAGGTGCTAACTGACCCAAGCTCTAAATTATCTATAATCTCTATGCGTTTCACCCACTTGTCAGGTTCCTCCGGAGATATAAAAGTGATTGTTGTCCCCGAAGGTAATGAAACAATGTCCAGATCAATATGCAAAAAGATTGCAGTCAAAACTGCAGTTCCTGGACCTTTGATGATGAACTTCGGTATTTGTGTGTACACAGAGGGGGAGGTGAGATAGCAGGAAGGCTGATGCTGCTGCTGCTGCTGATGATGACTCATCAGCCTCCCTGCTCTCACCTCCCCTTGTGTACACACAGCACACAGTGCTCACTGAACTTCCAGTGCTCTATGCTGGCTAATTAGCATATCAATAAAAGCGGGCTAATTCAAAAACGGCTGGGAGGATTTACAAATAAAAGGTATGTGTGGAATAGCTTTTCTAAAGGCTATGCAAGTATATGCTTAGTTAAAAATGAGTTTTCCCAATTATAGAATCCCTTAAAACTATGTTTTAGATTTGCTCTGTGATACCTATGGCTTTTTGTATCTGACTTTTTCTGTGATGTTCGGTTTTAGCTGCAGGTCTCTTCTGCAATCCCCTGGAATAATGCAAATTTAAAACTACAGCAAAAAGAGCTTTAGGTGTATGTGTTGCAGGAGAGTTGTTAAAATCTCATCCACCCTGCTACTATTGTTGAACACAGCAGGTTAAAATTTAGTGATCATACTGTATGTGGCCCCAGACAGAGTCTGCAAGAAAAAAACATGTGCCCTCATCATCCTTTTTATATATGCTGCTGTTTGTGCTTTTCTAAACGATCACTCGTACATGTTATATTAGATTAATGTCTGGAGTAGATGCTCCTTAAGCAAGATGCACGTATGGGAAGCAGATTTTCAGTTTTGTATCCTGCTCTGTGAATCTGCTTGGCAATACAGTACAATGCTAGTGAATGGGTTTTACAAAACCACAGGTTTTATGGTCTTCTACAGATTTTCAGATATGCAGTATGTATTTTGCAAAGGATTTCATCCTTTACAAAGGCAAATAGTAAAGTCTAGGCAAAAGCTAATTTTTTTGCATGAATTTACGGGCGACTTTCCAAATTTGCTGCAAATTGTTTAAACAAATACTGTAGCTTTAATGAATCTTAGAATTCTTTTCTAAATATGTTTTAATATTCCATCTCTTTATAGGTAAAGAAGGAAAAAACACTTTTTCTCTTAATACTTTACACGAAAATCTAAGCACAGATAATTCCTGTAGCAGCAGCCATACCCCTGAAATGGCAGAAGATTTGTCTAGTCCTATTGATGGGGATATGGTAGAGATTGACAGTGAGGATGAAGAATCTCCATTGGAATCCACCTTCAGCAGAAAAAGACCTTTTTCTTCTATTGAAAGTAGAGACCTCTATTCACATGCACATTGTCCAGGAGAGGATGCTCCGTTATCTTCCAGCAATTTCTTTGAGGATGATGATGATGATGATGAAATGGGTCTTATGCTTGATTCCATTTCTGAGTCTTGTTATGGACTGTTTGGTGTGACTGATCAGAGCTATCCACCATGTGGACACATTAACCAATTCCCAGATGAACTACTGCAATCCATATTCAGTTTCCTTCCAGTTGTGGACCTCTATGAGAATGTCAGCTTGGTTTGCCATAAATGGAAGTCTTTGGTCCACGACCCGCTGGTATGGATATGTTTTCATTAAAAGGTCATTTGTTGCAGGATTAATTGGTCTGTCTTGGCAGTGCAAATAACTTATTTCTATCTAAATTACATGGTTGTTTTCAATGTTCAATGATGCCCAAATAAGTATCAACATTGAAGGAAAAAGACATGTACCTCACATCAACATTGTTCTATTGCTACTAAGTAAAAAGGAACATGAGTATACATTCTGGTTAAGCTATATAAATGAAACTGTGCTGTGTGGCAACCATTTTTGATGTTGTGTTCTGCCAGTGGGGTGGCTTAAAGCCAAGGGGGCTAAACCTGGCAGCAGGGTTGCAGTTAAAGTGGCTAGTGGACTTATATAGTTTAAATCAAAATGTGACCTAAGAGTCTTATGTTGATTTTTATAAATTTTGCTTAGTATAGTATATTGCATACATTGTATGTATAATGTGAATGTTTGTTTGTGTTTGGATGTACATAGTAGCACCGGTGTTCTGCATTTCAGCAAAGCACATGAGCAGATTTATTAAGACTGTCATGTAATATGCTAGTCTTACTCAACTACTGCACTGATATGTGATGTGCCATGCCTCTCTCGATAAATCTTGCATATGTTAGGGATGTATAAATGCCAGAACTGAATATAATAGTATGGATTCTGCACTCCCACACCCATTTCCTGTTTTTTTTTTTTACGATTTGCCTTTTATGGTGGGAAAATTTAGAAAATATGCAGTTTTTTACTCCAAACTGACATACATGGCCATTATGGAACTTTAAACCAGTACATATGCCTTTTTACATTTCACAATGCATGTATCAGCACCCAGCACAGTGAAGTCAATTCTTGGAAAAACTTGATCTTGAAATTTCAACCCCCTAAGTGCTTTGGTTAATAGCGACCATGGCATCTAGGTGGTTTCTAAAATAGAGCAGTCCCTCTGTCAGACATCTGCACCCACACTGATGTGATCACAAGATGCTGTTGCCATTATATGGTATCTGGGAACTAGAGATAGGTGCATCACATGAAATTTGTTTCACAAATATTTGGTTCGCCTGCCAGTTTCATTTTGGACCAGACTTGTTCAGTTTAAACGAAAAGTGCTTGAGTGTATCCAGAATCTGGAGTATAAGTAGCAGAGGAGCAGTAAAATAAAAAAATCCTAATACTCTCCTTCCCTTACCTCCCTGGGCTTCTTTGCTGCATCCAGTGCACATTCTATAATATTTTCAGGCCTCTTCTGGACTCTTTAGTGGCGTCACAGGCCCCAGGGACTGCTATGGCCTGTCATTGGGTCTGTGCAGTCAAATAGGGTGCAGTGACATCAGCATGCTGAACCTCAGTTTAAATGCTGAGGTCTGGAGTATAATAGGGGTTTATGGATCGTGAACCCCAAAAATCTCTATTTCCGCTGAACCTGATATTTCTGGAGAATTTGTACACTCATCTCTCTCTACTAATGACTTGATTAAAGAAGATCTTTCGTGTCCTCGGGCACATGCGGTTTTATATACCGCTAGAGAGCCGACAGTGCACTCAATTCAGTGCACAGTCAGCGTTCCTGTTACATGCCCTGGGGAAGAGAGATCGGTGCAATTATCGATAGCTGTTCAGTCAGAAGGGCGTTTCTGTCAATCTAGCTGAAAATGCCCCTCCTGACAGTATTGTGTGTAGCGCTATACTGTAAGGGGGCGTAAGCGGTGAAGAATGCCCCCCAGTACTAGTCTATGGATGAGCACTGTCAGGAGAGGGGGGGGCATGCCTTATCTCTCAGTGTCATGGCTGGGCAGTAAGAAACACCCCCTCACAGTATAGCGCTACACACAGTACTGTCAGAGGGGCAATCGCAGCTAGACTGTCAGAAACACCCTTCTGATGGTGAAGAGCTATCGGTAATTGCACCGATATCTCTTCTCCTGGGGCACATAATGGGAAAGCTGACAGTGCGCTGAATTCATCGCACTGTCAGCTTTCTAGCAATAAATAAAACCGCGTTTGCCTGAGGACGTTAGAAAGGCATGGCCTATTAGAATGCCTTTTTGTTTTCACATTATCTACATAAAGCACTGTACTATATGCAAAATATTATACAAGTGATTTAGACTATTATATATTAAAGCGCCCTAGTGGGAGTAAAAATAGTGTGTAAAATCCAAGAAATGGCTTGCTCATTAAGGCCTAAGACATTTGGGGGAGTTACTGTACCTCCTAAAACATTACACAAGTCCAAGTGGACTCTCACTTATTATATCCTTGTGACACACTGTTTGATTATTTTTTTCCAGTTTATAAGGTGGAAGAAATTGTACCATCGGTACATTGCAAAAGATGAGAAGAGTGTATTGGAAATTAAAGATCTTCTTGAGAAGAATGGGATAACTGCAGACAACCCACTCTGTATACTGAATCTAGTAAAGTAAGAAAACTATTAATATTTTGTCTTTTTTTAAAACTACAGCACACAACATGACAAATATAGCAGTTGGCTGTTGCTATCAATTCCATTGACCGTGAACGCAGTAGCACCACTCATGTTTGACCACGCCTCCTTTTAAACCCCTCCTACTTGCTGTCCTAAAGTAATGAGAAAAGGGTGGCTTTGGAACCCCCATTCTAGTGATCAGTGAGGGTCCCCTCCCTCCAGCATTTAGGCATTTATCACATATAGTCATAGTATCTTCCTCCAGACAAGACGCTGATTTACCTTTTATACTCCCATGTTCCATTGTCAGTAGCTCTATAACGGCTGCTGCCAGTGGTGGATGATTTTTTTTTTTTTTTTTGTCGACAACCCATTCATTCCATCCCTGGCCCATTCCCACATAAATTTCATGTTAATGCAGAAATCAATGGGAATGCTGCAGAAACGAACCTATTAAAATATGACATGGAACGGATGGCAAAGGCTGAAATAGAGGCCTCTATTATCGACGTGACACATAGCATATTTAATTCTGGATATTTTATAGTTTCCAATTACAGAATTATTACCAAATCTGACTGGTCAAGGCTTTAATCTAATAGGTCATGCATGCTACAATAGAGGTAATGCACTAGTTAATTGTAACCTTCTGACATTTACTGCCACATCTAAACAATTGCTGTAATTTTTGCTGTTATATCAGGCTAGTTGTCTTTTATACTATGTCACTTTGTGTTGGCATCCCTATAATATATACTTTTATGTATCTAGCTTTGTTTTTATTTTTGTATTTTTTGGTTTTCCCTACTGACTAATGTTTGAATACCGTGCAGGTACTTCACTACTTTCTCAGCACATTTCGCCAACTCACAAACTATTTTGGACTGTCTAAAGAGCCATCATTTATATGACGTTGCTGAAAAATGTGTAATCCAGAGACTTCCAGAGCTGATGTGTAACAATGAGGTAGGTATATATTCTTATTATTTGTGAAGATGACCTTAAATTATAGGTTCAGTCTTGTGGTATCAAACTACTGGACCACTGTACATTGTGGCACTGTAGTTAACTTCTCATGTGAAGGCTTTAAGTGGTTATCCAAGTGTTTGTAAGAAAAAAAGCTGCCTGGCACCCCTGCAGCCTGTACGTGGCCTCAGAGGCTGTGTGCCGTACTGCTTGCATGGACCAGAAGAGGACTGCCAGAGGAACTGCAGTGGACACTGGATTGTTGGGGGATTAAAGAGGTGAGTACTGGTTGTGGGTTTTTTTTTTCTTCAGATACTTGGAAAACTGCTTTATCTGCATGGTGACCGCCTATTAAGTGCAAAACAAGTGTTCTAAGAGACCTATCTGCATATTTACACTCCTAAGTCCATATTTATAGGCGAGAGGTTATCAATAATATATTGTAGGAGTAAATTTCTCATCAGTGTCTAATAATCTATATTTGTTCTGATTATTAAAGTATACATATAGCATTAAAATACAAACAAAGTTAAAACTTTGAACCTATGATAGCCCAGAACTGCATTCACAATTCTGCAGGCTTCAGACCTGAACTTTCTCATCAAATCTATCAGGTCCAGCACCTACACTGAACTCAGTCTTTTGTTTGGCTTTGTATTGTCATCTTCTGAGCAGTGTAGGAGAAATAGGCTTTTGCTAGACTACAATATTTCATATGCTGTTTTGTCATTGGATATTATCAGTCACTGCTAATACTGTAGAATAATTTAACTTAATGCCTTTCTACTTTTTCTGTTTTGCAGACTGTGAATGCGTGGGCAGTCATGGCAGTAATGGTTCTTCTATCAAAAAAAGTAGATGATGTCCAGAGGCTACTGAGATGCCTGCAACAGTTCAGATCACCTCTAAGGCTTAGTGAAGTCATAGAAGCTTTATACTGTTTGGCAACTCTTATCTTTGCAATGAGAGAACACAAGATTCTCATCAGTAATAGGTAAAAAAAAATCAGATCTAAAATAAGTCACACAGCCGTAATGGCTTTACTTGAATGACTTCATAACGTGTAACACAGATCAGTGGTGGAAGCTGTTTTATCTCTGTGTTCTCAGATGGCTGGCCCTCTGTTTCTGTAGTTACCCTTCTCTTCACTAATACTTGACTGGTATAGAAGATTGGTGCAGATGTTATCACATATACAGTATTATAAAACCATGACTTGGATCCCCACTGATCACAAGAATGAAGAGTCCCATATACCCACCTTTTGAATAAAATGACAATTGTGTTTGTGTAATGCCATGTTTGTACTCAGCTTCTCTTTTGCCGTCGCATAGAGATGAGTGGAGTAGCAGTACCCCTATGCTAACATTGCTGCAATTTACATGGGCGATCCCTGTCCTTGTGATTGATGGGATACCCCTAGCATCTTCCTGTGGACGGGGAATAAGTGTTGTTCATGCAATACCCGTCTAAGTAGGAACTTTCATGCACATGAATTGGCATTTAGTTAATTTTTTGCTTCTCCTCTGTTTATGTTTTAACAGAATCCATTACAACATATTTTATTGCCTATATCTTCTGGAAAACAGCGGTTCACAGCAAAAAAGGCCATCCTATGATAATACTAGGTATGTACTGGAATATTCTACATACATGCAAATAATAATTGTATTTGTGTCTGATAATTTATTAACTGCCTGGTGAAATTCAAGGATTTAAAGGGAACCTGTCAAATGACTTTTCCACTATAAACTCTCCCCATCATGTTAAGGATGATGTGATTCCTTTTTCATTGCTGTCTCTGTAATCTTTCTTTTGCAGTAAAGTGAAGTTATAAATGTTTGAAAGCATAAAAAGGAAATAAACCCTAGTAGTCACGGTGGGCGGGGAACAGCCTTAACCTAGTCCTGCTATCTCCTTGCATATCATGCTTTC
Source organism: Leptodactylus fuscus (assembly GCF_031893055.1). Taxonomy (NCBI): domain Eukaryota; kingdom Metazoa; phylum Chordata; class Amphibia; order Anura; family Leptodactylidae; genus Leptodactylus; species Leptodactylus fuscus. The sequence goes on from NC_134269.1 coordinate 105,578,617, forward strand.
TGGGTGTGATTGACATCACCTTCACAGTCCTCTCACTCCCTGACATCACAAGGGAGATGTCAATAATGTCCAGGAGGGCGTTATTAGCAAGCGGAAGGCTAACTAGGCTGAATCTGTTCCCCGCCCAGCCTGACTACTTAGGGTAATTTGCATAATGCTTTTTATGCTTTCAAACATTCCTACACATGATGGGTCGAGTTTATGGTGGGAAAACAACCCGACAGGTTCATTTTTAATTTGCACTTGAATTATGAAGAGGAAATAAATATGAATCGATATATCGCAGTACAGTATACTCATGTTAATAGATTATGATTCTTGCATTAACCAGTTTAGAAACTACACTCCTCAAGGAATTTCTAAGGGTCATTTTGACCTCAGTGTCATACATGTGGATGTAACCTGCTGTTTGGGCACATAGCAGGGTTCCAAAGTTATATTTCCAGGTAAAAAAAATAAAGGGCCAAATGTAGGTTTTTCTAAAATCAAGAAGCAAAACAATAAAAAAAAAAAATAAATAAATAAAAAATAAAAATCAGCTTTCTAGTTAAGTGTCACAATCTGGGCCTGAGCTTGGTCTGCTCTTTCTGCTCCAATGTTTTCTTCTGGCTGAATTTCCCGTTGCACGTGATTGCTAAGTCCAATCAGTAGCCTCAGCAAAGAACACAGGACTGCGGCTGGGACTTTCCCTGGAAGAAAACACCAGAGCAACAGGACTGAACCATGCTAGAAACACCATAGCACCGGGGACAGATGAGTATAAGGTTTTTTTTTGTTTGTTTGTTTTTTTTTTTACCTTATAAAAAAATGGTTATCCTGGACAACCCCTTTAATTTTTAGAAAGAATCTTATGTGCTCAAAATGATCACTTATTACATTTTATTATTACATCCTTGATAAATTTCTTAAGGGGTGTAATTTCCAAAATGGTGTCTGAAGAGAAATTCTAGCAAAATCTGCCTTCCCAAAGTCTAATGGCACTCATCCCCTTTCTACGCCCTGCAATTTGGCCAAACAGCAGTTTTCGTTGTATTTTAAAGAAATAATGTTCCAAATTTTAGGGTGCTTTTTTCACCTATTTCCCTTTGTGAAAATGAAAAAATTTGGGTAAAAAAGGAACGATTTATTGGTAAAAATGTATATTTCATAGTCATTGCTGATTCCATTTAAAAGATTTTTCCACCCTGACATCTACGACCCCCTTTGATTAGTTGTTCTAAGCAGCTTGTAGACAGAATGGAGCAGGTAGCAAAAGCTTTGTTTTTGTGTAGTACCAGGTTACTGAAGATCAGCTCCTTTGACTTGAATAGGAGCTAAGCTGAAGAGACTTGGTTAAGCCAGCAGTACAGGGCTACTATGGAGGAATTCAACACTTGGTACCTGGTTGTCATCAATCTTTTCCTTTTAATGGTTTTAGTTTAAAATGTATATTTTATTTTTACAACAACTTGTTTATTGGTATTTACAATTAGAAATGATTTAATACAGATGAAATTTCCATAATGTGTTTTGCAATGTTAATTTGTAATTCTAGACAAAAGGCGACCATCAACCTAACAAATGAGCAGCAGCAAATAATAAACCACGATATTCAAGAAGGACAAGTTGTGAAAATCATGGCTTTCGCAGGTAGGAAAATGGTGCAATGAGATGTTTACAATAAAAAAAAAACATCCATGTATTTGTACAGTGTAAAAAAAAATACTTATGTGAAATATCTGAATATAAATATGTATGAATATGAAGTTCGAACTTAGCATATGACAATATTCCTTTGCAGTTTCCTGTGGACTTAGGTTATTTTTTTTCACTGTCTTTTGGTTTATATCAGAGATACCTTGCTGTTATACCAATACTTATTTTCTTAAATAGAACTCCTTAGTAGAGATGAGCGAGTACTGTTCGGATCAGCCGATCCGAACAGCACGCTCCATAGAAATGAATGGACGTACCTGGTACTTCCGCTTTGACGGCGGCCGGCCGCTTAACCCCCCGCGTGCCGGCTACGTCCATTCATTTCTATGCGAGCGTGCTGTTCGGATCGGCTGATCCGAACAGTACTCGCTCATCTCTACTCCTTAGTAATAAAGAAATAGAGAGCACTACAGACCTTTTATTCTTGCAAGTCCCAGTGGCCAACCCCAACCTGATCACACATGATTGTGATCATTGTGGAAAGCCCTTCTAAATGATGGTAAAGGGGTTGGACAGCCCAAAAGGTATTCTGAAATTTATTATTTTATTTATTATTTTTCCACAATATTGTTAATATTTTAGCTATCAGCGCATATATCACGCTGAGTGGTGAGGAACGCCCCCCAAGTACTAGTCTATGGACAAGTACTGTCGGTAAGGAATGCCCTTCTGACAGTATAGCACTACGGACAGTACTGTCAGGAGGTGCGCTCCTCACAGACTGTCACAAACACCCTTCTGACAGTGAAGAGCTATCAGTAACGGCACCGATATCTCTGCTACCGGGGCACATAACAGGAAACCTAACAGTGTGCTGAATTCAGCTGAATGTTGGCTTCCTAGAGGTATATAAAACCGCATGTGCCTTAGGACATGAAAGGTTCTCTAAATAAAAGGAACGGATGCCAGCCATGCTGCTAAGCAGTTATACTTTTCAGTGTATAGGCACATTTGTCTCTGCTGCTATGCGGACTCCTGTTACATTGCTTATTAGTATTGTGTATATATTTTGTGTAGGTACTGGAAAAACCTCAACACTTATTAAATATGCAGAGAAAAGACCTCACCTACGTTTTCTGTATGTTACATTCAACAAATCCATTGCAAATCATGCTAACCAGCTTTTCCCCAAGAATGTGGTTTGCAAAACTTTCCACTCGTTGGCTTACCAAAACACAGGAAAATTGTAAGTATTTTACAAGCTATTGCTGTTATGGCTACTTTATCCAAGACCATTGCATATCTTATGATACCGAGAATTTGAAAAACAGACAGCGCAGAGCGCTAATAGTGTAATACAGTAAGGTTAAGAATGAATATGACGGATAGCTAGCAATTAGCTGCTCATCTCTTAAGGTTGTGGTAAGTGGATGCACACTTGAGAAAGGTTTTTACCCAAAATGCGTTGTGTGTTACACCTATTTGGAACAAAGATTTATTCAAGTTGGACCAGCGCTCTATCGCTTAATTTTTTTGTAATCTTCTGTATTGCATATCTTAGGCTACAGTCACATCTGTCTAAAAGTCCAACTGAAATTAGAGATAAAAATTCCTACAAGCCCAACGTTTTTTGTACAGAGATGTCACAAAGTAAACAATGTACATATCTAATGTATGTACACATATCATATGTAATGTACACACTCGTGGGGTTATTAAATAGAGATGAGCGAACACTGTTCGGATCAGCCAATCCGAACAGCACGCTCCCATAGAAATGAATGGAAGCACCTGTGACGCTGACTTTGCTGGCGACCGGCCGGCGTCACAGGTGCTTCCATTCATTTCTATGGGAGCGTGCTGTTCGGATCGGCTGATCCGAACAGTGTTCGCTCATTTCTATTATTAAATTATTAACGTCATGTGCCTCACATCATAATAGTAACTACCCTATGTACCTCACAGAAATAACCCTGACATACCCAGTGAGAAGTGCATAAACATCCTAAAATAAAGCAAAAGGATTTACTAAATTAATAACCCCATTTACCTACCATTAGTTGTGTGGCATATGCGGTGAATGATGTAAGAAAAATGGAAGTATCAATTTTTTTTTTTTAACACCATATACCTTGCGTTAGTAACCCCTTACCTTTTAAAATAACCATGTCCAATACAGTGCATGTTAGAGATGGAGAAGACTGCAGACAATTTGGGTACATGTCGCTGGTAGTCAGTCCTTGGGTGCTATACTACACTGTGCCATCTCATCTCTCTCCATTACTCCAGTCTCCCTCGCTGAACTGTTATTCCACTGCTGGCAGTGGTTAGTTAGAGGCGCTGAGGAGCTTACCAACTGCTGCAGCAGAGTAGGAACTTGTATTCCTTGCTGTAGGAGTCTGTAAAACTGGTTCTGTGAACTTCTAGTTGAGTACCCCATGTATAGAAAATGGAAGGTACACTGTAAGTGCAAAAAAAAATTTGCTTAAATTAATTACAAATCTTAACATTTTTGTATGGGTTATTTTTTTTTTTAGGTATGAGCAAAGGAAGAAGCTGAACCTCTTCAAACTCACTTCATATACAGTGAACTTTGTCCTTCCGGAAGGGGAAGCTGGTTTTGTCAGAGCCAAACTTGTAGTTAAAACATTGGAGAATTTTTTTGCTTCTGCTGATGAAACAATTGAAAGAGAGCATGTTCCTATATGGAGTAAAAATAACCGTGGAGAAAGGCAAATGGTGTCTCCATTGGAACAACAGGTACCTGTTTTTTTTTTTTGCTTGTAGAGATTCCTGGACTACCAATAAATTCAGTGGGGAAAATAAACAGCTATAAATATTCCAGAATCCTGGTGCATGCTTTACACCTAATTTATGTGTGAGCAGGGCTGCTGGACTCACCAGTTCCGTGGCATAAATGATGCCTGAATTTTATGCCAACTATGACTTGACATAGATTTTAGTTCTGCCGCTCTGCCCTGCTTGAGAATATGCCTGTTATATGGAGAGGTGTGTCTTTGCGGTTACAGCGTATGTAGATTGCCTTTTTTTTCTGTATCGTATGTATAAAAAATGTACTCATTACTTTTATTTGTAGGGCCTTGGGCTACCACCCCAAAGTTTGTTTACTTGTCCTAAACCTTTCTCCTTCTAAATTGTATGAACTCGAATCTGAATTGAGTAGGTGGTCCCCAAATTACACCCAAATTATCAGTTAAAATCTTAGAATTCTGTTTTCTCTGCTACACAGGATCGGTCCTCAGTATGTTGCATCCACTGCTGGGTTCCAGAAACTGCTAGTGTATGTGGAGCTTGTTTAGCATCGCTCCTATTCAAGTGATAGGTTTGGAAGACGGGGAGTCAAAAACGCAACAAGCGGCAGGAAGGGCTTCTTGGGCATGTGAACCATGAAAAACAGCACCGTCGTGTTAATAACTCCTTAGGCTGCATTTCATTCTATCTTATTTGCACTCGCACAACCTAGCCCAGGCTCGGCCATGTATCTCTCAGATCTGTGCAGCATGTGTTTTTTTTTTTTTTTTTTGGGGGGGGGGGAGTTTTAACTGGCCCATTCACCTCAATGAGTGTACAAGACCTGTGAAAATACACCCAATAGTCACCCAGATAGTCCAATTGGTGAAAAATAATAGAGCATGCTCTGTTTTTTTCATGGATCATGGGCACCACGTGGCTGATGAAGTTGGTCTTGTGAATAGGTTATATTCACATACCATATATACTCAAGTATAAGCCGACCCGAATATAAGCAGAGACCCCTAATTTTACCACAAAAAATTGGGAAAACTTATTGACTCGAGTGTAAGCCGAGGGGGGGGGAAATCCACCATTGCAGATAAAAAGTCTGGTCATGTGAATTGCAGCTTAGTAACTCCATGGGGATCATAGTAATAGCAGTTAACCCCATCATGTCCCTCACATTAACCCCCTGTGTGCCTCACATAAGAGTTACTGATATGTGGGACATATGGAGGTAATTAGGTATCTTCATAATTAAGGTCCTTTATTAGTACCCCCATGTGTTTCACATATTAGTAACCCTTATATGGGCACACAGGGGTTAATATGAGGGACATGATGAGGTTAACTGTTATTAATGTGAGGCCCATGGAGTTACTGAAACTAAATTAATAATCCCAAATGCCTGACATTAATAGGCAGAGTAACTAAAGGAAGGTCCCTGTGTGTGTCACTTTACTGTAGCTTCCTCTCCTCTATACAACAGACATCTTCCATAGGACACAATGAATCCTGGCCACTCATCTGCAGGGTAGACGCTAAATCCTCGTGTGCTAAAGGACCTCTGATGATGTCATGACCATGTGATCGGACTCTGGTGTGGGTGGAGCTACTAGGATTTAGACTCAACCTTATCTACAGATGTTACATACCGGTGGCTACAGGACCTTTGATGACATCACAGTCACATGACCTCATGACAAGCCAATCACAGAGCAGTAGCACTAAAGGACCTCCCCCTTCCAGGTCCTTCCAGTTTTCTGTGCTCCGTGGACCCTGATTCGTGTATAAGCCGAGGAGAGCTTTTTCTGTGTGAAAAATGTGCTGAAAAAGTCGGCTTATACTCGAGTATATACGATAACTGTTTCCATTACTAAGTCAAGAAAAATGGACAAATAAGTTCATCACTGCTGTATCTGTTTTTTGCTAGCCAAGTTTCATTCACTTTGCATCTGTTATTAATGAACAGTGAAAAAAGAACTGGGTTAATTAATTTTTTTTTTTTTTAAATTGAATAACCTAACACGTTTTTTGTTAAAAACAGACCCATTCATGTCTATTGGGTCCATTGTGTCTGCTATTGTATAGGGAGGGGTTTGATGAACATTTTGTAATATATTTTATTAACCTGTACTTTCTTTTACCAAAAAACAAGTTGTAATGTCCCTCCTGACCCTCTATTGCCAGTATATACAAATAGTGGCATATCTAGTTTTATACTACCTAGAAAACTGTTTCTGGCCGATGCCCCATGTTGGGGAATAAGAAACGTCGTGAGAGCAGCATAACATCTAGTAAAACAAGATGCAAATGTATCATAAATAATGTGCAGGGCAGAAAAAGACAACAAAAAGGCAAAATAAATGTGCACGTATTATATGCAATTGTGATAAATGGGATGACAGGAATTCCCCAACCCCTATTTAAACTTTGGTCACACTTGGGTGATTACAGACAGTACGTTTATTCTTGTTTGTATCTTCTTCCTACTGATATTAAATGCTTCTTATGTATTAACTTTTACTTATATAGTAATTTGTTGTTCGCTACAATGTGCTTCTTTTCTTTTTTTCGATGAAAATTGTTCTTGTTTCTCTCGACATGTCATGAGCTACTTTTGTCGCTATTGCTGATATTTTGTTACATGGTTATATCATTCAATAAATACCTTTGCCTAAACATATTTTATACTCATTTCGTGTGTAAAAATTCACAAGGAGCCCAAAACTTCTTAGTGAATTACACGAGGAAGGAAAGGTCTGTAGCACAACTCTACTGTGGGGAATGTAGCTCGGTAGAAGTGGTGGTGCGTTTTAAACAGTCAAGACAGGGATACAAAAATGTGCAGCAATCAGGTTTATTTACAAAAAAACTGGAAAAATAAATAAAACCTTCACTTCAGGCACAAATAAGCAAATTATAATACAGCCTTAACTTCAGGCAAAAATAAACAAATTCCTGCTCATCCAAACAACTAACTGAACAGAAGTTATAACCTAATTTACTACCAGACACACAAAAAAACACAAGCACAAATTGGTCTCACCAGACTCAGGGTTACAGGACAGACCCAGTCACTTCCTCTCCTCCCAGGATCTGCCCTGAAGTGCAGGCTCAGCAGGTTTTTATGGCCCAATACCAAGCCTATGACCCGCACCTGGGGCTGAAGCCTACTCCAGACCCGCACTGGACCACACATAAGGTATCCAGGGGTGATATAGCGTCATACAAGCACTTTGCCTTTCACCTTCTCACTCTACATAAAAAAGTTTAAATGTTAAAATTCTTGTATTGAAAATCAATCTGTATATTTGTGTTCTTCTTGTAGTGCTACTTCTACACTCTCTATGGTTCATTTTATAAATTTCTCTCCTTTCTTCATAGTTTGCTGTGAGAGAAGCATACAAGATATGGACAAAAATGCAAAGCCTTGAAGAAACTCGGGAGCAGGCTTATAAAATGACACATGATGGTGAGAAGTTAATCTTGTCTTTTATTCATAAAGGTTAAGGTATGGTATTGGGTTGCAAAGCATCAGGTAAACGGGCGAACCCTAATAACTGAATTTAATTACACTTTTATCATTTCAATATCAAAAAGGAGTCCTCATTAGAGTCAGATTGATAGTTTATACACCTGAAATGAAGTAGTACTGTGAGAATCTAAAGATTATCATTGTTCTATGCCAAAACAATACTGTGAATCAGGGAATGACTTATAAAATTGCCATCTGAACTGTTTATAAAAGAAATCCAAGGTAATCTGATAGACAAGCAACCCATAAAAAGCAAGATTGATGTTTTTAATGCTTAAGATTTTGAGAAGGTATGTAGTTATGTAGCTTTTGCTATGAATTCGTTATCTTGTTTCTCTCGTTTTACAGGCTATCTTAAGCTTTGGCAGCTCCGCAAACCAGATCTTTCTTCTTATGATGCTATATTTGTAGATGAAGCTCAAGATTGCACGCCTTGTGAGTAGAATACTGTCAAAAGATACACAAATGTATTCATTGTTATCCTAGCTTGGACACTACTGTCATGATCATCTGATGTGTTTATGACACATCAAAAGTCTATGGTTTGCAGCATTTCAAGATGGAATATTTGGAGAAATGAACAGCAAAATGATTTTGTGTAAATTTACGTTTTTGTTTTTTTTTCCCCCAGCCATTATGGAGGTTGTCCTTTCCCAAAAATGTGGGAAAATATTTGTTGGAGATCCTCATCAGCAGATCTATACATTTCGTGGTGCTGTAAATGCTCTTTGTGAGGTGCCTCACAGTCACATCTTCTATCTTACACAGGTGAATATAGCTGTATACTCCATGCATAACCTTTATGATTGTATGACCAAAAATGAACTATTTTTAAACCAAGTTTTTATGTTAAACATATTTTTTAAAGAATTTTTGAATTTATTTTACATTTTCTGTAGTAGCAACAAGGTGGCTCAGAGGTTACCACTGCAGCCTTGCAATGCTGGAGTCTTGGGTTCGAATCCCACCAGGAACAACATCTGCAAGGAGTTTGTATGTTCTCCCCGAGTTTGCGTGGATTTCCTCCCATTCTAAAGACATACTTAAATGAAAAAAAAAGTACATTGTGATCCCTATATGGGGCTCACAATCTACTTTTAAAAGAAAAAAAAAATTCTGTGTCACTATTTATAGTCAAGAATAGAGCTATATGCTGCAATTGTCACTCTGGACATTCATTCTCACCCTGGATTTTCATTGCAACAGTCTCATCATTTACATTACAGACAAAACAGACAGGCTCATAACATGATTTTTCTGTCTGCATTTTTAGGGTAAGTTCACACAGGGTTTTTTGGATTGGATTTTGACACGGGAGTGGAGGGAGTGTCGCGCCACAGACGCCCACGGCTGATACAGCCATGGAATCCGTTGCAACATAGGGCAGCTTGCTTCTTGATTCCGCAAGCGGAAAAAAACTATTGTGGAAAAAGGAAGTGAACGGCTCCCATTGAAGTCAATGGGAGGCGTTTTTTTAGGCTGATTCCGCGTCAAAATCCGGTCCAAAAAACTCCGTGTGAACTTACCCTTAAAGTGGAATGGGGAACGGAATCCCCAAGCGGAGATGAGGCGCAGGTGTGAACCTACTCTAAATATGTCCTAAAAATACTAGCACTAATCGCGCTAATAAGGTCAGCACTATCCAAAAACATATTATTAATAACAAGGCAATGAACACTTGTGTAAAAAGCATGAGGCACTGTGGTTTAACACCATCTATTGTATTTGATAGTGGCTTGTACCTATCCAAAGATCAGAATGTAGTCTACACGTTTATTCCAATTTGTATTCTAGAGTTTCCGATTTGGTGCTGAAATAGCTTACGTTGGTGCTACCATACTTGATGCTTGTAAGAAGATACGACACAAAGCTTTAGTTGGAGGTAACCAAGAAGGTGAGAAGTCAGAAATGTTGCCACTGTTATTTTTAAGCTTTACAAATAACTTTGCTCCAGTATATTGTGCATACAAGCTGTGTTAAGTCTTTGACCAACAGACAAACAATTTTGTTCATGCTAAATGGCAAAGCTCTTGTATCTGTGTCTTGTATTTGAAACTAGTGCTAAATGTGTCATTTACCAAATGCTAGAAGAGACCAATGGACCCTATTGACTTATATGTTAGTCCATTAGGTTCCATTCATTGTCTGTCATTTTGATGGGAAAAACAGTCCTACATGCAGTGCAGCGCCTCCCAATCATATGATAAAGTGTGTAAAAAAGATTCCTTGCAGTTTTGAACATAGCCTGAAGGTTGTATTACACAGCCAGATGTCGGCCCTCAAGTGCCAATCAAGACAAAATTTCTATTATATTTTATTTATGTGTGTGCATATTTTTCATATAGAGATATATATAGATATCTACTAGCCTCTTCCCACGACTTTGTCTGCCGGTTTCTGGCGTCAATGATCCGCTTATATTCAGCAAATTGCTGCCATCAATGTTTTGCCTGCTCTGGAATTTCGGCAGCTCTCAAGCTGTCCTGCTGCTGAACTTGTGCTGCTGATCTAAAATAAATTTCTCTCTGTGTGCCATGGTATTCTTTATGTATATTTTGTTTTTGTTCAGTAGCGATAACAAATTTCTCAACACTGTGCACTGTGTTAGTGCACATTACACAGTGGCTTCCTTGGAGAGGTGCTAGCAAATATGTTCAGTTGCATCAAAATATACACAGTGTAGCATTGTATGTCACCTATTTGGGCCTCTGCTCTGATTTCCACACCATTGTTCTCGGAAAACTCCATTTAAACTTGGACTGGCTCACTGATGAAGACGTGGTGAGCCCCAACTCACCTAGCACAGTACGCTCACCGTTTATCATACAGACACTCATCGTACAGTATATACTATAGACACATTGGGCTACTGAATGACATCCAGGTACAGAGTTAAGGGGATATTGTCACTCCTTAGGGAGAGACCACCATATAGGTGTGTGGAGACTTATTAAGCCTTTAGCACTCCACTTCGCAAGGGACCATGGGAAAAATTTGCAAATCTGTCTTCCATGATGTAATTAGGAAGTCAGCTGCTGCCTCAGTGTTGCAAACCAATAGAGGGCGCTCACTGGAATGTGCAAGCCTGTCTTCCCTGATGTAGTTAGGAAGACAGAATTCCAGTGAAATAACCCAATAAAGGCTGCTCCCTTTAGCATCATGCTTGACCTTCCAAGTACATCGAAACGGCCATGCTCGATTGAGAAGACTGTACCTGGTAATAATCCCAGCATCATTGCAAAACAAAGGCCTCTTGGAAGGTCGAGCATAATGCTAAAGGGAGCCTTTATTGGGTTATTGAGCGCGCTCTATTGGTTTGCAACACTGAGGTAGCAGCTGACTTCCTAATTACATCATGGAAGACAGATGATCCCATGATCCCTTGCGAAGTGGAGTGCTAAAGACTTAATAAGTTTCCACACACCTAAATGGTGGTCTCTCCCTAAGGAGTGACAATATCCCCTTAATCCCTGTCTAAGCCTCTCACCTCAACCAGGTTATAGTCCTCTCTACATCGAGCTGATGAGATGCAAGTACATCGAAACGGCCGTCCTCGATTGAGAGACTATACCTGGTAATAATCCTAGCATCATTGCAAAACAAAGGCCTCGGAAAGTCGAGCATGATGTTAAAGGGAGCAGCCTTTATTGGGTTATTTCACTGGAATTCTGTCTTCCTAACTACATCAGGGAAGACAGGCTTGCACATTCCAGTGAGCGCCCTCTATTGGTTTGCAACACTGAGGCAGCAGCTGACTTCCTAATTACATCATGGAAGACAGATTTGCATATCCAGGTACAGACTCAGGCCATGCTGTATCCTTCCTCCCTGGGCCCCATTTTTGTAATCACACTCCAGCACCCCAATAACCAACCATCTTGTAGCATTTTGCTGCTTCCTGAGGTCTGCATCTGTATGGACACACATGCCTGGTTCGCAGAGCTAAGAGGCCCCAGTTGAAAGTTGAAGGCAAGAGTCAAACAGCAGATTACTGACAAGGCCCAGGACAAGCGGAGGAAAAGGCTAGGTAGCAAGCTACTGAACAAAATTGTGAGTAACATTTTAGGAATTTGAGAACAAATATCGGGTAATATTTGCATATAGATGTATAGAGGTTCCCCAGAATGAGTTTTACTGGTGGGCATTATACACCCCAGTCTGACACTGCCCTCCCTCTACACAGAGCAGACTAGACTATGCCCCATACCACTGCAGTTTGTTTCCAAATCTACATCCACATAAATATTTTATCAGTGATACTTTTATTTTCTATATCTAGATGTTGCTAGATTTAGATATTTTGTACTCCAAAGTACATGCTTGTGTTATGTTTCACCATTCTAAACAAAGGCTCCTATGTTTTTTTTGCATTGCAGGTACAGTTCGAGAGCATCTCCAATCTAAGGTTGCCATCCTATCTAGAAGCAATGCATGCGTGTTTGACCACGCTGTCAGTGTTACAGATAGAGAAAATCCCCCATTGATTCACATTATAGGGGTGAGCATTGAGATACATTTACTATGTTTTACAGTTTGATGTCAATACTGCCTGACTTTTTTATCCGTTACTGTGTATAAATTTGACAAACTAGAAAACTACCTTACCCACTGCTCTGTACAAGGTGAGCAATTCTGTTAGGGATGTATCTATTGATACTCTTATCTGTATGGATACCTTTACATTTCTGTGGGATTCTGAGATCAAGTCTCCCAGCATATCCTTATTGTACCGTTTTTATATAGAAGATGCTCTGGTGACTTGTATTGCTGGAAGTATTATATAGAATCCAAGTAACTCTTGAGACCAGGTCTGAAAGGGCCATATTTGAGCAAGAATTTTTAATGTGAATGTAGTGGTTTAATGTCCCTAAGTCTTTTTGTGGGTTGTTTTTTTTAACTTTAAATAGGAATAAACTGTAAACAAAATAAAAATTCTAATTAAATATTATTTATGCCTCAAATGGGTATTCCCATCTTCAAGGATCAGATTCAGATTTGCAGCTGAAGCTACCTGAAGTGTTTTAACCAACACATTGCTTTATCCAACTTCCTCAGTTTGACAGATCTACATTTCTTCATTTCCTCATTGTTTACAGCCTAGGTTACAGTCCTGCTCACATAACGGGATGGTGACTCCTAGCTGTCTATATTCTCTTTTCTTCTACTCCCACTGCATATAGCTTTCAGTTTTGTCAGTTTTTGTCAAATTGGAAATAATTGCTGTTTTCTATCAGGTTCTCTGTTGTGTTTTTATAACAATTTTTTTCTAATAGGTGTAAATTCAAGCCGTATTTTTGGATTATTCTGTTTCTTATATAATCTTCTGTTTTAGAGGTAGTGGGGTGATGTCCAGGGCATTCACTTCAGGGAAAAAATTAAGTGGCTTATAGTTTACATTTCTTTTTCAGGGACCAGAAAACTTTGGACTGAGCAAAATACTTGACATTTGGGTATTACTTCAGTCAGAGTCTGACAGACTGAGACGTAAGTTTTCTTATCTGTATGTTTTCAAACTATAAGGGAGTCTGTCACCAGGGTGAACCAGCAACACAGTTAAAGAGTGATTCAAGCTCACCTGAATATAACGCCCTTTTAAAATTGAAAATTTGTGCCTCCAGTACACAATATGCAAATGAGCCGTATACCCCACACTGCTCTACTATGCTGGTAGGAACACAGAGCCAGGTGAGATTTCAGCATAACTCCCTGACCCTGTCACTCAAGAATGAGGGGAGGTATTCAGCCGGTGTTTATCTTTTGATCGGCCGCCTCAAGCAGCGGGGGAGAACCGGCATCTCAGTCTACCTGCAGCACCACAATGGTGCATTTCCGATCACATGTTCATTAATAAAAGACGCGTCGTATACCAGCTAAAGTCCATCTTTTCATTTTGTGTACTTAGTTTCTGGACACCCTTTATAACAAGACAGTCACAGATGTCTCATGTCTCAGAAAGGTTCTTTAAGACCAGGGACACACTGTGAAATATCAGTGGTTTAGCCATCACAAATCTGCTAGTAGAATTCGTAGCAGTTAACAATTGCAGAAATTTTGATGTGATTTAAGCAAATCTTGTTCATATGCTATATTATAACCCAATTCGCAACACATCAGCTATCGCTGCATGTTATACCTGTGGATTTCAACCTTTGGATTGTAATGCAGGATTATGATATTGATGACCTATCATTAAGATCAACCACCACCAATCTGACATTAATGAACTAATAACCCCCCTGATCAGTTGTGTATGAAGAGACTACAGCATTTAGACAGCCTCTTCACTGCTTATTAGATACAGCACAGTACAATATATTGCAGCTGTGCTTCTTATTGCAGTTCAGCCCCATTGACACGAACAGGACTGAGCTGCAAACAGACAACATGAACGTGATATCACTGGCCTGTGACGTGGAAGCATTGCTCACCGAAACACTGCTGCCACTTCATACAGATTAAGCAGGGGAGGTGTTAGGTGTTGGGGCCCCCCTTTGGTAAAATAGTGATGACCTATCCTAATAATTCTTGTCATGAAACAATATCACACTATTGCATTGTCTTTTTATAATAATTCCCCCTCTCCTAAATGGGGAAGGTACCTGTATAGTACATTTCAGCACCAAAGCTAGGGTGTGATAGAAACCTGTGCACTTTTTATTATGTTTGTACCCAGGTTTATGTACAACTCAGATATTTATGTGTGAATGTCTAATTCATGATCGTATAACAGGTCATAGCTGGTTTTGTAAAAAGGGGAATATATATTCCATACATGTTCCATTAAACTTTTCCTTTCCCATGAATCCAATTCTGCCTTTAACGTGAAGCGGCTGTCTAGGATAACCATTTTTTATATCCTGCCAAGGAAGGTCCTTGGCAGGATATAAAAGAAGTCCCTGCCACATATGACCACTCAGGCCAATCAGTGGCCTAAGGAAAGGACACGGGATGTCACATTTTTTTTCACCTTCCCCCATAAAAAAGCCTTATAGAACTTTATAGCACAGCTATTTATTTATTTTAGAGTCCTATATAAAGAGCCCTTTGTGACAGAAATTTCTCAGATTAATATTTATATAACATCAAACCCTTTCCAGTGATAAATCTATAATTATACTGAATCTGTATTGGATGACATACAGTAACAATTCCATATTGACTGGTTTCAGTGTTGTAGCTATAAAACAATATATTCTGATTTGTTTTACTACAGATTATAGCCACCAAGGTTAGGATGGTAGTATCTAGAAGCAGCAGATGTCTATACAGGATACATACAATGCATTTATGCAGTCATTATGTTTTCTTTCTCTTGCCAATAGAAAGATTATATATTAAAGACAGATTCATTGCGACATGGCAAAAGAAAGGGTTTGCAGCATTAAAAGCTTATGCAGTAAGTGCTGAAGACCGAGAGTTGGAAGCCAAAATTTCTGTTGTTGAAAAATACAATCGCAGAATACCAGAGTTGGTAAAGAAAATCGAAATGTGTCATACACCTCATACCGCAAATGCAGGTAAGGGCCTTGGACCCTGGATAGTAGAATTTGTTTACTGATATGCAGTGTAATATATGCCATAATTGTTTTTATTATTTTTTTTAAACTGTAATTTTTATGTAGATTTTTTTATCAGAAAAAAATATATGCTATAATTCATTTTAATGCTCTGGACACATCTGCATTGTGGTTTTTGTACATAACAGAAGCCACATAGCAGTGTTTGATCTATCATATGATGCCCTACTGACTTCATTGACTTACTGTAGCATGGAATGAAACCCTACTGTATCAGAAATGATATAGATAACACCACCAGTACTGTGGGAAAACAGATGAATTTAACTTTGTTGATGTTGGGTCCCAGGTTATCAAATGTTTTATTGGATGGAAAATTAGTATATGAAAGAACCTTAACAAATAAAAGAACATTCAACTTATTTATGGCATATATTATGGAAATACCATATTTTTTTATTGTTATGGATCCCACACTTATCCCAAGTCTGACATGACAACCTCCTTGTTCCACATGGAAAAGGCGCTAATCTAAAAAAAAAATTCAGATTATATTTTAGGAACTGTACATAAAGCTAAAGGAATGGAATTTGACACTGTGGAAGTTACAGATGATTTTGTGAAACTTCCCTGCGCAAGACACAATTTAGAAAGGCTTCCGATTCCATTTGGTGAGTAGCAATCCCTCCACTAGACCCATTAAATGTCAACATCTTTGCCACTTGTTATGTGGTACTTTTTTTTACTCAGCCCTGAGTATTTGAGGTATGAAATGGGTTTGTTCCCCAAAACAGTATTCAAAAACCTCATTTCTATATTGTGTTGTGCCCGTTGGATAAAGAACATCTTTTACAACATGTCTAGCTCTTTACTTCATTTATTAGGCTCTGCTCCACTGATTCTGACACATTTGGAATTATTTCTGTAGCCCCCACCATTCCTGAACATTTATTGCTGTTAGTTTTGGTGCCTGATATGTTATGATGGTTGTTTACTGTGAGGCGGCAGGAGCAGGCAAAGGGTGTGATTCTGAGCTCTGACACTGGCTGTCTCTGATTGGAGCTCTGAGTCACACCCCCTGCCTGACACCACCCTTCTGACATTACAGAGTTTAAATAGCACAGCAGGCACCAAAACTAACTGTGCTGGTTGATGTGAAATGGTGGAGGCTAGAGAAAAAAATTCCAACTAGATGGAATCAGTGGAATGGTGCCTATTAACCTTTCTAAGAACTTGAACTGGTGGAGGTAGTAAAAAAGGTCCTCTAAAACTAAAATGTTAAGTTTTAGTAAAAAGGTTACTGGAAGAAAAAAAAAAAAAAATTCTGCATGTTTAACACTAAAGCCATTCAGGAACACTACAGAAAAACTCTATTACACTAAGTTTACATCCGAAACCTTATGCACTTAAAAAGCCTATACTATAGACTGTAATGGGGTGTCCCGGGTTTCCGTCCGGTTTCATTGAAGGGAAAACTCCTGAAATGATCCTGAACCTAAAATAGCAACCAACAAGGAACAGAACAAACATATCACACACTTTAGATGTAGTGTCCTTTTAAAAGTGCTTACACTAGTATATCTTTATTTCTAGATCCACTAAAATGCTTACAGTTCGAGGGAACATAAGTATTACCTTTTCACCCTATTTTTTTTCTAATTCTGAATATTGGAAATTGCCAATGAGAGGATATAGTATAAACAAAAGGTAAGTATATCCAGCAACGAAGGAGAATCCAATGATGGATAAAACTTAGCTTTTATTAATGTATAATACAGTCCATAAAAAACATTGTGAGATACTGTGTGTGAGTAAAAAGGTATTAATCACAAAAACATACCCAAATGAAAAAACGGACCAAGATTGCTTTTTTTCACGTGATTGACATATGCCTTAGTTCTTGTTGATTATCTCTTTACGAGACCCTTTGTGTAGTACTATCATGCGACCATGTTACTATGCTTACTTACCGTATGATGCCTGAGTTACATATTTTGGTTATTGCGGTTACCTGCGTAGTGTAGTACTATTATGTCACCATGTTACTATGGTTACTTACCGTGCGATGTCAGAGTTACATATTCTTGTTATTGTGGTTACCTGCGTTTTTGATGTGATATCTTATCACATCACCATGTCGCTGTGCCATGTCATCACATCATCATTCACGTTACCATTTACACTGAGATAGTCACGGTAAAGCTTGTTTATGTGGTTTATTTATATTCTTGCCTTTATTGTACACTAGCAGTACCCGCGACTTAGTCCACCTGTAGCGCCGTGCAGGCTTCTTACTTTGCCTTGTGTCCACAGCGGCTCCCTTTTCCTCATCTCATCCCTGGCGCCTGCCAACCCCTTTTTTTCCTACCCACTCCCTCATGTGCTCGCTTCTTACTCCTACCCCGTGCCCCTTTTCCGCCACCACGGGACAGCAGGCCAAACCGGCGTTCCAGACTGCGGCGCAGGCGACCCCCTGTCCGGCAGAGCACTGCGGTCCTGTGGTAAGCCCACACAGGCGGGGCAGCATACGCACTTCTCGCTGCCCCAGAGTACGGGCGCTGGTTCAGGACGCTCTGGACCTCTGAGAGCTGCCATGTTCTTGTGGACGCCGGCTGATAGCTCCGCCCACATAGAGAAGCGGCACCCATCCAGGTGATCTGCTGATGGGGCTGGGATGACGTCATCCCAGGTCCTACAGCGTCCCAGGTCCTTCAGCAAATTCAAAAGTGAAAAGCACCGGTCACGGGAGTGAATTGCGGTGGTGTACGGGAATTCCATGTAGCCTATCGTTCAATCCGGGACCCAAGGTATGTATGTGTGCAATTTCAGCCAAATCCGTTCGCCCGTCTAGGTGTCATTGCGTCCCCTTTTCAACCCCCCTTCCCCCCCGATCCCTTTGCACGCAACCCCGGCCTCGGCCTCCTCCCCTGCGTGGTGTTAGGAGCTAGGCCCGAGAGCGCAATAGGGAGTTTGTGGCTTGCTATGCTAAAAAGTGTGTGGGATTGCAGAGCTGCTGGTATGAGTTGTGGTTTTGTGAGGGTCCTGGCAAAAACCTATGTCTGCGATTGTGACGAAAAGTAGCCTATCGTTCAATCCTGCCTAGGAACTATGTGTTTGTTGAAAATTTGAGCCAAATCGGTTGAGCGGTTTTTGCGTGATTGAGGAACAAACATCTAAACATCTAAATATCCAAACATCCAAACACACATACTTTCACATTTATAATATTAGTAGGATGGTGGGTTATATTATGTGACGTTTTCTTATTTGTATTACATCTACTTCCCTAAGATATGTCACGTGACTATCACATGATCGCATCCCCACAGTCACTTCCCTTTTCTCTTGTAGTAAAGCCTCGCTCCTCTTAATGCAGGAACCTTATATGCCTCCTTTTGGTAACATCGCATATTTCCCTATGGAATTATTTAGTACTAGCATCTTTGTTCCTCTTGTGTTGAAATTTTCTCCTCCAAGGTATGTTTTCACATCCAGTGAGTTGTTAATTATATTAAATATGTGAAATATGAAGGTTATGCAATATTTATTTAATACTTGCCTTATGAATTTATAAATTGTCTTTATATTGTTGCAGATGTTTTACAATGTAGAAAAATAATTTTGAATCATGATTATTATTGTATCGGACTCAACATCACTGGCAATTGTATATGTTTTGTTTTTATCAGCTGTGTGCATGCCATTATGTATATGTGACCCATAGGTGTGAATTACTTAGTCCCAATTCCACATTTTGCTGGCAGGGTATTTATCCTGCGTGCTTTCCACCAGTATTATCGCTATGACTAAGAGTTGAAGTACTCAAAATGCGTCAGCGGTTAGCCATGCGTATGTTGGTCCGTTTTTTCATTTGGGGATGTTTTTGTGATTAATACCTTTTTACTCACACACAGTATCTCGCAATGTTTTTTATGGACTGTATTATACATTAATAAAAGCTAAGTTTTATCTATCATTGGATTCTCCTTGGTTGCTGGATATACTTACCTTTTGTTTATACTACGTATTCACCCTCATCCGGGAGGCATTGTCCGTGCATCAAGAGATCCCGTATTATGCTATGTATTTGTTGTTTGCTTTGCACACCACTTTTCTTCTACAATGAGAGGATATACCTGTGTATTACATAGAATATGTCTGTATGCAGTTTTATTATTGCTTATGTTAATTAACTTTTACTCTTTTTCCTGGCAAGCATACCTTGGTTAGAAAGAGAGAGATTTATTTATTTTTATAGTGTCAGATACTTGTATTTCTATCATTTCCTTTGCTCTTTTCTTCCAGTTGTTTCAGCTGAAGATGAGTGGAATTTGCTCTATGTGGCGGTAACTCGTGCCAAGAAACACCTCACAATAACAAAGTCTATAGAGAATATCTTATCTCTAGCTGGGGTAAGTATATGAATATTGAAATCTCTTTCTTAAAGGGAACCTTCACATTAATTTGGGACACTTATGCACTGATGGTTTAGTGTCACAAATACTGCAATTGCCCAAGAGATTTGTCTCAATTTTATTTTATTTATTTTCTATTTTGGAGACTAGTTTGCAATTCCATAAAATATAAGGTTCACTTCTCAGCAATTTGATGCCAGTCTGCGAGGTACAGAACCAAGTTAGGCAGTGCTGTGCTAAGCTTTTTTCTGATCTGATCTACACCATTTCCGTAGCTCTACACTTAAGGAAAAAGTGTAGCTAAATATGAAGCTCTCATTCACGTATATGGGAGTTGCAGAAACAGTTTAGAGTAACGTTTTTTAGCAGTACTGCTTTTCTGTTTCCTGTCCAGCGATGAGTTATTCTCATCTTGGCAGCAATTTGCCAAGATGGTTTTTAACATTGTCCTGTAACACCGTGTTTGTTATATACCATTATAAAGCCGTTCCGATGCTGAATTCAGTGCACTATTTTGTGTGTAGCTTCTATCATTGCAGAGATATAGGTGGCATTAGTTATATCACTGCACTGTACTGTCAGAGAGACAGTCTTTATAGCCCAGTATCATCCCTGTGTATTCTGATGCATTTCTAAAAACTATCACAAGTTCCCAAGTAAAAAAAAAAACTGTAGAGGGCTCAAAAGAAAGTAAAAGAAAAAAAAAATGAATACAAAATTGCTTTCATTGATTATTATTTTGTGGACCATTGTAATAATATTGATACAGAGTTAAAATATAATCTATACCACATAGTGAAATACTCTCTGTTCCCTTGTGCAGCCCTTGCTTGGGTTTATTTTACTTACTTTTCCTTGTATCACTGTTATTTACATGCATTGAATGGGGAGGGGAGAGAGAGCTTGCAAACAAAACATAACAGCAGCATGTAACCTCAGATGTGGGAGTGATTTATTACCCCTCATTTCATTGCAGGGGAGAGTGGAGAAGGTGGGGTACACAGAGAGTGAGAGAGAACTTGCTGGTTGCAAATTTTTATACATCTCCCTTTGCATTGTGTTATGCAGAGGACAATACATCATGTTTTCAAATATGAAAATTGAAATAGACCTTTATTTTCCACATATAAAGTATCATCCAAACTGTTTGGTAATAACCCAATCGCCTGCTGAGAATTCACTTCATACATTTTATTTATGGCTATACCAACTAAAGGTTGCTTAGACTATTTTATATATATATATATATATATATATATATATATATGCGGTTAGCATAATTTTTCCCTGTATAACCAGGAGTAATAACACATTTTATGATAATGACTGTATTACGTTTAGTGTAAGTAACAGATTATTTGTCCAAAAAACATCTTATTTTCTATGTGCCTGGATTAATTCTTATTGGTTGAAGGTTATTTTTTGCTTTCTAACCTATTATTCAGAATTTCATCAGGGTATATTTAGTAATGTTTGCTATGATTCCTCTATCATGCCCTCTTAGAGTACAACATCCTTTCCTCTTCATTCTGAAGGCTGATTGGGATGAGATCATTTACATTCTGTTTGTTGGCCATTATCTATATCTTTGTTATAACAGTTTGTTGACCTGTTCATGTTTTACTTTTTGTAGGAATATTCTCTAAAAGCAGAGCTGACAAGTCAGATGTTGAAAGATGGCCCAGTACTGTGTGCTTTGTCACACTGCAGGAATTCTATACCTGAACAGAGTGTCTTGACTATGAGAAAGTTGCCGATCACTTACGTAAGGAACTTGGGGAGGAAATTGTGTTTTCCAGCATTTTCTGTGCAAAACTTGTTCCTCTATTCTTTAAATATTACTTTGCCTGCATTTTGTTGTCATGAATCTTAATTAGTAGGAATTTTTTTTCACTGTTTACTAGTGATGTGATAGATGAAATATTCTTAAATGATTATTTTCCCTGTATATTCATAACACAGAGCTCCCCATCCAGTAAGGCTTGGTTCACATCTGCATTCGGTAATACATTCAGGGAGTCCGCATGGGGACCCCCCGAACTGACTACCGAACGCATTGCCAAGCGGTGAGACTATAATGGGGTCCGTGTGCTTTCTGCACGCTGTCCACAAGAGTCATGCAGACATGTTCCGTGCGGACACCACACAGAAAGCACACGGACCCCATGATAGTCTATGGGGTCCGTGTGCATATGGGTTCTCCCAGCAGATGTCAGGGTAGATAAGTTCAGATAGTTGTATTGAACTGCCCAGTCCTTTTATTCTCAGGAGATATGTCACTGCCAGTAGAGTCTGGTAGGGGCCTTTTCCCCTCTCTATATTTGATGCACATGCACCGTACAGCCATGAGTGTGAATTTCTGTGGAAGATTTGTTGATATACCTGTCGACCAAACAAGTGTTTGATTAACTTCTATCTAAAGTGTCAATTCATTCACCTGCCTGGTCCATATAGATGGAAGTGCCTGCTGCCTGTTGGCAGCAGCGGGCAGCCCCTACCTAGTTACTGTTGGCAGTGGGTTTTGTATTTGTTTATGCTGTGTAAGTTTTTCCATGGAGAACTTTCTACTAAAGCACAAAAATTGTAATGAATAAATTGGCACATATTCATTTACATGAGGATTTTGCCCTTATTTTAAGATTTACCTATCACAATGTCAGGAGGTCTGTCCAAAGTTGGGACAGATGCTGAAAATATAACATACATTAGATGATCATCTTGAATTTTTTCAGTAGTAATTGAATGGATTTGGGTTTGTGGCTTTTTTGTTGTCATAATGTGCATATAACTGATATTCATATTGTTTTTCTTTCCAGAGTGACAAAAGTGAAGATAAAGGAGGCTACATCTGCCATGCTTGTGCAGAGCAGCGGGTTGGTCCATTAACACAACTGATGATCTCTCAGGAGGTGTTGACAACTATGGAAGTTAAACTAGAGAGCATTATTCTTCCCAGACAATATGAAGTATTGCTGCAAAATATCTAAATGAATGACATCGAGCAAAGACATGCTTACCCATAATTCGAATATGATGTCAGTCAATTGCTATATGCTTTTTTTTTTTTAAACATTGCCCTTGATATTGTCAGTTTTTATGGCATTTCTTAAGTCACATGCTTTCATCATGTACTGTTATACCCAACTGAAGACTTTGTTGATCTCCTAGCAAAAATAATGTAGATGGCCAAAAAGGAAGTATTTTGTATGTTCTTTTAAAACAAAATTAAAAACTGCATAATTGTCATGTTTTTTTTTCATACATGTAGCACTTATTCAGTTTGATCACTCTCCTGGATTAGGCTAGATTCAGACTTGGCATTTAAATGATCAGTAACTTTTCAGGCAACTTGGACTCGTGAGTCTGGGCCAAAATGTAATGTACTGTAATTAAGTGTTGCTGCTTTTTTCCTTTAGAAAAACTTTCTAAAGTTCCTCCATAATATCTAATTTACAGTTCACTCCCTGTTGCTATGCAAGTTTCATCCCCATAGATGCCAGACCGATCCCAGTGAGTGGAAGATGGTGGCCTAGTCCTTTCATATAGTGAATGCATATGGGAGACGCTGATTTTCCACACAGCCTCACACATGGCTGCAAACTGTTTTGCACAAAGGACTGGAGATTCTGCACATCTCACAGTTTACAATTAGAGATGAGCGAACACTGTTCGGATCAGCCGTTCCGAACAGCACGCTCCCATAGAGATGAATGGAAGCACCTGGCACTTACACTTTGCCGGTCGCCGTGCCAGGTGCTTCCATTCATTTCTATGGGAGCGTGCTGTTCAGAATGGTTGATCCGAACAGTGTTCGCTCATCTCTATTTACAATGTTAGAAATGTCTTCTATGTACTTGTATCTACTTCTGGCTTCTTGTAAGATTACAGATGGGAAATTATCCACAGATAGCAGCAGCTTTACTGACTGTACTCATAGATTACTATTTTCAATGCCTGCACAGTAGATGCTAGTATGGAGTGATACCTGCACGTATTTGCTTTGTATTTGCAGTTTACTGTTCATATAGGATCTCCTATATGATGGCCACTTGGTCTTTTCTCAGCTATGTGTTTGCAGTTTACATGCAGTTATCAGTTATAATGGATGGGGGGGGGGGGCAAACTGCTTATTGTATGCTCCCACAGCCTGAAATACAAATGCAAAACGTGCTGCAGTCATAATGTGATTATTAGCAGCAGAAAATCTTATAGGCCATCATGTATGAAGGCTTATATAGTCATAGAACAGACTGCCTAGAAAGACCCTGCACATATTTCAACTTTTTATGAAAACTCATGTAACCTTTAAATAAACATTTGTTCACATGATGAGCTGTTTGGCTGTGATATCTGTTCAGGTTACAGATCATGCACTGAAAAACTCTCCCATACAACTCATTAAGACATATTTATTATCTGCTTATGCCAATTTTTTGTTGAGTAATAAATGTGAATCCAAGGTCTGCAACTTTGTAAGTGCCAATTGCAACAAAAATTGTTGCATCTGTTGTTATAACACTATTATTGCCACTTTCCCTAAAGGGACTGTGGTAAAGACATGTAAGGGGTTGTACCATCAGCCCTGACAGATTTAATATCACTTATGCCAGTCTTGTGGCATATATAAAGCCCGAAATCTGGATCTCAGTGCATGTGCTCAGACACTGCAAGTGCACCTGGTTTATAAGCAGGGTGCTTCTTGTTATATATTACCTCAATCCCAAACCACTAGAGGAGATATGAATTCACGTGGTTGTTGTAAAGTAGATCTCTGAACTTCTGTTAACTGGCTGACTTTGTAGTTATGTACAGAATGTACCCAACATAGAAAAGTGAAGAGGCAGCACTACCGCATGTTTTTCAGGCACTAGTGTTAGAAAAATGCTCATAGAACTACGGTATGTTGACAGAGTAAAGTTATACTTCTATGAATGCAGTCACATAAATTACCGCATATACTCGAATATAAGCCGAGTTTTTCAGCACAGTTTTTGTGCTGAAAAAGTCCGCCTTGGCTTATACTTGGGTCATTACGGTAATTCAACAATATCATAGTTACAGACCCGGCATCCGGACCTGGCATACAGACACCGGGACGAATGCCGGGCTGCAGCATCGCCACGCTCATAGCAGGAGTGTAGCGATGCTGCTCATTTCAAACTGCAGAAGTACTTACGGTACTTCTGCTAGCAGGCCCGAAACGCAGATACACGCTGGGTGCGGGCCTGAGCTTACGTGGCCACGTCACCCGGCGTGTATCTGCGTTTCGGGCCTGCTAGCAGAAGTACCGTAAGTACTTCTGCAGTTTGAAATTAACAGCATCGCTACGCTCCTGCTACGAGCGTGGCGATGATGTGGCCCGGCACCCGCCCTGGTGTCTGTATGCTGAGCCCAGATGTCGGTTCTGTAATTATAATGGTGCCCTCTGCTTCAGAGTGGTCACCATACCAACCGGCACCTCCGCTGTAACTTTTACAGCGGTAATGTCGGAGCTCCCTGCAATCATGCCTGCAATCAGAGATTGCAGGCATGCGGAGCTAGGACATCTCTGCTGTAAGTGTTACAGCGGAGATGCTCTACGATGTCCTGGTACGAGGGGTCCAGGCAGGTGCTGCCATGCTGCTGGAGGGAGCAGGCACGACCGGCTCTATCAAGTGTGGTCCTTTAGATAGGAACTGCGGCTGGCTTCTGCCGGGAATTCCCCTCAGCGCTCTGTTAAATAGTATGACAGTTACAATATTCTCTAGTACAATAAGGGTTAATACCCTACTGACATCATATTTGCTATATTCTGGGAACATGGGTGCGGTTAGAGTACACCATAGTAGAAATCTCCTTACATAGCAGCAAGATGGAAGGTAACACCCCCTCTCATGAATATAAATTAGTGACAAATACACATGTCTAGGTCTGTCTTTGGGAAGACCAGGAGGACGGTCGTTGGGATGACCAGGGTGGGTGACCCTGGCAGGTTGTCATCCATGAGGGGGATCCATGGGGAATCTATGGCAGGTCTGTCTGCTATACCTCTCTGTCATCCTGGACAAGATGTTGTGAATATCCCAGATGACCAGACCAGATGATCAAGCATGAACCAAGCTGTAAGTACAAGATATCCAGATAGAAACCTAACTTATCTGAAGATGTAAGCTATTGACAATTGACTGATATGTGTTATTTGGACATTTTCCCTGTTCCTGTGTTTTCCTTCAAGATATTAATAAACCTCTACACTGATTTATAACAAGCTGACTCCTCCCATCGTGATAAGGCCCACAACACGTGGAACTAGTCTCACCCGCAAAATACAAGATATTCAACACGCTCCTCCTTCAGGCAGTGCTTCTCTTTTGCACGCTGCTCTATGCAGCCTGCAAAAGAAATGACAATTTTTGCAATGCATTAGCATTGTAATGCATTGCATCCGTGATCAGACCCCCTGGGGTTTAAGACCCGTAGGGGGTCTAATAAATGCAAAAAAAGAAATTTAATTAAAAAAGGGAAAAAAAAAAATAAATAAAAATAAAGTATTAGTAAATAAAAAGTATTAAAAATTAAAATCCTCCCCCTTTCCCTAGAACACATATAAAACTAATACTGTTAATACTGTGAAGCACATACACGCTAGATATCCCTGTGTCCATAAATAACCACTCTACAAATATATAAATATATTTTTCCTGTACGGTAAATGCTGTAGCGGGAAAAAAAGTTGTCTAACTGCCCCTTCCCCGAGACTGAGTTTTTTTTCCCCTCCACTTGGGATTCAGCCTGACTACGTCCAGGCTAAGTATAGGGTATCTGCACTACTCATATTCTGTCGGGAAGGGGTTAATAGGAGCAC
The DNA here is from genome assembly GCF_031893055.1 of Leptodactylus fuscus. Classification (NCBI taxonomy): domain Eukaryota; kingdom Metazoa; phylum Chordata; class Amphibia; order Anura; family Leptodactylidae; genus Leptodactylus; species Leptodactylus fuscus. Next base: position 105,605,320 of record NC_134269.1, read on the forward strand.
TGCAGATACGCTATATTCAACCAGGCTGAATTCCAAGTGGGGAAAAAAAAAAAAAAAAAACAGTCCTCAAGCTCAGGGAAGGGGCAGACAGACAACCAAAACACCCCCTCCCCTTCCTCAGCGTCTACTGCACCCAAAAACTCTGTCCATTTTAATTTTTGAAATTTTCCAGTAGCTGCTGCATTTCCCCCCTCGGCTTATACTCGAGTCAATAAGTTTTCCCAGTTTTTTGTGGTAAAATTAGGGGAGGTCGGCTTATATTCGGCTCAGCTTATACTCGAGTATATACGGTACTTTTTTTCTTTTTGTGATTAAAAACATTTTCACAAGCAGTGAAAATTTAATATTGCTAAATTCTGTTTAATTTTTTTTTTATTTTTTTCTAGTTTTGCGAAATAAGTGATGACGGAAAAATAGTATAAGAAAGTATAACACTTTATGGTTATATGAAGGCCTGTCAATTCTAGGTGTTTTATTAGTACTAAAATCTTATTTTGTATGCAATTAATATCATATAGCTTATGTAGCCAGTGAATCTACAATAGTTATCAATATTGCTGAAATCATACAGACACAGACAAAAATCTTGCTTTTACCAGTACACGGTAAAAGAAAAAAAAAAAAACTTGTTAGGGTATGTTCACAATTTAGGAATCTGCCTCCTATTTTTTTTTTCAATGGAAGGCAGAGAGCAAAGCAGGACACTGAAAAAATACGGGTCCTGTCAGATCTGTCCACGGATTTCATGGCATGAGATACTTGGCTGAACAGTCCCAATTCATCTGGAGGTGAAGAGCGAGTGAAAGCCGCAGTGGAAAGCTGAAATGCTGCCTCAGTTTCCTGCCACAGGGACACGGAGGGATCGAAAATGAGGATTCCAAGACAGAATTCTACCAATTCCTCTTCATTTTTATAAAGCGTGAACAGCCCTTTATGGAATTGCTGATGAAATGTATGGAAAACCAAAATTCTTGGAATGCAAAAAAAAGTTTAGTAAATAGTCCTGGTATGTAAAGGGGTTCTGTGTGAATTGGGGGGAAAAAACATGCCAGTGTCCTTGCACCGATAGATGCCTGTATACCCATGGCAAAGATTCAGGAGCTCGTTTTTACTATAGGGGTATAATTGTTCAAATAAATGTAAGTGCTACATCTTTGTAAAATCTGTCCTAGAATGAAAGGATGGGGGTCCCAGCTACTGGAGGAGCAGGAATTTGGGGGGAGGGGGCTTAATATCATTCCTTTCTATTCAGACTGAGATTGAAAAGAGGAGGTTCTGCTCCACAAGCATCTACCGACACTACAGCCACTACTTCAAAAGTCCTCGCACAGTCTGAATAGAAAGGAATGTTATTGGGGGCAACACGGTGGCTCATTGGTTACCACTGTAGCCTTGCAGCAATGGAGTCCTGGGTGCGAGGAGTTTGCATGTTCTCCCCGTGTTTGCGTGGATTTCCTCCCATACTCCAAAGACATACTGATAGGAAAAAATGGGGCTCACAATCTACATTAAAAAAAAAAAAGGAATGTTATTAGTCTTGACTCTACCCTTTTCAGCAGCAGTTACTTTCTAGGATTTGTAAGCTGGTTTTACATGACAGAGTTTCAGGTGTGAGCTGGATTTACTGGCCTGAACACAATGGCAGGAGATGGACTCCTAGTATTACAGCTAAGTCAAGTATTGTTTCATACAATAACCACTCCAGGACATTATTTCACTGGGAGGCAGGGACTGCTAGCATTATACATGATTGTAATGTTTAGAGCCCTTCTCCCTGCCTTGTATTGTGGCCGGTAAATCCAGATCACACATGGACCAGGTTTCAGCCGAAACCCAGTCATGTGAAACCAAACTTACACAAAGGACAGAACTGGTGGCCATTTTGTTGTTGACAATCATACCTCTATAGACAAAACAAGCTGCTGCATCTTACTAAGGGCCCGTGCACACAATGTAAGGTGGCGCTGATTCTGACACGTAAACGCGTGTCAGAGTCAGTGCTTCAAAACAGAATCCCATTGACTTCAATTGGTTCTGTTTAACGCACGTAACACATTGAAATCAATGGATTAAAAAGCCTCCCATTGATTTCAATGTGTAGCGCTTGTAAGATGGAATCCATTGAAGTCAATGGGATTCTGTTTTGAAGTGCTGACTCTGACACGTCAGAATCGACACCGTGTTACATCATGTGCACAAGCCCTTAAGGGTATGCAAGCATCTATCAGGGCAAGTATCCTAATGTGTGTTTGTTTTTTTTTTCATTTAAAGGGATTTACCCTAGAGGAAGTTGCATATGAATACTATACCTGATGCCCATGAAATAAAAATAGGCTTAATTTATAGATTGTTTTTTAAGGTAGGATTTGTTTGACATTAGATCTGGTGCAATTCCTGACATTGGAAGGTGAGTGTGAACTTGAATGAATACTTTGTGGCCTTCAGCAGTTTGCCTTGTGTTTTTATTTTTAGATTATGTATTTCACAATTCTTTTACTCTTTATCCATGTCTGGTTAACAGCCTTGCATTACATGTTCATGAAGTCTGACGTACTGGTTACAAAATTTATTCAGCATATGCAATCCCATAACTGCCAACCTATATGTTTTAGGATGAGTTCACATGGAGTTTTTTGGTCAGAATTTTGAGGTGGATTTTGCTCCAAAACACGTCTCACCATACAGTCCTATGTAAGCCGCTTGTAATTGTTTTGCGCTAGCGGAAAAAAGAATAGTCGTGTCCATTCTTCAGACGGATTCCACCTGAAAAAATATATGCAAGTCAATGGGAGGCGGAAAATCCGTGGAAAATTCTGACCAAAATCTTCACCAAAAAACTCTGTGTGAACTCAGCCTTAATGGTTGCATTTCTGAAAACCAGTACTAGAGCATTTTTTAAATAATCTTTTAGCCTCATCAACATGACAGTACCAACACTGGAGAGATTGACTCTTGACCCGATCAGGAACACAGAGATTAAAAGCACCCTCATATCCTCAGTATATTCCTGTTCAGAAGGGTTTGAGTTCCCTGTACCACTGTGCCAGGTTTCCTGTCAGGGTCTTCTCAAAGGCTTCCGCTGCTGCTTCTTTGGTGCTCCTCAGTTGTAGGATAGCAAGTAGCACTGGTCCCAGAGTCAATGGTGGTGTGACACGGTACATCCATGTCAGCATTGGTTGATGACGTCACAAGCTGGGAAAATTGAATAGGGCTTGCCGCTATCTTCTGTATAGACCGGAGCCTATGTCAAAACTCTCTCTAATGATCCAGTTTGAATGGTGGGAGGGATGGGGTTCCATTTTGGGGATCTGATACAATTTTACAGAGTAAAGAGAATTGTAACTTAGGTAATGAGATTTTTATATCACAGGGATGATAGCTACAAAATTTAGTAACCCATTCCTGACTTTTTTTTTTTATACAGATCAAATCTTAAATGATCCATGTCCAATTTGACTTATGTGTCAAGAAAACTAACTTCAGGGGGCGAGGCCTAGTACATTGGAGCTCATCTTTGAACCTAACTCCATCCTTAGTCCGTGCATTTGAGCGTATACCACAACATAGGTATGGGCAAAACATGTTCAAAATGCCCCACAGGAGGCACGCTATCCTCGCAGGCACTGGAGGTGCCAATTTCCAATTATTTCCTCCCACTGACAGCCAACAACAATAAGGACATCACTTCTGCAACCACCTGTCGCAGAAGCAGACTAGCAAAGTCTGCTGGTACTGCCCGTCAGACAATGGACCACTACCATACCCAGTGTTTCCCACCACCAGATGTGGTCGCACAAACGCCCAGAGGCCCTCCTCCCTAGTAAGAGGGACATGGGTGATCTGACCACTGATCGCAAACTGGGGCCAGATCTCAAATGCAACAGTGAGGGATAAACTGTAGAAGTTCCAGACTTTGGTCACAGCTTCTAAATCTCTACAGAAGTCCTGTTCTTCCATTACTACTCAGTATTGCAAATTGATGTCACACATTGACGACATTGAGAACTACAACCGAAGCAATAATATCAGGATCTGTGGCTTAGCTGAAGCCACCCCACCGAACATTATCCCTACTCTCACTGAAATATTTAACGAACTGCTTGGCCGCCTTGCCACACCCATATTGAGCTTGACCCTGCTCATCCTGCCCTCAGAACTCACTACTTGGATCCAATGAAACCTCGTGATGTCATATCTCAGGTACACCACTACGTCCTTAAAGAGATCATGCTTAAAGATCATGCTGAAGGCTTGGAAACAAAAACGAAGACTTTGATGGCGCTCAGCTCTCCCTCTTCCCTGATCTATCACACTATACCTTGAGACAGAGAACCACTTCAAAGTCGTTGCTGTCTCTCCTCCAAGAATGGGGCTTTCCATTTGCTATTTAAGTGTGACTTAAAGACAGACTGTTGGTTCTCTACCTCCCCACGAGAAAGACTACCGCTTTTATTCTCATGTGCATAACTGATACAGCAAATTGGAGTATATCTTCCTTTTACATGCCCTTCCCCTCCAAGCAACTGTAGCCAACATTGACTAACCAATCATGCACCTATCACCTGCCTTCTTCCCCCCACAAAACACCCAAACTCCTGTAAACTCAATGAGTCTCTCTTTCGTCATGTTCAATGTCTGCCAGTCTTCAGATTCTATCTCTAACATCACACATGACCACTCACAGGATGGCATCTCCTAACCCATTCAATGGGCGGTTCTGAAGTGTGTTTTGAAAGGGGTACTGATAAAAGAAGGGGCTAGGCTTAAACATGAGGCTGGTATAAAATGCATTGCAAAATATTGGTATTTATATGTGTGCAAATTAATGCACAAATTGATGCCAGATGAGCCTAGGAGCCTTCAACATGCTTTTGTCTGTCATGGCAACATATTGCTGGCCACGGATCTCGTTCCAGGTACCAGCAATCCTCAAAATGATAGTACCCATGCACCACTGGGAAAATGGAGTCTCAGTCAAAGTTAATCACAGGCGTTAAGGTCCCTGGCACCTCGCATTAGCACCGGGTCTCTGCTGAATAATACAACAGAGACCCCGGTGGCCATGGCTCTGCTTTTGAGCAACCGCCATATTTAAAATACCTGACATCTGCCATACTATTATGGCAGATGTTGGGAAGGAGGTGAGTTGAGAATTATGTTGAGGATGGGGTTAGTCTGTGAACTCACCATAAGTTGTGTGAAAAGTTCATGACCATTTAAAACAGAAGGCAAACTACTTCTTTGACATAAATCATAGGTACTGTAAACCAGACCAACAACCGGAGTACATTTTAATTTATTTTATTTTATTTAAAAAAAAAAAAAGCGCTGACAAAAATATAAATATCTATATAAAATGTAAAAATGTTTTTCAGATAGACATAATTAGTAATACAAATGTTAAAGCAAAAATTGCAACTTTTCTCTTGCCCATTCTTAATATCAAAACAAAATTCACATATAAACGGTTAAAGAAAGAAAGAACAAAGATAACTAATAGCAAAGTAAAATTATCTTGTATGCTGGAGTTGATAAAGTGCATGCTTGTGATAATACAATTTAAGACTACCATACAACTACACCTTCAGTAATTGTTGAAATTCTTATTTGGCCAACAGCTATTTCTCCTGATCCCACATTCCCATACATATGCAGAGTATGAATGGGGAGAAGGCAGTGAGGTTGGGCCAGATGTGTCTGGCAGTGGCTTAACTCTCTCAAGAATAAAAGAATTGGCCTTGTACAGTTCAACCCACCTGATCCTTCTTTGTCCCAACAGTACCTGGTTTCCATCACACTTGACATTGACTCCCATTAAAATAAAAGATATACATATCTGACCAATAGAATCCTATGGGCACATAACTGGTATACATGGGAAGTATATTTTATGAGCACATATCTGGTACACAAGGAAGTATGTGCTGAATGTATTGCCCACCATGCAATGTCAACCTATCCTATTTCAGCAAATAAATGTTACTGCTTGTATAATGAACACAATTTTGCAATATAGTTTCTATATCAATTCCTTTAGTTTTCTAGATCTCTACTTGCTGTCATTTACTTCCAGTGGATGAAATCAATCCATGGTCATGTGATGAGCTCCTTACAGTCACAGCACAGTAATAAGACAACAGTCTTGTAACAACTGGACTATTCTATTGACATCAATGGGTCCATGAAAAAAGCAGATGTAACAAGGGATGCACACTCAGCCAACATTATTTAGTTTATATGAATATAGCCTAAAAGACAAGGGAAATGTAATTAAACAGTTTTACCTTGTCTGTCCTTCAAATATTTATGGTTTCAACTTTTTTTTTTTCACTAAATAAAAAAAAAAGTTTTTCAATTTTCAAATTCATTTTGCCTGAATTACTTGTTTGTGAGTACGCAAAAAAAAAAAAAAGAAGGAAGGCTGTGCTACATTATGTCTGGATGGGCTTGCAAGGATTGCCTTTTATAGCTCTGATGTACCTACCTACACTTGCACCTTAGGCCTTATTCATACTACCGTCTTTAAAAAAAAAATAAAATGGACAGGAATAGCACTTGTGTATTCACTTATCCATTTTTTTTTTCACGAACAGTAAAAACGGTCTATTTATCCATTTTGTCAAACACATGGATCCAATAGAAATCAATGGATCTGCTTTTAACGGCAGTAAAAACATTGATGTCGGAGTTACATCCACTTAAGAACAGATCAATTTGTTTGGTCAAAAAAGGAAAGGCCACTGAAATTCAACATTTGACCATATAAAATTTTGGGGGGGGGGGGCTGTCCTCTTTTGCTGTTATGTACAGCTCTGCCATTACGACAATCAGATCAACTAATTGCAGTTTGCTAATAAAGGCTTGGACAGTGCAAACTTTCTAGGTAAACACAAAGATAACATTGAGTTTACATTGTCTGTTCTAGAAGCATATAATTTTTTTTTTTCCTCTATGTAGCCCTGCGTAATGTAATATACACTTACTGGGCATATTATTTGATCTGCATTTATATTAGATTTCTAGTAATGATAGTAAACAATCGCTCATGGAAAAGGCAATTTCTATATCTACTGAGGTACTTCATAGTGTCCTGTCCATCAGACATTCATCCATCCCAACAGCTTGTCAAAATACTGGAAGTGAGAGGAGGAGAGAGCAAGCAAACTACTGAGAGAATGAGAAGAGGAAACTCATCTAAGGCCCACTGCAGACAATTGTGGCTATGATCAGTGTGCTATCCGTGTATTTTACGGATAGCACACTGACCCATTCATTTCTATGGGCCCGTACACGTGACTGAATTACACAGTCACATATGCGGGCCAACAGTCCAGGTCACTCACAAGATACAGAACAAGTGCTATTCCTGTTCATTTAATGAAAGGGGCCGCGGAAGTACGGCCAGTGCACGGGCAGCACACGGGTGCCTTTAAGTTACGGCTGGCCGACAGCATACGGTAGTCTGTAACCGACCTAAGTCTGATAAAATTGTTTTACAACATCTCTCTTTCAGTGAAATATTTATAACACCTTTTACCTCAATCCCCATTTATTGGTTAGGAGTTAGTTAAGGGTAACTTCAAGCCATCCTATAGTTTCAGTATTATCTGCTGTGCTCTGGGAGATGGATTGAGGTGGAAAGCAGAGTCTTTGTTGCAATTTTTCAATGCTAACCAGTGCCTTATTTCCACAACAATATAAAACAACCGCCTGACAACCGTTTTTGCAGCTTATGTCACACGGCCATTTTGAGAACACATTGATTTCAATGTGTCTATTCACATGTTCATTTTTTGTCCGCATTTTTTTTTTTCCAGTCGAAAAAAAAAAAAAAAATGACATGCTATATCTTTGTTGTTTTCACAGATCCAATAAAATTAAATGGATCCATTTTTTGTCAGTGGCAGCTATATCAAAACGCAGTATGGTAAAGAAATTATATATTTTTTTCATGCATTTTTTTTACAAAGACTTTTCAAAGTTCAAAAGACACCTGCCCAAAATAACACAAATTCAAACATTCCACCCAAAATATATGTAGAAAGTGTCAGAAATAAAACAATTTTTTTTTACATATAGAAATGCTACATAAGTACAATAGGTGAAGGAGGCCCTGTGGGCGGCTTTACACACAGTGTAGTGTTATGCCATAAACAAATCCAGGACAAAATCTACATGTGTTATTTTTTGGATTTTGATGCAGATTTGACAATTTTAAAGTTTGTTTGTAAAATGTGCACATCTTGATGTGGATATGTCTGGCATAAAATTATGCACTGTGTAACTCCACCCAAACGGTATGTTCACACACTGGAACTTTGAGCCGATTTTTGCAGCAGATATAACTCAAAAGCAGCTCCAAATTCCACTTGAAATCTGCTTCCATTCATTTCAATTGAAGGCTGATTTTTTTTTGTTCTATACTAGATAAATTTTTTCAGCCGACACAAGAAACAAAAACAAATTAAAAAAAAAAAAAAAAGAAGAAGTGTCCTGCTCGTTGTTCAGGCAGATTGTGTCTGGGGCTAAGCCCCTACTTAGCAGGCTGCAGCAAAAAAGCATGAAAAACCGAGGCAGTAATGCATACTGTTTTTTCCCGAAGCGCTTTCCTCTGTGGACTTTCTGCTTCCATTATACCTATAGAGAAACCACCAGCATTTACTTAGGTATAATTGACATGCTGCAATTTTCAAAACTGCAAAGGTTTTGGAAGTTGCAGTGTTTCAGCTGCATGTAGTTTTCTGCAATGTGCGGATGGGATTTGCTAGAATCCCATCCACTTTGCAGTCATTGTACAATCCACAAATTTACTGTGGCATTTCCACAAAATGAGGCGCCAGCCTGAAACTCCCATTGAAATGAATAGGAGGCAGATTTTGGAGCGGTTTTGAAGGCTAAGGACTTGCGTAATGAGCTCCAGCCAAAAAACGCTTTTGAAAAGATTGCAGGGAAAACACATCACATTTTTATCCACAGTGCTTCTCACAGATAAAGTCTGCAGAGGAAAACGCTTCGGACTCTGTTCCTTTTATACCTACACGGTAAACACCAGTTTTTCCATATGTACAATGTTAATGTTACAAAAATGCAAGCATTTTTGTAATCGCTGCATTTCCAGATTTTTTTTGCAGTGTGGGGACTGGATTAGACAGAATCTCATCCACTCTGTAGGTACTGTAAAATTTTGGTGTTTACACTATGTGGGGCCCAAGCCGGAAGCACATTTTGGAGCAGATTTTCAGAATCAGTATCAAAATCAGCTTTGAAAATCTGCTTCAAATTCCTAAAGCAACTTTCCGGCTAACAAATTCAGCATCAAATTCCTATGTATTAACCAGCCCTAAAGCCTCTTGCAGACAACTGTGTGCTAGGTCAGTGTGCTATCTGAGTTTTTCCCATATAGCACACTGGCCCATTCATTCCTATGGGCCGTACACATGACTGTGAATTACGTGGTCCCGTGTGCGGGCCAACAGTCGAGGCCACAAAATACAGAACAGGTCCATTCCTGTCTGATTTTGTGGCCCTGCTTGACATCCGTGTGCTGCCCATGAAGGAAAGGCCTAAAGATGCAACTTGTTAAAGGTATGACCATACTTACTGAATATGCTGTTGAAAATGATAGTTTATCCAGAGAATTCTGCAGAAGCAAATTCACACCGTCAAACATATTTTCTTGCCGTTTTTCCTATACTCACCACCAATGGTGCTCCTGTAATAAAGCTTCCCTACTGCAGTCACCTCATGTTATGATTGACACATCAACACTGGAGGCCTGCTGTACATATTCCAGAGGTGGATCAAAAAAGCAAGAATTTGTTTTTTTTTTATATTCACAGAGTGTATATTTTCAGCAAAATCCACAACAATTAGGATAAATATAAATTGTCATGCTGCAATTGTTAAAACGTCAGCATAGTCTCACATTAATGTTCTGTGTATGAGAAGCTAGCACATTACAAAAATGAGTCTTCCTCATTTTCTTCATGCGACATATCTAAAACAGGAGAGTTGTCCTGAGGTCTAGCATTCTGTAGAGGTGTCTGGGTATCCTCTGGGTATCTAGTAGATATGAGGAAACAAAATAAGTAATCTGTTAGATGGGACGGCTTCCATAACTCACAAAAACATACTGGAGTATCTGTATTAGGACAGTGTCACACAGTGTAGTTTAAGACTTCTAGACAAAAGCTGTAGCAAAAGAAAGGGAGAGAAAAAAAAAAAAAAAACACATGGTGAACTGCAGTGGAAAATGTTATAGTTATGCCCATGAGATTTTATGATTGAGCAAGATTTTTGGCAATAATGGCAAAACAAACTAAATAACCTCCACCCCTAACAAATATCTCAGCTAGTATACTGCATGACTGTGCTGCAATCTTGTGTGATTTTGCAAGGAAAGACATGATATCTGTTGCTCTTAATTCATAGAATGTCAAATAAATAAAAAGTTACCCAACTACAAATTATAGGAGTTAAAGTTTTGGAGATGAGAGGTTGAGCCAGGAATTGATTCTGATAATACTATGTAATTGACATTGGTCTCTAAGGGTTTTCTTTTCCTTCCTCTAGATCAGTCAATGTGTGCCATCTACAAAGAGTTGGACTGCCCACAGAGGGTATCCCTAGAATCATTTAGAACCAAGAGAACTCTGTTCCCTCTTGACCCATCCCCTGAGGTGTTTATTTGGTGGAGACACACCAGGTTCTCAATATCTTTGTTTGTGATAGGTGGGTCTTCACCAAGGATTATCTCATTTGGAAATCTTCAGGATTACTCTGGCCTTTCATTTCCTACGATCACTCGCCCCTCTCAACCCCTCCCCTATTACCTTGTTTGTTACAAGTTCGATACCTTCTTTTCCTTTTACTTACATGTTTTAAGATTCTGGATTTTATTACTCTATTTCTGTATTATACCATTTATGATTTACGTTATTTTTTAAGGTTAATGTAATTTTTCTACCTGTACACTGTATCATTTGCTGTTATACAATAATTACTTTTTGAAACTAAACTTCGCTAAGGCTGGGTTCACACCAGTGTTAGCTCTCCGTTTGAGGATTCCATTCCACTTTCTGCATTTTTCAACCTTTTTGGGTGGAAACCGAGTTGACCCCATTATAGTCTATGGGTTCCATGGGTTTACTAAGGTAACGGTTTTTAATGCGGATTAAATTTCCATCTGGGGAGTCCCCAAGTGGACCTCCCGAATGTAAACCTAAACACTGATCTGAACCGGGCTTAAACCTAGACCAGACAGGCAGAAGACATGTCAAGTTTATCACAGTGGCTCATGTGGCATGATAGATTTGGCCCATCTTGCTAGACATGTTAATATACAACATTACATCTGGATTCTTCTGTTTTTTTTCTGCCTTAAAAATGGAAATCACACATTTTTATTTTAACATTGAAGTCAATTATGTCAGAAAAAAATGGAAAATCTTCCAATTATATTTTTCTGTTAGTTGTTCTCATCCCCAGACGAATTAAAGGGCAGACAATGGTAGTCTGAACGTAACTTCACTGAAGTTAGACAAAGATTAAATGCCTCTTTGCATTGATGTAAATAATTGACCTACCCTCCTCTTCTGCGATACCAGACGAGGATCATTACACCAGCCACGAGTATTATAACCACTAGAGCGCCACCTGCTGCTAATAAAACACAAGTACATATTAGACTTGTTCATGATGTATCCGCTGAATAAATACGTACACAGCAAGACCAGCTTCTCTTACCTGTTGCTATGGTTTCTGTTTTCTGCCAAATACTTGTCGGTGTATCTACAAAATGTAAAATATTAATATTTAATTATTAAAGTTAAATATTAAATGGTGTGTACATGCAAATGATAGCAATGCAAATAACATAGGCCTTACATAAAACAATCCAAACAAAAGGTTTCATTGTTATTAGCAACTAATCAGATCCGGTGTCCAAATACCAACGATATTACAACTTTCGGAAATAGTAAAAAACATAATATACATCTTTATTAAAGTTCATAAAATACATAAATGTGCAATCACATACAAGACAAAAACACCCAAGTGAGAACTAACCCTGAGTGGATATAAAAACATATATAGCAAATAAACTGGGCTGAATCCCCCGACTGACAAAACCACATACCCCTAAATAAACATTAGCAAAAGCCCTTGCAAACACCTAACCCAACAAAGGTGATGTAACAAGTAAAACAGAACATAATACTAAACCAGTATGTGGAGCATTTAGCCCAGTTTATTTGCTATATTTTATCCATTTGTGTTTAATTCAAGTGTTTTTGTCTCATATGTGGTTGTATATTTATGCATTTTGTGAACTTTACTAAAGACGCATGATTATGTGTTTTACTATTCTTGTGTGTTGTGTTGTATTTTCAGGACTTCCACAGGATAGGTTCACGTATGTTATATGTAGCCCTTATTTAAGAAGGTTCAGATTTGATTTGTTGGGGTAAAGCAGCAAACATATAATTTGCGCAATTTGAACCCGGCTACAGCATTCACAATATTAAATAAATGTGGCTGTTTATGTGAAAAGGGCCCACATTGTCGATATGGAGTTCTTGGTATCATTGTAACGGTTATGGTGTAACATTGTCCGAAACAGCAAAAAATTTTTTATTGAAAGCACAATTGACATATTTTTAAATAAAATTTTTGCATAAAACAAAATTGTGATTTTTTTTACCCAAATATGTTTTGGACTATTTTCTCTATAATTAGTATCGACGATCTGGGCCCTTTTCACGTAAACAGCCACAAATAAATAAATAAATAAATCATTTCAATAAATTCTGGACTTGGAGATTCCTATTTTTTGCTCATTTCTGTGACATGATTACATTTTCAGAAACTTTTTTGCATTTTATAAAACTATTATTCAATTATTTTTTAAGCTTCTCCACTATGGGGCTTGAACAAACAATCATTAGATTATTTATGCCAAAGGTTGCAATACTACAGCATTATTGTCTGTGTGAAAATTGCTATGTTATTAGTAACAAAGCACTAGTAAGGCCTGGTTTACATCTGCGTTCGGTATTTCGTTCAGGGAGTCCGCTTGGGGACCCGCCGAATGGAATACCAAACGCATTAAAAAGCGGTGGGCAATGAAAGCACACGAACCTCATAGACTATAATGTGGTCCGTGTGTTTTCTGCATGGCGTCCACACGAGCCATGCAGAGAGGAAAGTAGTTCTTGAAGTACTGTTCCATTATACTTTGTATTAACTGACCTGTATGGTTTCTAGTTTGCACAGGAGTTATAAAATTGGTGATAGTGCCATGTGCCACGGTATAACCTGTAGTTTCCGTTACAGTTGTGTAGGTTGAAACAGTGATTTCAGTCTTTGTCTGCACAGTCGCCTTAGGAAATGTCTTAGGTAAGGTCTGTGTATAAAGCTGTAGTCCTGAAAACAATAATTAAACACACATTACCAGTATTTTAGAGTTAGAGATACACTAACAGTAACTAGTAAATATACCATCTAAAGGAAGTTAATAAGTGCTCTGCAGTATAACCAGAAGGCAAAAATATGTGGAGAAACTAAAATAAAGTCAAAGTCAGCATGGCCAGCGCCATACACAGCAAACATGTAACATTTCAGGTCAAGTTTTTATTTCTTTTCTTGGAGTTTCCACTTATTTAATTAAAAAACCTCCTAAAACAACTTCACTGTTATACGAATTTCTAGCCATCAGATGCTTCCAGGCACTTGTACACACTATTTTATTAACTAACCTGGAGAGTGTGTGCTTTCTGAAGCCAGGTGATCACTCACAGTAGAAAGCCTGTTCACCAGAGTCCGTCCAGGGTTTTGTGCAGTATGTTTCACTGTTTCTTGTGTAGAATGTAGTGTTTCATGGAGCTTGACTGTTGGTTTCAATGACATTCTTGTAAATTCTTCTACTGTTGTGGACGGTGATGTGGAAGCATGACTTGAACTTGATACTAAAGTGACATTTATAAATATATATGACATGAAGTGACCAGTTTGTATAAAATCATTTATTATAGAATATATACTGTATTATAGTCATTACAATCATTTTACTACCACTGTCACAAGAAAAGAGAAAAATAAGGATCAAGTAAATGGAAATGGGAATGTCCATCAGATCCATGGAAATAACTCTTCAAATCCATAAACATACCAATGTCTGATCCAACGTATACTGAGACTTTAGGACATTAAACATTACTTCTAGCAGTGAAAAAAAAAGATCCGGCTGATAGAAATCTATTGGACTAGAATAGAAATATTCTAAAATCAAAATGGGAGGAATAAGGGGGGATGTTTAATGCTATAGTGCAAGTGGATGAAAGGTGCACGGGAAAAGTTACCTAAAAAAATAAGGAGGGACAGGGAATACTCACAGTGTTATCAGGCAATTAGAGTTGAAGGCAGTATGGCAGACCTGGGATGCGAGGGTAAGCCAAGGTGCTCAAACTTTATCAAAGAGCGGGCAAGTATCAGAGATAGAGGCATTAATCTTTTTGTGGAGCATAATGGTGTCATTTCTCCGAACAACATTAGTCAATACGAGAAAAGGTTTCCTCCATTTGAAGGTGATGTGGATTCTGGAAACGTTTTCTCATTGTTTTGCCTCTGATAAAATTTGAAAATAAAAAAAGGGATCAAAGCAATAGACATTCCCCAAAATGATACAACTAAAAAGCACATCTGGCCCCGCAAAAAAGGCACCCTATGCATCCTTGTACACAGATATATAAAAAGAAAGTTATAGGCCTCAAAATACCTCTCAAATGCCTTTGTTAATAAAAGTACAACAGTCAATCCTTTGCGCTGGGGTTAGGGTAGAATCAAGTTCTCGCTTCTAGGCCACCATAAAGTCAAGTTTAGGGTTGGGATGGGACATTAAGCATTCCATATATACTTGAGAGAGAACCCCTTTCTGCTGCTCAAAACAGAGTCTCTGGATTGAGTGAAGTACAGGAGCATAGAAAATGGAAAACTTGTGCAGTCTTAAAAGCCTCTGAGGAAGGCATATGAGAATGTATTAATCACTGGCAGCAGTATTGAGATTGCAGATTCCATCTGGCCCATTAACCAAAGAGACCCACAGATTACCCTAGCCACACTAAGGTTGCTCCTTAGCACTCTCAACCATCACGATCAAGAATTCACTCTGGTAGGGGACCCCGCACAAAAGATTGCACCGGGGCCCACAAGACTTTAGTTACACCACTGAGTATCATCTAGTTCTTCCTTACGCTAGGTTCACACCTGCGTTCTACTCTCTGTTCTGTGCTTTCCGTCTTCTACATGCAAGAAGACTGAAAGCACAAACCGGGTCCAGCAGTGAGCGGCGGTGAGCGTTGTATGCTCTCCGCCGCGAAACCGTTTTTTTAAATCCGGACACAGAGTACTGCATGTCCGACTCTGTGTCCGGGTTAAAAAACCCGGTTTCGCGGCGGAGAGCGTAAAATGCTCACCGCCGCTCACGGCCGGACAGCTTTCTCACCCATTCAAATGAATGGGTGAGAAAGACTCCTGCAGGTTTCCGTCTCCTGCCTCTGTTTTATGCAGGAAACGGAAACCTGCATAACAGACACCTGGGCGCAGATGTGAACGAGCCCTTAGTCATAGGACTATTTAGGGCAGTTGCCTGGGTAGGGGAGATGAAAGGGAGGTTGAGAGAACTGAGAAAGGAAGCAATCTCCAGTGGACTGGTTGTAGTGGGATTAGTGGTCATAGTACCACCAGGTTCCAGTATTTGGTAAATGGATTTCAATCTCGTGCTTTCAATTTAGAAGCTAACAATTTATCAGGATTATTATTTATTATCCCTCACGTTGTAGAATCTGGAGACCCTCTTTCAAGGATCGGACAAGAAAGTATTTATAGTTGATAGAGATGAGCGAGTAGTATTCGATCAAATACCTCCCCTGCATAGTTATTGGTGTAAAAAAGCGCCAGGGAATGTGGGAGGAGCATCAAATTTTACTGCGTTTACCACATGGTATTCGACCAATTACACCAATAACTATGCAGGGGAGGTATTTGATCAAATACTACTCGCTCATCTCTAAAGTTGACAATGAAGGCCCACATGAAAGGGGAAGCTCCAGCAGTAGCACACTTGAGCCTTTTGAAGTGCTAGGGTCACAGGGCACATACTTTCTATAAGCGAAGTCAGGAACTATTTTTTATCCAGTGTTTTGCCTTCGTGCAATTGCCCCATATTTTCAGTCCAGTGTTCTTGGATCTCCTACATCAGGGGTGCCCAATACGTCGATCGCGATCTACCAGTCGATCGCAATGGGTCGATCGCGGGATGCAGCCAGGGATCCCGTTGTCTGCTTGTTCACAGTGCAGCTTGAGAGTCGACTCTCAGCCTGCGCTATGAACAAGCACTCCGGACACTTGCAGGCCGCTCTTAGGAATGGAGGGAACCGGGGTGCTGCTTGTTCACAGTGCAGGCTGAGAGTCATCTACGGACACTGGCAGGCGGGGCTGCCGCAGCCCCAGCCTGCCAGGTCCAGAGATAACACTCAGCCTGCGCTGTGAAGAAGCAGACACCGGGGATCCCTGGGCTGCCACAAATGCCGCTGTCTCCTGCTGTCATGATCCACCCAGCCACGCCCACATACCAGTCCCACCCACAGACACGCCCCGCCCACAGACCCGCCACGGCCCCACCTACAAGAAGTGGGTAGTAGATCTTAGGGCTTGGTCATGTTATGAAGTAGCTCACATGCTGACAAAGTGTGAGCACCCCTGTCCTACATGATAGTCACTGTTTTTTTTTTAACTATTTATTTGCTATTGGACAGTTACTCCTAGCAGAATTACATATAAAAAGAAACTCATAATATAAATAAGGGATATGGGATGGCAGACAACTCCTTACTGTACACACCTCCTGCCTCAGAGACAAATATAAAAAAATCTGGAGTTGAAGAAAATTAGGAAATGAAACTAGATTAAGCCTTGAAATGGTAATCTGGCTAGAATTAGAATACAACACACTGTGTTAGTCAACATGTTTTTTTTTTAAAAAAAAACACACTAAGATTTTTTTTTTGGTATCCAATATATATATATATATATATAATGTTTTTTTCAGACAAACAGCTTGTTTTTGCTGCTATAACAGTACTTGTACTAGTGTATGCATTTAATGAAACAAAATGCTATTGTCCGGAAAAAAAAAAAAAAAAATCACTCATAATTGGCTGAGATACAGGCAGTCTTTTAAAGAATTTCAAAGGTTTCAGGATAGATTAAGCAAGTACAACCACATTTAAGATAAAAACACATGGGATTCACATATCAGTGCTGTAGTGCTGCATGGTGGCTGTCATCGCTGTGATGCTGTACCTGTGTCCAGGTCATGGGGGCTTAATCTGGTAGTAGGAATATTGTTGGGCTGCAGGGTTGTTTCCACTGTGGGCTCTGTACTGCAGTTTCTCTACCCAGTAATGTAGGGACCCACTATACAGAGGTTGTTGTAAATTGTCTGGTAGGCTTATGGTCCTTGATCAAATTGTATACTTTTCTTAAATGTGGTTCTAATTAAAGTTGTTTTTTTTTTTAAATAAAAATCACAGTTCTTACCTGAAGTAGTGAATAAAGATTTTGTACTGCCTGGAGTGGTAATAGAAATTAATGGGTCTCCTAAGATGGACACAAAAAAAAAAAAAAAAGTTTTATAAAAAAAGTTAACCCAGAATCAATGTATATATGGTTGTCTACAAGCCAACTTGTTTCTTATTATGGACATTTTGCTGTGGAAAGTGCAGCAAAGCGATCTGGTCCGATGACATAAATACTCTGGAAAGAGCCTGTTTGATTCAACAATGAACAGTACTTACGAATGCAGGAGATATTTCCATATTTCCAGTCTGCCTTCTTAGTTTTATCATTAAATTGGCAAATAGCAAGATTTGATGTGCCAACCTGACGTTTGTAGCCATCTTCGCATATATATCGCAAGTGACTGTTCACCTCAAAGATTCCTGAAAACATCTTTGTGTTCTTCACTCTCTTTGGGACACTGCAGACTAAACAGGGAGAAAGAAGAAAGTATATGTTAAATATATTACTGCATCTTTCCCAAGAGATAAATCTTAGACAATGTAGCAATTTAGGTTTGAACATCAAATTGGGGGAAATGGATAGCACCTGATAGATGCCACTAAATACCTTCTTGTGTATTGCACATTTATTGGGAATGCAGAATACATTCTTTATCTAAATTATTTGTAAGGCTATGTTCACAACTGTTGTGGAGTGTGTCAGTGTACTCCCAAAATTGCCAGACGAAAAAGTCCTGCAAGTCCTTCATTTTCATCCAGGGTTTCAGTTTAAAAAAAATTCCAATTGAGAAAAAAAACAAACAATGTTGCTTCTCCTTAAAGAGGTTTTCCAGACAAAAAAATATGTTTGTTTTTTTAAAAAGGCCGGTTAGTGCTATTAATGGGTTAATGAATGCACCCATATACCTTTAGCATATTTTGAGTGATTTCTGGGAGCTCCTGGTATCTCCTGCTTTTGATTACATGCTTCTGCTTCCTTGTATTTAACTTCCTCACTAACCCATCTCACCTTACTTTCTTCTTCCATCCTAACTCCCTCATACCCCCACCCTGTCTCTCTAGCTATCCTGCTCTTCCCTACCTACTCATCCCAACCACTGACCCAAAATTATATATATTTACTTTCCACGTATCTTCCTGTGAGACAACCTTCCTCCTCCTGTACTGATTCTGTCTGTGCGAGCTCTTCTCCTCCAGCGATGATCCACCTCTACTGCAAATGCGTGGATGCGCAGAGGTGATTTACCGGAAGCAGGGTGAACAGTGCTTGGAGAACAACATGTACCCTGCAGAATCAGTACAGAAGGAGGAGCCGTCTCACCAGAAGAAGCGTGGAGTATAATGGGGTGGATTGGTAGTAGTGATAATCCATTTTCAGAAACAGGTAAACTGATCGTCACTAGAGATGAGCGAACAGTGTTCTATCGAACTCATGTTCGATCGGATATTAGGCTGTTCGGCATGTTCGAATCGAATCGAACACCGCGTGGTAAAGTGCGCCATTACTCGATTCCCCTCCCACCTTCCCTGGCGCCTTTTTTGCTCCAATAACAGCGCAGGGTAGGTGGGACAGGAACTACGACACCGGTGACGTTGAGAAAAGTAGGCAAAACCCATTGGCTGCCGAAAACATGTGACCTCTAATTTAAAAGAACAGCGCCGCCCAGCTTCGCGTCATTCTGAGCTTGCAATTCACCGAGGACGGAGGTTTCCGTCCAGTTAGCTAGGGGTTAGATTCTGGGTAGGCAGGGACAGGCTAGGATAGGAAGGAGAAGACAACCAACAGCTCTTATAAGAGCTAAATTCCAGGGAGAAGCTTGTCAGTGTAACGTGGCACTGACGGGCTCAATCGCCGCAACCCAGCTTTCCCAGGATCCTGAATGGAATACACTGTCAGTGTATTCCCGTATACCCGATATATACCCCCGATACCCGTTCCAACGGTGTGCCCCCCCACCTTCACCCCAGAAATACCCTGCAAGTCCCCTAGCAATAGGATTGGGGCTATATACACCCACTATTTTTGCTACTGCCATATAGTGCCATTGTCTCACTGGGAATTCAAAGAATATATTGGGCTTACATATAACTTCAATTCCAGGGAGAAGCTTGTCAGTGTAACGTGGCACTGACGGGCTCAATCGCCGCAACCCAGCTTTCCCAGGATCCTGAATGGAACACACTGACAGTGTATTCCCGTATACCCCATATATACACCCCAAATCCCCGTTCCAACGGTGTGCCCCCCCACCTTCACCTCAGAAATACCCTGCAAGTCCCCTAGCAATAGAATTGGGGCTATATACACCCACAATTTTTGCTACTGGTATATAGTGCCATTGTCTGACTGGGAATTCAAAGAATATATTGGGGTGACGTGCACCCACAATTTTTGCTACTGCTATACAGTGCCATTGTCTCACTGGGAATTCAAAGAATATATGGGGGTTATGTGCACCCACAATTTTTAATACTGGTATACAGTGCCATTGTCTGACTGGGAATTCAAAGAATATATTGGGGTTACGTGCACCCACAATTTTTAATACTGGTATACAGTGCCATTGTCTGACTGGGAATTCAAAGAATATATGGGGGTTACGTGCACCCACAATTTTTAATACTGCTATACAGTTCCATTGTCTCACTGGGAATTCAAAGAATATATGGGGGTTACGTGCACCCACAATTTTTAATACTGGTATACAGTGCCATTGTCTGACTGGGAATTCAAAGAATATATGGGGGTTACGTGCACCCACAATTTTTAATACTGCTATACAGTTCCATTGTCTCACTGGGAATTCAAAGAATATATGGGGGTTATGTGCACCCACAATTTTTAATACTGGTATACAGTGCCATTGTCTGACTGGGAATTCAAAGAATATATGGGGGTTATGTGCACCCACAATTTTTAATACTGGTATACAGTGCCATTGTCTCACTGGGAATTCAAAGAATATATTGGGGTTATGTGCACCCACAATTTTTACTACTGGTATATAGTGCCATTGTCTGACTGGGAATTCAAAGAATATATGGGGGTTATGTGCACCCACAATTTTTAATACTGGTATACAGTGCCATTGTCTGACTGGGAATTCAAAGAATATATGGGGGTTATGTGCATCCACAATTTTTAATACTGGTATACAGTGCCATTGTCTGACTGGGAATTCAAAGAATATATTGGGGTTATGTGCACCCACAATTTTTACTACTGGTATACAGTGCCATTGTCTGACTGGGAATTCAAAGAATATATGGGGGTTATGTGCACCCACAATTTTTAATACTGGTATACAGTGCCATTGTCTGACTGGGAATTCAAAGAATATATTGGGGTTATGTGCACCCACAATTTTTAATACTGGTATATAGTGCCATTGTCTGACTGGGAATTCAAAGAATATATGGGGGTTATGTGCACCCACAATTTTTAATACTGGTATACAGTGCCATTGTCTGACTGGGAATTCAAAGAATATATTGGGGTTATGTGCACCCACAATTTTTACTACTGGTATACAGTGCCATTGTCTCACTGGGAATTCAAAGAATATATTGGGGTTATGTGCACCCACAATTTTTACTACTGGTATACAGTGCCATTGTCTGACTGGGAATTCAAAGAATATATGGGGGTTACGTGCACCCACAATTTTTGCTACTGCTATACAGTTCCATTGTCTCACTGGGAATTCAAAGAATATATGGGGGTTATGTGCACCCACAATTTTTGCTACTGCTATACAGTGCCATTGTCTCACTGGGAATTCAAAGAATATATGGGGGTTATGTGCACCCACAATTTTTAATACTGGTATACAGTGCCATTGTCTGACTGGGAATTCAAAGAATATATGGGGGTTATGTGCACCCACAATTTTTAATACTGGTATACAGTGCCATTGTCTCACTGGGAATTCAAAGAATATATTGGGGTTATGTGCACCCACAATTTTTACTACTGGTATATAGTGCCATTGTCTGACTGGGAATTCAAAGAATATATGGGGGTTATGTGCACCCACAATTTTTAATACTGGTATACAGTGCCATTGTCTGACTGGGAATTCAAAGAATATATGGGGGTTATGTGCACCCACAATTTTTAATACTGGTATACAGTGCCATTGTCTGACTGGGAATTCAAAGAATATATGGGGGTTATGTGCACCCACAATTTTTAATACTGGTATACAGTGCCATTGTCTGACTGGGAATTCAAAGAATATATTGGGGTTATGTGCACCCACAATTTTTACTACTGGTATACAGTGCCATTGTCTGACTGGGAATTCAAAGAATATATGGGGGTTATGTGCACCCACAATTTTTACTACTGGTATACAGTGCCATTGTCTCACTGGGAATTCAAAGAATATATTGGGGTTATGTGCACCCACAATTTTTAATACTGGTATACAGTGCCATTGTCTGACTGGGAATTCAAAGAATATATTGGGGTTATGTGCACCCACAATTTTTACTACTGGTATACAGTGCCATTGTCTGACTGGGAATTCAAAGAATATATGGGGGTTATGTGCACCCACAATTTTTAATACTGGTATATAGTGCCATTGTCTGACTGGGAATTCAAAGAATATATGGGGGTTACGTGCACCCACAATTTTTGCTACTGCTATACAGTTCCATTGTCTCACTGGGAATTCAAAGAATATATGGGGGTTATGTGCACCCACAATTTTTAATACTGGTATACAGTGCCATTGTCTGACTGGGAATTCAAAGAATATATGGGGGTTATGTGCACCCACAATTTTTACTACTGGTATACAGTGCCATTGTCTGACTGGGAATTCAAAGAATATATTGGGGTGACGTGCACCCACAATTTTTGCTACTGCTATACAGTGCCATTGTCTGACTGGGAATTCAAAGAATATATGGGGGTTATGTGCACCCACAATTTTTAATACTGGTATACAGTGCCATTGTCTGACTGGGAATTCAAAGAATATATTGGGGTTATGTGCACCCACAATTTTTACTACTGGTATACAGTGCCATTGTCTGACTGGGAATTCAAAGAATATATGGGGGTTATGTGCACCCACAATTTTTAATACTGGTATACAGTGCCATTGTCTCACTGGGAATTCAAAGAATATATTGGGGTTATGTGCACCCACAATTTTTACTACTGGTATATAGTGCCATTGTCTGACTGGGAATTCAAAGAATATATGGGGGTTATGTGCACCCACAATTTTTAATACTGGTATACAGTGCCATTGTCTGACTGGGAATTCAAATAATATATGGGGGTTATGTGCACCCACAATTTTTAATACTGGTATACAGTGCCATTGTCTGACTGGGAATTCAAAGAATATATTGGGGTTATGTGCACCCACAATTTTTACTACTGGTATACAGTGCCATTGTCTGACTGGGAATTCAAAGAATATATGGGGGTTATGTGCACCCACAATTTTTAATACTGGTATATAGTGCCATTGTCTGACTGGGAATTCAAAGAATATATGGGGGTTACGTGCACCCACAATTTTTGCTACTGCTATACAGTTCCATTGTCTCACTGGGAATTCAAAGAATATATGGGGGTTATGTGCACCCACAATTTTTAATACTGGTATACAGTGCCATTGTCTGACTGGGAATTCAAAGAATATATGGGGGTTATGTGCACCCACAATTTTTACTACTGGTATACAGTGCCATTGTCTGACTGGGAATTCAAAGAATATATTGGGGTGACGTGCACCCACAATTTTTGCTACTGCTATACAGTGCCATTGTCTGACTGGGAATTCAAAGAATATATGGGGGTTATGTGCACCCACAATTTTTAATACTGGTATACAGTGCCATTGTCTGACTGGGAATTCAAAGAATATATTGGGGTTATGTGCACCCACAATTTTTACTACTGGTATACAGTGCCATTGTCTGACTGGGAATTCAAAGAATATATGGGGGTTATGTGCACCCACAATTTTTAATACTGGTATATAGTGCCATTGTCTGACTGGGAATTCAAAGAATATATGGGGGTTACGTGCACCCACAATTTTTGCTACTGCTATACAGTTCCATTGTCTCACTGGGAATTCAAAGAATATATGGGGGTTATGTGCACCCACAATTTTTAATACTGGTATACAGTGCCATTGTCTGACTGGGAATTCAAAGAATATATGGGGGTTACGTGCACCCACAATTTTTAATACTGGTATACAGTGCCATTGTCTCACTGGGAATTCCACAAATAATTTGGGGATTCATTCACCCTACATCTCAGGCTCTTGCCATATTCACCCAGGTTGTCAGTGCTGCACCAGCTCGTTCCCAGACAGCTCGGCCCGAAAAACACGTTACCTATATAGAGGATTTGGACAATGAAGACAACATGTTCTAAATCTAATGTCTGCACCTTCTCCAGAATTAAAATAAAGGCAGCGTTTAACTTTCAAATAGCACTGCACAAAGGAAGAGCTTATCAGCTTGTCTCATGACATGCTACTGAAAAGTTTCATTTGTGTATCTTAATGTAAATATAGTTGTATAAGCTTTTTGGGTTTTAGGCACTGCCAAGTTATTTATTACCACCCGCTCCCTTATAATGATGATGACGCCAAAGTCACTGTGGGTGTTCAGAGCTCACAGCTTTGGGTGACATTTGTCTTGCTCTCTGTCGGTACCAGCTGTCTTTTTGGATACCGTAAAGTTATGTTGACTTTATTAACAGCTATAGAAGCTTTAGCCAGGTTGTGACGGTGTGTAACCCTAACAACACTAAGTGGGATACACATTAATAGTCAGTCTATGTACGCTAAACGTATCACTGAAGTAATTTTTTTTCCCTCTCCCCTAATATAAGAAAGGAACAGACATTAGACCTAGACCGGGGTTCGAGGCTTGAAAAAATCCAGTATTATTTGTTCTTCATGATGTGAAATATGTGTTGAAAAGCAACCCAAGATGAAGTCAGCCATGTGTGCCAGTGTGTTACTTGGCATGCCTTTGCTGGCCCCAACTGTAAGGGTCACTCTCCATTTCCTCCATTTTCCACTCCCCTTCACACCATTTGTGGTGAAGCAATGGGATGCACTGAAGTGCACCCTCTAGCCTCGTGTGGGATAGGGACATCAGATGCCACTCCAACCCCCTCGTCTTCCTCCGCCAGCCAACGGTGCGAAGATGAGAGGAGTGTGCTCTGAATGTTTTCTGCCTAGCAGAGGCTAGTTCTCACTTACGAAAATGGCCCCACTTTGACCTGTATATCAGGCACAATGGTGTAGGTTTCAAAGAAACATGGCACCAACAAGTTGGAAAACGTGGGCCATGCGTGGACCGTGTTTGAGTCTGGCAAGCTCCAGATCTGCTACCAGGTTCCAGCCATTATCACAGGCGCAAAAATGCCAGGCCCCAGGTGTAGCAGGGAAAAAAAAATGCCATCTCAGCCAGGATGGCATCCCTGACCTCGGAGGCACTGTGCTGTCTGTCCCCCAAGCTGATCAGTTTCAGCACGGCCTACTGACATCTCCCCATGCCAGTGTTACAGTGTTTTCCGCTAGTAGCTGGGGTGGAGGTTGCAGCTTCGTAGGGTTTCAGTCTACTCCTGCCATGAATTTTGGCCTGGGAGAGGAGATAGGCCACCCCAGTTTGCACCCGGGGAACAGACTCCACCACATTCACCCTGCCTGTCATTAAAGATAAGCACTGCAGCATCCCTGACCACAGGCGCTTGTCCATGTGTCGGTGGTCAAGTGGACCTTGCAGCAAAGTGCAGAGCTCTGGGCCCGACTGATGTTATGGGACACATGCAGGCGCAAGGCAGAGACAGCACACCAAGAGAAGTAGTAACGGCTAGGCCCAGCATAGGGAGGTGCCCCAGCTGCCATCTGCTGACGGAAGGCCTGGGTCTCCAGAAGCATAAACAAACACCAACATCTCCAGGGCCAGCAGTTTATCGATGAGGCTGTTACAGGCTTGGGCATGGGGGTGGGTTGTATTGTACTTCTGCCTGCAATGAAAAGCTTGGGAAATGTGGAGTGGCTGGGAAGAGGCGCATGATGGTGCAGGCCAAAAGGGCGCATGAGGGTGAACTCCCCAATGTGTCAGAGATAGGTGTGTAGGTGTCCTTGCATCATATACTTGCACCATATTTGGCTTTGGAAGTTAATTTTGTGCCAAAAAGTGGTTAAGACAGCGATCCCTCAGCTACTCCCGTTACACTGTCTATTGAAGTTACCATCTGTGGAAGTGGACCACCATTTCTAAGATCCCAAAGGAAGCAGGCAAGAGATGTGCAGTTCAGAAAAAAAGATGAGAAAATAAGTTTAGGCTGTAGAGCACAGAGGGATCGGAGAGGACAGAGCTGGTGTCGGCCAGGTATTCCCACAACATGCGCCTATACTTGTCCCTCCTGGTGACACTAGGCCCCTGAGTGGCAGTAATTTGTCCAGGGGGGCCATTAACGTGTTCCAGACCTAGGAATAAGTCTTCCAACAGGGTAGAGTTTTGCATGCCTTTGCTTCTACCCACTGTTTTTGCTGCTTAGCTTCCCTCCACATCTACTCTGCTTTCACCCCTAAACATCACCCCAGTTTATGCCTTTGCTTCTACCCAGGTTTTTTGTTGATTTAGCTTCCCTCTACATCTACACTGCTTTAGCCCCTAGACATCACCCCTGTCCATGTGGGGTCGGTGGCCTCGTCATCCACCAACTCCTCTTCCAATTGCGCACTGCCCCCTTACTGCAAACCGCACATGACCACAGCTTGCCTTGATGGCAACTGTGTCTCATGATCCCCACTTAGGTCCAGACAAGTCGGTGGCGGGTCCAAAACCCCAAAATTGGAAGGAAATGGCAGATGCTGCAGTATTTCTAACACCTGTTCCTGGTGCTCGGGCCTGGTCTGTGTTGTACCCTGCACCCTGCTTAACGCATCTGCCATATCCGAAGTTGTGCTGAGCGCATGCTAATGTTTCGTGTCCAGTGCAATGGATGGGATGGGATTTCACATAAGTCTGCCACCCATGGCCACTCATGGTTGAGCAACTGAGGGAGTTGACTTTGACGAACCCGAGGGTTTTGGAGTTGGAACTACATCAAAGGTCTGTGCTGCTCACACACTCTGCTCAACACATGATATGTTTAGTGCCAGCAGTGTGGAGACGTCGCACAACAGCCGTTGTTCCAGCAGGTACAGGCGTTGTAGGAGTGCATAGAGGCTAGCAGCGGCAACTATACACTTTAAAAACTATCCGCACAAGCGCCACACTTTCACCAGTAGCTCAGGAAAATTGGGGTACCTTTTTCAAAAGATTAGCAGCAATGAGTTAAAAACGTGGCCCAGGCATGGAATATGTTGCAGGCTGCCAAGCTACAGAGCCAATCCCAGGTTACGGCCATTATCACACATGACAACATGCCTGGGCCCAGGTGCAGTGGCAAAAACCACATTGCCGTCTCATCGAGGATGGCAGGACTCACTTTGTAGGCAGTGTGCTGTCTGGCCCCCAAGCTGATGAGCTTCAGCACGGCCCGCTGACGTCTCCCCACACCAGTGTTGCAGCGTTTCCAGCTCGTAGCTGGGGTCAATTTAACAGCGGAGGAGGGTGGTGTTTCAGCCCTCCTCCCAGGAATGTTGTGTGGGGAGACAAGTCAGGCCACCACATTTTGCGACCCGGTCCACGCCTCAACTACATTCAACCACTGTGCCCAAATTGAAAGGTAGCGTCCCTGTCCGCATGCACTTGTCCATTCGTAACTGGTCACATGGAACTTTAGGGCTAAGCGCTGAATTTAGGGACCGCCTCATGTTTGGGGGAAAGTGCTGGTGTGGACGGCACAGTGCGGTGGCGCAGTAGACACTCTGCCCAAAAAGGGCAGAGTGTCCCCCAGCCGGGATTCCAACATCTCCTGGGCCAGATTTCTTGAGATAAGGCCGTTGAAGCCTTGGGCATGTGGGTGGGTTGCGCTGTACTTTAGCATGAAATGAAAGGCTTGGGAGATGGGGAGTTGCTGGGAAGAGGCGCATGATGGCGCGGGCAAAAGGAGAAATGGCAGGAAAAGGTGAGGATAAGGGTGAACTCCCCAAAGTGTCAGAGGCAGATGTGGAGGTGTCCTGGCTCCTGGTCTGGACTGCAGCGCCAGCCCTGTCAACAGTGGAAGAGGCAGTGGCCGCCAGGCCAAACGACGATTATCCTGCGCTTGCTCTCACCCACTGAGCCCAGGGCTTGCCTTCCAAATGATGGCACCCGCAAGAGGTGGTGAGATTCCTCTCCGCAGATCTCCAAACCATCTTGGACTTGCAAATTGCACTAAATTTGTCATGTAACTGACATGTATATGATGAGTCTATCCATTGTCTGTTCATTTTGGTGAAAGTCAGCCTGTCAGCTGACAGACAGCTGTGCTTGTCAGTGATGATGTCACCGGCTGCTTGTACCCCCAGTTTTTGCTGCTTAGCTTGCCTCCACATCCACACTGCTTTTGCCCCTACACATCACCCCTATCCATGCCTGTGCCTCTAGCCATAAGTCTGCCACCCATGGAAACTCATGGTGCAGAAAGTGAGGGAGCTGACTCTGAGGAACCCTTGGGTTTTGTAGCTGGTACTCCATCAAAGGTCTCTGCTGCTCACACACCCTGCTGAACATACGGTATCTAGGGTTAGAGCGTGTGGTGACCTCGCACAACAGTAGGTGCTTCAGGCAGATGTAGGCCTTGCTGGAGTGTATTGCGGCTAGCTCCAGGTACTGTAGACTTGGGAAAGTGGGTGTCCAAGTGCCGCACTTTCACCCTTAGCTCAGCTAATTTGGGGTATGTTTTTAAAAATCATTGCACCACTACATTGAACATGTGGGCCAGGCATGGAACGTGTTGGAGGCTGGCAAGCTCCAGAGCCCTCCAACAAGCTAAAAAACCTGGCCCCAGGGGCAGCGGGGATAAACAAATTGCCATCTCATCCAGGATGGCATCCCTGACCTCAGAGGCAGTGTGCTGTCCGTCTCCCAAGCTGATGAGCTTCAGCCCAGCCTGCTGACGTCTCCCCACACCAGTGTTGCAGCGTTTTCAGCTCGTAGCTGGGGTAAATCTAACAGCGGAGGAGGAGGAGGGTGGTGTTTCAGCCCTCCTCCCAGGAATGTTTTGTGGGGAAACAAGTCAGGAAAATTCTTGAAACGGGAGAGTTTTGCATCTTTGCCCTTGCTGCCTATGGACATCCCTTTGCCTCTAGCCACCATTTTCCCTGCTTTGCTTGCCTCCACATCCACACTGCTTTTGCCCCTAGACATCACCCCAGTCCATGCCTTAGCTTGTACCCCCAGTTTTTCCTGCTTAGCTTGCCTCCACATCCACACTGCTTTTGCCCCTAGACATCACCCCAGTCCATGCCTTAGCTTGTACCCCCAGTTTTTCCTGCTTAGCTTGCCTCCACATCCACACTGCTTTTGCCCCTAGACATCACCCCAGTCCATGCCTTAGCTTGTACCCCCAGTTTTTCCTGCTTCGCTTGCCTCCACATCCACACTGCTTTTGCCCCTAGACATCACCCCAGTCCATGCCTTAGCTTGTACCCCCAGTTTTTCCTGCTTAGCTTGCCTCCACATCCACACTGCTTTTGCCCCTAGACATCACCCCAGTCCATGCCTTAGCTTGTACCCCCAGTTTTTCCTGCTTAGCTTGCCTCCACATCCACACTGCTTTTGCCCCTAGACATCATCCCTATCCATGCCTCTTCCCCTAGCCATAACTCTGCCACCCCTGGAAACTCATGGTGCAGAAACTTTGGTTGCTGACTTTGAGGAACCCTTGGGTTTTGTAGATGGAACTCCATCAAAGGTCTGTGCAGCTCACACGCCCTGCTCAAGATATGGTATTGTAGGGTTTCAGCGTGTGTGAATGACGGACAACAGCCTGTGTTTGGACAGATGTAGGCCTTGCTAGAGTGTTTTTAGGCTAGCAGCGACTCCTGTGCACTTGCAAAAGTGGGCGCACAAGCGCCGCATTTTCAACAGTAGCTTCGGTACATTTGGGTATGTTTTTAAAAAACTTTGCACCACTAGGTTAGACGTGGGCCAAACATGGAACGTGTTGGAGGCTGGCAAGCTCCAGAGCCGCTACCAGGTTCCAGCCATTATCACAGGCGTAAAAATGCCAGGCCCCAGGTGTAGCAGGGAAAAAAAAATGCCATCTCAGCCAGGATGGCATCCCTGACCTCGGAGGCACTGTGCTGTCTGTCCCCCAAGCTGATGAGCTTCAGCACCGCCTGCTGACGTCTCCCCACACCAGTGTTTTAGCGTTTGCCGCTAGTAGCTGTGGTGGAGGTTGCAGCGTCGTAGGGTTTCAGTCTACTCCTGCCATGAATTTTGGCCTGGGAGAGGAGATAGGCCACCCCAGTTTGCACCCGGGGAACAGACTCCACCACATTCACCCTGCCTGTCATTAAAGATAAGCACTGCAGCATCCCTGACCACAGGCGCTTGTCCAAGTGTCGGTGGTCAAGTGGACCTTGCAGCAAAGCGCGGAACTAAGGGCCCACCTGATGTTGAGTGACACGTGCTGGTGCAAGGCGGGGACGCCACACCGGGAGAAGTTGAGACGGCTAGGGACGGCATAGTGAGGTGCCACAGTTGCCATCAGGTCCGGGAAGGCGGGAGTTTCAACAAGCCGGAATGCCAACCTCTCCTGGGCCAGCAGTTTAGCGATGTTGGCGTTCTAGGCTTGCGTGGGTGGGTGGTTAGCGGTGTATTTCTGCCGGCGCTCCAATGTCTGAGAGATGGTGGGTTGTTGTAAAGAAGCGCCTGATGGTGCCTTTGATGGTGCAGGAGAAGGAGATAAGACAGAAACAGGGGAGGATGAGGGAGAAGTCAACAAAGTGGCGGAGGCAGATGAAGTGATGTCCTGGCTCGTCCTCTGGAGTGTGTCGGGGGAAAATCATAATACCCCAGAGATATGCTGTCTGTAAAGGAAAATTAATTAACAGGCCAAGATCGGCCTCCGCCATCTTAGCCTGGAGAACCACAAGACACATGGTGGTCGTGTATCAAAATGGATTCTGGTTTAATGGTGGCTAGAACAAAGTATATATCACATGGCATAGACAGAACAGGATTGGCTAGTATAATTAGCATACATCCATTGGTGGAGAAGTTTGTAACAATAGCCCTGATGCATATCTATTGGATAAGAAACTGGAGAGAGGTCACCCCCCCCTGAGGACTCTAAAATGGAGTCTTGTGAGCACATGGTCTGGTGACCGCAAACTTCACACAAAATGGCAGCCATCAGCACATGTCTCAAATACACACCCTAGATGTCTATCTCATGGTATTCTAAAGACAATAGGCATCCTGTTGGAGACAATTAGCTTAATTACCCTTCTCTTGTCCCTTTATCTTAAAAAGGGTCTTTGGTCTTTGATCCTTTCCTAACAATGCCCGTGGTTCCTGCCGAACTGTCTCCATTTTAATTAGTTTCTTTGTAAGATAGCAACACCCAATACACAGAGCATAGTATTTACATAACCAGTCTGGCAAGATCCAAACTGCATCTCTCTGGGAGAGAGAGATGGACAGATAGAACCATCTCAGCCCCCACCTCTATACACAATTTTTCATAAGATATTATTGTTCCCCCACAATTCCCCCATTAAGACATTTATTATTTTTCATATCAGATGAGTACGTTCACTTAGTTCCCTAAATGCCAGCCCTGCTGGATTCCCCATCTGATATTTTTTTTTTATAAATGTCTACCACTTATATCTATCTTTATCATAACATCTATTAAAACATATCAAAATTAACTTGAAAGAAAATACTATATACACAATATGCCCATGGCAATTTGTACAATGTTTTGCCATATCCCCATTATCCTTTTAGGAAAGCAAAACAAAAAACAAACAAATAATGTCCATTTCTTCATTCCTGCCGTGATTCAGGAATCTTTGTATAATGGGAAGCAGGTATCCTCCAATTTGACGGAGGTGGCAGTTGTCATCAGCACTTAGGAGGGGCCGTCTTTCTGATATGTCTTTTCACTATCACTCAATCACCACCTGCAAGCTATGTGCTTCTGGAAAAAATCAAAAGATCAAACAGGGTCTAGAATAGAAGAAAACGCCTGTTCATGTGTTACTTTCAGTCTTTGACACAAGTTCTGGACATAGCTGGCAGTACTTATCATACTTAAGTTGTGAAGTCTGGGGAAAATACAACCCTTAGTCTAAGCACCCTTCCATAAAGCACCTTGAATGGTGACAGACCTGTCTTAGTATTAGGAGTGGTTCCTACTGAGTATAATGCTACAGACTCTGGCCTGGGCCTTCCTGTCTCTGCCATGGCCCTTTAGATTTTTAACTTTAGTGTGCACTTAAACCTTTTCTACTTTGCCTGAACTCTGCTCAATCCCCAATACATACATTATTTTATTCATTATTTCACCTGTGACATGTGTACTTCTATCAGACTCTATCCTCTCAGGTATCCCCAATCTACACACAAGCTCAGATATCAATTTCTTGGCAGTTACCTGCGTCGTTGCTCGGCTGATCCAACCTGAGACCAAATCTCCACACAGACCAACACATTTGTACGTTGTAAATTCAGGCAATTGTATGTAATGGATACAGGGGTTTTGGTGTGCATGCGGTGTGTCTTAACTACCTGTCCTGGATTGTGTAGAGCACATATGTGACATGCTTTTATGTGATTCCCTGCAGCCCTTCCAAAACCTGGGGCAAACCATAGTTTACCCACTAGTGACTCCATGGCATTTCGAGAGGCATGCACCTTACCGTGGGCCAAACCAGCCATTTGGGGGTATGCTGCTGCGGGCAGACACAGTCTATCCCCCATTTTCCACATTCCTTCACATTCTCTGGCACCAGCCTTTGTCCATTTCTCAATTTCCTCACCAGTCACCTAAGAGTACAGCCCCTTGGGGTCTGCTATTTTTCTCACCTGGTTGAGACCCTTCCATGGTGGTAGCACCGCTGCTCAATCAGCCTTCTAATTTCCAATACTCTCAGGGTCTCTTCCCTTTGTGTGAGCTCTGACTTTCACAATTGCCAACTGCTTAGGGAGCAATATGGCCATATCTCAACTGACTTACTAAGTTTCCATTCTTAATTGGTTTGCCCTGTGCCGTCAGGAAGTTCCTGGACCTCCATATTGGACCATAACCATGTGCAATGCCAAACGCATACCTGGAGTCAGTGTAAATGTTTGCTGTGCTATCAGGCGTCTATAAGGTCAGGCCTCTTATACTGACATGTGTGGTGGAAGGGCTTCTTATACTATGGTGTCATGTATAATGACTACAGCATACCCTGTATTCAAATTTGCCTTTTTCTGTTAGGTACCTGGAACCGTCCACAAACATCTCATAGTCAGGATTCTCCAATGGGGCGTCAGTGACATGACCAAAGCCGCCTCTTCTGAGAGGGAGTTTAAAAATATCTCATCTACTAAATATCTCATTATCTACTCCCCCCTTTGAATCATGAACTCCTACTGGTATAAGAGTTGCAGGATTCAAAAGTCAAATAACGCTGAAATGAGATGTTTGAGGAGGATGTAGAGCAAATTCCATGTTACTCTATCTTGCCAAAGAAATATGACATCTGTCTATCTGTGTGAGGATTGCCTTACCACCGTTCTGATAGAGGAAAACACATCAGGTTCAGGTCTGTCTATCTGTAGCACAAAAAAAAATTAAAATTATCAACATATCACCATAATATTCACTTAATTTCCCATAAAACATTTGCCTAATCTTTTAATACTCTGCCTATTTCGGGCAGTGTCACATCCCCTATTACTTCTCTTGACTCTTTTTAGTTAAGGTGACAATAAGAGACACTTCTAATTAGATTTCCAGTGTCTCACTTTAAGCTACACAGGGCAATACAATACTCTATTTGCCCTTTAGCTGTTATACAATAGGACTTTTGACACTAATTAAGACATTCTGTTGTTTAAGGGTCCAGCCATTGTAAGTGGCTGGCTGGCTAAAACTTGCCAAACCTGTATTCAGACTTATTTATACAATCCTAAGTAAATTCAATTCTCTACAACTTCTAATTATTTCAGAATTACAACTAATTCATTAAATGCTCAAAATATATCAGCAGAAAAGGCAAAAACTTTAAGGGATCAATCTATCTCCCCCCTCCCCCATCATAACAAGAATTTATACACAAAAACACATTACAGAGCAGATATTCGAGTGACTTCTAATCTACTTAGTCAGATGTCTATCACCTTGTAGCAAACAATGCCGCAGAAACACCACTTTTGTTTTGCAAAACTACGATTTATCTTTACCTGCGTGTACATATTAAGATAGCTCACATGCATTGCCTACCCCTTTATGGTGCCTAATCCCATATCAGAAGGATCAATCTGAATAGAAATGATCAATAACATTTTACAAGTATTCGATACAACTTTTTCACAAAATAATTCCCGATTGTTAACATTCATGGGTTTATAGTATAAACTCATAACCAATAAACACTGAGTACCTAGTACATGTACATGGTATATCAAGTACATCTCATATTCACCAGAAGACATATATATATATTCAACGATGGAAAAGAACTCATATCTACTTGTCACCCCCTCTGTGGGACTATCAGCATTCAATTTCTTCATCTGCTCCCTGTGGAGTCTAAAAATGTAACAATATAAACATGAACAAACAGAGCATGTACATGTAACACATATGGGCCCATTCATATACATACATGCAAACTTCACACTGGAGCTCCAGACACACACACATCCATTAAATCATAAAGAACTTGTCAAATTTTCTTATTTTCCTACAAATAATCACAGAGTTAGTTATAATTCCTGCACAGCTCAATATTGAAGAAAAATAAACAAAACATGTGATTTAGATGCCTTCGTCTTCTCCTCAATGTGTATATCACTGGAAAATAAACATAATGATGATTATCTAAAATTTATGACATTAATCCAATTCTAAAGACATTAAATATGATTTAAACAGCCAATACTGATACCAACATTACATATTAATATCTTTGTGCAGTTTTTGAATATGTCTATGGCAAACCCCTCTCTTCTAATTACCACAGATGTTCAGAACCTTTTAAACTATATTTGAGGTTTCGCCTTAAGGGCCAACTGCCAGAATTTTAACATTTTTCTTTCTGAGATTCCAATCAAAGTTTTTACCACTGTTACACAAGGTTTAAAAATCAAATACTGGCATTTCTAAAAACAGCTTAAATTATACAGTTACAAATTGTTAAACCATATATTCATAATTCTCCATACATTATACCAATGATGTTACATCGTATCACTCATAGCTGAAATCTTAGCTAACTGCCGTGTCTCCCCTCCCCCCTTCTTGCTACCAAACCTGTATACCATGATACCTCTGCTGTGGATATATACGAGTCACACTGGGGGGAGGGGCCTGACCTTCATCATCACTCACATGGCACTAACAACACAATGCCATGTGCAGAATGCATTGATCTTTTAACTGGACTGAGTGTGTGTCCACTATGCATTTCCTTACACTAAGGAAAATATACACACACTTAATACCTTATTTCTGTAACCATTCCTTACTTAATTTGTTTTTCCAACTATCCAATATCTTATCAGCAGTTTCTCACCTCCATTTCTAACTGCTCTTTCCTTAAACTATCTTTTGGGTTGATTTCCATACCGGCTGACTCTGCACTCCCCCCATTCTGTTCTTCAATCAGAGCTTATTCCTCTTTGTAACTGATGCTCCTGTATCTGTCCTGCATGATCTAATCTCCATTGGTTCCCAACATTTACTATCAAACAATCCTATCTTAGGAACCCCTGCTCTCTTAAGGATTTTTATTTATTTATTTATTTATTTATTTATTTTTCCTTTTTTCTTTTACTTGGGCGGCAACTTCTCTCTCTCTCTCTTTCTATTAGTTCATATGGGGTGTACCCTATCTCAGAGGGTCCCTTCCCCATACTAGCTGATGGCCAGTCAGCTGTGAGCTTCCCACTCCTCTAGGGCAATTAAGACAATAGAGGGTCACCCTTGACTACTCGAGGGTCATACATACTGACCTCTCTTAGTGGGATCTCCCAAACAGTCACTCTGTTTTCACTGAACTAATCTCTAATGTACAAGTTTCCGGTATCTGTGCTCAAGGCAAAACCTATTCTGAACACCCCTGAATCTTTACACGTACTTGCGCGGATTCTACTCAGTCCTTAGTGTTTAAACAAGGACTTTTCAATCACTCAGTATTAAGGATGGAGACTGACTCTCCCTTCTATGCCTCCCTATACACTTTATAACAGATGTATCAATCAAATGACAGCATGGACAGTATACAAAGAATGAGGTATAACATTCCCACCCCCTTTACAGACAATATATTCTACTGGTTCTTCCGAGCTATATAAAAATGGCGTTGATTTTATACTATATGCAGCACTAACCTCACTTATCAACACACAGGATCCGGGACACGTAGGAACTCAGATTAATTATTTGGTAAAGCACACGCTTACCTTTCTTTCAGCGCTGATTTATTCATCTGAGGTCCTCCGGGCCCGTCTCCAAATCGGTTGGTGAGTGGATCAGTACACTATCAGCTGCACATCAAACGATCATCAACGCCCCACGTTGGGCGCCAGTTTCTGTCGGGGGAAAATCATAATACCCCAGAGATATGCTGTCTGTAAAGGAAAATTAATTAACAGGCCAAGATCGGCCTCCGCCATCTTAGCCTGGAGAACCACAAGACACATGGTGGTCGTGTATCAAAATGGATTCTGGTTTAATGGTGGCTAGAACAAAGTATATATCACATGGCATAGACAGAACAGGATTGGCTAGTATAATTAGCATACATCCATTGGTGGAGAAGTTTGTAACAATAGCCCTGATGCATATCTATTGGATAAGAAACTGGAGAGAGGTCACCCCCCCCTGAGGACTCTAAAATGGAGTCTTGTGAGCACATGGTCTGGTGACCGCAAACTTCACACAAAATGGCAGCCATCAGCACATGTCTCAAATACACACCCTAGATGTCTATCTCATGGTATTCTAAAGACAATAGGCATCCTGTTGGAGACAATTAGCTTAATTACCCTTCTCTTGTCCCTTTATCTTAAAAAGGGTCTTTGGTCTTTGATCCTTTCCTAACAATGCCCGTGGTTCCTGCCGAACTGTCTCCATTTTAATTAGTTTCTTTGTAAGATAGCAACACCCAATACACAGAGCATAGTATTTACATAACCAGTCTGGCAAGATCCAAACTGCATCTCTCTGGGAGAGAGAGATGGACAGATAGAACCATCTCAGCCCCCACCTCTATACACAATTTTTCATAAGATATTATTGTTCCCCCACAAGTGCATCGCCAGCACTGTGAGCAGAGGCAGTGGCATGAACGGCGGGCGACGTTTGTCCTGCCGTTGCTGCCTGCCACTGATTCCATTGCTTGGATTCCAAATGACGGTGCATTGAAGTGGTGGACAGGTTGCTCTTCTCAGGGCCCCTACTCGATTTCGAGAGGCAAATTGTGTAGACGACACTATATCTGTCCTCGGCGCATTCCTTGAAAAAACTCTACACCTTCAAGAAACGTGCCCTCGATGGGGGAGTTTTTCTGGGCTGGGTACAAAAGGGAACATCTTCGGACATTCCGGGTCTGGCCTGGCTTCGGCAAAGCAGCTGACCTCTGCCTCTGGACATGTCTCTGCCTCTAGCTACCCTTTTTGGTGCTGCACCTGCCTCAACATCCACACTACTTTCCCAGCTTGACATCTGCCTTGTCCAGGTGGGGTCGGTGTCCTCGTCGTCCACCACCTCCTCTTCCAACTCCTGTCTCGCCTCCTCCTCCTGCACAATGCGCATGTCAACTGGCTGCCCTGACAGCAACTGCGTCTCATCGTCGTCGATGAGGGTGGGTTGCTGGTCATCCGCCACCAAATCGACCGGAGATGGAATGGAGGAGACTCTAGTGTTTGAGCATCTGGACACAGATACTCGTCTGTTAGGTCCGTGGAATCGCGAAATGGAGGGGCAGGTTGCGGTACAGTCAAAGGAAGGGAGAAAAGCTCTGGGGAGCAGGGACAGTTGGGGTTATTGTTCTGGGAAGATTGGGAATTTTGGGTGGAAGGAGGACAAGACTGTTGGGTAAGAGGAGGTAGAGGCTGACTGGCTGGTGGACAATGTGCTTTAAGCGTTATCCGACAGCCATTGCAAGACCTGTTCCTGGTTCTCGGGCCTACTAATCTTTGTACCATTCAGCCTAGTTAATGTGGAACTTTTGTGCAAAGCGCAGAACTTAGGGCCCGCCTGATGTTAAGGGACACACGCTGGTACAAGGCTCAACTCACCCTAAGTGCCAAAAACACTGCTGGTGCAAGGCTCTACTCATGCCAAGGGCCTCAATCTCTGCTGGTAGCTCAGCTTAAGGTCATGTAACTTTGTTTGGAAGGGCTCATGTTAAGGGCTAGAAAAGTGAATTTTGGAAGGTCTTACCACATCACACACACACACACACACACACACACACACACACACACACACACACACACTCAAAATGACAGTTAAGGGTGAGGGCTTTTGGAATTCCCATTGCCTATTCCATTTGTGGTTGTCATGGGGAACGTGATTTAAAGGGGTGGTTGTTACTGTTTGTTGAGCTTAAATTGGGGTTTGTGTCCATCCATTTGGGGAGTAAAGAAGGTTTCCAGGTATTTTCCCACTTTGATAGAGGTTTTTTTGAATGTGGAAAGTGTGTAGTTGTTAGGCAGTGATGTTGGGGTAATAGAGGGTCTTTGGTGTGTTAGATGCCCCCAGACATGCTTCCCCTGCTGTCCCAGTGTCATTCCAGAGGTGTTGGCATCATTTCCTGGGGTGTCATAGTGGACTTGGTGACCCTCCAGACACGGATTTGGGTTTCCCCCTTAACGAGTATCTGTTCCCCATAGACTATAATGGGGTTCGAAACCCGTTCGAACACACGAACATTGAGCGGCTGTTCGAATCGAATTTCGAACCTCGAACCTCGAACATTTTAGTGTTCGCTCATCTCTAATCGTCACCAGATAATCAGAAAATGTTTCTGGGGCCGACACATGATGGCCCCAGGGTTATGGGTAACTTTACTTTTTTAAAATTATTATTTTTTTTATTAATAATGTTATTTAGAAAGTTGGAGGTGGAAGGGGAGGAGGGTGTTTAGATTAGTCTAGGGATTTTCAGTTATCCTGGACAAGTCAGAGCGTTAGTCTCCAATGGAGACTCTATTGGAGAGACCATCGTAAGGAGGATTTCTTTCTCTGCTGCTTTGTAAGTGAAACACCTGACGAATCCCATTATAGTTAATACGGTCTGCTGAACTCTGTGTATTTTAGTACTGCTAGTGTGAACTCAACGTCATTTAAAATGAAGTAAAAGAACAAAACAGAAATCTAAATCCAAATAATATTTGGAGTGATCAACCTTTGCCTTCAAAACAGCAGCAATTCTTCTTGGTGCACTTGCATACAACGGGGCAAATTCATTACTCTTTAAACTAGAAAGTTAATATTGAGGTGCACATTTGGTGCAAGGCCCTTTCTTGTGCCAAATATGTGCGTCAATACCCAATACATGGCCCCCGCCTCCATTGTGTGAATGTGAGTGGTGCAGGGATCAGAGAAGGCTGAGGCATCTGCGCCTCGGTCCGACAAAGGATAAATCATTAATAAACATTGCCCCTTTAATGACTAATTTACTTATATTACGAAAGATTGGGAATATTCTTAAAATGAAAAGACTGCTGTGAGATTTGCATTTCTTATATAGAAACATGTAGTAATCTACTTACCACTATTTTCTTAAAGTTCTATCACGGCAGTGCATGACATTTGGAAAATACTGTAGCTCGTCCTCTTGACTGTACAGCAGTTTCACCTGGTAAAGTATAAAGACAACTCTCAGCAAGTTGCTCAGAGTACATTTTCAAGCTTGAAATACAAATATCTAAAATAGCCAAACATTTTAAACAATTGTGACAACTCCATGCACTGCTCAGATAGGACTTGAAGAAAAAAGGAGCCATAGTTTGACTATAGCCTATAATATATGGCTAAAATAAAATAAATAAATAAACACTCAAACAACACAACCTAGAAGGTTGTGCGGCCCTTCAACAACACGATTTTGTAGGTAACTAGAGATAAGTGATTCAGTTCAGATTAAACCAGATACTGTGTGGTCTTTTCAAGGGAGGTGCAGCAAGAACCTAATAAACACCTCTACTTATTTTGCCTTCGCTCTCCTTTGCTCCCTCCCAGCATCCAATGGTGCCTCAATGTTCTCTTCTGGTCACCTGGCTGACATCATGGTCCCCCAGAGCAAGTGACATCAGCCAAGAGTCTGGAAGATGATAATGAAAGACTGCCAGACACTGCAAGAGATCCTAGGTGAAGTGAGACAAGGGAAGTAGAGTAGTTTGTGTTGCCATACCTCCCTCTATATTCTGGTGTCTGAAGAATGCTAAACAAGTTGTCCTGGATCGAAACAGGCAGGCAAACCCACAAATGTTCATCAAATGAACCTTGTGAAATTCAGTAATTTCTATGTAACCTTTTCTCTACCGTATTTACCTTGTTGCCTCGAGCAATAAACTATAGGGAGGCTGACAGGAATCAGCAAGCACCATTAGTGACTGAAAATTTCGCATAAATTAACCACCTAATTGGACTGCTGGTGGACACTCATTGAGGGCTCCAAAAAGGATTAATATTAAAACTATGTGAATAAATTTATACTGTATAATGAAGTTACCGACACTCTTGAACATTGAAATTATAACACTAAGAACAAGCCATAAAAGTAAACAAATGAAGAAAGTAGCAGGTGTCTGTAAATGATTCAAGCAATTGGTGCCATTCTGTGGCATGTAGGAGGGGCATAAAAGCCAGAGCTACTTCAAAAATTGGATCAATTGGTGTGGGATGATTGTGCAATGCCTCCTGTTTGTTGACATGTCTGATATCACCATTTGTCACAAACTGAGGGGGACAGAAGCTATGAACTGAGAAACCTGGGTGATCACTTCTGTAGATCTCTGTGTGCCTGGGCAGAAAGGTCAGTCCTGATCAACATTGCATGTCCTAGTGGTAGGGAAAATAATGATGGAATAACAGCAAGAGGTTTGCAGAGATGAACTTCTGCATGGATGGATCATCTGATTGGAAGAATGGCATGTAGTGATCCATTCTGGGATGAAAGTGGGATTGGATGCCACATCCCAAACTTAGGATGGCAAACAATGTCAACAGAAACAATGAATTGTAAGACATTAGGTTATGAGCCAGACATCCAGCTACAGGCATTGCATTGACCTCATGTACCTGCTCTTAAAGGATATTATGGCGCATATATAGATGACAAATGTGGCCTATCCTCTTCAGGGAGGAGTCCTGCTTTTGTCTTGATTGCAGCTATAGTCATCCATATAATAGCCATATTATTATTATTATTATTTATTTAATTTATATAGCACCATTAATTCCATGGTGCTTTACATTTGGGGGGTTACATACAATACACAGAATATACAGGTAGATATAATACTAACAATGACTGACTGGCACAGTGGGGTAGAGGGCCCTGCCCGTGAGGGCTTACAATCTATGAGGGAAGGGGGTAGAGACAGAAGGAGAGGGGGAGACTGTACAGATGGGGGTGCGGTGATAGTGTTATTGGAGGTTGTAGGCCTTCCTGAATAGGTGAGTCTTCAGCACCTTCTTGAATCCTGTGATTGTGGGGGTCAGTCTTATGTGTCGTGGTAAGGAGTTCCAGAGTATGGGGGATGCACGAGAGAAATCTTGGAGACGGTTGTGTGAGGAGCGGATGAGGGCAGAGCGGAGAAGGAGGTCATTGGAGGATCTGAGGTTACGTGTGGGCAGGTAGCGGGAGATGAGGTCACAGATATATGGAGGGGACAGGGTGTGGATGGCTTTGTATGTTAGTGTTAGTAGCTTGAACTCAATTCGCTGGGCTATTGGTAGCCAGTGGAGGGACTGGCAGAGGGGAGCAGCTGATGAGGATCGGGGGGGTGAGGTGGATTAAGCGAGCAGCGCAGTTTAGGGTGGACTGGAGGGGGGCGAGGGTGTTAGCTGGGAGTCCATGGAGAAGGGTGTTGCAGTAGTCTAGGCGGGAGATTATGAGGGCCTGGACGAGCATCTTGGTAGTTTCCTGGGTGAGGAAGGGGCGAATTCGGTGGATGTTCTTGAGTTGGAGGCGGCAGGAGGTGTTGAGGGCTTGAATATGTGGCTTGAAGGATAGTTCAGAGTCCAGGGTTACCCCAAGGCATCGGGCCTGTGGGACAGGGGTAATTGTGGTTCCATTAACTTTGATAGATGGGTCAGGTGGTGGGGCCATACAGGATGGGCTGAAGATGATAAACTCTGTTTTCTCCATGTTGAGTTTGAGAAAGCGGTAGGAGAGGAAAGGCTACGGCTGCTAAACAATCTGGAATTCTGGCCAGCAGGGAGGTAATGTCTGGTCCAGAGATGTAGATTTGGGTGTCGTCGGCATAGCAGTGGTACTGAAAGCCGTGAGATTCTATGAGTTGGCCCAGGCCAAGGGTGTAGATGGAGAACAGGAGGGGTCCTAGGACGGAGCCCTGGGGGACACCTACAGAGAGAGGGCGAGGTGAGGAGGTGGTGTGCGAGTGGGAGACGCTGAATGTGCGGTCGTTGAGGTATGAGGAGATCCAGGAATGGGCCAGGTCTGAAATACCAAGGGATGA
This sequence comes from Leptodactylus fuscus, assembly GCF_031893055.1. NCBI lineage: Eukaryota > Metazoa > Chordata > Amphibia > Anura > Leptodactylidae > Leptodactylus > Leptodactylus fuscus. The sequence continues at coordinate 105,647,708 of NC_134269.1, forward strand.
GAGAATTTCTAACAGGAGGGAGTGGTCAACTGTGTCAAAGGCAGAGGAGAGGTCGAGGAGGAGGACAGAATAATGGCGCTTGGCTTTGGCGGTTAGCAGGTCATTGGTGACTTTTGTTAGGGCAGTTTCAGTGGAGCCATAACCATTTAGTCTTCAGATCAGGTGCAATAGCTCAGCACTACATTATTTGGCCATTCCTTCAAAGTGTCCATTCTTCAACAACATCAGTCTAATCATTATACTATGAGCAACCAGTGTGGCCTAAGCATGCTGCCATGGCCTGTAGCGCCTCCCTTTGAGCACATCTAGGATGTCATTGGTGAGCAATTGCAAAAGGAACTCATTGTTCTATGTACTTTCTATAATTTCAATTCACTTTTATCAAGGAAACTTCAATCACCATCAAGGATAGTCAGTACGTCACATTCAGCTAAGCCACACTGAGGTAGGATATGGAACCTTGTTAAAGAGGACCTTTCATCTCTTGGGGCACATGCAGTGTAATATACCACTAGAAAGCTGACAGTGCGCTGAATTCAGAGCACTATCGGCTTTCATGTTCTGTGCCCCCGGTGAAGCGCTATCGGTGCTAGTACAGTAGCTCTTCACTGCCAGTAGTGAGTTTCTGACAGTCACTCAGGAACGCCCTTCCTCACAGCAGCATCTATAGTGCTGTACTAAGAGAGCGGGGGAGGAACGCCTCCCTCCCCACCTGATAGTACTCGTCCATAGATTCGTCATGGCTGGGCAGTGAGCAACGCCCCCTCTCCCAGTACAGTGCTATAGACGCTGCTGTGAGGAAGTGCATTCCTAACTGACTGTCAGAAATGCCCTCCTGACAGTGAAGAGCTATGGTCCTGGCACCGATAGCTCTTTACTGTGGGAACAGAACGGGAAAGCCTATAGTGCGCTGAATTCAACGCACTGTCGGCTTTCTAGCAGTGTATTACACCACATGTGCCCCAGGTGGTGAAAGGTCTTATTTGTAAAAATAGGCGATACCCATATCTGCTAGACTTTTATGGCATATTCTGTAGATATGCCATAAATGTGTTTTGTGGGAAAACCATTTAAATCCCATCTATATTGTTATTATAGTGTAAATGTTTGACCTTATCCTGCAACATGGTAAATAAAATGAATTTAAAAAAATAAAAAAGTAAGGTTAGGTTCTTGTTCTAATTTGAGCACTATATTTGGCGGGATAATTTGAAACATTCCTCTAGGCACATACCCCAAATTTACATAGTTTATTAGATAAAAACAAAAAATAAACACACACACACACACACACACACACACACACACGCACGCACCAGTCCATTAAATCTACCATATAATTGTACTGTGTTGATCTAGTGAAAGACAAACATACCCTAGGAGGTGGATGCCAATTGCTACCCATTATTGGAAAATCGTATCACCAAACATTTAGCACCCATAATTTTAAACACATAACATTTTGTTGAATGAAGGAAACCTGGTCCCTCTTGAACTTATTAAATACATCAACCATCACATGTGTGCTACTTTTGACATCTTATGATTTTATCTTCTCTGGGATAACATGTTTCAAGATAAGTTGCGATGTTTGTTTACACTTTATTAATTTATTAATTAATTGACTTGTATTCTGCATTTTTAATAGTTTTTCACTCTGCAGGCGGAGTTTTCCCTGAGCTACTGGGTGCAGACTATCAGCTATGATCGGTCTGTGTGTCTCCTACAGGTAGCACAGGAAGAAAACAGGAGATTCTGCTTCTAAAGTCTCTCACACTCATACAAGATGTTCTAGAGAAGTCCTGGGCAGTACGGACATAAACACTTATTAGTTAGCATCAGCCTCTGGGTACATAGACTTGAATTTTGAGCTGTCATTTAACTTCAGCGAGTTTCTGTCCATTTTGAGAGATTAAAGGCTCATTCACATCTGTGCCCAGGACTCCGTTATGCAGGTTTCAGTTTCCTGCACAAAACAGGGCAGGAGACGGAAACCTGCAGGCATACCATTCATTTGAATAGGTTTGAAAAGTGTCCGGCCGTGACCGCCGGTGAGCGTTTTATGCTCTCCGCGGTGAAACCGGGTATTTTTTAACCGGACACAGAGTCGGACATGCAGTACTCTGTGTCCGATTTTAAAAAAAAAAAACGGTTTTGCCACGGAGCTCAAAACGCTCACCAGCACTCACGGCCGTACTCGGCATGACAGGTTTCCGTATTCTGTCAGCAGAAGACTGAAACCTAATACGGAGTGCCCAGCGCTGGTGTGAACCCAGCGCAAGATTGATTCAGCAAAGGTTTCAGAGTAAGGGTGCATTCACACTACGGAACGCCGGCGTGTATCACAGCCGTACACGCCGGCGTTACAGCAGGGCTGCCGGACACTTCCCATTCATTTCTATGGGAGCCGGCATGCGAGCGATCCCCATAGAAATGAATGGAAAAAAGCAGTCCATTCATTTCTATGGGGAGCGCTCGCATGCCGGCTCCCATAGAAATGAATGGGAAGTGTCCGGCAGCCCTGCTGTAACGCCGGCGTGTACGGCTGTGATACACGCTGGTGTTCCGTAGTGTGAATGCACCCTAAATGTCAGTTTAGGAAGAAAAGCCGGAGGAAACAAAAGCCAGATAAGTGGGGAAAGAGGCATTTTCTCTTACAAAATATATTAAAAAGTTTCTGTACTATTGGTTTTAAAAAGTTAGTGTCACTTACATTTACTGGCCACAAATATTCATAAGTCTTTTTCAATGGCAGTTTTATCCAATATTTTACGATATAATACCTAACAGTAGCGGTTATTTTGTTATCTCAAGTGCATAACATTACTTTTATCCATAATAAACTTCATTGACCATTACTCCTACCAAGTTTCCCCAAAGCACTCTGAATATTAAAATTATGTGTTAGTATGATGGTGTTATTTTAACTTTATAAATCATTGAGTTACTCCAGGAGAGCATTTCTCTTCATATATTTTATCCACCACAAGGTTTAAAAATTTAGACACCTTTAGTTTCCAGCCTCAGTTTTCTACCCCCAGATTTTCTGTATATTGTCAACATGCAACCCTTAAATAATAGAAATAAGGGTCTATTTGTTGTACTCAGTTCTTCCAGAGCATTGCTGTCTGTCAACTGAACCCAGTGATTTGTCTAGTTTAGACTGCATATATACAGCAGTTTTTTTGTTTTGTTTTTAAATAATTCTTTATTTAACAAAGTTCAATGTACAAAAACAATGAACAATGTATAATAAAAACAAACAAAAAATTAAGCACCACCAATGGAAATTAGAGATATCTGGCAGTCCAGGAGGTAACAAGCCCAATTGATAAGCTGTAATAAGGCACCTAGAAAGAGACTCCAAGGACAACTGAAACAAAGACCTATCGTAAAGAGGAAGGGGAGGAAAGCAGAGATGGAAAGGGGAGGGGGGAGCGTGACAACCAGGTGAAGGAATGGGTTGTTAGAAGGAGGGGCCAAAAATGCAGGGAAAGAGGTAAAGAAAAAAAAAAAAAAAAAAGGCCGGGGGTGGGGGGCACTTCGGGTTATTTCAGGGAACCACCATTTCTCTCAACTAGGCCTACACAGTCCATCAGGTCCTCATATGGTCTTGATGGCTCTGCATGCTCTGAAACATAATCCATGGGGGCCAGGCAGGACTGAAAGTAGTGCGTATTTTTGAGGGGTGTAGGGATTGTCTTCCATTTTCTGAAGGTTTTCTACTTTTTGGATCCAATGCACCATCGTGGAAGGCATGGAAGATTTCCAGAAGATCGGTATGCAAGATCAAGCAGCATTCACAAAGTTTTTGAGGCTGGATTTTTGATAGGCTTATAGGGAGAGGTCAGAGACATGTAACAGGAAATGGTTGGGGGGTCATAATACCTCCTAATGTGTTCCTTCCCCCAATGCCTTGTGAAATAATGGTAGCTATCTGTTAAGTCTCGCTGGTTTGTTTTCCAATTAAACCGTTTTAGGCATCTGGAGAGTTCTGCAAAGGCAGCCAAGGTTAATTTTAAAGCTGGCTACTCTTTGGAAGTCTTTAAGCTCTCTGACTGGGGTTGGAAAAGAGGCTTATGGGGGAAGGGGGTCAGAGAGAGTAAAAAAAAAAAAAAAAAAAAAAAAAAAAAAAAAAAAAAAAATCGGTAGAGGGGAGGCAAAGAGGAGTGAATTGGGCATGGTGGATGACATTTATGACTTCAGTGGTATTAACTGTGGCCTCCTGATACATAACAAATCAAACATAACAAAAGGCCTGGGAGGAATGGTGCCAGTTGCATAGTCAATACCTTGAATACTTATGAATCATTATAGGCAGCAGAACCAAGAAGCTATGTAGGAGCTATGTAAGTGTTAAGTCACTAATAGTTACAGCCTGCAAAACACAAGAATGAACTGGAAAAAAAAACAAAAGTCTTTTTACAGTGCAAGGATACATAGCCAGCATTACTCCAATTGTCGTCTAAGTGTCACCACTGGTTGCCCATCATGGTGACCGAGACTAGGGATCAAAAGTCACCCCTGGGTTCATGCTAAATTGGAGTGGCAGCGCCAGTTTTGAGTCAAAGAGGCAGAGGTCAGAGAGTCCAAGGAATTTCACTAGGTCAAGAGAATGGAGAGCGAAGGATGATCCATTACGATGGACTATAAGGTAAAAGAGGTGACCTCACCGGTATGATGCTCCAGAATCTGAGAAGATTTGCAGGACTGGCTTAAGGAGACAACACATTGCCAGGGTGCAATGGAAAACATCTAGTAAAAGTTGAATCTGGGAACGTAGGAAGGCAATGGTTCCTCTCCTCCTTGCTCTCTTTAGGATCTCCTCTTTCTCCCTATATAAATGTATAGTATACAACAGTGTACATCATGGGATCGGAGGCTTCTGTGGATTCTGTCAATATTAATTTCCATGTCAATTGGATGGTCGATTAGCTTATTAAAGATGGAAGTGGCAAAAGAGTTGAAATCAGAGGCCAGTACTGATTCTGGGACTCCCGGAGTTTAATATTGTTTTGTCAGCCCTGTTATCCAGATCGTCTATTTGCAGGAGGAGAGCTCGATGGAGTGTTGAGGGACTCGCTACATAGCCTGATGCAGAATTTGACTCTTAACAGGAGGGAGTGGGTGCCATGATAACAGAGAGACCAGTGGAGAGGGCTGTGATGCTGGGCAGGAAGGGGGAAGGCCTGTTAGCCACTGGGGGAGAGATGCCAGCAGTGGTGTGCAGTGGAGAGCTAGGCGCTGGGACAGTCAGGCCGGCCATGGTTGGCGGGAGAGGGTGCCCAACTGATTCAGACATTCAGTCTGCATGTGGAATAGTGGTGCAATGATGGTAAGCACGGATGCGGCATGCTCCAGCACCAATTTGGAAGGTGTAGGGCTAAGTAGCAGTTCCTCGTTTGCCTGCCATGGCTCAATACATGAGTTGAAAGGTAGGCATGCCCAGGAGGGATCGCCAAGCAGGGGCTCTGTAGATAAGCTGCTTAATGCAGCCCTGCCTAGTACACACCTCCTGACAGACTATTTTCTATCCTTCTGTTTATCCCTCCTATCCTTATGTTGCTTAAGGGTTAAATTTGTAATGTCCCGGTACTGCTAGTCCAATTCCCTTTTATAGTCCTTGCAGACTGAGATGATATGGACATTTGCATATAAGGTAAAGCGTTTATTCCCCCTTCATTCCTTCATTTCTATTTTTCCAGAGCCAGCACACAGGGGATCTATATGCGCCATCTTGTGGATGTTTTTGTGTACTACTCTGCCTATATTTACCATTGCAATGTAATTTGAGCTGGCACTGTAAAGGGAGTGTCCATTATAATTAGGTGACCTCCAGGACCACTCAAGGGAGCTTGGCTGACCTGGAGGCGGAGCTGAGTGAACTTTTTGGTCTTTTGTCTTTGGTGTGGAGCTGAGCACATGGGAAGCGGTAAAAATGGCAGCTAAGTCTGCGGGAAATTGTAACAGAGACGTCTTTTCCTCTGTACCCAAGCTTCTTCTCAGAGAATACTTTCTTCTGAATCTCCAAGCAGAGATGTCTTTTCCTCTGCCTCCAAGATGTTCCTCAGGGAGTGTTTTCCTCTGAAACTACACGTCTCTACGGAGTAGGCCGTCCTGTTATCCATACATCTGGGAACTCCACACGTATCTCTCTATTCAAGTAAGTCTTTGGGACAAATCTATATTTAAGGAGCCCATAGCTAGTCCGACGGAAATCGAGGGTCCCCCGCCGTCGACAACTTGTATCTCCTCTTCTATATACGTGTACCCAGCTTTGTTGAGGTCTAACCCCCTGGATACAGGCCATCCTTACAAGTATATACAAGTTTAACTTCCGTCCGCCGATGAGCTGAATACATACGCGATTAAAGCAGGAGCTGTGAGATCAGCTCCTGTTTTAAAGCTCCGGCCCGGCTTGCGTGTGTAGACGCGATGACGTCATCATATCGCGCCTACACACGCAAGCCGGGCCGGAGCTAAGCAGTAGCTGAGGTCACAGCTCCTGCTTTAATCGCGTATGTGACTGGAGAGAGGAGCGTGGGGGGAACGATGGAAGGTGAGTGATAGAAGGTGAGTGTAAGTGTTTGTTTTGTATTAAATATTAAGGTGGAACATAATGAAGGGGGCCCATGAAACTGGGGGGCAAATGAAGGGAAGGGGAGGAACGGCATGACACTGGGGAAGATGAAGGGGGTGGGGAGAGAATGGCATGAAACTGGGGACAGAGATGGAGGGGGCCCAATGAAACTGGGGGGCAAATGAAGTGGAGGGGGGGAACGGCATGACACTGGTCCTCTATAAAAGACAGATATATATCCCATTAAGCTTTTTGAAAAATGTGCTGCTGCATTTTGTTTAATACGATTTTTTTTACTCTTTTGTTAGTATATTGCATAACTTTACATTTTTTAAACTACCTAATGGTGTGAAGTTGGGCATCATTTTATATAAACTAGTGCTTTGTTCTTGGAAAAACAAAAAGAAAGATTGGCCTTGAATAGATGAAGACCTTGGATTGTTTCCAGCTCCATACATTGCAAAGGTAGTAGTTACATGAGCCAAAGAAGCAGTAGTCACATGTCTGTATTTTGATAATCACAGACAACACTACACCATGCTATTTCGCGGGTCATATACAGTCTGTGGTTGTTATTTTTAAAAACAATTCATGTACTTTCAATGTCTCAGGGTCTATAAATAAAAAAATAAAAAAACAGACCCACAGGCAGTGAAAAGAGAAACAGATGTCTGAATAAAAGCATTGAAATTAATTAATTCATATATACGCTGTCCATCAAAAACGCAGACAACATCGGTACATAAATTGGGGATATGTGAATAAGGCTTAAGTTGTGTGATGTCAACTGCTATCTCCCAAGAGTTCTTATTCACATGGTAACCATTATTACAAAGCTCCATTTATATAAATATAAAAAAGTTAAGTGTAATAATATGGTAATACAAACAAGTTTTTGTTTCTTTTAAATCTTATAAAAAGTTTTGAAGATACCGTGATTGTATTGGGAAAGTCACTATGAATACTGTACAAACCACACACTAGAAAAAAAATGAAATAGGGCAACTGCATTTCCTTTCCCTGAAATCCACCCCATTCTAAATTTTATTCCTGCTTCCTAGAACATTATTCAGGATATTAAATGGTTCCATTATGAAATACAATTTGTTACGCAAAATATAAGCCTTCACATGGCTCTGTAAACGGAAGAAAAAAAAAGTTATGGCTTTTAGAAGTCGAGGAGTAAAAAGTTAAAATGCAAATGTGAAAAAGGATTTGGTACACTATAAATTAATACAACAGTAACAAATGGGCAAACAAGTTTTACTTATACGGCATAAAAAGTTAATCCCTTGCATATGAAGGGCAAAAAATCCTCAGATTTATTGATATGAGATTGAACTGAATGATTCTAGTACAATGCATCCAACAAATAGCAGTAATGACTGCGGTAATAAAGATCATGATAACAGAACCGTACACGTGTGAACAACCTTTACAGCACAGGACACAGACTAAAAATAATGCAACTGTTAATATTCTATTCCAAATATCAAACTGCATCTCTTACCTTGGTTACTGTGAGTGGGAAGCGACAGCTGGAGGACAATAAAGATCTTGAGCAACACAGCACTGAGAGTTGTGGCCATCAGACACAGCAGCGCCCTTGGTTTGTAGCCTGAGGCGTTCTGCAGTGGGCTAGCCACTATGGACTACACAGCTACACATGTATGCCTTTCTTTGCTGACTGCTGGTAGACCTTCTGGAGAGAAGGCATGTCTTACCGCCCTGCAAGCCATGGAGTCTCTAGCAGAGCGTTTTTACGTGGGCTGTGGAATTCCTACTTTCACTTTCAGTTATAATAGGCAGCTGTGTACAACATGACGTCACACAGCAGATACGCCTCTTGGGACAGACTACTCTGATAATATTACACTTCACAGTGGATATTACTCTTTAGTGTTGAAGGCCATGATAGACACAAACAGGTTCAGAAGTGTTTTACTGCTCAATAGCAGAATGCAGCCAATGACAGTCTGTAATCCACTAAGGCTGCATGTTAGTGGAGCTGCTGCTGCCAATGACTGCAGGATTATACTGAATATAATAATTATTTTATTGATATAGCGCATGCATAGTCTGCAATATATTGCTTTCAGTCACATGACTATGGTAGAATGCACCCATCCTCAATTGCTGAGTATTTTCTATGAGGCTGTGGTTACAGACCGCTTTTTGCTGAAGGACTGTCTGCAGTATATAATTGTAGTAATGCCTATCACATGTAACTACACAGCTCACCTGTATGATAACCACCAGTAAACTGAAAACCTTGGTTTAGGGCTAGTTCACATTAGTGTTCCGCTTCCGTCCGGAAGGAGTCCGCATGAAGCTTCCCCCCCAAAATGGAATGCTGACGCAACTGCAAGCGCTGTGCAGTTAGACACACGGACCCTATATAGAACACAAACATGGAATGGGGGTAGTACAACGTAACAAATAAACATATAATACCCCTATGTATGGTCAATTTGTATCCACATAGTCAAATCCTACTAGATATATAAACAAAGAAAATGGATTGACCACTACTCAAATTATATGAAAATATTCAAATTTTATTAAATACAAAAATAACAAGACAATTTAAGGGTGCATTCACACTACGGAATGCCAGCGTGTATCAGAGCAGTCCATTCATTTCTATGGGGAGTGCTCGCATGCCGGCTCCCATAGAAATGAATGGGAAGTGTCCGGCAGCCCTGCTGTAACGCCGGCATGTACGGCTCTGATACACGCTGGCATTCCGTAGTGTGAATGCACCCTAAAAGGTGATAGATAATTTACCATCAGGCAAGAGCAACATCATCACGCAGGCACAATAATTAAGTTCTAACCTGTAGATACATATGAAATATTCTAGCAGAAAACCATATGCAGTAAACTCCTCACAAGTCAATAACCCAAGCAAATGGTTGTGAACAATGTTAGAATGACCAAACATGTATTACCACCTTAGATCAACATTAGATGTCCAACATAATAATGCATCATCCAAGTAAGAATGTACATATAACATCAGTCTGCACATCTGAAGTGTCATATATTTGAAACATATAAACATAAAGTGTCAAGCCAGCTCTAGTCAAATATCAACGTGTGCAAAGGTAAGTAATAGAGAAGCATGTATGACAATAACAGTGCAACAACCATATAGTAGACAAACTGAAAGGTCTCCACTTGAGAAAAGAGTAAATTCTCAAGTAAAGAACACTGGGTTCTACTAAACATAGCATACCCATTTAGGTAGACAAGGGGAGAAACCTGACCGCGTGGTGATGGCGCCCGTCCCCGACGCGCGTTTCAGCGTATGTGCCTTCTTCCTGGGGGAAAACCCAGGAAAACCCAGTGCCACGCACTGCCCACACGAATCTCGTGCGTGCAGTGCGTGGCAAGCACATGGATCCCATTATAGTCTATGGGGTCCGTGTGCTTAACTGCACAGCGCTTACAGTTGCGTCAGTATTCCGTTAGGGGGGGGGGGGGGGCTCATGCGGACTCCTTCCAGACGGAAGCCGAACGCTAATGTGAACCAGGCATTACTAGCATAGAAGAAATTTGTTACTCATGCCTGCAATTAAAAATTGCACGCAACTCTTAAGGGTGGGTCCACATAATACAGTTTTGCAAAAAAAAAAAAAAAACTGTTTTAAAAATCACATGCAGTCTGAACCCAGCCAAAGTAAGAAAGCACCATGTTACCCTAGCTTTACACGTTGCTTATTTTTCATTAACAATTGTACACAGCTATGGGAGCCGCCCTGACAAAGTTCTACTTCCCGTCACATGAAAATTGTATGAGTTGCTGGGTCCTAGAAGACCCAGATCAGCTCTGTATCATAGCTTAGGAGGCTGCCTTCCTCCTGTATAATTGGGGCTAAGGCATGAGTCCCAGTTAGGGTCCATTCACACAGAGTTTTTTGGCGAGGATTTTGACAAGGAAAAAATCTGCTTCAGGAATTAGGAAATGTTTTTTTCTTCCAGTACAGTGTATGGACCTTGAAAAAACTGCTAGCGGTTTTTCCACCCGGTTTTTGCCAATACTACGTGGATTTTCCACCTCCCATTGACTGCGTTGGTTTTTACAGGCGGAATCTGCCCGAAGGAAGCTTTTTTCCGTTAGCTGAAAACTGTCAGTGTAGGCTGAGGGACTGCGGCTTACACTGACAGAAGATTGCACTTCAGCCCTGACGCAGGTACGATGCCGTCATTCATCAAGTATTGCTTTGTGGTGAAAGGAGGTCACCTGGCTGCTCTGCGAGGGAGTGCAGGTGATGCTTGGTTCACACATCAGTCATTTGAATTCAGTTTTACACTTTGGACTGATGCACATACTGATTGCATACTGACAACTTTTTATGCTGATAGCAAACGCTGTCCGTCCCCTAGAGGACAGATAAGGGGATTAAAAGTAGCAACTGTAAACAGAGTAGAGATAATGATATATAATAAATGTCCTTATCTCATATAATAAATGTCCCTATGTCCTCCTTATCTCTACTCTGTTTACAATTTTCTACTTTTAATCCCCTTACAATCAGTATGTGCATCAGTCCGTTTTAAAGTGTCAAACTGAATTCAAACTGACATATTTTACCAAACTTCAGTCCAATCTTTCCAACTACATTTGGGAGGGTAAAAGATCCAGGGTCTGACTTAAGGTGATGACACGCCCTTGGTCCCATGGGGGTGCGGGTGTCCCAGATGTTAAAAAATATTATATGGCGTCTGTCCTAGATCAACTTAGGGTCGGGTGGGATGAGACTTCTAAATGGCGCTGGGCCGAAATTGAGGAATGCCTTCTGGATGCCCCGCTTATGAGTATTTTATGCCCTAAGGATTCAAGTCTGCCCGTCACTTCCCCTCCCTTAGGGTGCATTCACACTGAGTAAACGCTAGCTTATTCTGAACGTAAAACACGTTCAGAATAAGCGGCGTCTAAAGCAGCTCCATTCATTTCTATGGGAGCGGGGATACGAGCGCTCCCCATAGAAATGAATGGGCTGCTTCTTTCACTCCGTGCAGTCCCATTGAAGTGAATGGGGAGTGCCGGCGTATACGGCAAGCTCTGCTCATGCCGGAGCGTACACGCCAGCACTCCCCATTCACTTCAATGGGACTGCACGGAGTGAAAGAAGCAGCCCATTCATTTCTATGGGGAGCGCTCGTATCCCCGCTCCCATAGAAATGAATGGAGCTGCTTTAGACGCCGCTTATTCTGAACGTGTTTTACGTTCAGAATAAGCTAGCGTTTACTCAGTGTGAATGCACCCTTATTGAGTATTAGGGCCACGGTGTCCGCTTGGCGTTATTTTTTGTCATACACTTCCAGAGAAGACCTGGTCCCTTTATCAAAGCTACCCATACTATATTTAACCTCTTTTCTTCCCCAGCTGCGACTCCGTGGTTGGGTCTCTAGGGGTCTCTATAGAGTGACACAGCTGTTTACGGACGACGGGTTTAAATCGTTCTCCATGTTACAGGAAGAGTTCCAGCTCCCTAAAACGGATTTCTTTAAATTTTTGCAGTTGCGTCATTTTTTTCAATCCTACGAACCCTCTAGATTGACCTTTCCCAGGCTAGCCTTAAAGCTGTGGAATAGGTCCGCGCCTGTTAGAGGTGGGTTATCTGTGTTTTATGGCTTTTTCTCTGTTCCCCCGGAGCGGGTCAAGCCTCTTCACCTGCTTCGTTGGGAGACGGATCTTGCCAGAACCATCCCTCTGTCTGACTGGTATACGGCAGCTGGGTTTGTTAAACGTGTATCTAAGGGGGCTGCACATTGAGAAACGGCTTTGAAAATTATGCTGAGGTGGTATAGGACTCCGACCCAGTTGGCGCATATTGATCCTTCTTGTTCTAGACTCTGCTGGAGGGGATGTGGCCAAGTAGGTTCATTCTTGCATTTGTGGTGGGACTGCCCTCCGGTACAAACCTTCTGGATAGCGGTATTTCATTTCATGTCCGCCATAGCTGGTTTTGATATCAGTCCCTCTCCTGGTCTCGCCCTTTGTTTCTTAGATATTGGTAGTTTCCCCTCAGAGATGCAGGTCGTCCTGGGTCAGATCGTGCTCGCAGCTCGGGCCATGATCGCTCGCCAGTGGAAGTCCGCTCTTTGTTTGACCTTAGCTGAACTATTTCATCATGTGAACTTGGCATGTACCTTGGAACGTTTGTTGTCTAACAAAAACCATACTTACGCCAAGTTTCGATCCCAGTGGTCTCTCTGGATTTCGTATGTGGAGTCTAATAAGGGTGTTCTATCTCCTCGGCCTCAGGCCGCCCCCAGGGGGTCCCCTTGATTACTATTTACCCTCTATGTTATTATCCCAGGTGGCTTTATTTTATTTTATTTTATCGTGTTCAATTTTTCGGATGTATTTTGTGCTTTTCTGGTATTGTATTCAGGTATGTGGTTATGTTGTTTATGTCATTGTTTGGTTTTCTTGTTCTTTTCTGTTCCTATTCCGTCTCCCCTATTTCTCTTTTTCTTGTTTCTTTCCTGTTCCCTTCTGGTTGTGTTCCCCTTTTCATTCCCTTCTTGTGTTCTTGTTGAATTGGTGTCTTTATAGCGTCTGTGTATCTGGTCCTTTGGTCTTTGTATGTTCGGTCATGTTTGTGTCATTCATGTATTTGAGCTATAGCCCGGAGTTCCAGCTTGCGATTCCTATTCTACTGCTTGGACGTATGCCGATTCTTCTTATGTTTGTAATTGCTTTTTTATTGTATTGTAAAAGTTTTCTTCTTTTCAATAAAAATCATATTTAAAATAAATAACACACTGATGTGTGAACCAAGCCTAAGTTCAGGAGCATATTATACTGTGTGCAAGTTTTTACCTTTAAGTACAAAGTAGTTTTGTATCATTGAAAGTCCTGTAAATCCCCCAAATTTTGTCTGACTGTCTGGGAGGCATCCATCAATACACGGACTGCACAATAGACAAGGCCTATTCAGTTACCCATGCTGCTGCACCTATGCAAAGAACAATTATTCGCTGACATACAAGCCTTTACTAATGTCAGCCTTTAAAATGTGGCAGGTTCTTTACAGTATGAAAAGTTTAGACCTCTAAATTTCACTACACATGACCCTCATAAGCAATACAACATTTGAATTGGGTCAGGCGCAAAAGACATTATATAATGGGTATGAGATGGGTATTCAGCAAATCCTACAACTGGTAAATCATTACTAGAAAAAGGCATCGTTTGAAGAGCTAAGGAAGCAATACCCCATAGTGTTCATTCCTCTCAACATACTTACAGGTCTGTAGCTACGTGGCCAGTGTCCTTCCCAGACTACCCTCTGTGGACGAGAATATCTTGCATTGAGTATTCCTGGACTGCTGGGACCTATATAACCTTTAAACCATAAATAAATAACAAAACACGCCCCTTACCGCAAATTGGACGGACACCGTCATATTTGGTTAGTGGGATTGGCCACAGCTTTATTTAAAGTTATATTAACACTTAGGGTAAATAATCAAAAACTTTTAACTTGAAATTCAACAAATGCATTTATCCATGTCCCTATCGACCATGTTCTTCGTCATTATGGCAACCGCTGACCACCAGCTGACATGTAGACCACTTGTGTACCTTCATGGAATATGGACCAAGCCCCGCCTGCTGTGACAACTGAAAAGAAAGAAGACAAACAACAGAAAAACAAAGAAAGAACACACAAAAGACAAAGAAAAAAGACAAAGAAAAAAAACGTAGGGGCAGGGTGGGCAAGAGTGCTTTCAGCCTATTGCAGACCAAAGGTCTGGAGCCCTATACACGTGCCCCTAAATATATAATATACCAAAACTGATACATTACTTGGTAACGGAGGCAGGCTTAGCTTTGAAAAATAACTATACCCTGGCAACTATGCATCCAGACCTGGCCCAGCAGTCCTAGCCCTTTTCCCTATGCGATGCAAGTGGCGACATGACTGCTGGGACCTATTTAACCTTTAAACCCCACCCCTTACCGCAAATTGGATGGACACCGTTATAATTGGTTAGTGGGATTGGCCACAGCTTTATTTAAAGTTATATTAACACTTAAGGTAAATATTCAACCGACTTTTAACTTGAAAGTCAACAAATGCATTTATCCATGTCCCTATCGACCATGATCTTCGTCGTTATGGCAACCACTGACCACGAGCTGACATGTAGACCACTTGTATACCTTCATGGGACACGGACCAAGCCCTGCCAAGGAGGGGGCAGTGTACCCCCCTACACCTAACCCCGACCAACTCCACCCGCCAACACCAAAGCACGCTCCAGACCATCCCGGAGACCAGACAAAAACACATCCAGACCAATGGGATTCAAGTGAACCCCATCATGAAGAAGAAGGTCCCTGTTGTCCCCTTCTAATTCAGTATGCCTGATTGTTACACCTCCCAAGGACTTGACAAATCTGGACACTCTGACATTCAAGACACGTCTAGCCCGCTCGATGGCCGCAGGCACAAGGGCGCCTTGCCACCGCACCCGGGGGACCATCTCAGACCATACCACAACCACTCTGCTGAAAAACTCGGGGAAACGGGAGAAGTCCTGTTTTATGATGGATATAAGGTCCGCAAGCTTGACCTTGCCAAGGTCATTACCCCCGGCGTGGATCAACAAGACAACAGTGTCAGTGACTGACCTGCTAAACTTCGCCATCTCGGCTAAGACACGATTACACCTCAATCCTCTGATACCGAGCCAATGCACATCCATGCCGGAGAAACCCAGAGACACACCTCCCGGGCGCACAGCCACTCTCTTCTCTGCCCAAAAGATGTTGGAATGCCTGAGAATCCAAACCGACACCGGCGGAGAACCTAAAAAGAAACAAAACGGAACAGGAACAACAACAATAATAATCAACACGTGAGCAAATCTGGGTGGATATATGAGCGGTAGCTATCCGACTTCCAACGCCCAAAACGTTTTACCCCGTCCTCACTGAAGCCATCCGCATCAGCAGTAGTCGCCGCTCCTATCCTGAAGGAATACGTATCAAAGTTTCGGGGTTCCAAACCCAGATTCACTAAACACATACGGAAAACAGAGGTGAATTGGTATGGAGTTAGAGGGAGACCTGACTCATGATGCAGAAAAGGGATACCTGTCAGATGGGAACGGACAAACTCACCAACAACCTTAATCGGACAAAAGGGGGAATCAGTGGAGCGGACAGACAACCACGACCTACGGCCATATACAGTACATCGGTTTTAGATTTGCGCATGCAAACTCTAATTTCAGTCTCCGACCACAACACATCATGCTCCCCCAGACCACCCCCCAACCTAACACTCGCCGGAACTAACTCACAAATGTGCAGCATGCAGAAAAAGGCTAGAGAGAAAGCCGAGCGAAACAAACAAGCCTCACTCTCTATCGAACACACCACAGGTAACACAAACATCAACCATTCCAGCAGCGAAAATGACACAGGGCGATGCAGGTCCCTACGCAGACTACCCTTCTTCCAGCCTTTCAGGATCTGAGGAACAACAAAAGACTTAGTCACATCTGTACGACCACACAACTTCAGCATAAAGGCTACCCCCGACAAGTCTGCGGGTGCTCTTCCGCCAGAGCAGGACAACCAAGTCTCCCAAGCCTTGGAATGCCGTCTCCAAGTAGCCGGCGCTACAGACTGCTGTAGAAGGGCCCTCAACTCCTCTCTATCAGGTCCCACAAGAAAGCTGGACAAGGATAGCTGGATGAAGAGATCTGAACAGCTGAAATTGGGAGCGAGACAAAGCTTCAGCAACAGTATTGTCCATGCTCAGAACATGCCTAGCGCGGAACCATATACTCACTTGCAAGCAGCGCAAAACCAGGTGACGCAACAATGACAGAACCTCCAGAGAGGAGGAAGACTAGCTATTATCAGCCTGCACTACAGACATATTATCCGTCCAAAAACAAACCCTACTATTGTTAAAATGCTGGCCCCACAATTCCACTGCCACCACAACAGGAAAGAGCTCTAAAAGGGCTAAATTCTTAACTAATCCCGCATGTATCCACTCCACAGGCCAACTAGCCCTACACCAGGAATTACCAAAGATAGCCCCAAAACCATCACTACCGGCAGCATCAGTATGCAGAGACCACTCGGTACTAGACATTTCCGCAGATTTGCAAACTGCCTTCCCATTAAAAGAGGACAAGAAACACTGCCAGACCCGAAGATCCTCCCGCAGCGTCCTCATGACCATGATGAAATGGTGCAGAAGCAGTACACCCCTAGTGGCAATAGAAATACGCCTGCAAAAAACCCGTCCCATAGGGATGACCTTGCAGGCGAAATTCAACAAACCAAGGAGAGTCTGCATCTAATGCAGCGTGACCTTCCTAGCCTGAATCACATAATCAAACAAGTCAGTGGACCCACAGTCTTTTCCGCGGACAGGGGAACCCCTAAGCGCTCCATCAAGATCCTAAAAGTACGCAAGACATAACTACAAACTGTGGAATCCGCCGGGCCTACAATAAAAAAGTCATCCAAATAGTGCAGGATCGCCTGATGGCCTGTCTCAAAACAAACGATCCACTCTAAAAACGTACTAAACACCTCAAAATAAAAACACGAAATGGAACACCCCATTGGCAAACACATGTCGACGAAAAACTTTCCGTCTAATGCACAGCCAAGGAGGTGAAAACAATCCGCATATATCGGCAATAAACGAAATGCCAATTCGATATCAGATTTGGCCAAAGAGCACCCGGACCTGCCCGGCAAACCGCATCAACCTCCCTATCAAAAGAGGTGTAGGAAACTGCTGTCACCTCCTTTGATATGCCGTCGTTGACAGACTCCCCCCTGGGATAGGACAAGTGATGGATCAAACGAAACTTCCCAGACTCTTTTTTGGGAACCAAACCCAAGGGCGACACACGCAAATTGGGGTAAGGCAGCTCGTCAAAAGGACCAGCCATCCTCCCCAATTCGACCTCCTTCATCACCTTGTCCCAAGCCAGGGCAGGGTCGTCAATGACCGATTTCAAATTACCTGAAATTACATCAACTGGGGACTCAACAAAAGGGATAACAAATCCTGCACTAAACCCATCCTCAATTAGCCTTGCTTCCCATTTCCGCGGATATAACTCTAGCCACGGATGAAGCAGGTCCCCTCACCGGCGTTCTCAACGCCGCCGGTAGCACCCACTCTAACCTGCTGCTGCTTTCCCTTCCTGGAGCACTTACGTGCTGGATGGGTCCCCCTGCAAATTGAGCAGTCATGCCTAAACTTGCAGGAGGAAAAGAACCTACAGTGGCCCTCGTTATAGAGCCAACAAGAGCCGGTAGGTCTGTGGGGACCTGAGGATGGAGAGGGAGCTGCTCCCCCTGCGCTAACTGGAAAAGGCTGCTGGGGCCTCTGTGACAGGATGAGCTGAGACCAGACATCCAAGGCCTTAGTCGCCCAGCCAACAGCCGGGGTCAGAGCCATGCGATGCCTGAACTCCTCGTCATAACGCCACCAAGCCGTACCTCCATGCAGCTTGTGGGTGCTATAAATGGTGTCCAAGTAAACAAAAAGTTCTGTACCCCTAGAAGGACAATGCTGGCAAATAATGTGTGCCAGCACTGAAAATGCCTGACTCCAGTTGCCGATTGGCACCACGTTTAAAGGTCTGTTCCTTGTCGACTGTTATATGTTCAGGAGACAGAAGGGACCAAATATCAACATACTGTATTCCCCTTTAACTATTTTTTCCCTGGTCTCCCCCGGCACATGTGTGCCCAATGGGGCGACCCCACAAAAAATAAAATCCCTAAACGCTAAACCTTGCAAGGGAACCGCAGGGGAAGGGAACCACCCAACGCTCCGGCCCCTAGGGACAGAGTAGTAGATCTGTTTTCTACCTGAGCAAGCGCTCGCCTAAGGACTGCAGCAAAATCTTTGCCAGGGAGCGGGTTACAAAGGGCAGCCCAAGAGATTAAGCAATCCAACTCCCCGGCTCTTGTGCTCTCGGTATCCAGCCCCGACACTGTAGGTGGAGGGACATCAGCTGGCGGGTCGTCCAAGGGGCGCTGATCCGCTCCTGGAGTAACCGCAGTGCGGTTATGGGACACCGAGCGATGGCGATTAACAACTGAAGAAGGCCTGGACTCATGGCGGGGTGAAGATTTGTTGCCATGATGAAAAGACGTCCGAGATGATAAGCGCGGTTGACCAGCCGCTCTGGAGGAGTGCTGGCTAGAAGACCTGGAGGGTGCTCGGTGTCTACAGTGCCGACGACAACAGCAGTGGACCCTGCGAGGGGAACGTCGGGACCGTTGTTCCCCCCGACTGCAACAATGGTGGCGGTGATGACAACTCCGACCTGAAGAAGAAGAAGAATCCGACAAGTATGACGTCCTAGAGGAACGAGGTGACAGCACCGGGGAACCCCTAGCCCGGCGACCCGCCCTCCTACCACCAGACCTGAAGTCAGAAGACCTGTGGGTTACATATGAAGACCCCCGTGACCAGTCCCCATGACGGCCCCCAGAACAGCCGTACCCATCAGAGACCACGGAGGACCAATGAGAGGAAATGGAGGGATCCTGAGTAGCGGACACTGCACCGCTACCAGCGGCCCTATTAGAGCGGTTCACAGAAACCTGGCCTGGCGTGACATGGCTGAAAAGTGATGCACTTATGGCCTGTGAAGCTGGAGATGGGACATCCCTATTACCGCCTAATGGGACCAGACCACCTTCCCCTTCAATTAAAGGAGCTATCCTTGCATCTGCCCCACCCCCACCCACAACCTCCTTGATAAATGGCTAATCGTTATGTGACTCCTCTCTAAAGTCCCCTCCCCCTTGGGCGCCCTAATGGCATCCGCAGCTGGGCAAGCCTGAATCTCCCCCTCCCACCTCCCCCTGGATGACAGACAAAATGGAGCTCTGTGCTGGGAGTGGGGGGTCGAACCCACCCACCCCAGGTGCAAGGCGCTCACTGCTGATCAGCTCCGTGTCCCAACAAAACTGACCTCCCGCTCCGACGGGATGCCCAGCGGCCATCTTGGGCGTGTGGTGAGCCGCGTGCTCTTCCCAGCAGTCGCGTGCCGGCTGCCGCAAGCCGGCCTGCCTTCTCCAGGCAAGGCAGCCCCGCTCCGGCCTACAGACCAGCTCACATGCCCAGCCGACGACTGCTCTGCTCCGGAAGCCCCTGGCACCTTCCTCTTCGTCCCCCGAGCCAGGGGACTAGGGCTAAGCCGCAGGGGAGGTCTGCTGATACGATGAGGCCTATGAGAGGCCCAACCATCCGCCTCCTGTCTGCCTTCATCTTCCGGTGCCCTCCTGAGTAAGTCCTCGATCCAACGCAGACCTCCAGCCTTAATACTGTCAAGGATCTGCCTCTCCAAGTTCACCATGATGCGGTCTTCAGAGAGCTGTGCTTTCAAGGTATTGCAGACCAAAGGTATGGAGCCCTATCCACATGCCTCTAAATATATAATATACCAAAACTGATACATTACTTGGTAACAGGGGCAGGCTTAGCTTTGAAAAATAACTATACCCTGGCAACTGTGCAGCCAGACCTGGCCCAGCAGTCCTAGCCCTTTTCCCTATGCGGTGCAAGGGCGACATTACTCAGGAGGCTATATTTCCGAATTATTTGAACTAGCTTATGAGCAAAAGCTGTTTGCCTTGGCAGTCTAGACTAGATTAATTCCCTCCTTAGATGTATATACACTGCTGAAAGCCCTAAAGTACACTTATAGAACACTCCTGTCAACAAGATGATAATCTGTATCCTACATAGGTCTTACATTTTCTCTGTCTATGTGTAGTCAGGTGGGTGTTCATATGTAACATTGTTTGTGGATCTGCTTCTCCATTTAAAAATTCTGGAAACTGGCCAGAAACTACAGTACATTGTAGCCAATCTTAGTACTTCTTTGAGGACTGGGAGAGTTTCAAGTAGATCTTACCCAGTAGAATACAGGATACAAATACAGACAGCACTTCAGCCTGACCATTTTGTATTTAGGAGATAAGGAGGAACTGGTTGGGGATGGGTCTAAGACCACATTTTCCTTCCTTTTTTCCGTCAGAACAGAAGGTAGGGCCCGCTGGCACCATACCTCTGACAGCAGATGAAGCAGAGTCTCTATGATTGCAGGTGTTATGATTGTATTTTCTATTTATTTTTTTTCTCTATGGTTGTATATATTGTTGTTCTTTCCTTCTTGCTGATCCTACTAATATTATAAGGGGGTGTTCACACTACCGTTGGTGTCCGACTGCAGTGTCCATTGCTACTGTCCGTTCAAGATTTTAGCAACGGACACTAGCTGTGTCCGTTACAATTTCCATTCATTTCAATGGGATTTCATCTGTTGTCCGTTTGTGTCCGTTTGTGTCCTTAAGGGTCCGTTAACAACCATGTCCGTTTTTTCAAGCGAACAGAGAAATCACACATGCAGGATTTTTTTGTCCGTTTGAAAAAAACGGACAGAAAGTGTCTGTTTTTTATTTAACATTGAGGTCTATGGGCAACGGACATATAACGGACAGTAACTGATGGCCATCAGTTACAGTCCGTTATTTTCTGTCCGTTTATTTTCTGCACATGCTCAGAAAGCATAAACAGCAAAAAGAAAAAAACAGACAGTATAAAAAACGGACACTAACTGATGCTAATGTGTCCGTTTTTTTTAACTGATCCATTAAATGGATCAGTTAAAAAAACGGAACATTAACATCAGTTAGCATCAGTTAGTGTCCATTATGATAGGTGTCTGTTTTTTTTCTTTTAAACGGACACCTTCATAACGGACACCAACGGTAGTGTGAACGCCCCCTAAGTGTGAAAGTTTGTGTGTTTGGATGCTTGGGAGTTTGGATGTTTGTTCCTCAATCACGCTAAAACGCCTGGACGGATTTGCGTGCAATTTTCCACAAACATAGTTTTCCCTTAGGATTGAGTCACAGGCTACTTTTGGTGCCACTAAACAACATGGCTTCCTAGCAGGAGACTCACAAAAGCAAGACTCCTAGCCCCAGCTATAGACTCACACACACTGCCTGGCATTTCCTGCCTCAACCTGCCTGCACACTCCTTACTGTCACCTCAGGAGTAGCCCTCACTCTACTCACTCACATTTACATATAGCTTTCCACTATATAACACATCACATTGTCTGTATCACTACATACACAATACAACACATCACATTGTCTGTATCACTACATACACAATATAACACATCACATTGTCTGTATCACTACATACACAATACAACACATCACATTGTCTGTATCACTACATACACAATACAACACATCACATTGTCTGTATCACTACATACACAATACAACACATCACATTGTCTGTATCACGACATACACAATACAACACATCACATTGTCTGTATCACGACATACACAATACAACACATCACATTGTCTCTACCACGACATACACAATACAACACATCACATTGTCTGTATCACTACATACACAATATAACACATCACATCACATTTGCTAGCCCACCAAACTTTTTAAAGCACTTTTACAGTTTCACACGTCTGTGTCCGCCCAATTCTCAAATCACCGCAGACGAAGTCGCGGGTAAAAGCTAGTATAGCATATTTGTGAAATATATATTTTATTGTATTCTACAAAATGATTCTTTTTCACTTTTACCATCTTTGATCTCATCCCAAATGTGGCATTACTGTGTCAATAGTTTTTTAATGGTACGTATTGTATAACCTAATAAAAACTGTTTGAAAAAATTCACTGTATTAGAAAGAATATGCTGTACACAGCCACCAAATAATACATATAACATGATAGGCAAGAGGCATTAGTCAGAAACATCCCCAGTAGAAAATATGAAGAATTGGAGTACAGATCACAAGTAAGCAGTATGTACTGACATACATGTAGTAAGCTGATACAGGTATAAAATTATAATAATAATAACTTTATTTATATAACGCCAACATATTCCGAAGCAATTTACAAGTCAGAGAGTACATGAAAAGACAGTATTCAACATTACAATGTGACAAATAAATTAATGTATCAAATAACAGGAGTGAGGGCCCTGCTTCACATTCTATGAGGAAATAGGGAGCCACAAGAGGTAAGAGGACCTGTATATACACAATGTCACAGACAACAATAAACATAAAATTCATGCAAGTAGCCAATGAGTACCAATACATAGTAATACTAGTACATTAGTGATAATACTAATTCCACATGGAAAATGGATTAAAAACAAGTTATGCTGTTATGGAGGATCTACAAGTTATTATACTGTATATGAAGGTTTATTAACTTTCCCTCCCTGCACAGTTTACTCAATGTGCTCAGTAAAGGACATGCACTGTACAAGTGTATGTGTGCTGTTAGTTTAGTTACATTGGATTTGTTTATAACTGTGATAAAATCAGGCCATGTAGCTTTAACCCCTTCCCGACATCTGCTGGAATAGTACCTATCTTAAATGTATACTTCTTGAGGCTTGCCTATGACAGGCCTCAGTAGGTATGTAGCAATTTCACCAAAGACTGAACTGTAGCACGTTCAAGACCCCTAGGAGGATGTAATAAAATGCTAAAAAAAAAACCTAGAAATTCAAATCATGCCCCCTTTCTGTAGATCTGAAATAAAGAAAATGAAAAAAAAAACTGAATAAGGCTGGGGCCCTATCCACACATTGCGAAAACATATGCGCAGTGGACATGCTGCGATTTCTAAAATCACCACGGTTTTGGAAATCACACGTCACTTATACCTATGGATACACCGGTGGTTTCCATATATATATACCGTATATACTCGAGTATAAGCCCGAGTTTCTCAGCACAGATTTTGTGCTGAAAAAGTCCCCCTCGGCTTATACACAAGTCATTACGGTAATTCAGCAATATTATAGTTACAGACCCGGGATCTGGACCAGCAAACAGACACCAGGGCGGGTGCCGGGCCGCAGCATCACCACGCTACTGTTCATTTCAAACTGAAGAAGTACTTACGGTACTTCTGCTAGCAGGCCTGGAACACAGACCCCGCCCCCCCCTGCATGCAGGGTTCCTCTGTCCGCTTGAGAAGTCGGACATCTTCACTTGCGGACAGGGAAGGACGGGCACGGAGTGCAAAAGAACGCACCCGATGCCCATTCAAGTGAATGACAGGTGTCACGGACACATCTAGTGTCCGCTCCTAGTGTCCGTGACAGATTTTGAGCGGACACTAGGAGCGGACACTACATGTCGGACACCGACGGTAGTGTGAACGCCCCCTTAGCCATTAAAAAAGGTATCAGCCACTGAAGACTTGCAAGTTTTTTGTTTTGAAGATTTTACTGTCAGACCAATGTTTGCTGTCAGTAAATGAGAATATTATTGGTTATAGTCAGAGGATGACACAGCACTATAACATCTCCATAATACACTGTATTACGGAAGTAACACTGCTGCTAGGGAAGAATGTATCTGAAATATGACACTAGGCAGTGACGTAGATGCCTTCTGTCCTTTACTATGGAACTCCGTGTGCTTCTGAACAGGCTCCACGCACATAACTTACTGCTGATCTTGCTACATTTCTATCCAATCTAGGCAACCATTTCTGAGCTACACACATTTCAGCAGCAACCAATTTTTGTACTAGTGGATTGCTACAATGGCCCAGCCAGATTTACTAATAGTTAGATAGAGGAAACTTAACTGGGCAGTCTGAAAATGCTTCAGACTTATCATGGTGGCTGATGCTGCATGATATACCTGGCATATCCTCAGGCTATCTAGGTTACCTTTATACCACCTTTTAGTTGCCTTACTTTGGGTCCATGCACCTAAATAGAACTCCACACAAGCATCTTGCTGGCATAGAATTCTTGAAGAATGAACAAATAGATAAGGTATTACGTGCCTAGGAAATTGGTCAGAATGAGAATAGGAGAGTAACCCTATAAAAAAGGTATAGTTTTATTAATAATGTTTTTAAAATACCCCTAACAAAACATAACAAACCCCAAAGAAAAAGGTTACTCATCAAAGGGAGCTAATATTATGAGGGCCAATACATAGTACCGAAGGAGGGAAGTATCAGTGTGTAACCACCAGACCACAACCCCTCATAGTGATTGGCAATGCCCACGCCACTAAGATCCAGGTGGATTAATATTATTTGTGCTCAACAGTTGAGAGTAACAAAAAACTACTTGTTAAAAGAACAATTTTCCCCAACCAGGACCAAGTGCCAAGATAAATCTGCATATAAAGAAAGCAGATAAGCTATGCACACTCAGCCACATAAAGCCCTTGTTCATCAAACAGAACAAGCTGAATGAACAGCTGATAGTGAACTCAATTTGGGCTACAAAAACTCCCAAATGTGAGCAGGACCCACAGAGTTTTTGCTTCAGTATAGGAGTCTGCTAACTTGATTCAATTGAGCAGGCTACAACTAATATCCTATTGTAAGTACACTGAGATTAACAGGGCTAGGGGTAAGGGCACATCTACTTGCTGATATATAAGCATCTAACACGTTTCAACACCAGTAGCTACTGATAAAACCGGCATATCATCAGAGGTTTACTGTGCTAGGATGCTAGGAGATCTACACTAAGTTTCTTGGTATTTAGGAGTATACAAACAAAACCCCCTCTCCCCCATTGGCACTGATTCATGGCCACACAGAGTAGCTGAGGTTGTGGCCTGAAATAGACAAAGGACTGCCCTAGCTGCCGACATTGGCTGTTACGTCTCGCTGTTACACGAGGCCTACCCACCACCGGCCGGTCAAGGATCTTCACGCATGCTCATTAGATCACCAATCCTATTGCGGGATGTGACACACCTTCGCAGAACCTCTGTCCACAGGCCGAGTGTAAACAAAGCACTCATCGGATCACGATCAAGTGCAAGGTATCAGGAGGAAGCCTATGCCGGTAAGTAAGCAACAAAAGGCCTTAATGTTTAAATGAGCTGTGAGAACACCATTGCAAGGTATTATACAGATGGTGAACCCCAGAAAACCCACAATCAAAATGGACACACATGAAAGTGTAATCCAGATGTATCATATGCCAAAATCTCAAATGACATCGCAAAAAATTATCCTATGAAAATCGAGAGTATAAAAATATCTCAAGAGGCAACCAAAATTTAAACTAAATAAAACAGGCATATGAGATCCCTTCATTCAGACCCCATGGTTTAACTGTTTTCAAAATTAATGTCCAATGTGCTTCACTTTGTAGAGGCTTTTGATCAAAGTTGCCCCCTCTGGGGGAAGGATTCATCAATTCAATGCCCTGAAAACTAATGCATGAAGCGTTCCCTTCATGCTGGTCACATACATGTCGGGCAACAATAGAGTCATCCTGGTGATAAATGTTAGTGAAATACTTCCTTACTTGACTGCGGAGCTCCCGACTGGTCTTGCCAATGTATTGGACCCCACATGTTCAACTAATGAGATAAATCACCCCCTCTGTTTTACAGTGGATGAAACTCTGGTTTTTGTACAATCTCTTGGTTGCGGTGCTAACAAAGGATTTACTGAAATTCATGAAGCTGCATGCACGACACGACCCACATGAATATGTTCCAACTATCCCCTTAGCCTGTCTTTCTAACCAAGTGTCAGGATTAACAGGAGTTAATGCAGAGTTTTTTGGTGCTGATTTTGTCGCTGAATCCACCTCAAAATCAGACTCAAAAAAAGCCTCCCAATAGAGTTCAAAATCAGCGCCAAAAACTCTATATGCACTGATCCTAATGCTTCAGCACACACATACTCTGTGTACAGAACAACAAAATAAATGATAGCTTCTGCATGGTGGGGAATAAAAACAAAAAATGAAAAATGTCTGCAGTAGGAAGGAGTTAATCATCTCTTGAAAATGTTCTATTTATAATCCGTGGTCATTTATCATTTCTGAAGCTTCTTACTCAACCTTCTTGTGAATTAAAGGTTTTCCAGTTTTATGTACAGTAGTTTATTCATAATGAAAAATCCTACAACTTTTTTATATATTTTATGTTTCAGTTCCTCGCAGTTATTGGTTATAGTCAGAGGTTGACAAACAGTACTATAACATCTCCATAATACACTGTATTACGGAAGTAACACTGCTGCTAGGGAAGAATGTATCTGAAATATGACACTAGGCAGTGACGTAGATGCCTTCTGTCCTTTACTATGGAACTCTGTGTGCTTCTGAACAGGCTCCACGCACATAATAATAATAATAATAATAATAATAATGATACATTTTATTTATATAGCGCCAACATATTCCGCAGTGCTGTACAATTTGTAGGGTTAAAATACAGTCAGATACATTACAAAGAGAATCATTTCACACAATGGGAGTGAGGGCCCTGCTCGCAAGAGCTTACAATCTATGAGGTAGAGGGGGTGACACAAGAGGTAGCAGGGGCGGCATTACTTATACAGGGGTCAGACACTTCTGTAATAGAGGTGACTGTCATTACACAAACATAAAACTTTATGAGCCGTCACCAGTCGTGTCCTGTAACATGTGGATGGAGCTTGGACCTATAAAGTTATCCTGAGATGACATCATATCATGTGGGGTAATGTGGGAGCGAGGACAGAGGACGGTTAAGGGTTTACGTTAGACATTGTGATAGGCTTGTCTGAAAAGATGCGTCTTTAGTTTGCGTTTGAAACTGTAGAAATTGGGAGTTAATCTGATTGTCCGGGGTAGAGCATTCCAGAGAAGTGGTGCAGCTCGGGAGAAGTCTTGTATACGAGCGTGGGAGGTTCTGATAATAGAGGATGTAAGTGTTAGGTCATTGAGTGAGCGGAGAGCACGGGTTGGGCGGTAGACAGAGATGAGGGAGGCAATGTATGGGGGTGCGGCATTATGGAGAGCCTTGTGGATGAGTGTGATAACTTTATATTTTATTCTATATTGAATAGGCAGCCAATGTAGCGACTGGCACAGACCAGAGGCATCACTGTAGCGTCTAGCCTGATAGATGAGCCTAGCCGCTGCATTCAGAATAGATTGTAGAGGGGAGAGTTTAGTAAGGGGAAGACCGATTAGTAAGGAGTTACAGTAGTCAAGGCGAGAATGAATCAGAGAGACAGTAAGTGTCTTTAGTGTATCTCTGGTAAGGAAAGGGCGTATTCTGCAGATGTTTTTGAGGTGGAGGTGACATGAACGTGCAAGTGATTCAACATGAGGGGTGAAGGAAAGGTTTGCGTCAAACATAACCCCGAGGCAGCGGGCCTGCTGCCTAGGAGTTATAGTAAGGCCTGAGACTGCAATGGATATATCAGGGACAGATCTATTAGATGGTGGAAACAGTAGTAGTTCAGTCTTGGAGAGATTTAGTTTCAGATACAGAGAGGACATGATATTTGAGACAGCAGAGAGACAGTCACTGGTGTTCTGTATGAGTGCAGGGGTGATGTCATGGGAAGATGTGTATAATTGGGTGTCATCAGCATAAAGATGGTACCTGAAGCCAAATCTGGCAATGGTTTGTCCAATGGGGGCTGTGTAGAGAGAGAAGAGCAGGGGGCCTAGGACCGAGCCCTGAGGAACCCCAACAGCAAGGGAAAGAGGGGAGGAAACAGAGCCCGCAAATGATACACTGAAGGTGCGGTCTGAGAGATAAGAGGAGAACCAGGAGAGCGCCGTGTCATTGAGACCAACTGAGCGGAGCCTATTGAGGAGGAGATGATGGTCAACAGTGTCAAAAGCTGCAGAGAGGTCCAGAAGAATAAGAAGAGAGAAGTCGCCATTGGATTTAGCCATTAGGAGATCATTGGAGACTTTTGTGAGAGCCGTTTCAGTAGAGTGCAGAGCGTGGAAGCCAGATTGTAAGGGGTCAAGCAGAGGGTTAGCAGAGAGATAGCGGATTAAACGAGAATAGACCAGGCGTTCCAAGAGTTTGCTACATTTCTATCCAATCTAGGCAACCATTTCTGAACTACACACATTTCAGCAGCAACCAATTTTTATACTAGTGGATTGCTACGATGGCCCAGATTTACTAATAGTTAGACAGAGCAAACTTAACCAGGCAATATGAAAATGCTTCAGATTTATCATGGTGGCTGATGCTGGATGACATACCTAGCAGATCCTCAGGCTATCTAGGTTACCTTTATACCACCTTATAGTTGCCTTACATGCACCTAAATAGAACTCCACACAAGCATCTTACTGGCATAGATTCTGTATGTTCTGTATCATGTATGCTAGAAAACTGGTATAAATAATGTTAAACCTGACGAGGTCAGAAAAGTGGCGTGACTTGTATCCCACTAACAGTACAGTGGGCCCATATCATCAATTCCATTGGTGGGACCTAGACATCCCAGGCTGACACTGGAGGCTGAGTGATCTAATCTGGAGGCAGGGGTGCAAGCTAGGAGGCTCTTATTGACTCTTTCTGTTTTCTGAATGCCCCTGAGAGTGTGAGAGAAGTGACTTGGGGAATGAATTGCTGCAATTTTGAAAGGTTTTATTTTGTTGAGGCACTCAGCTGAAAAAAACTGCTGAAAAAAAAATGCAGTAAAAACTTTTTTTTTCTGCAGCATTTTTCATCGAGTTGCTGGCTATTTCTCAGCATTTAAATCTACAGGGAAAACACTTGCATTTCTCCTTTTTCCAAACTTTCTGCATTGTGTGGAAGAGATGAAACAAAATCTCATTCACTTTTGCTGGTACTGTAAGCGTAAACTTTTTTTCTGCTGGGTTTTTGCTGGGTTTATGCAACAGGTGGCTTTAGCCTTTGGGCAGAATGTTTCTGTCAATGAGATAGAAGTAAGAAGAGGAGGACTGTACTGGGGGAGGTAAAAATAAATAAATAAATAAATAAATAAATAAATAAATAAATCAACCATACTCACCAGTTCCAGGTGCTCTGTTGTCTCTCACTGCAGTCCACTTATGCCTCTTCTTTTGCTGGAAGTCCCTGCCACATGTGACCAGTGAGGGCAATCACAGTAGTGACTTAATGCTTGTTAACTTGATTTGTTAAAAGGGTTATCCATGATGTACAATTTTTAGCAAGGAGGCCGCGCGGTACTTCTTCTGGTGGAAGTCCTCCCTTCACAATAACTGCTGAGGCCAATCAGCAGCCTAAGGAAAGGAACCAGTATGTCGCTCACATACAACATCTATGAAGTCCCATATAATTTCCTTAGGCCTTAGGTCACGTGTGGAGAGGACTTCCGCTGGAACAAGACCCCATGAGCGGCAGGAACGGACTGCGGTGAGAGACACCGGAGCACTGGGGACAAGTGAGTATGGGTTTTTCTTTTTCACCTTCCCCTTTCACTACATAACTACATAGTCATACTCCAGCTTCAATAGTTATATTACTATGACACCTGTTCTGTGAAGGCATCAGTGGTTTGTTGAAGAACAATGGTGAACAAACAGCATCATGAAGACCAAGGAACTCATCAGACAAGTCAGAGATAAAGTTCTGGAGAAGTTTAAAGCAGGGTTAGATTATAAAAATCTGTCTCAGGCTTTGAACATCCCAAGGAGCACTGTTCAATCCATCATCCAAAAATGGAAAAAGTATTCTACATCTGCAAACCTACCAAGACATGGATGTCCACCTAAACTGACAGATCAAGCAAGGAGAGCACTGGTCAGAGAAGCAGCCAAGAGGCCCATGGTCACTCTGGAGGAACTGCAGTAATCCACAGGTCAATTAGGAGAATCTGTTCACAGGGCAACTAGAAGTTGTGCACGCTACAATTCTGAGGCCCCACGTTGCAAAAATGCAGCTTTTTTTGTTGCAGTTTTTTTTTAGCCAAAGCACAAATGGCTACAAAAGGAATGGGAACTCTATAGGAAGTTCTTATACTTCTCTCTTCTGTTCAATTCACTCCTAGCTTTGGCTCATAAAAGCGCAGAAAAATTTACAACAACAAAAAAAAGCTGCGTTTCCACAATGTGGGACTTTAGCTTTATGGAAGAGTGGTAAGAAGAAAATCATTGTTGGAAGAAAGACATAAGAAGTGTTGTATGCAGTTTGCCACAAGCCATATAAGGGACACCGCAAACATGTGCAAAGAAGGTGCTCTGGTCAGATGAGACTGAACTTTTTGGCCTAAATGCAAAGCGCTATGTGCGGCGGAAAAGTAACACTGCTCATAACCATGAACAATGTGAAACATGATATTGGCAGTATCATGTTGGTGGGATGCTTTTCTTCAGCAGAGACAGGAAGCATCCCATTAGGTACCTGTGGCAAGATATGAAAATTGCTGTTCACAGACGCTCTCCATCCAGTGTGGCTGAGCTTGAGCTATTTTGCAAAGAAAAATTGGCAAAAATCTCGGTCTCTAAAAGTGAAAAGCTGGTACCCCAAAAGACTTTAAAAAACTGTAAAAGGTGCCTCTGCAAAGTATTGATATGAAGGAGGGGGGCTGAATATTTTTGCCTGTCACGCTTTTCGGATTTTGATTTGGTTACAATTTTGAAAGCCATGTAACATTTCTGTTCCGGTTCACAATTATCTGCTTCTTTTTGTTGGTCTATCACTTAAAATCTCAATAAAATACATTTAAGTTTGTGGTTTTAAGGTAACAAAATGTGAAAAAGTTCAAGAAGTATGAATACTTTTGCAAGGCACAGTAGTTATATTTTTCAATCTGGCTTTACCCTTTAGGATATCCATGGTTCCTACGGTGTTCATCATGTTGATAGCAGAAGTGGGGGCCCACCTTCATTCCTTATTTCAATGACTTCTTGATTATGGCTAAAACGGTTTCAGCCATGTGTTCAAAATTCCGTGCCATCTGGGATGGATTGTGAATTTCAGAAAAATCCAGTTTAAATCTCTAGATTCTGGCTCCCAGATGGTATTTTATTCCATAGTTCAATGAACTTATTGATTCAGACCCCAGTGCTGTCTATAAGAAGAGCCATACCAGTATTGGGGACCTTGAGTAATCTTGTAACCCAGTGAAGAGAGGTTATTAAAAATATATATCCACTTGCGATGCCATATTATCACTTTACATAAGATAATGTAATATATGTGTGTCTATACATATATTCTCTTAATTGGTAATTGTACCCATATGTTTTAAGAAATGTTACATACTGTGAGTAGAGATGAGCGAACAGTGTTCTATCGAACACATGTTCGATCGGATATCAGGGTGTTCGCCATGTTCGAATCGAATCGAACACCGCGTGGTAAAGTGCGCCAAAATTCGATTCCCCTCCCACCTTCCCTGGCGCCTTTTTTGCACCAATAACAGCGCAGGGGAGGTGGGACAGGAACTACGACACTGGGGGCATTGAAAAAAATTGGAAAAAGTCATTGGCTGCCGAAATCAGGTGACCTCCATTTTAGACGAATAGTGGATTTCAAATCCGGGTCATATGAGAATGTGAACTTTGTGACTATGAGACAGGGATAGCTGTACAGGCAGGGATAGCTAGGGATAACCTTTATTTAGGGGGGAATGTTATTAAAAATAACTTTTTGGGGCTCTATCGGGTGTGTAATTGTGATTTTTGTGAGATAAAATTTTTCCCATAGGGATGCATTGGCCAGCGCTGATTGGCCGAATTCCGTACTCTGGCCAATCAGTGCTGGCCAATGCATTCTATTAGCTTGATGAAGCAGAGTGTGCACAAGGGTTCAAGCGCACCCTCGGCTCTGATGTAGCAGAGCTGAGGCTGCACAAGGGTTCAAGCGCACCCTCGGCTCTGATGTAGGAGAGCCGAGGGTGCACTTGAACCCTTGTGCACCCTCGGCTCTGCTACATCAGAGCCGAGGGTGCGCTTGAACCCTTGTGCACACTCTGCTTCATCAAGCTAATAGAATGCATTGGCCAGCGCTGATTGGCCAATGCATTCTATTAGCCCGATGAAGTAGAGCTGAATGTGTGTGCTAAGCACACACATTCAGCTCTACTTCATCGGGCTAATAGAATGCATTGGCCAGCGCTGATTGGCCAGAGTACGGAATTCGGCCAATCAGCGCTGGCTCTGCTGGAGGAGGCGGAGTCTAAGATCGCTCCACACCAGTCTCCATTCAGGTCCGACCTTAGACTCCGCCTCCTCCAGCAGAGCCAGCGCTGATTGGCCGAATTCCGTACTCTGGCCAATCAGCACTGGCTAATGCATTGTATTGGCGTGATGAAGCAGTGCTGAATGTGTGTGCTTAGCACACACATTCAGCTCTACTTCATCGGGCTAATAGAATGCATTGGCCAGCGCTGATTGGCCAGAGTACGGAATTCGGCCAATCAGCGCTGGCTCTGCTGGAGGAGGCGGAGTCTAAGATCGCTCCACACCAGTCTCCATTCAGGTCCGACCTTAGACTCCGCCTCCTCCAGCAGAGCCAGCGCTGATTGGCCGAATTCCGTACTCTGGCCAATCAGCACTGGCTAATGCATTGTATTGGCGTGATGAAGCAGTGCTGAATGTGTGTGCTTAGCACACACATTCAGCTCTACTTCATCGGGCTAATAGAATGCATTGGCCAGCGCTGATTGGCCAGAGTACGGAATTCGGCCAATCAGCGCTGGCTCTGCTGGAGGAGGCGGAGTCTAAGATCGCTCCACACCAGTCTCCATTCAGGTCCGACCTTAGACTCCGCCTCCTCCAGCAGAGCCAGCGCTGATTGGCCGAATTCCGTACTCTGGCCAATCAGCACTGGCTAATGCATTGTATTGGCGTGATGAAGCAGTGCTGAATGTGTGTGCTTAACACACACATTCAGCTCTACTTCATCGGGCTAATAGAATGCATTGGCCAATCAGCGCTGGCCAATGCATTCTATTAGCGTGAACTGAGTTTGCACAGGGGTTCTAGTGCACCCTCGGCTCTGCTACATCAGATTGCTACATCTGATGTAGCAGTGCCGAGTGTGCATCAGATGTGTAGTTGAGCAAAACTGACTCAGCACTGCTAAGTCTCTGCATTCGCATAGGAATGCATTGGCCAGCCTTCGGCCAATCAGCGCTGGCTCTGCCGGAGGAGGCGGAGTCTAAGGTCGGACCTGAATGGAGACTGGTGTGGAGCGATCTTAGACTCCGCCTCCTCCAGCAGAGCCAGCGCTGATTGGTCGAGTTCCGTACTCTGGCCAATCAGCACTGGCCAATGCATTTCTATGGGGAAAAGTTAGCTTGCGAAAATCGCAAACTGACAGGGATTTCCATGAAATAAAGTGACTTTTATGCCCCCAGACATGCTTCCCCTGCTGTCCCAGTGTCATTCCAGGGTGTTGGTATCATTTCCTGGGGTGTCATAGTGGACTTGGTGACCCTCCAGACACGGATTTGGGTTTCCCCCTTAACGAGTTTATGTTCCCCATAGACTATAATGGGGTTCGAAACCCATTCGAACACTCGAACAGTGAGCGGCTGTTCGAATCGAATTTCGAACCTCGAACATTTTAGTGTTCGCTCATCTCTAACTGTGAGACATTCCTTAAGTGGGGGTGCCCATTAGCTGATGTCAAAGGTCATCCTTGATTGTTGTTGGTATGGTAAACAGGATTAGAGGGGCCCCTGAAATGAGAAACATCTGTCTGAGTTTATATGTCTGGACTTTGTTTGAGAACTATATCCATGCTGGTAGTAACTGATGTTAGCTTCCACCAATAGGAATTGAGAATGAGGGTTTTGATGTATAAAGGATAGCTGGGCCCTGTATGCCTCTGAGAATGTACTCTCCCACCTCGAAGTGAATATAGAATTCTACTTCTTTAAAACTTGAAGTCTAAAGTGGTATTTCCTGAAACACCAGCAGTTCCCTGAACTTAAGTTTGTTGTTTCTATTGTTCTCAAATCCTAATAGAGGAAATTTAGCGTCTACAAGTACAAGGCTTGATCGGTTAGATTGGCCATCTCCCTGGCTTATAGCTCATTGGGTGTTACCTGTAGGTATCTGTAGGTTTGAAATCCCTTGCCACTTTTTTGACCAAAAGGGTTAATGCCTCTGAGAAATTTATAATCATGTAATGTATGAAAAACATTGTTATCCTTGAAAGCTGAATGCTAGATATAGTTGCTTATGCTTGAAACTGGTATAATGTTATATCATAAGATGGCTCCTGTATCCAGAATGGGTGCAAGAAAAACAAATGCTTGGTTTGCTTCCACAAGACAGCTCCCCAAGGTTACCACGCAGGACCAGGAGCAACTGGCTATATATGGCACTGCTTAAACTTTTTTTGTTTGATTGAGATGTACCATACCAATCAGGAATGAATATGAAAACTTACGTTGTTGTTGTTATATCACTT
The DNA here is from genome assembly GCF_031893055.1 of Leptodactylus fuscus. Classification (NCBI taxonomy): domain Eukaryota; kingdom Metazoa; phylum Chordata; class Amphibia; order Anura; family Leptodactylidae; genus Leptodactylus; species Leptodactylus fuscus. Next base: position 105,682,535 of record NC_134269.1, read on the forward strand.
CCTTTCTCTGCTACTATTTAACCCCTGGGCTTTTAATAAAAAGTGCATCAGCACACATTGTTTAGCTGAGAGAAGAACCAACACAGAGTGGTGTGACTTCTTTACCACCTGGCACTCAGCCTAATTAATTAGGATAACGAGAGTTACCCGGGATTATTGGTCAATTAGTCATAAATGCGACTTTGACCTTATCACCTCTATTGAGCAGAAGCATTGGGCTTCTTCAGATTTGTCAGATCTAGGAGGAAAGTTTTACAAGACGTGAATTCCCCCTGAGGTTTTCCTAATCTATTCTCTCTCTGGTGCTGTCGTGGGTGAGGGAGAAAAATGTTAATTACTTACCAGCAGTGGTTTAACTAGGAATGGCGGGGCCCGTGTCGAACTTTTGACATGGCCCCCACCCCCGACCAACGCTTCTCCCCCCGCATTCCTGTGCGCACTATTATGCCCCATACTGGCCCCTACACACACTATTATACCCCACAGTGGCCCCTGTACACAGTATTATTCCCCATAGTGGCCCCTACACACGCTATTATGCCCCATAGTGGCCCCTGCACACACTATTATGTGCCATAGTGGCCCCTGCATACAGTATGATGACCCAAAGTGGCCTCTTCACACAGTATTATGCACCATAGTGGCCCCTGCACACAGTATTATGCACCATAGTGGCCCCTGCACACAGTATTATGCTCCATTGTGGACACCCATGAACAATTATTATACTCTGGGATCTTTTCAGACCCCAGAGTATAATAATCGGAGACCCGGGGAGATACAAACATAAAAAACATAAATACCTATTCCTGGCTCCGCTACACTCCTCAGTGGTGTCGGCTATCTTCAATGACGTCTGGGACGTCACATGACCCGGGACGCAGGCCCCGATCATGTAATGTCAGGGCTGTCGTACAAGTAGGCCCGAAGCCTGTCCGGAGCTGGGAAAGGTAAGTAACAGTGTTTTTCTTATGTTCCTTACCTCTCCCGGGCCTCCGATCTGAAAAGACCCCCGAGTATAATAATAGTGTTTGTGGGGCCCGTGGCGTCTTTTACCAATCCCGGCCCCTGCCAGGATCGGTAAGTAAATAGGGTCCGTTACCATCTGGAGTAACTCCAGCCGGTAACAGCCTATTAAAAAAGAGAAAAAAAAAACCTGCAGCGGTAGTGACTGTCACTGGGCCTCTAATGCCCCAGGCCCTGTGGCAGCTTCTACTGCTGCTACCCCGATACTTATGCCCCTCATAGGATACATTATATAATTAGCACAACAGATCCTGCTGGATCCCATTGCCCATATAGGCTATAGTGGTTTATATTATATTAGGTCCAAACAGGTTTTGCTTGCATTGTACTGACAATATAGGAACAAGACTGAAAATTGAAAGACAGACAAAATAAGTATGTGACAAATTATCCCATGTTCATTTTGGAGTCTGGTCTAGAATCTATGGTTCTTCTGGGGTCTTATCCATTCTGGAGTCTCATCTGAGGTCTGTATTTATTCTGAGGCCTTATCTGGATGTAACGTTGGCCATTCATAACTACAATTCACAGACGACCAACTATTGGATACACTAATAAAGAAGTGTATAATAAAGTATAAAACTTCACTATTATTATGATATACAGATAAAAAATGGTGATAAACTCTTAAAAATTCCCTGGGCAAAATTTCAATTGTCACACTCAAAAACTGCTGGTTGCACCAACCATTAGAAAACCAGAAGCATGTCTTTCAATTTATGACACACCCATAATTTATTGCACAAAGTTGGTAAATGAGAGGCCTAGTGAATGGGAATACTATGTCTTACTTCCACTTTTCTTCTTTCAAATAAAGCATGTCCAAACACCACTGAAGTTAAAGTATGTCCAAACACCACTGAAGTGGACAAAACAACTTGGTTACTGCCAACATAAACTTGTGAGGGAACACACATCAACTCCTACCTTCAGGCTACTCTTCTCAGGTCATGCCAATAGGGATCAGTGAAGATGGATGTCCCCCTTCAAGCAGACCACTAACCACCTCAACAGAGTTAAGAAAACATGTAACTAGATAGCCATATGACACGATTTCCTTACGTTTCTTCAGATAAGAATCAAGGGCTCAAAATACACCATTAACAAGTAAGAACAGCTATAACAGGTGATACATAAATAAAGCTGAAGCGTGACCGCACTGATGCCAGCGGTGAAGGCATGTTTTTGGTTTTCTAGTGCTGTAATGGGTGGCTTTTGAGTATGACAATTGAAGTTTTGCCCACTGAATTTTAGGTGTTTATCAGCATTTTTTTAATCTTTAGATTAGAAGTATAAAAGTGAAGTTTTTTTTATTCTTTTATTATACACCTCTTTATTAGGGTTGGTTCACACTAGCGCCTGCATTCCCTCCGGAAGGAGTCCGCATGGACTCCCCCTGAACAGAATACAATCGCAATTGCAAGCGATGTGCTGTCAAAGCACACGGACCCCATAGACTGTAATGGGCTCCGTGTGCTTGACGCGCACTGCTGCAAGAGCAGCGTAATATAGTATGTGAACATCAATTCATAATAGTCATGAAGCCATGTCATTTACTAGGATAAAAAGTAGCCTATGTTTTAATTGAGGTTACAATCTATCTATGTGCCAAATTTTATTCAAATCCGTTCAACCGTTTTTACGTGATTGACTAACAAACACACAAACATCCAAACTTTCACATTTATAATATTAGTAGGATATATATACCGTATATACTCGAGTATAAGCCGACCCCCCTAATTTTACCACAAAAAACTGGGAAAACTTATTGACTCGAGTATAAGCCTGGGGGAGAAATGCAGCAGGTACTGGAAAATTTCAAAAATTAAAATGGTCAGAGTTTTTGGGTGCAGTAGGTGCTGGGAAAGGGGGTGTTCTGGTTGTCTGTCTGCCCCTTCCCTGAGCTTGAGGACTGTTTTTTCTTCTCCCACTAGAGAAGTCTGGCTGATTATAGAGTATCTGCAGTGCTCCTATTAACCCCTTCCCGACGGAACAGGAACACTGCAGATACCCTATATTCAGTAGACCGGGCACTTTCAGACACAGGGATACCTAATGTGTGTGTGTTTAGCAGTAATTTTCTACTTTTGTATGTATTCTAGGAAAAGGACTGATTTAGAACTTTTATTTTTTTATTTATTTTTTTTAAAATCTTTTCTTTTTTTTCTTTTTTTTGCACTATTTTATGGGAGATTCTATACATTGATATTGTATTATATTGATATAATTTTTTTTTTTGCTGACCCGAGTATAAGCCGATGGGGGCTTTTTCAGCACAAAAACTGGGCTGAAAAATTCAGCTTATATTCGAGTATATACGGTATATATATACACACACACAGCACATGTCAAAACAATGTACATATGCATCACTGCGAAGCATACTATTTAAGATGGCTGGAGTACTAACCAGTGGCAAACTTTTGACATGGCCCCCAACATTCCTTACCGACACCGAAGACCTCGACCAACCAACCCCCCCCATATTCCTGCGTGCTCTATTATGCCTCTAGTGGCCCCAGTACACAGTATTATGCCCCATAGTGGCCCCTGCACACAGTATTATGCCCCATAATGAACACCCATTAATAATTATTATACTCTGCAGTCTTTTCAGACCCCAGAGTATAATATTCGGAGACCAAGGGGGAATACAAACATAAAAAACACTATCCCCGGCTCTGCTGAAGTCCTCGGTGGTGTCGGCCATCTTCAATGACGTCAGGATCGTCACATGACCCCGGACGTCACATGACCCAAGACGCAGGTCCCGGTCAAGTGACGTCAGGGACGTCACACAACTAGGCCCGATGCCTGTCTGGAGCATGGATAGGTAAGTAACTGTGTTTTTTATATTACCTTACCTCTCCCAGGCCTCTGATCATTATACTCAGGGGTCTGAAAACTCCATCCGGTAACGGCCTATTAAGAAAAAAAAAAACGCAGCAGTAGCGCCTGTCGCCGGACCCCTAATGTCCAGGGCCCTGTGGAGGCTGCTACCCCTGCTACCTCGTAGTTATGCCACTGTTTACCAGTAATTTGATTTTCCAGAAATTCTTTCGCATCCCTCCCTTTTTTATTCAGTGGTGGTTGTCACATTGTCCAGTAGTATAGAAAATAAATAAATAAAAACATTTTTGTGTTTAGTACTTAGGATATGGCTGTTGAATTAGCCAGAGTCTCTCTCATTTCTCATATGAAACTTACTGACAGGAGGAGAGGCTCTACTTTCTTTATTTAGGTCTCCTATCCCTGTTGGGTGGATCCTCTCTCTGGTGATGTTGTGGGTTCTGGAAAATCAAATTACTGATAAGTAATTATCATTTTCTGTTCCAGTTTGACTTTGGTTGGTTAAACTTGGTGTGGAGGAGCTTGACTGGCCCACACAGAGCCCTGACCTCAACCCAGTGAATTCCAGTTTTGAATGAACTAAAATGAAGATTGTGAGCTAATCCCTGTGGTCCAACTTCACCTTTTGATCTTACAAATACATTTCTGGATGAGTGGGCAAAAATCCCCACAGACATACTCCACAATCTTATAGAAAGCCTTCCTAAAAGTATGAAAACGGTTTTAGCTGCAAAGGGAAGGTGGCTGCAGCTCTATATAGAAGGTGTTATCCAGGGACTGTTTAGAAACTGAACCTAAGGCATCTGGGCTGGTTCTGAATCTTAGGGGGCGTTCACACTACCGTCGGTGTCCGACATGTAGTGTCCGCTCCTAGTGTCGGCTCAAAATCTGTCACGGACACTAGGAGCGGACACTAGATGTGTCCGTGACACCTGTCATTCACTTTAATGGGCATCGGGTGCGTTCTTTTGCACTCCGTGCCCGTCCTTCCCTGTCCCTGCATGCAGGGTTTTTCTGTCTGCTTGAGAAGTCGGACATCTTCTCTTGCGGACAGGGAAGGACGGGCACGGAGTGCAAAAGAACGCACCCGATGCCCATTAAAGTGAATGACAGGTGTCACGGACACATCTAGTGTCCGCTCCTAGTGTCCGTGACAGATTTTGAGCGGACACTAGGAGCGGACACTACCTGTCGGACACCGACGGTAGTGTGAACGCTCCCTTAGCCACATGATCAGAACCAGCAATTGACACTGAGAATCTCTGAGCCTCCTCCCCCTTCTCTGTGTCCAGTGATATTACATGTATTAGGGCTGGCAGACTAGATCATTTAATAGTAAATCCAACTCCCATAGTATGAATAGCCTGTGAACTTGGGAGAGGTGGATTCATTTGTTTATCGGGTGCTGGATAGTATATAATAATAATAATAATAATAATAATAATAATAATAATAATAAATGTATCTTGGTAAGAAAAAATTGACTTGACCCCCGTGCTTGCTCTACTCAACATAGATGATAATTTGACGTATTTAAAGTGTCAATTATGGACACTTACCGTATATATTCGAGTATAAGCCGAGTTTTTCAGCACAGTTTTTGTGCTGAAAAAGTGCGCCTTGGCTTATACTTGTGTCAATACAGTAATTGAAAATGTCACATGACTGGTCCGCAGTAAAAGACATCTGTGGGAGGGTGCTGGAGCAGCGCTGCTGCCAATAGGTGAATGGTGAGGTAGTGCTGTCTCCAGGACCACCCCAAGATGTTTCCAGAGCATCTTCTCTGCCTTGGAAACATCTTAAGGCGGCCCTGGAGACAGCGCTGCCTCACCAACCACCTATCGGCAGCAGCGCTGTTCCAGCACCCTCCCACAGATGTATTTCACAGCGGACCAGTTCAATTACCACTCGAGTCAATACGGTAATTGACTTGACTGCATTGACTCGGCTGCAGCAGGCCTCCGCTCCAGTCCCGGCCCTCTCCCCCGGCTACATCACACGCCGGGTGATGTGGCCACGTTAGCTCAGGCCTGCACCCGGCATTTGTCGATGACGTCTTACTGCGTCTCAGCACAGGCGGCGCCATCACGCCCCCTACGCTGAGACGCAGGAGCAGCCGCAGGAGAAGACAAGCAGCCGCGGGAGAAGATGAGCAGTTGCGGCAGCAGGAGCAGCAGCACAAGGTCGGTAAGTATAACTTAATGTTTGTTTATTTTATAATAGGCCGCTACCTGCTTAAGTTGGCATTTTTAGTAATGATAGGTAGGATTGGTAGTGGGACCTGTCATTCCACCCCCTCCAGTCCACACTTTGAGGATGTTCCAGCAGTGACTCAGATGCAGAGACTCTGCTCATCAAGGGAGCTTAAGAAGCCAGCTCCAGCAGCAGATATTGGGGCAGAGTTTGGCTGGAGACCCAAAGAAAGAGGTCATATTTTTGGAGCTGGGTCCTGAATGATTCAACTGGCTTTTTGATTTCTGTTATTCTAGGTGAGGTAACCTATTCTATGTTTAGTTAGAGCCTAGCCGGGCAGGTATTTATTTTTGTATTGTTTTCGCTATATTTTTGAGTGAAAATAAAACTCTACCTTTGTTTTGGACTAAAGAAACTGGACTTGTGTGTCTATGCCATACCCACCTAGCAACCCCAGACCCTGACACTATATATGAAAAGCAAAATGGTTATCTGCTGGTTAAAAAAAAGAACAATAAATATGTGAAGATCTCAGAGAACACAGTATTTTTTTTGCTACTTTATTTGCTTTAGCAAGCTTTATTGAGTGTAAAAAAAGGAAAACATACTTAAGATACATAAGATATTGCACATGCAACACATAGGCAAATGTCAATATTACAATCTCATTATCCATTATATGGACATTAAAGGGGCTCTATCAGCAAAATCATGCTGATAGAGCCCCACATATGTGTGAATAGCCTTTAAAAAAAGGCTATTCAGGCACCGTAAATTTTATATTAAACTACCCTCCCGTTGTGATCTACTTACCCATCATGCACGGTGGGCGGGCATTCAGGGTCCGCCGTCTTCTTCATCCACGCCTCCTCTTCCTGCAATGTCCTCGGGTGCCGTCTTCCTCCAGCGCTCGCGAACTGACATTGCTAAAAAAAAAAATGGCCTGGGCGCATGCGCAGTAGACATAGTAGAAGCAGCATGCTACTGCGCATGCGCCCAGGCCATTTTTTTTTAGCAATGTCAGTTCGCGAGCGCCGGAGGAAGACGGGACCCGAGGACATCGCAGGAAGAGGAGGCGTGGATGAAGAAGACGGCGGACCCTGAATGCCCGCCCACCGTGCACAACGGGTAAGTAGATCACATTCTTTTTTAGGGTATTATTTTAAAACGGGGGGGGGGGGGTAGTTTAATATAACATTTACGGTGCCTGAATAGCCTTTTTAAAGGCTATTCACACATATGTGGGGCTCTATCAGCATGATTTTGCTAATAGAGCCCCTTTAAGTCTTTAGGATCTTTCATATGTAATTTAAAGTATGAAAAGGTACAGTATAATCCCATAGACTTTTATGGACAATGGAAGAAAATAAAATGAAATAATGGATCCATACATCACAGCTTCTTAATACAGATGTGTTAGGCTGAGGCCCTACATTGCAGAAACGCAGCTTTTTTGTTGCAGATTTTGCTGCATTTTTTTTTAATCCAAAGCCAAGAATGGCTACAAAAGGAATGAGAAATATATAGGAAGTCCTTATACTTCTCTCTTCTGCTCAATGCAATCCTGGCTTTGGCTAAAAAAAAAACTGCAGCAAAATCTGCAACAAAAAAGCTGTAAATATAAATTGATGTGTAACCTTATATATTTATATTTTTGATATTACAGGGGTTTGCAAATGATTGTATTCGGTGGATGTCCTGTTTTAATAATATTGTAACAATATGTGTACCGCTTGTATTTTCTTTTAGTATAATGGTATTAATATTTTGTTGTAAATTAAACAGTACGGGTATAAATAAAAATAAATTTACGGGTCATATCCTTACTTGTAGAATATAAAGAACACAAATACTATTTAAGGGGAATGTGACCATATAAAATAGCTCTATAGCGCTCCTGCTAATAGGTTTCCTTTAAAATATTTGTTTCTCTACTCATTAAGGCTAAGGCCCCACGGGTCGTATTCGCAGCACTAAAGCGCTGTGGGAAGAACCGCTGCGTGAATGCATTGCGGTTCTTTCCGCAGCGCTTTTAAGAGAAAGTTCACAGAGTTTTCCTCTGCGGACTTTCTCTTAACATTATATCTACGGGAAAGTCACCGGCGTTTCCGTAGATATAATTGACATACTGCGTTTTTTCCGCAAAGTGGGCATGGGATTCGCATGAATCCCATCCACTTTGCCTGCACTGTACAAAGCCGCGATTTTTCCCGCAGCGTCTCTGCTGCGGGGAAATCGCAGCGTTTACGTCCTGTGGGGCCCCGGCCTAAAGAGGCAATAGCTAAGGGAAAACCTGACAAGGCTGAAATATAGAATTCAGTTTCTTATGAAATCAAACAGCACATTGCCTCTCCTGGTTTTCGTTTAGAGGAACCTGGGCAGAATTCATCTCTTCTTCTTTTTGTGCAGGCACAGTATGTCTCTGCAAGATTTTGCATTTGCGTGTTGATTTTTTCCACCTAAAATGCCAACACATCATAGTAATTATATTATTGTAGAAAAAGAAAAAAATGTGTTTATGTGCATGGAGCCTTGATCCATGTGATGTCAAGTCACATAGTCATATCTTCCTGTAGCTGCAGTATGCATTAACATTTAGTCAATAGGGATGTGGTGACCATGTACTGAATAGTAAGATATGTTCTCAGTGCAATATATAGAGCTGTCCCTTATATACAGATGGCTCTAACAGTTGTTTGATGGGAACTCCGCTCTTAGGGAATATAACACATGTCCTATAATAATGGTCAGAATTTATTATTTGCATCTATAATGGCTTTTTCATTTATATTTATACGCACCCAACTTACTAAATGGGCATACAATGTGTAATAAATCTTTCACAAATTGTGATTGCACTGCTTGTATAAAGTTGTTTCACACTTGCCATATATTGAACACTCATTATGGTAGTACTGACCGTAGTATTATTTTGAAAACTGCATACATCACCACGATAACAGTTATCACACTAACAGTAACAATGACACAAGGGACATGTACACCTATTGAAAGAAAAACGTAGAGGTTAGTAAAGTCTCAAACTCAATCAGTTTCCCTGCATTCTAAATATCAATAAATATTGATGACATATCGAGGGGATCAATATCAGATCGGTGGTGCTTTCACTTCCAACGACCTCACCAATAAGATAATTTAATTGGCCTCTTCATTGTTCACCAGGAATGAGTTAGTGCTGCCCAGCAATTCATGTGAATTACTTGTCAGGCCCTGCAATGTAAATGCAGTTCAACACCAAACAGTCCCATCAATAACAATGCAAATACATTTCCTGCAGTGCAAGTTAACACTGCAGGAGGATCATGCTAATGCAATTGTCCAGTAATGTTAATGAATGCTACATATCATGTACTGTGATACAGAAGCAATGCAGTATTTGATACAGGGGAACAACCAATTCCAGGTTCAAGTCCCCTTGTGAGCCAATAAAAATAAAATAAAAAGGAAAGTGAAAAAAGTTTTAAATGGCATTAAAAAAAAAGAAATAAAAAGATTATAAAAAATTATATTTCTTTTCATAAAAAAAGGTAAGACAAAAAATAAACAAATATATTAGGTATCGCGGTGTGTGTAAAATTTGGAAATATCAAAAAATAATGTTTTATCCCATATGGTAAATGCTGTAAAAAATACTGCAATTCACAAATTAATGTGTTTTCACTTTACTTCAAAAAGCGATAACAAAATTGTACATTCCAGAAAATGGAAACAATAACACATAAGGGCTCGTTCACATCTGCACCCCGGTCTCCGTTATGCAGGTTTACATCTCCTGCCCGAAACTGGGCAGGAGACGGAAACCTGCAGTCATTTTACAAACTCATTCATTTGAATGGGTTTGAAAAGTGTCTGGCCAAGAGCACCGGTGAGTGTTTTGTGCTCTCTGCAGCGAAACAGTTTTTAACTGAACACAAAGTTAGGCATGCAGGGGCCACACGGTAGCTCAGTGGTTAGCACTGCAGCCTTGCAGTGTTGGAGTCCTGGTGTTCAAATCCCGCCATGGGCAAAAACCATCTGCAAGGAGTTTGTATGATCTCCCCGTGTTTGCATGGATTTCCATCCCATATTCCAAAAAAAGACATACTGATACGGAAAAATGTACATTGTGAGCTCTATGTGGGGCTCACAATCTACATTAAAAAAAAAAAAAAAAAAAGTTGGGCATGCAGGACTTTGTGTCCGGTTAAAAAAAACGGTTTCGCCGCAGAGAACACAAAGCGCTCACGGACGGACACGGTCTGCTAGGTTTCCATCTTCTGTCGACAGAAGACGGAAACCTGAAAACAGAGATCGGGTGATGGTGCGAACCCAGCGTAACTCCATCAACAAAAAGATAAAAGTAGTAGTGATGAAACATAATAAGGCCAATATAAATATGGTATCATCATAATTGTAATGGACTGCTGGAAAAAGTTGCTATGTCATTTTTAATCCAGAGAGAATGCATTAAAAAATAACAGAATTGGACATTTCTCTAAAATTAATAAAAAGATAATTAAAACAATATAGGTACCTCAAAATGGTGTCCACCAAAAATACAACTTGATGGGCAAAAAATAAGTCCTCACACTACAATGTCAACAGAAAAATAAAAAAGTTGCTGAGCATTAACCTTTTAGGCTGGGGCCACATGTTGCGTGATTTGGCTGCAGCGGAAACGCAGAAATCCTACTTTGTGCTGGAGGGGACAAATGCTAATACTGACATATCCTCGTTAAGCAATATGTGTTATATATATATATATATATATATATATATATATATATATATATATATATATATATTACACATCACATTATTTTAACATTTTCTTTCAATGTCAATGTTTTTCTTGCTTTTCTTACTACTAAATGAAATAACGACACAATATTTTCATAACTAACATTATAATATTTAATGGATTATTTACAGTACCTGTATATTGTTTTGCATCTGCTTGATGTGGCCCTTTGCTTTCTATGGAATAAATATATCACTTGTTATAGGACAAATATGTTATCATCGCAATGCTAAATAGGCAACAGGCCTGGGAAAAGATACCACTAACGCTAGGTTCACACTAGGGTTCAGGTCTCTGTACTTTGGGTCCACTTAGGGACCCAAAAAACGGAAACCCTATCTGCTTATGGTTAAAGGGATTCTACCACTAAAACACATTTTTTTCTAGTTGCCACGTCGGAATAGCCTTTAAAAAGGCTATTCGTCTCCTACCTTTGGAAGTGCTCTCCGCCGCGCCGTTCGTTCAAAATACCGGTTTGTACCGGTATGCTAATTAGATCTCTCGCAGCGATGGGGGCGTCCCCATCGCAGGAGCAGCGATGGGGGCGTCCCCATTGCAGCTCTAAAACCGACCGCAGCGCCGCCTCTATGGTCTTTGGTATCCTCCCTTTCCTTCTTCAGCGGCCTGTCGGACGCCTGTGCAGTACGCTCTGTTCAGCGAAGATTGCCAAACGTACTGCGCATTGCGCGAAATTGCGGTCCCAGCCATAGTGCGGGCACCGAAATTTTGCGAATGAGCAGTACGTTCGGCAATCTTCGCCGAACAGAGCGTACTGCGCAGGCGTCCGACAGGCCGCTGAAGAAGGAAAGGGAGGATACCAAAGACCATAGAGGCGGCGCTGCGGTCGGTTTTCGAGCTGCAATGGGGACGCCCCCATCACTGCTCCTGCGATGGGGACGCCCCCATCGCTGCGAAAGATCTAATTAGCATACCGGTACAAACCGGTATTTTGAACGAATGGCGCGGCGGAGAGCACTTCCAAAGGTAGGAGACGAATAGCCTTTTTAAAGGCTATTCCAACGTGTTAACTAGAAAAAAATGTGTTTTAGTGGTAGAATCCCTTTAAGACCTCGTGTACCAGAAACGTTGTGGTTTGGCTGAGGCGGAAATAAACGCAGCATTTTATAATCCCTGCAAAGTGGATAGGATTCTAATTAATCCCATGTACACATTGCGGAAAAATAAATGCAGTGGACAGACCGTTGAAGTAATTACACAACACTTTCAAAACCAACATTATAATATGTAATAGATTATTACAGTACCTGTACATTGTGTTGTTTCTGCTTGATGTGGCCCATTGATTTCTATGGAAAAATATATCACTTGTTATAGGACAAATATGTTATAATTGCAATACTGAATAGGCAATAGGCCTGGGAAAAGATACCACTAACGCTAGCTTCACACTAGCATTTAGGTATCTGCTCTTCGGGTCCGCTTAGGGATCCAAAAAGTGGAAACCCTATTCACTTAAAAGTGGTTACCCACGGAAACCCACAGACTGTAATGGGATCTGCCCCAGTTTCCCACCCTAAATCGGTGGAGAGAAAAGTCCTTCTTGCATGGGGGACAGGGTCCCTGAACCCTAGTGTGACTGCAGCCTAAATTAATTCTGCAAATACTGACTGTTGCTATATGCCTTGTAGTGGCTAAATGGGAGCAAAACTATGTTACCTTCTTTTAAGGATCTCTTTTGTAGCATTTGCAAGACTCACAAAATAGGCAAATTTGACAAAATATTGCACTGTGGGAGATCTTCTGGATTTAGCAGGGAAGATGACCCCCCCCCCATTGCCTGTGCAGGGCTATGATTTTTTGTACGCTCCAACACTTTATTTTTGAATTATATTCTCCTATAACTAGTGCCATTCCCTTCATCTCCTTTTATTTCTCCCATTCCCCTGTCTTGTTCATGTACGTTTGTCTATTGTGATTTGTGAAACTATTGCTATTCAGTTTATTGAAAATTTCTCCCCTGTGGCTCCACTCCACTGGGGGCTTAATATAAGGTTGTGTTTTTCTGTTCTGCTCCTTTACATACACTTTATAATACATGATGTTGTTGAATGGCTATGTCTTCATGTTGGCCCATATCTTTTCTTGTTTTTGATGCTTGTCTTTTTTGTATTTCGAACTTAAAAATAATAAAAAATCCAATTATATTTAAAAAAAAACAAAGAAAAAAAAACAAGACCTTTTCTTTTTTGAACCATTGACAACACATTCAAAAAATATATTCACAGACTTGGATTAGTATGTACCTGACATTAAGGCCGGTTGCAGACAACCATGGCTGAGATCAGTGTGCTATCTGTGTTTTTCCCAGATGGCACACTTATCCTTTCTTTCTATGGTCCTGTATTTTACACGGTCCTGTGTGCCGGCCAACAGTCCTGGCCTCAAAATATGGAACAGGTCCTAATCCTGTCCGATTTTGCGGCCCTGCTTCCATGGCTCCTATTCATTTAATTAAAGGGGTTACAGGAGCATGGCCAGTGCACGGGCGAGACACGGGGGACATCCGCGTTTCCTCTGTGCGCCGCACGTGCCTTTAATTCACAGTCTGCTGTTCGGCCACGGTCGTCTGCAAATGGCCTAAAAGCTTAGTTTAAAATATGTGCCCTAATGTAAGGTAAACTGGCATTATCATTATTGATGGTATGTCTTTTGTCTCTCTCTTTTGTGTGTATGGCCAAGCAACCCAACCCGCATGCTGTCCATATGCCCAAACAGTACATAATTATAGTGATTTTCCTGATAGTTTGCCAATTAAAAGGGGATAAACAAATAAATAATTAATTTCTCTAGAACAGGGGTGCCCAATACGTCGATCGCGATCTACTGGTAGATCGCAAAGGACGTATGGGTTGATCGCGGGATGCAGGGATCCCCGGTGTCTGCTTGTTCACAGTGCAGGCTGAGAATCATCTCCGGACACTGGCAGGCGGGGCTGCCACAGCCCCAGCCTGCCATTGTCCAGAGAGAACTCTCAGCCTGCGCTGTGAAGAAGCAGACAGCAGGGATCCCTGGGCAGCCACAGAACGCCGCTGTCTTGCTCTCGCGATCCGCCCGGCCCCGCCCACATGCCCGACTCCGCCCACAAACACACCAACTCCGCCCACAAGCCCGCCCGATCCCGTCCATAGGCCTGCCCCGGCACCGCCCTAGTAGATCTTTTGTCTTGGTCAGCTAATAAAGTAGCTCACACACTGAAAAAGTGTGAGCACCCCTGGTCTAGAAGCTCACATAAAACTGGATTAATTTATAGACAATGCTCATGAGCCTAGACATTACACATACCGTATATATTTGTTAGTGTTCCCCCTAGTGTTCTTTAGATTCCCTTTCAGTACATTCATCTATTGTACTGCTTATCACCTATACCCCTTAGCTCAGTTTAAATGCTCCAGATATCCTTATGTACAGGTAGGGATTTATTCTTTCTAATGTGCAGGTCAGCCAAAAAGAAGTTGCAAATCTGAAACAATTTCTCACCAGCCATGGGCAAAATAGGAACTCCTGCAAAAGACAGATTAAACTAGGGGGCCCTAAAACATGTACTGCAAGTGACACCAGACACATGGTTTATGTGTTCTAGTATAGTAATTAGAGATGAGCGAACACTAAAATGTTCGAGGTTCGAAATTCGATTCGAACAGCCGCTCACTGTTCGAGTGTTCGAATGGGTTTCGAACCCCATTATAGTCTATGGGGAACATAAACTCGTTAAGGGGGAAACCCAAATTCGTGTCTGGAGGGTCACCAAGTCCACTATGACACCCCAGGAAATGATACCAACACCCTGGAATGACACTGGGACAGCAGGGGAAGCATGTCTGGGGGCATAAAAGTCACTTTATTTCATGGAAATCCCTGTCAGTTTGCGATTTTCGCAAGCTAACTTTTCCCCATAGAAATGCATTGGCCAGTGCTGATTGGCCAGAGTACGGAACTCGACCAATCAGCGCTGGCTCTGCTGGAGGAGGCGGAGTCTAAGATCGCTCCACACCAGTCTCCATTCAGGTCCGACCTTAGACTCCGCCTCCTCCGGCAGAGCCAGCGCTGATTGGCCGAAGGCTGGCCAATGCATTCCTATACGAATGCAGAGACTTAGCAGTGCTGAGTCAGTTTTGCTCAACTACACATCTGATGCACACTCGGCACTGCTACATCAGATGTAGCAATCTGATGTAGCAGAGCCGAGGGTGCACTAGAACCCCTGTGCAAACTCAGTTCACGCTAATAGAATGCATTGGCCAGCGCTGATTGGCCAATGCATTCTATTAGCCCGATGAAGTAGAGCTGAATGTGTGTGCTAAGCACACACATTCAGCTCTACTTCATCGGGCTAATAGAATGCATTGGCCAGCGCTGATTGGCCAGAGTACGGAACTCGACCAATCAGCGCTGGCTCTGCTGGAGGAGGCGGAGTCTAAGATCGCTCCACACCAGTCTCCATTCAGGTCCGACCTTAGACTCCGCCTCCTCCGGCAGAGCCAGCGCTGATTGGCCGAAGGCTGGCCAATGCATTCCTATACGAATGCAGAGACTTAGCAGTGCTGAGTCAGTTTTGCTCAACTACACATCTGATGCACACTCGGCACTGCTACATCAGATGTAGCAATCTGATGTAGCAGAGCCGAGGGTGCACTAGAACCCCTGTGCAAACTCAGTTCACGCTAATAGAATGCATTGGCCAGCGCTGATTGGCCAATGCATTCTATTAGCCCGATGAAGTAGAGCTGAATGTGTGTGCTAAGCACACACATTCAGCTCTACTTCATCGGGCTAATAGAATGCATTGGCCAGCGCTGATTGGCCAGAGTACGGAACTCGACCAATCAGCGCTGGCTCTGCTGGAGGAGGCGGAGTCTAAGATCGCTCCACACCAG
The DNA here is from genome assembly GCF_031893055.1 of Leptodactylus fuscus. Classification (NCBI taxonomy): domain Eukaryota; kingdom Metazoa; phylum Chordata; class Amphibia; order Anura; family Leptodactylidae; genus Leptodactylus; species Leptodactylus fuscus. Next base: position 105,698,303 of record NC_134269.1, read on the forward strand.
TCTCCATTCAGGTCCGACCTTAGACTCCGCCTCCTCCGGCAGAGCCAGCGCTGATTGGCCGAAGGCTGGCCAATGCATTCCTATACGAATGCAGAGACTTAGCAGTGCTGAGTCAGTTTTGCTCAACTACACATCTGATGCACACTCGGCACTGCTACATCAGATGTAGCAATCTGATGTAGCAGAGCCGAGGGTGCACTAGAACCCCTGTGCAAACTCAGTTCACGCTAATAGAATGCATTGGCCAGCGCTGATTGGCCAATGCATTCTATTAGCCCGATGAAGTAGAGCTGAATGTGTGTGCTAAGCACACACATTCAGCACTGCTTCATCACGACAATACAATGCATTAGCCAGTGCTGATTGGCCAGAGTACGGAATTCGGCCAATCAGCGCTGGCTCTGCTGGAGGAGGCGGAGTCTAAGGTCGGACCTGAATGGAGACTGGTGTGGAGCGATCTTAGACTCCGCCTCCTCCAGCAGAGCCAGCGCTGATTGGTCGAGTTCCGTACTCTGGCCAATCAGCGCTGGCTAATGCATTCTATTAGCCCGATGAAGTAGAGCTGAATGTGTGTGCTTAGCACACACATTCAGCTCTACTTCATCGGGCTAATAGAATGCATTGGCCAATCAGCGCTGGCCAATGCATTCTATTAGCTTGATGAAGCAGAGTGTGCACAAGGGTTCAAGCGCACCCTCGGCTCTGATGTAGCAGAGCCGAGGCTGCACAAGGGTTCAAGCGCACCCTCGGCTCTGCTACATCAGAGCCGAGGGTGCGCTTGAACCCTTGTGCACACTCTGCTTCATCAAGCTAATAGAATGCATTGGCCAGCGCTGATTGGCCAATGCATTCTATTAGCCCGATGAAGTAGAGCTGAATGTGTGTGCTAAGCACACACATTCAGCACTGCTTCATCACGACAATACAATGCATTAGCCAGTGCTGATTGGCCAGAGTACGGAATTCGGCCAATCAGCGCTGGCTCTGCTGGAGGAGGCGGAGTCTAAGGTCGGACCTGAATGGAGACTGGTGTGGAGCGATCTTAGACTCCGCCTCCTCCAGCAGAGCCAGCGCTGATTGGCCGAATTCCGTACTCTGGCCAATCAGCACTGGCTAATGCATTGTATTGTCGTGATGAAGCAGTGCTGAATGTGTGTGCTTAGCACACACATTCAGCTCTACTTCATCGGGCTAATAGAATGCATTGGCCAATCAGCGCTGGCCAATGCATTCTATTAGCTTGATGAAGCAGAGTGTGCACAAGGGTTCAAGCGCACCCTCGGCTCTGATGTAGCAGAGCCGAGGGTGCGCTTGAACCCTTGTGCAGCCTCGGCTCTGCTACATCAGAGCCGAGGGTGCGCTTGAACCCTTGTGCACACTCTGCTTCATCAAGCTAATAGAATGCATTGGCCAGCGCTGATTGGCCAATGCATTCTATTAGCCCGATGAAGTAGAGCTGAATGTGTGTGCTAAGCACACACATTCAGCACTGCTTCATCACGCCAATACAATGCATTAGCCAGTGCTGATTGGCCAGAGTACGGAATTCGGCCAATCAGCGCTGGCTCTGCTGGAGGAGGCGGAGTCTAAGGTCGGACCTGAATGGAGACTGGTGTGGAGCGATCTTAGACTCCGCCTCCTCCAGCAGAGCCAGCGCTGATTGGTCGAGTTCCGTACTCTGGCCAATCAGCGCTGGCTAATGCATTCTATTAGCCCGATGAAGTAGAGCTGAATGTGTGTGCTTAGCACACACATTCAGCTCTACTTCATCGGGCTAATAGAATGCATTGGCCAATCAGCGCTGGCCAATGCATTCTATTAGCTTGATGAAGCAGAGTGTGCACAAGGGTTCAAGCGCACCCTCGGCTCTGATGTAGCAGAGCCGAGGCTGCACAAGGGTTCAAGCGCACCCTCGGCTCTGCTACATCAGAGCCGAGGGTGCGCTTGAACCCTTGTGCACACTCTGCTTCATCAAGCTAATAGAATGCATTGGCCAGCGCTGATTGGCCAATGCATTCTATTAGCCCGATGAAGTAGAGCTGAATGTGTGTGCTAAGCACACACATTCAGCACTGCTTCATCACGACAATACAATGCATTAGCCAGTGCTGATTGGCCAGAGTACGGAATTCGGCCAATCAGCGCTGGCTCTGCTGGAGGAGGCGGAGTCTAAGGTCGGACCTGAATGGAGACTGGTGTGGAGCGATCTTAGACTCCGCCTCCTCCAGCAGAGCCAGCGCTGATTGGCCGAATTCCGTACTCTGGCCAATCAGCACTGGCTAATGCATTGTATTGTCGTGATGAAGCAGTGCTGAATGTGTGTGCTTAGCACACACATTCAGCTCTACTTCATCGGGCTAATAGAATGCATTGGCCAATCAGCGCTGGCCAATGCATTCTATTAGCTTGATGAAGCAGAGTGTGCACAAGGGTTCAAGCGCACCCTCGGCTCTGATGTAGCAGAGCCGAGGGTGCGCTTGAACCCTTGTGCAGCCTCGGCTCTGCTACATCAGAGCCGAGGGTGCGCTTGAACCCTTGTGCACACTCTGCTTCATCAAGCTAATAGAATGCATTGGCCAGCGCTGATTGGCCAATGCATTCTATTAGCCCGATGAAGTAGAGCTGAATGTGTGTGCTAAGCACACACATTCAGCACTGCTTCATCACGCCAATACAATGCATTAGCCAGTGCTGATTGGCCAGAGTACGGAATTCGGCCAATCAGCGCTGGCTCTGATGGAGGAGGCGGAGTCTAAGGTCGGACCTGAATGGAGACTGGTGTGGAGCGCTCTTAGACTCCGCCTCCTCCAGCAGAGCCAGCGCTGATTGGTCGAGTTCCGTACTCTGGCCAATCAGCGCTGGCCAATGCATCCCTATGGGAAAAAGTTTATCTCACAAAAATCACAATTACACACACGATAGAGCCCCAAAAAGTTATTTTTAATAACATTCCCCCCTAAATAAAGGTTATCCCTAGCTATCCCTGCCTGTACAGCTATCCCTGTCTCATAGTCACAAAGTTCACATTCTCATATGACCCGGATTTGAAATCCACTATTCGTCTAAAATGGAGGTCACCTGATTTCGGCAGCCAATGACTTTTTCCAATTTTTTTCAATGCCCCCGGTGTCGTAGTTCCTGTCCCACCTCCCCTGCGCTGTTATTGGTGCAAAAAAGGCGCCAGGGAAGGTGGGAGGGGAATCGAATTTTGGCGCACTTTACCACGCGGTGTTCGATTCGATTCGAACATGGCGAACACCCTGATATCCGATCGAACATGTGTTCGATAGAACACTGTTCGCTCATCTCTAATAGTAATATAACATGTAAATATGAGGAAACCCATGTAGAGAGGTGACATTGTAAGATACATACTCACTCTTAATACATTCATCAGATAAATTAAACCAGTCAACACTTTTATTGAAATCCAGACATTTCAGAACTCCATGGCTTCTATTCTTGTCCAAGTCATTACATTGAAAGTGGTAATGAAGTTCTTGTCCTACTGGAAATTGTGATTGTGGCAATAGTAGCTCTGCATTGCGTACAGCCGGCGCGGGACCACAATAATCTATAAGGGAAACAAACATCATACTTTTACGGAATTTACTCCTGTGCGATTTAAAAGGTGTGTTCCTTGTTTCAGTCTGCATTAATGCCTCATTCACACGACAGCGATACATGGTTGTTAGAACACATTGGGTCAAATCTGCGTATCAAAAAACGGCGTGACTGGCACAAGGTCTGAGATTTATGAAAAGGCTGTAGGTAGGAACTGGTGAAGCTTTCACTTCTAACGCACTCCAGGAAATAGGCGTGAGTCTTAGTAAATTGCCAGGGATGAGGAGTTCCTGCCTTGACCCATCCTGATCCTCACCAGACAATGTCCACATTCATAGAATATGGTGGACAAGGGGTGGATCAGGGTTTGAAGTGCATGTATGGCACAAGAAAAGGCCTTGGCCAAATTTGTGTCTCAAAATCATCCCTACTCACCAGTTTTGTGGTATAAAGGGAATGATAAATTCCCCCATTTATTTCAACTGCGCTATTCACATGTAATTTATTTATTTATTTTTATTGTTCCCTTTTTTATGGATCCATCAGTAGACTGAAGTGTATGAAGCATCCGTGAAAAAGATGCTCCAATGGTTGCATCCGTTTTTCTTCAATGCTCATGTTTCCATAGGGTTGAGAGGATATTGTCACTCCATAAGGAAAGAACCACCATTTAGGTGTGTGGAGTCTTATTAAGCCATGTGCGCTCCACTGTCTTGTATTCGAGCATGAGAGGTTCTGATAATAGAAGATGTAAGTGTTAGGTCATTGAGTGAACGGAGAACAGGGATTGGGCGGTAGACAGAGATGAGGGAGGAAATGTAGGGAGGTGCAGTATTATGGAGAGCCTTGTGGATGAGAGTAATAACTTTATATTTTATTGCCTTTGTTTGCAATGATGCTGGGATTTTACCAGATACAGTCTCTCAGCCAAGGACAGCTGTTTCAATGTTCTTGCATCTCATCAGCTTGGCGCAGAGAGGACTGATCTGGCAGAGGTGAGAGGCTTAGACAGGGTTGAGGGGATATCGTCACTCCATAGGGAGAGAACCACCATTTAGGTGTGTGGAGTCTTATTAAGCCATGAGCTCTCCACTGTGCAAAGGAACATGGGAAGAATATGCAAATCTGACTTCCATGATGTCTTCCTAATTACATCATGGAAGATAGACTTGTACATTCTCAGTGAGCGCTCTCTATCGGTGTGCATACTTGAGGCACTGGCTTCTTAATTACATCATGGAAGTCAGATTTGCATATTCTTCCCATGTTTCCATGGAAATCCATGCACAAAAATTCATGAAATTCTTTAGATGTATTCATATATGTTTTGTTTTGTTTTTTTTTTTACCAGAAACTGTAAATGTTCTTTGAAAAAAAAATTGTCCATATATTTTATGAACAAACATGTGAATATACCCTCAGACTTTCATGGGTTTTAAAATGGCGATGCGATGGCCTTTAATCACTGTTGTGCGAATAAGGCCAAAAAAAGACATATGTCCATTTCGTTATGGATGCTTGGCATATGATAAATGGAATGGTTGTGTGAATAAGGCCTAAGGCTGGCACCATATGTTGCAGAAGAGCTGTGTTTAGCGTTGTAGACTTTAGAGCCAAAACCAAAAGTGACATGAATGGGAATAGGAAATATAAGCAAAGCACTAAGGGTCAGTGCACATGGAGTTTTTTTTTAAGTAAAAAAAAAAGTACTTTTCCTTTATAAAACTTTTTTAATAAATACTAATAATTTTTATTACTACCTTTTGGCGTTGTTTCACTTCCATTTGTTGCGATATCACAGTCAGATGAATCCTTTCCAATCTGTGTATTTGTAGTTGTTCCATTAACCTCTGAGATACAATCAATTGATCTAGTAAATCATAATGCCATCTATCATGTACTTTATATTTACTATGACTTTTTTATTACTGCAAAACTTAAAAAGAATATGCTATCTAAGGCTAAGGCCCCATGTAGCAAGCCGCAGCCAAAAAGCGCTGCAGGAAAAACATGGCAGAAACTCATTGAGTCTTTGTCCCGCAGTGCTTTTGTCAAAAAGCTTTCTGCTTTTATACATTTCCATAGGTATAATGACATGGTGCGATTTACAAAAAAGCCATCGGATATTTTTCTGCAGTGTATGGATTCAATTGAAACATCATGGCAAACACTCCTGCAATTTACAGTACCTGCAAAGTGGATGGAATTCACACATCACAGAAAAATATCCGCACCAGAAATGCTATGGGGATAGGATTTGCTAGAATCCCATCCACTGCACAGTTAGCGAGCCTTCACACGGAATAAACGCTCCGCTCATTCTGAACATAAACTCGTTCAGAATGAGCGCCGTTAAAACAGATCCCATTGATTTCTATGGATGCTGGCATACTCGCGCATCCCATTGATTTCAATGGGAAGTGCACGTATGCCGACATCCATAGAAATCAATGGGAGGCCTTTTTACCTATTGCTTTTAATGTGATATGCTCGTATGCCAGCACCCATAGAAATCAAAGGGATCTGTTTTAACGCCGCTCATTCTGAACCAGTTTTCTCCGTGTGAAGGCTCCCTTACTGTAAAGCACCACGTTTTTTGTTTTTTTTTTTCCTGCGGCACTTCCACCATGGGCAAATCAGCGGCGTTTATGCCACGTGGGGCTCTGGCCTAAGGCTAAGGCACCAATTATCAAATGGCAGCTAAAAAACACTACAGAAAATAAGTTGTGAAAAAGCATAGCATTTTTTTGCAGTGTTTTTGCTGGATATTGCTCTGCATTTTTGTTCCCTTATTACATCTATAAGGAAAATGCTTGCGTTTCCGCAGTCTGTGGAATGGATTTACCTTTCTGGTTCTGTTTTTTTCTGTGCTGCTTTTCCACAATGTGGGGCCTTATAGCCTAAAGGCACAGTCACACAACTGAGTTTCAGCTATGAACTCCGTCTTTGTGTTGGCTGAATTTGCCAGTCTGCACATTATTCTGGAACAGGGGCTAAGATTATAGTTATCTATGTTTCTACGAGTTCCTGCCACCCAGCAACATATTGTACCAACTACAGAATGAGAGAAAAAAAATTAGTTTAAAGGGATTCTACCACTAAATAGCTATTTTTTTCTGCTTTAGACGTCGGCCATATTTTCGAGGCCGCAATTGCGCGCACGCGCAATACACTCCTCGAAGTCTTCGCCGAACAACTGCGCATGCTCAGTAAGGATTGTACAAACCTCCGACACATGAATGAAGTCATCCAGGCTCCGGAGGGTCTGTAAAATATGGTCGCCGGCCGCCATGCGCAGTCTGCTCTACTAGTGTCTCGCTGGCAGAGCCGACTGCGCAGGCGTCGGAGCTGACGCAGAAGGAAGACGACAGAGAAGGGGAGGATGCAGCTGAAGAAGGAGGCGTCAATGAAGAGAGAGTTATCGGGCAGCAGTGGGGACGCCCTTGAGCGCTGGGACCCGCCCCCATTGCTGCGAGGGAACTCATTAGAATACCAGTAAAAACCGGGATTTCTAAGGAACGGCGCCGTGGAGACCACGTCTAAAGGTAAGAGACGAATAGCCTTTCTAAAGGCTATTCCGACATCTAAAGCAGAAAAAATAGCTATTTAGTGGTAGAATCCCTTTAATCTCATCCACACATACAAAATAAAAAAGCTGTGGGAAAGCTGTTTTTTTTCCCAAAACGTCAAAACATGTGTTTTTGAAAAACACAACATATTAATTTTAACCGTGGATTTGCAATTGTTTTCCCAATATATTTAGTAGGAGATGAAAAACCATAGAAAAAAATTATACAAAAAATTTTGCTACTTTTATTTCCGCAACATCTTTTAGCTGCATTACACCTAGGGCCCTTTCATTTGATTTCCCCTATCTGCAGGAAATAGTTTGTATGTCGGCATTTGGGCTCGGACTCAACTTGATCGTGTGCATAGGAGTCACTGCATCATAGTCAGTTATGATGAAATGTGTAAACCAAATAGTTCAATCCCTACAGTAATCACGTGACATATGCCTACCAGTTCATTATTATAGTCATCGGGGCGTTCGGGAACTCAATGCACACGACCCAGTTCAGTCTTTACTGCCCACACACCCTGGGAAAGAAAGGACTCTCCAAAACCTGTGGATACTTAGCTACAAAGGCAAACCCTTGTTCAACTGTGTTTTAAGGTGCAGAACAGTAGGAGAAGGACCAATTAGTACCTGGAGAACTATTGTAGGAGTTATAGCTCAGACAGACCTAGGATATGTTTTCTTTATTAACTGCTATGCACTATATACCGCTGTTTGTGAAGACACAATAAAAACTAAGCTGAAGTTAGTTGCACCACACTTTGCTCTGTGGCCTTTATTTATCCCATGTAGCAACGATATAACACTGGAGATGACAGTGATCCCTTGTGCAAATATAGGAGTCATTTATTCCATGTGCTATAAATTTTAGTACATGCTGTGAATGTGTTGGGATGGTTTTTTAGTAGGTTTGAGCTTGTGGTGCACTCTACATTTCAATGTGAATTTGCACATTGGTGTTTATTTATGGAGCATCCTGACACCACAAATATGAATTAAACTTCAGATGCCATTACATGGAGAATATTCATGTTCTCTGGTGGTTTGGCAACTCTTCCTTTTGCATGAGCCTCCTGGGAGTTTGGCATGTTTGCTTTAGTATAAGGATTGGAAGCCATCAATATGCAAGAGGCCAGCACTTTAGGAGTCTAGAAGATAAAAGCAGCAGTATCCACAAAAAACATGTCAATTCAGAATTGTCTTCCATATTGGTACAGCCTATTTTAAGGTACATGCCAAACTTATTTGGGCACAACCTAGCAAAGTTGAAGAATGGTTAGAGTATCGTAAATTCTTATATAGGAAAGTAACCCTATAAGGCTAGGTTCACATTTGTAGACTCTGCCATTGAAACTGCTAAAAAACACAAGGAGTACTTTTCTTTCCACCAGTTTCAGTATAAAAATGTTGGGAAACTTGATGGATTCCATTATAGTCTATGGGGTCCATGGTGCTGTTTCAGAGGACAGGCTCTATGTCATTCAAGTCCCCCGGCGGACCCGAACGACGGAGAGTCCCATGCAAATGTGAGCCTAGCCTTAGTTCGCTATTGTCTACTGCAGTAGACATATATTGTCATGCACTCACATTTCAGCATCAAAAATGATTGTCCCAAACTGATAACTTACTGAGGCAAGAACAATGGTCTGATGTCCATTTATTAACTCCATTAGAATTTTCACACAGGTAGAACACCTCATTTGCAAAGCCAGCAAAGTGGTCTGAATCACAGATGTATATCAGTTCTGTACCAACAAGGAACTCCTCCACGGTGTACTCAGTAATGCTTGAGGGTGACGGATAGTCGCACATTTCTGTTAAAAAAGAAAAACATTTAGTCCTACACCTCACATTATTACTAGAGATGAGCGAACAATATTCGAAACAGCCGTTTCGAATAGCACGCTCTCATAGAAATGAATGGACGTAGGCGGCACGCGGGGGGTTAAGCGGCCAGCTGCCGGCAAAGTCTGCGTACCGGCTGCTTCCATTCATTTCTATGGGAGCATGCTATTCGAAACGGCTGTTTTGAATAGTGTTCGCTCATCTCTAATTATTACCATTTATAGAAATATCAGCAATTTTTTTTAGAACAGTGTATAGAGAACCTAATTCAGTGTATAGAATGTACCTAACTCAGTTTTCAGAAGAAGATACTATTTTGTGTATACCTGGGTAGTCAAAATATTTTTGTTACATGCATGATATACTTCCAACTCTTTACTTCATTTTGTCTATACATGGGTTTCCAACTTCAATACTGTGTCCAATCCTCTGCCCATGAGACATAGCAGACACAGCTCTGCTCTGTGTAATATGCTCCCTCAGTGGCACATCAACTTCCATGTCTCATACAGTAGCCACTAGAGATGAGCGAACAGTGTTCTATCGAACTCATGTTCGATCGGATATTAGGCTGTTCGGCATGTTCGAATCGAATCGAACACCGCGTGGTAAAGTGCGCCATTACTCGATTCCCCTCCCACCTTCCCTGGCGCCTTTTTTGCTCCAATAACAGCGCAGGGTAGGTGGGACAGGAACTACGACACCGGTGACGTTGAGAAAAGTAGGCAAAACCCATTGGCTGCCGAAAACATGTGACCTCTAATTTAAAAGAACAGCGCCGCCCAGGTTCGCGTCATTCTGAGCTTGCAATTCACCGGGGACGGAGGTTTCCGTCCAGTTAGCTAGGGCTTAGATTCTGGGTAGGCAGGGACAGGCTAGGATAGGAAAGAGAAGACAACCAACAGCTCTTATAAGAGCTAAATTCCAGGGAGAAGCTTGTCAGTGTAACGTGGCACTGACGGGCTCAATCGCCGCAACCCAGCTTTCCCAGGATCCTGAATGGAATACACTGACAGTGTATTCCCGTATACCCTATATATACCCCCGATCCCCGTTCCAACGGTGTGCCCCCCCACCTTCACCCCAGAAATACCCTGCAAGTCCCCTAGCAATAGAGTTGGGGCTATATACACCCACTATTTTTGCTACTGCCATATAGTGCCATTGTCTGACTGGGAATTCAAAGAATATATTGGGGTTACATATAACTTCAATTCCAGGGAGAAGCTTGTCAGTGTAACGTGGCACTGACGGGCTCAATCGCCGCAACCCAGCTTTCCCAGGATCCTGAATGGAATACACTGACAGTGTATTCCCGAATACCCTATATATACACCCGATCCCTGTTCCAACGGTGTGCCCCCCCACCTTCAACCCAGAAATGCCCTGCAAGTCCCCTAGCACTATTTTTCCTACTGCCATATAGTGCCATTGTCTGACTGGGAATTCAAAGAATATATTGGGGTTACAAATACCTTCAAGTCCTGCCACTGACATATAGTGCCAGTTTCTGACTGGGAATTCAAAGAATATATTGGGGTTACAAATACCTTCAAGTCCTGCTACTGACATATAGTGCCAGTTTCTGACTGGGAATTCAAAGAATATATTGGGGTTACAAATACCTTCAAGTCCTGCCACTGACATATAGTGCCATTGTCTGACTGGGAATTCCAAGAATATATTGGGGTTACAAATACCTTCAAGTCCTGCCACTGACATATAGTGCCATTGTCTGACTGGGAATTCCAAGAATATATTGGGGTTACAAATACCCTCATTTCTTGCTACTGCCATATAGTGCCAGTTTCTGACTGGGAATTCCAAGAATATATTGGGGTTACAAATACCCTCATTTCTTGCTACTGCCATATAGTGCCAGTTTCTGACTGGGAATTCAAAGAATATATTGGGGTTACAAATACCCTCATTTCTTGCTACTGCCATATAGTGCCAGTTTCTGACTGGGAATTCAAAGAATATATTGAGGTTACAAATACCCTCAAGTCTTGCTACTGCCATATAGTGTCATTTTCTGCCTGGGAATTCAAAATGCGCAAGGCTCCCAAAAAGGGACGTGGACGAAGCCGTGGGCGAGGTCGGGGGAATGGTTCTGGGGAGCAAGGTAGCGGTGAAGCCACAGGGCATCCCGTGCCTACTCCTGTGGGGCAGCAAGCATTGCGCCACTCCACAGTGCCAGGGTTGCTTGCCACATTAACTAAACTGCAGGGTACAAACCTTAGTAGGCCCGAGAACCAGGAACAGGTCTTGCAATGGCTGTCGGATAACGCTTACAGCACATTATCCACCAGCCAGTCAGCCTCTGCCTTCTCTCCTCCTATTACCCAACAGTCTTGTCCTCCTTCCTCCCAAAATTCCCAATCTTCCCAGAACAATAACCCCAACTGTCCCTGCTCCCCAGAGCTGTTCTCCACTCCTTTCATTGTCCCTCAACCTGCCCCTCCATTTCGCGATTCCACGGACCTAACAGACGAGCATCTGTGTCCAGATGCTCAAACACTGGAGTCTCCTCCATCTCCGTTCGATTTGGTGGTGGATGACCAGCAACCCACCCTCATCGACGACGATGAGACGCAGTTGCCGTCAGGGCATCCAGTTCACATGCGCATTGTGCGGGAGGAGGAGATGAGACAGGAGTTGGAAGAGGAAGTGGTGGATGATGAGGACACTGACCCGACCTGGACAGGGGGATGTCAAGCGGGGAAAGTAGTGTGGATGTTGAGGCAGGTGCAGCACCAAAAAGGGTAGCTAGAGGCAGAGGCAGAGGTCAGCAGCTTAGGTGAAGCCAGGCCACACCCGGAATCTCCCAAGATGTTCCAGTTCGTATCCAGCCCCGAAAAACTCCCACCTCGAGGGCACATTTCTCGAAGGTGTGGAGTTTTTTCAAGGAATGCGCCGAGGACAGATATAGTGTTGTCTGCACAATTTGCCTCTCGAAATTGATTAGGGGCTCTGAGAAGAGCAACCTGTCCACCACTTCAATGCGCCGTCATTTGGAATCCAAGCACTGGAATCAGTGGCAGGCAGCAACGGCAGGACAAAGGCCGCCTGCCGTTCACGCCACTGCCTCTGCCACTGCCACTGCTCACTGTGCTGGCGATGCACTCCAGAGGACGAGCCAGGACACCACTTCATCTGCCTCCGCCACTTTGTTGACTTCTTCCTCATCCTCCCCTGTTCCTGTCTTATCTCCTTCTCCTGCACCATCAAAGGCACCATCAGACGCTTCTTTACAACAACCCACCATCTCTCAGACATTGGAGCGGCGGCAGAAATACACCGCTAACCACCCACACGCGCAAGCCTTGAACGCCAACATCGCTAAACTGCTGGCCCAGGAGATGTTGGCGTTCCGGCTTGTTGAAACTCCCACCTTCCTGGACCTGATGGCAACTGCGGTACCTCGCTATGCCGTCCCTAGCCATCACTACTTCTCCCGGTGTGCCGTCCCCGCCTTGCACCAGCACGTGTCACTCAACATCAGGCGGGCCCTTAGTTCCGCGCTTTGCACAAAGGTCCACTTGACCACTGACGCGTGGACAAGTGCATGCGGACTGGGACGCTACATTTCACTGACGGCACACTGGGTGAATGTAGTTGAGGCTGGGACTGCTTCCCAAACTGGCCCGGTGTACCTCGTCTCCCCGCCTAACATTCCTGGCAGGGACACGAGAAGAACACCCCCTCCTCCTCCTCCTCCACCGCCTCCTCCTCCTCCACCGCCTCCTCCTCCTCCTCCGCTGTTAGATTGACCCCAGCTACGAGTTGGAAACGTTGCAGCACTGGCGTTGGTAGACGTCAGCAGGCCGTGCTGAAGCTGATCAGCTTGGGGGACAGACAGCACACTGCCTCCGAGGTGAGGGATGCCCTCCTCGATGAGACGGCAATATGGTTTGAGCCGCTGCACCTGGGCCCAGGCATGGTCGTTTGTGATAACGGCCGGAACCTGGTAGCAGCTCTGGAGCTTGCCGGACTCCAACATGTTCCATGCCTAGCCCACGTCTTCAACCTAGTGGTGCAACGTTTCCTAAAGAGCTACCCCAATGTTCCAGAGCTACTAGTGAAAGTGCGGCGCATGTGCGCCCACTTTCGCAAGTCGAAAGTAGCCGCTGCTAGCTTAAAATCTCTCCAGCAATGCCTGCATGTGCCACAACACCGGCTTTTGTGCGACGTCCCCACACGCTGGAACTCAACGTTTCAGATGTTGAATAGAGTGGTTTAGCAGCAGAGACTTTTGATGGAATACCAGCTACAAAACCCTAGGGTGCCACAAAGTCAGCTGCCTCAGTTTCTCATCCATGAGTGGCCATGGATGAGAGACCTTTGTGACATCCTACGGGTGTTTGAGGAGTCCACAAGGAGGGTGAGCTCTGAGGATGCGATGGTGAGCCTTACAATCCCGCTCTTGTGTGTTCTGAGAGAATCCCTGATTGACATCAGGGATAACTCAGATCACACAAAGGAGTCAGGGATAGCATCCGATCCGTCACAGCTGGAGAGTAGGTCCACACATCTGTCCGCTTCATCGCGTTTAATGGAGGAGGAGGAGGAGGAAGAAGAGTTGTTCGATGATGTGATGGTGATACAGGAGGCTTCCGGGCAACTTCGAATCGTCCCATTGTTGCAGCGCGGATGGGTAGACATGGACGATGAGGAGGAAATGGAGATTGAACTTTCCGGTGGGGCCAGAGGAGTCATGCCAACTAACACTGTGGCAGACATGGCTGAGTTCATGTTGGGGTGCTTTACAACCGACAAGCGTATTGTCAAAATCATGGAGGACAACCAGTACTGGATCTTTGCTATCCTTGACCCCCGGTATAAAAACAACATCTCCTCTTTTATTCCGGTAGAGGGGAGGGCCAATCGCATCAATGCTTGCCACAAGCAATTGGTGCAGAATATGATGGAGATGTTTCCAGCATGTGACGTTGGCGGCAGGGAGGGCAGTTCCTCCAGTAGGCGACCAAGTTCTCACCGGTCCACACAAACGAGGGGCACACTGTCTAAGGTCTGGGACACCTTGATGGCACCCCCTCGCCAAAGTGCCGCCACGGAGGGTCCTAGTGTCACCAGGCGTGAGAAGTATAGGCGCATGTTGCGGGAATACCTTTCCGACCACAGCCCTGTCCTCTCCGATCCCTCTGCGCCCTACACGTATTGGGTGTCGAAGTTGGACCTGTGGCTTGAACTTGCCCTATATGCCTTGGAGGTGCTGTCCTGTCCTGCCGCCAGCGTCCTATCTGAGAGGGTGTTCAGTGCAGCCGGTGGCATCATCACTGACAAGCGCACCCGTCTGTCAGCTGAGAGTGCCGACCGGCTCACTTTGATAAAAATGAACCACCACTGGATAGAGCCTTCATTTTCGTGCCCACCTGTGTAAAGCACCCCAACATGAAACTCCATGTCTGTGCTCAACCTCTCCAATTCCTCCGCATCCTCATACTCATCCACCATAAGCGTTGCACAATTCTGCTAATACTAGGCTCCCTCCACCCTGATTTCCCCCAACTCTGCTGGTTAGAGGCTCCCTCCACCCTGATTTCCCACAACTCTGCTGGTTAGAGGCTCCCTCCACCCTGATTTCCCACAACTCTGCTGGTTAGAGGCTCCCTCCACCCTGATTTCCCACAACTCTGCTGGTTAGAGGCTCCCTCCACCCTGATTTCCCACAACTCTGCTAGTTAGAGGCTCCCTCCACCATGAATTTTCCCAAACTGGGGTTTTTAGAGGCTCCCTCCACCATGAATTTCCCAAAACTTGGCTGTTTAGAGGCTCAATCCACCATAAATTGGTCCAAACTGGGCTGGTTAGAGGCTCCCTCCACTATGAATTTGGCCAAACTGGGGTTTTTAGAGGCTCCCTCCACCATGAATTTCCCAAAACTTGGCTGTTTAGAGGCTCCCTCCACCATGAATTGGTCCAAACTGGGCTGGTTAGAGGCTCCTTCCACCATGAATTTGGCCAAACTGGGGTTTTTAGAGGCTCCCTCCACCATGAATTGGTCCAAACTGGGGTTTTTAGAGGCTCCCTCCACCATGAATTGGTCCAAACTGGGGTTTTTAGAGGCTCCCTCCACCATGAATTTCCCAAAACTTGGCTGTTTAGAGGCTCCCTCCACCATGAATTGGTCCAAACTGGGCTAGTTAGAGGCTCCCTCCACCATGAATTTGCCCAAACTGGGGTTTTTAGAGGGTCCCTCCACCATGAATTTCCCAAAACTTGGCTGTTTAGAGGCTCCCTCCACCATGAACTTCCCATAGCTTGGCTGTTTAGAGGCTCCCTCCACCATGAATTGGTCCAAACTGGGCTGGTTAGAGGCTCCCTCCACCATGAATTTGCCCAAACTGGGGTTTTTAGAGGCTCCCTCCACCATGAATTTCCCAAAACTTGGCTGTTTAGAGGCTCCCTCCACCATGAATTGGTCCAAACTGGGCTGGTTAGAGGCTCCCTCCACCATGAATTTGCCCAAACTGGGGTTTTTAGAGGCTCCCTCCACCATGAATTTCCCAAAACTTGGCTGTTTAGAGGTTCAATCCACCATGAATTGGTCCAAACTGGGCTGGTTAGAGGCTCCCTCCACTATGAATTTGGCCAAACTGGGGTTTTTAGAGGCTTCCTCCACCATGAATTTCCCAAAACTTGGCTGTTTAGAGGCTCCTTCCACCATGAACTTCCCATAGCTTGGCTGTTTAGAGGCTCCCTCCACCATGAATTGGTCCAAACTGGGCTGGTTAGAGGCTCCCTCCACCATGAATTTGCCCAAACTGGGGTTTTTAGAGGCTCCCTCCACCATGAATTTTCCAAAACTTGGCTGGTTAGAGGCTCCCTCCACCATGAACTTCCCATAGCTTGGCTGTTTAGAGGCTCCCTACACCATGAATTGGTCCAAACTGGGCTGGTTAGAGGCTCCCTCCACCATGAATTTACCCAAACTGGGGTTTTTAGAGGCTCCCTCCACCATGAATTTCCCAAAACTTGGCTGTTTAGAGGCTCCCTCCACCATGAATTGGTCCAAACTGGGCTGGTTAGAGGCTCCCTCCACCATGAATTTGCCCAAACTGGGGTTTTTAGAGGCTCCCTCCACCATGAATTTCCCAAAACTTGGCTGTTTAGAGGTTCAATCCACCATGAATTGGTCCAAACTGGGCTGGTTAGAGGCTCCCTCCACTATGAATTTGGCCAAACTGGGGTTTTTAGAGGCTCCCTCCACCATGAATTGGTCCAAACTGGGGTTTTTAGAGGCTCCCTCCACCATGAATTGGTCCAAACACGGGTTTTTAGAGGCTCCCTCCACCATGAATTTCCTAAAACTTGGCTGTTTAGTGGCTCCCTCCACCATGAATTTCCCAAAACTTGGCTGTTTAGAGGCTCAATCCACCATGAATTGGTCCAAACTGGGGTTTTTAGAGGCTCCCTCCACCATGAATTGGTCCAAACTGGGGTTTTTAGAGGCTCCCTCCACCATGAATTGGTCCAAACTGGGGTTTTTAGAGGCTCCCTCCACCATGAATTGGTCCAAACTGGGGTTTTTAGTGGCTCCCTCCACCATGAATTGGTCCAAACTGGGCTGGTTAGAGGCTCCCTTCACCATGAATTTGCCCAAACTGGGGTTTTTAGAGGCTCCCTCCACCATGAATTTCCCAAAACTTGGCTGTTTAGAGGCTCAATCCACCATGAATTGGTCCAAACTGGGCTAGTTAGAGGCTCCCTCCACTATGAATTTGGCCAAACTGGGGTTTTTAGAGGCTCTCTCCACCATGAATTTGCCCAAACTGGGGTTTTTAGAGGCTCCCTCCACCATGAATTTCCCAAAACTTGGCTGTTTAGAGGCTCCCTCCACCATGAACTGGTCCAAACTGGGCTGGTTAGAGGCTCCCTCCACCATGAATTTGCCCCTGGGGTTTTTAGAGGCTCCCTCCACCATGAATTTCCCAAAACTTGGCTGTTTAGAGGCTCAGTCCACCATGAATTGGTCCAAACTGGGCTGGTTAGAGGCTCCCTCCACTATGAATTTGGCCAAACTGGGGTTTTTAGAGGCTCCCTCCACCATGAATTTCCCAAAACTTGGCTGTTTAGAGGCTCCCTCCACCATGAACTTCCCATAGCTTGGCTGTTTAGCGGCTCCCTCCACCATGAATTGGTCCAAACTGGGCTGGTTAGAGGCTCCCTGCACCATGAATTTGCCCAAACTGGGGTTTTTAGAGGCTCCCTGCACCATGAATTTGCCCAAACTGGGGTTTTTAGATGCTCCCTCCACCATGAATTTGTCCAAACTGGGGTTTTAGAGGCTCCCTCCACCATGAATTTCCTAAAACTTGGCTGTTTAGTGGCTCCCTCCACCATGAATTGGTCCAAACTGGGCTGGTTAGAGGCTCCCTCCACCATGAATTTGGCCAAACTGGGGTTTTTAGAGGCTCCCTCCACCATGAATTGGTCCAAACTGGGGTTTTTAGAGGCTCCCTCCACCATGAATTTCCCAAAACTTGGCTGTTTAGAGGCTCCCTCCACCATAAATTGGTCCAAACTGGGCTGGTTAGAGGCTCCCTCCTCCATGAATTTGCCCAAACTTAGCTGTTTAGAGGCTCCCTCCACCATGAATTGGTCCAAACTGGGGTTTTTAGAGGCTCCCTCCACCATGAATTTGCCCAAAATGGGCTGTTTAGAGGCTCCCTCCACCATGAATTTGCCCAAACTCTGCTGGTTAGAGGCTCAATCCACCCTGATTTTCAAAACAAATGTTGGTGCCAACCTCAACTTACTACAAGGGCCAAATTCACTGCTGGTGACAAGCTCTCCTCACTGCAAGTGCCAAATACACATGTTTCAAGGTGTTTTCCTACTGTCAGAGAGGTGGTATTGAGTGTGTAAAGTGTGTAGTTGTTAGGCTGTGATGTTGGGGTAATAGAGGGTCTTTGGTGTGTTAGATGCCCCCAGACATGCTTCCCCTGCTGTCCCAGTGTCATTCCAGAGGTGTTGGTATCATTTCCTGTGGTGTGATAGTGGACTTGGTGACCCTCCAGACACGGATTTGGGTTTCCCCCTTAACGAGTATATGTTCCCCATAGACTATAATGGGGTTCGAAACCCGTTCGAACACACGAACAGTGAGCGGCTGTTCGAATTGAATTTCGAACCTCGAACATTTTAGTGTTCGCTCATCTCTAGTAGCCACCATGTTTCCAATGAGTACAGTGTTTCTGAACTGTCACAGATACTGCAGTAGCCAGATACAGGGGAGAATAAATGTAAAATGAGCTATATGTACTTAAGATGTGCTGCAAAGTTTATCTTTGCTTAGATTTATGGTTGGTGCAAGGACAGAAATTCTGGAGCATATGCCATGGAGCTTTTCCCTAGTGTCATTAATGTTCTCCTTCTTCATTATTTCTCACTCATTCTAGTGTTGATGCAAATTAGGTTCTACAAGCCAAGTGGGTATTAACACTGTGATTTCTTTAGGGAGTCTCTGTGTGCTGTACGTTACACAGTGTGACTGTCCACTTGGCTGGTATACCCTAATTTGCATCAACACTAAAGCCTTATTCACACAATCAATGTTAGCATTCACACAACTGTGTTAAATTCAATAAATGTGCATGGGTAGGCTTGGACTTGCCCACCGAGGTATCAGTGAATGCCCCGATGGGCCCTGTGTCTTTAGGTAGGGCTAGCGTTAGGAGGACACAGTGTATGGGACTATTCACACAATCGTTTTCTTGATGGTCCAATTCTGTTCCTTAAATATATATACACGTCCTTGCAGTGTTAAACAGTTGTACAAAATCCTACTATAGGGAGGCAGGGATGGTTTATTACACATTTATGACACATTACATGATCTGTGTACACAGTGCTCTATGAAAATTCAGTTACAAGAGAAATCAGCAAAAAAGAATAAAGTCTACTATGAAGTTATCGGGGGGAACAATGTTTAAATAAATAAATAAATGAAATAAACAAAATTAAAGTAGAAAAACAAATGGCACTACCATGTACACAAGATCTAGCCCCATCCCCTATGATACAGCAGCAATTGTCACACACATAAAATTACCTTAAGGCTGACACCCCATGTTGCAGAAAAGCACCTTTTTTGCTGCAGATTTTCCTGCGTTTTTTTTAGCCAAACCTAGTGTAACATCTCTGCCTGTTCAGGTCACTGCACCACCCTCTGCTCGCGTGCTGCGGCACAGGAGGGGGGTGCAGTTTGGTTCTTGGCTTAAAGTTTTTGGTCGCACTGTATGAACTTAGCTCTAGTTCTGTGATTGTATTTGCACCACACCCGTCTTCTGTCCTTGTTGCCTCTGTCCATTAAGTGGTTAATTTTGTCTTGCCTGTGATTGACAGCCTGCCTTCCTGTCAACTCCAGGGGCGGGTTCTTCCTCCCCTATTTTATCTTGGCTCTCATTCACACCAGTGCTTGCTATTGCCGTGTGCATACTTGCTTCTTACTGTCCCTATTTTTGCTTACATTCTTATCCTTGACCTTTGGCTCTCCTTACTGACTATTCTTTGGACTCTGATTTGACTGAATCGCTCAACTGTTACTGACCCTTGGCTAGCTGACCTCTCTTTGTTGTTGTCCGTCTTGTGTCCTTTTGTGTCTCACATATCCAGGAAGGGACTGTCTTCGTGGTTGCCGCCTATTACGTAGGATAGGGCCTGGCAATAGGAATGGTCAGTTGGGGGCTTCAGTTTAGGGCTCACTGTCTCTTGTGTCCCATCCCAGGGTTCAAAAGCTACCAGGGAATTGCTGTCCTAGCAATTCCCTAACACCTAGGTATGGATACAAAAGAAATAGGAAATATATAGGAAGCTATCATACTTCTACCTTCTGCTCAATCCACTATTGGCATTAAAAACGCAGTAAAATCTGAAACAAAAAAAATGCGTTTCCACAAGATGCAGCCTCAGCCTAATTGAGAGGGACAACTATTTGATACATTCTTGGTAGCTAAAAAAACATGAACAATGAGAAAACATGAAAAAGACCTATCCCCCAATTTTTTGGTTTACATTTTCTCTAATACTAAAATAAACAAAAAAAATCAGGGCTGGCGATCCTTTGCCATGACAGCGGGCGGCCTTTTGAAGGCTTACAAACTTGTCGGGCATACTTCTGGATTACAGCCTGCGCTATATAGCGTGTAACACAAATGCCAAAATTTTGCAATTAATTGCAATTCATTAGCATTGCAATGCATTGTATTAGTGATTAGATCCACTGGGGTTCAAGATCTCTATGGGGTTTACTAATTACAGTAAAAATAAAAAAAAGTTAAAAAAAAAATATAAAAAAAAATAAAAAGAATTAAAAAAGCAAATCATCCCCTTTCCCTAGAACATATAAAAGTTTAAAAAAAGTGAAACACATATACATTAGGTACCCCAGTGTCCTAAAACACCTGATCTACAAACTTATAAAACTATTTTTCCTATATAGTGAATGCTGTAGCTGGAAAAACAATTCAAAAGAGCTGAACTGCCTTTTTTTTTTTTGCTGTTTTGACTCCTACAAAAGTTTGGAGAAAAAGGATTAGACATTCTCCAAATTGGTATAAATAAAATGTATGTCTGGCTCATCAAAAAAGATACCTTATGCATCCCTGTACACAGACAGAAATATAAAAAGTGTCACAATATGGCAACTCCAAGAATTTTTTTTTTTGCAAAGTTTTGGATTTTTTTTAGGGGGTTAGAATGTAAAAAATTGTACCGACCCATAGAATACAGGTGACATATTTTTTTGTTGCACAAACAAAACATGTTTTTTCCAGTTTCCCAGTACATTGTATGGAATATCAAAAGGTAATATTATGAAGTACAACTTTTCCCGCAAAAATAAAGCCCTCATACAGCTCTGAGAAAAATTACAAAAATTATGGTGTTTGGAAGGTGGGGAGTCAAAATCAAAAACTGAAAAATTGCTGCAAGGGGAAGGGGTTAAAAGAGGTCCTCACATGAAAAAAAAACTGCTAATGCTTCTTTCAATACCAACGCCATTTTGGTGTCACATCTACTCCCATAAAGGGATAATTTTTGGTGGCTTTTTTATAACTTTATTCCTTTTCAACTAGCAGGCACACTGCATGCCACAAATTTTTCTTCAATTCTGTAGTTGCCACTTGCTACTGCAACACTGTTGGTATAATAATAAAAAACATTGCTTCTTCCACCACCAATACATGTTGGTATGGGATTCTGCTGCCGTAAAGGTATAATTTTCGGTGGCTTGTTTTTCTTTCAAATGCTAATTTCTTCTTTATCACTATTAAACCAGAATAACACTTGTTTCTGTTACAAGTCCCCAAAAATGCCTC
The DNA here is from genome assembly GCF_031893055.1 of Leptodactylus fuscus. NCBI lineage: Eukaryota > Metazoa > Chordata > Amphibia > Anura > Leptodactylidae > Leptodactylus > Leptodactylus fuscus. The sequence continues at coordinate 105,719,633 of NC_134269.1, forward strand.
CTTTTTATTTAAACCAGGACCCAGCAGCTAGACCTGGGTCCTGGCTTTGTAATAAATTGAGACCCAGAAGTTATGCTGCAGGTACAGCATGAAAGCACTGTATTATTATGACACAGAGTGTAAATTTTGCACTCAGGGCTCGTTCACATCTGCGCCGGCACTCCGTACTTGAGGTTTCCGTTTCCTGGCTAAAACAGAGGCAGGAGACGGAAACCTGCAGGAGTCTTTCTCACCCATTCATTTGAATGGGTGAGAAAGCTGTCCGGCCGTGAGCAGCGGTGAGCGTTTTGCGCTCTCCGCCGTGAAACCGGGTTTTATAATCCAGACACAGAGTCGGACATGCAGTACTCTGTGTCCGGATAAAAAAATCCGGTTTTGCGGCGGAGAGCCTAAAACGCTCACCGCCGCTCACGGCCGGACCATGCAGAAGACGGAAACCATAGAACGGAGACCCTGAACGCAGGTGTGAACCTAGCGTCAGTGAGATATAATAGTATCTCATGGTAATAGCGCTGAGCTGGAAGAGGTTACAGCACTGTATGCTAATATTTACTGTATTTGATGCTGCTCCCAAGTTACCAAGGCTCTTTGGGAAAGACTGCTTGTGACAAAGTAGAGATAAAACTGGAGTTGGGGATAAATCTCCTAAATTCATCATCAATAGAGGATCTGAAATGAATGAATTTCCTTCCTCCTAGTTATTCTTTGTGGTGTTATTGAAAAGTGGAAGTGTTTAAAGAACTCCTGTGATTTCTTTTAACTTTTCAGGATAAGCTGCTATGTGTGTGTACATGTAGTAACTAGAGATGAGCGAACAGTGTTCTATCGAACACATGTTCGATCGGATATCAGGGTGTTCGCCATGTTCGAATCGAATCGAACACCGCGTGGTAAAGTGCGCCAAAATTCGATTCCCCTCCCACCTTCCCTGGCGCCTTTTTTGCACCAATAACAGCGCAGGGGAGGTGGGACAGGAACTACGACACCGGGGGCATTGAAAAAAATTGGAAAAAGTCATTGGCTGCCAAAATCAGGTGACCTCCATTTTAGACGAATAGTGGATTTCAAATCCGGGTCATATGAGAATGTGAACTTTGTGACTATGAGACAGGGATAGCTGTACAGGCAGGGATAGCTAGGGATAACCTTTATTTAGGGGGGAATGTTATTAAAAATAACTTTTTGGGGCTCTATCGGGTGTGTAATTGTGATTTTTGTGAGATAAACTTTTTCCCATAGGGATGCATTGGCCAGCGCTGATTGGCCGAATTCCGTACTCTGGCCAATCAGCGCTGGCTCTGCTGGAGGAGGCAGAGTCTAAGATCGCTCCACACCAGTCTCCATTCTGGTCCGACATTAGACTCCGCCTCCTCCAGCAGAGCCAGCGCTGATTGGCCGAATTCCGTACTCTGGCCAATCAACGCTGGCCAGTGCATTCTATTGGTGTGATGAAGCAGTGCTGAATGTGTGTGTTTAGCTCAACTACTCCACCGGCGTAGTTGAGCTAAACACACACATTCAGCACTGCTTCATCACGCTAATAGAATGAATTGGCCAGTGCTGATTGAAGCAGAGCTGAATCTGTGTGCTTAGCTCAACTACTCCACCGGCGTAGTTGAGCTAAACACACACATTCAGCACTGCTTCATCACGCCAATAGAATGCACTGGCCAGCTCTGATTAGCCAGAGTACGGAATTCGGCCAATCAGCGCTGGCTCTGCTGGAGGAGGCGGAGTCTAAGATTGCTCCACACCAGTCTCCATTCTGGTCCGACCTTAGACTCCGCCTCCTCCAGCCGAGCCAGCGCTGATTGGCCGAATTCTGTACACTGGCCAATCAGCACTGGCTAATGCATTGTATTGGCGTGATGAAGCAGTGCTGAATGTGTGTGTTTAGCTCAACTACACCAGTGGAGTAGTTGAGCTAAGCACACAGATTCAGCTCTGCTTCAATCAGCGCTGGCCAATGCATTCTATTAGCTTGATGAAGCAGAGTGTGCACAAGGGTTCAAGCGCACCATCAACTCTGATGTAGCAGAGCCAAGTGTGCACAAGGGTTCAAGTGCACCCTTGGCTCTGATGTAGCAGAGCCGAGGGTGCACAAGGGTTCAAGTGCACCCTCGGCTCTGCTACATCAGAGCCGAGGGTGCGCTTGAACCCTTGTGCACACTCTAGAATGCATTGGCCAGTGCTGATTGAAGCAGAGCTGAATCTGTGTGCTTAGCTCAACTACTCCACCGGTGTAGTTGAGCTAAACACACACATTTAGCACTGCTTCATCACGCCAATAGAATGCATTGGCCAGCACTGATTAGCCAGAGTACGGAATTCGGCCAATCAGCGCTGGCTCTGCTGGAGGAGGCGGAGTCTAAGGTCGGACCAGAATGGAGACTGGTGTGGAGCGATCTTAGACTCCGCCTCCTCCAGCAGAGCCAGCGCTGATTGGTCGAGTTCCGTACTCTGGCCAATCAGCGCTGGCCAATGCATTCTATTAGCCCGATGAAGTAGAGCTGAATGTGTGTGCTTAGTACACACATTCAGCTCTACTTCATCGGGCTAATAGAATGCATTGGCCAATCAGCGCTGGCCAATGCATTCTATTAGCGTGAACTGAGTTTGCACAGGGGTTCTAGTGCACCCTCGGCTCTGCTACATCAGATTGCGACATCTGATGTAGCAGTGCCGAGTATGCATCAGATGTGTAGTTGAGCAGAACTGGCTCAGCACTGCTAAGTCTCTGCATTCGCATAGGAATGCATTGGCCAGCCTTCGGCCAATCAGCGCTGGCTCTGCCGGAGGAGGCGGAGTCTAAGGTCGGACCTGAATGGAGACTGGTGTGGAGCGATCTTAGACTCCGCCTCCTCCAGCAGAGCCAGCGCTGATTGGTCGAGTTCCGTACTCTGGCCAATCAGCACTGGCCAATGCATTTCTATGGGGAAAAGTTAGCTTGCGAAAATCGCAAACTGACAGGGATTTCCATGAAATAAAGTGACTTTTATGCCCCCAGACATGCTTCCCCTGCTGTCCCAGTGTCATTCCAGGGTGTTGGTATCATTTCCTGGGGTGTCATAGTGGACTTGGTGACCCTCCAGACACGGATTTGGGTTTCCCCCTTAACGAGTATATGTTCCCCATAGACTATAATGGGGTTCGAAACCCATTCGAACACTCGAACAGTGAGCGGCTGTTCGAATCGAATTTCGAACCTCGAACATTTTAGTGTTCGCTCATCTCTAATAGTAACTATTTCTGGCCATTGCTGTATTGTACAGTTTTTAGCAGCTCTCCCCTATGCATGTTGTAGCTGGAATTTGCAGTTCTCTCTGAGCTGGTGGGTGGAAGCTAGCTGCCAGGCACTGTACACATTAGAATCACCATAAAAATAACACATTTTTTTGGTCTGTTTACCGGTGGATTGGGCCTCAATTCCTCATGTGTCCATGATTAGGCTCCCTATATAAACCCATTACTTATGTTAGAGTCTGTCCCCCTGACGAAGCTGTAATGGCGAAACACGTGTCAGGGGCGCGTCTCCATGTGGTAGGTACATATAATATGCACTTTTAATTTTAATAGGGCCTTTTGGTGCTTATGTACACATCTATTACATTGTTTGGCTGACTTGTTAGCACTTTTGTATACTCTAGAATGCAGGTTGAGCCTTTGTAGCCATCCATATGTATTTCCTGACTTGTTGCACCTTTCTCTGTAGTCCCACGGAAATGTTTGGTCATTTATAACATTTACTCCACATGTTATTTGGAAGCATTCTGGTTCCTCCTTTCTTTATTGTGTACTGTACTTCATTCTTTTCAAGTTATGTTTTTATAACTTCAATAAAATTTGTTATTTTTATTGTGATTCTGTCTTTTGACATTGTTTTCATATGTTTATGGTGAATCTGCCTTTTGTAGTGCCTTGTGTTGGTATTTGTTAGAAATATTTTACTGTACACATTAAGTAGAGGACAGTTTACCCTATTTCTGCCTCTCTATCTTACTTAGGAACGGTCCCAGGACCATGCAGGACATATACACAGAAGTACGGACATGCTGATGTGAATAAACTACTTTGGCCGTCATAGAAAGCTCCAAGATCAGACTAAACCCTGTCTTTCTTATCTTATTTTCTTCTCTTCCTGCTCACTCATTGCCATACCCACTCCATAGACTCTTAGGTAGTGGATATTGACGGACAAACCAAACTTCTCTATCTGGCACTCGAGGATCGGCAAGTATCAGGGGAATATTACCTGACTAACAGCATTGTGCCAACTATAAAGTTTTAGAGGAAGAGGGTTACTGCTAAGGGGTTATTTTTCAGGCTGGCATAGGCCCCTTAATTTTAGTGTTAGGCAAGTTTAGTGTGAAATTATTTACCAACCCACACAGAACACTGATAAACTTGAATGGAGATTGTGAGCCAGGCGTTCTCGTCCAAAATTAGAGTCTGACCTCTTCTAGTTGAATGGGCAAAAATTTCCACAAATACACTCTAAAATCTTATAACAAGCCTTCCCAGAGTAGTAGAAGCTATTGTAGGTATTAAGGGGAGCCAACTCCATGTTAATACTTGTAGATTTAGAAATTGTTGTCATTAAAGCTAAGATGAACGTGTAACAAAATATCCTAAACAAAGTAATATAAAGCAGCATAAGGAACAATGATGTTTCTGTTAACATAAACCATGTGGCATTTTATTGTAAAGAACATATTAGTTCTTCACAATATCATGAATCTCAGTAGAGTAAACAGAAACCTGCGGCTTGAGAAGTAACTCACAAGCAGTAAACCACAATCTTAACCACTGGAAGACACAGATGAATTATTAATGGTTTGTGAGACAAAACAACCATGAGAGAGCAATATCACTTTCTCTGCAACATCTTCTAACTTTTCTTCCCCCTTTACTTAAGTGTTCTTATGTCAATTAAGTGCAACATTGTTGCATCCTTGGCATCATACAGTGTAGTAACACTATGGTAAGTTCACACGGCAGAAAATGAAGAATTCCTTTCCATTTTCCACCACCATTTTTTGCCCACGCGCTTCCTGTGACAAGTTACCGATGCAGGAAATCGGTGCTTTGACATGGCTTTTTGTTGTGGAGTAGGCCCAGATGAGTGGTATTAAATACTGGTTCTTACTACAAGAGAGCATATAGATGATTCCCCCACTACTGTATAAAAAAGTCTGTCAGAGGATACTTTTGGGTAGTATATGTGGTAAGAGATCGTTGACATGCCTCTATGATGCACTCAAAGACAGGAGGGTGGATTTGTTGAACTGCCTACTATTTAGGTAATTCTGTCCTACCTGTAGGAGATATAACAAGAATAAGAATAACAATACAGTTTATTTATATAGCGCAAACACATTCCACAGCAGTTTACAAATCGTAGGGTTCAAGTACAAAAGACAAAGACAAAGTACAAAAAGTACTTTGTAAAAAGTACAAAGACAAAAAGAGACATTACAGAATAACACATCAATTTACACAATGGGACTGAAGGCAATGCTCACAAGAGCTTACAATCTATGAGATAGTGGAATGACACAAAAAGGTAGAAGGAGCGACATAGGCGGTAGCATTGCTTATACAGTAGTTCAGTCAGTGTCCTTTAATGTGTAGATGATGCCTGAACATATAAAGTTACAGTTTGATACAGCATCATATCCAGTAAGATAATGCGGGAGTCATATTGTCCGATCTCAATCAAACTGCCTTGTCTCTCAACTGGACGGCAAAGTGAAGTAGCGTCAAATGCACCGCTCAAAGTTGTTCTCCAACTGACATAATTTTCGCAAGAAAATTCCAAGACCCTTGGGTTGTAATGTTGCTTAGGTGGGATCCCCAACCTGAGAGTAATGCATCCATAGTCAACAGGGACCAGCGAGAATGGACCATGGACTTTCTGTCTTTTAGCAGAATCCACCACGTGAGGGACAAGCAGGCTTCCTGAGAAAGGAAAATACTTCTGTCTAGATTGCTGGTTTTGTGATTCCAGGCTGACAGGGCTTCTCTCTGCAGGGGGCAAAGATGCCATAACGTCCATGGAACTGCCTCTGCAATCAATTACATCAACTGTGATGCTTTAAAGCCTGTCCTGATGGTGATTGGTTGAGGAACTAGTAGGACATTTGATGCCTTAATTATTCCTTCCATTCTAGATGGAGGAAGACATATTCTCATTAGACCGGAATTGTTTATAAACCCTAGAAATGTCTTCTGGGTTGCTGCAGATATTTTTCCAACTTATAATCCAACCCAACTGTTGGACCAAGTCATCTAGATAAGGAACAATCGTGATTTCCTGGATTTTGAGAAAGGCAGCTATCGAGGATACCACCTTGGTGAATAACATGGAAATGCGGTAAATTGGGGGTGTCCCAGCTGACCCTCTATGACCACTGATATTTCTTGAAAGTAGGAAAAATAGGGACGTGGAGATATGCGTCCTTTAGGTCCAGAGTGGAAATGAAATCTCCTTGCTGGAGAATGGCTATCACAGAATTCACCATTTCCATGCAGAATTTTATATTTATGAAGGCTCTGTTGACGCTATTACCATCTTCTCTTTTGTTTTCGTTTTTTTAAAATCTCCTGAGGGTTTTGGAACCAGGAAGACTGGAGAATACATTTAAGAACCTTGTTGTTGCAGTGGAATCTCTTCTGTGATGTGCTTTCTTACACAGTCAAGACTCTAGAGCCTTCTGACGGACAGCAGGGATGTCCTGCGGAGGCATAGAAAAATCTAAGCCTAACAGGACTGAATCATCTCCAAGAATCATGAATCTGTTGTATTTTTTTCCCTAGAAATCTAGAAAAAAAAGGATAGGTCACCTCCACATTAATTTTTTGTCTTGGAGGAGGCAAAAAATAATAGTCAGACATCTGGTTTTCTGACTTTCCGGTTGTCACTAAAAACAGAATAAGAGATAGCACCGCCAGGTACCTAATGCATTATCCAGCGTAAGCACTTTCAACCAACCAACAATGATTGTGCTAACCTCTGGGGGTTGTGAATATGTCACAACTCCCTTTTTGCAATGAATAAAATATGGGTAACCTCCTATGTATGTTATTTGCAGGATCCAAAACCCATCACCAGGATGTGGAACACATATAAAATAATGGACCAAAGATTCCAGTACTTGTTAAAAAATATCTGTGCTTACCAGAGGTATTCTTGTAGACAATCCTTTTTTGAGCCACTCTTGTCACAATGTGTTTTGGGATAAGCACATCCCTTCATCAGGTGTACAGAAGGCAAGGAGAAACATCACAAGATAAATCATGCCCCTATATAGGGGATCTATGTCACAACCCCTCCAACTAGGGGTTGTGTGCTCCATTCCACCGTAACATATTGTGTATACACTTAAAAACATACAATTCCTACATCTAATAGTGATCAAACTTGACCCACAATAAATCAAATTGACATGGCGTCTAAATATCTATAGATTATAAAAGCTACAACCTTTCTCATCCTCTTGGTTTCTGCATATGCTAATCATACATGTCTGAGACTTGTTCGTGCCCAGAATCTGGCAGATATCAGTTCCTTTATGTATGTTGTTATTTTATGAAGTTAAACAGCTAGCCGGCTAAAGCGAAAGCGCGCCCATGTGCACAACGCTCTTCCCATGGCAGCAGCTGCTTGTTGAAGGCACGTGGTATGTGCGCATGCATACATACTCCTTTGGCCTCATTAGTGACCATCTTTACAAGGGCAATATAAGTATACTGGCAGCGAACTGTGCCCTTTATTAGTTATATCGCTGCCAGAAGCAGAATAGGAATGATCAATCTATGCCATCTAACATAATGAGTGTGTAGCTGCCATTAATCTCTCATAGGTGGTATGTATCATAAATAAGTAAATAAATAAATAAATAAATAATATTTCTCATAAATAGATAAAAGTATATAAAACATTATTAATAAAATATATAAGTATACAACTGAGATAAGTGGTCCTACACACATACTTAAAAAAATCCCACATGTTTGTCTATAAATTACCAACCTTAATATGGTTATTGGTTAGTCGCCAACTGCCAATAAATACAATTCATAAAATTACCTAAAAATCACTATAAATTAATATATAGAATAAAATAAATTACTGCCAACACTGAGATATCTTCTAATGCAATGTTTAGACCTATAGGGCTAAGAATTTCTTTCCATTTTAAATGATCTAGTCTATTTGATACCCCTAAAGGAATATGGTCTATCAGAACTATCGTAAAACCCGTTAAGCTTTTGGTGTGTGCAGTTGCAGCATGTCTGGATACACTGTGTTTTTAATATCCGTTACGCTAGGTTCACACTAGCCTTCGGCAGTCCGTTCTGTGCTTTCCATCTTCTGCATGTAGAAGACGGAAACCTGTCAGACCGGGTCCAGCCGTGATTGTTTTATGCTCTCCGCCACGAAACAGTTTTTTTTAAATCGGACACAGAGTAATGCATGTCTGACTCTGTGTCCGATTTAAAAGAAACAGTTTCACAGTAGAGAGCATAAAACGCTCACCGCTGCTCACGGCCGCACATCTTTCAAACCCATTCAAATTAATGGGCTTGAAACATGCTGACAGGTTTCCGTCTCCTGCCTCTGTTTTGTGCAGGAAACGGAAACCTGCAGAACGGAGACCGGGCGCAGATGTGAACGAGCCCTTACACACATTATATCGATATTTATTCACCTGATCTCTAAGACTCATCATGGTTCTACCTACATTCTACCAACCACTCCACTCCAAGAGATATACCACATACTGTATAACATCGATGTAATGTGTGTAATTTTGTGAACGCAAAGAACAAAGAAGCAGAAGGTTTTTGTTATTTTAGACATATGTTCCCAGGAATAACTGATGCCAAGATTAAGGAAGGCATTTTTGTTGTTCCACAAATTTGACACATCATGAATGACAAGCGCTTCGAAAACCTGCTGGTGGGGCCTGAGAAAATTGCTTGGAAATCTTTCAAAAGTGTTTCAGAGAATTTCCATGTCAACTATCAAGTACCAAACTACATTGAATTGGTTGACAACCTTCTTGAAGCTTACAAGGCGATGAAGTGCAACACTTCATTGAAAACTCATGTTCTGCATTCTCATTTGGATTTTTAAACTACAAATCTTGGTGCAGTCAGTGACAAATATGGCGAATGGTTTCACCAGGATATTGCCATGATAGAAAAGTGTAATCAATGTTATTGGAATCCATCAATGCTAGCTGACTATTGCTGGACACTAATACAGAATGCACCAGACATTAAGTACAAAAGAAAATCAGCAGCACAACACTTTTCGTTCATTTGAACTAATGCTGCTGGTAACATTTACATACCTCATAATGACTAAAACTTAATCTTATGTTTCTCAAAATTTCTATATGGTACAAACTATCTGAAATTATATTTCTGCTTAGCCTGAATGGATTTCTTATAAAATACCTGAAATTTTCAAGGGTCAGAGGATAATCATACACATTAGGGAGAGTGTGTGCCTACATAGGTGTACGGAGACTTACAAGTCATTCCTGCTCCGCTAGGGATTCTGGGTAAAAAATATGCAAATCTATTCTCCAGGATATAATTAGGAGAACAGTGCCTCTGTATGCTGCCCTCTAGGGGCATCCCCCTTAACATCATGCATGACTCAGTTAATAAGCCTACTGACATGATGCGGGGTTTATTGCCAAATTAGTATTTCTATTCCAAAAGGAACAGATTCACCAGCTATGGACAGCACTCTTTCAGTCTTTTGAACCTCGTTAGCATAGCACAAGGATAGTAATTTGGCAGAGTGAGAGACTATAGACCAGGATCAGGGGATAATCATACACATTAGGGAGAGTGTGTGCCTACATGCTGCCCCTAGAGGGCAGCATACAGAGGCACTGTTCTCCTAATTACATCCCGGAGAATAGATTTGAAATTTTCAAGGAAGCAAAACTTTTGTTAAGATTTTTGTCCAGCGTTATTATTCTCTGGGGTCTGAGGCGACCCCATTGTATAATAATAGCACCAAAACTAATCAGAGTGCTGAACCTCATGAATATTCATTGCGGGCCACTGTGAAGCATATTATACTCTGTAGGGGCCATTGTCGAGCATGTTGTACTGTGTGTGGAGCCACTGTGAAGCATATTATACTGCGCGGGGGCCACTGCAGAACATATTGTATTGTGTGGGGGGCTACCAGAGAGCATATTATACTGTATGGGGGCTAAGATGAAGCATATTATACTGTGTGTGGTCCCTGCATTATTTAATCACACCCCATCTATTTTATAACAGAAATGTGATACCCTGTTTCCCCGAAAATAAGACATGTTCTTATAATTAATTAGCTAACGAAATATATGACCTTTCTTATTTTCGGGGGATGTTTTATGCAGCGGCTGGAGTGGGGAACAGTCAGCAAACGAAGCAGGGAACAATTAGCGGAGTGCCGGCATGACTGCCGGTTGTATGTGATCCAGAAGGTGAAGGGGGGGTCTTATTTTCGGGGAAACAGGGTATTATCATACACTGTAATTACATTCCATGGTGATTATAAAACAGATCTGTGCGATGTAAATAGCGAAGTGGTTAGGGTGCTTGCAAAAGCACCACAGTCCCTTCAAACAATTGATCAGCAGGGTCCCTGGGTGAACCCTCACTAATCTCTTAGACTGTTAGGACTTCGCAGATCAGATGTTTACCAAAATATGCAGCCCCCAGTATTGTTTCCATGCTGGGCACTGCTCACGCACCAAATTTTTGATAACCACAGTTGCGAGTACTATATTTGTATGGGCTATGTTAATGTTTACAATTCTAGGAGCCACGCTGCTTGCTTGCCATACATAGTGTAGACGTGAGTTTAGGTAGTGCAGTGGTGCACATCATATGGCAGGTAAGCAGCATGGCATTGTTATTACCTGTAGCCGCATACAGTGTCGGTACAGCTGATCTGGTGGTGGGCCCCTAAAAACAATTCCACTGGTGGGCCCTAGACATTCCAGTTCAACCCTGGCTTTGGCATTGCATCTCATAATGTTCCGGTACATCATTTTACAATAAGAGGTGAAACAGATGACCGTTAACCAGTGAGGAAAAATACAAGCTGAACCTAGCAAAGATAACCTTCTGAAGAAAGAGAAGCAGTGAGAAGTTTACAGAGAGATAAAACAGTGGTTGTGAAGCCAAACTTTAATGGGGTATTTTCATCATAAGTACTAATTATTATAGTAATAATAATATAATGAGCTGAAAAATTTTGAGATACAATGACTAACTGAAAAATAAAATAAAATGTGATGAATCAATATAACAAAGAAATTACAGGCATAAGAAAAAAAGGAAAACCTTCTTTGAATTCTATAGTTTCACATAAGTGGACATAACATAAAAACATCTGGCCCATATAAGGTCTTAAAATTAGCCAAATACAACCTCAGATGAACAGCAACAAACAACAGATTCCAATATTGCATTATTTATTCAACAAAAATGAAGTAGTAAATAAGCCTCATAGAGCAGGGGTTGGCAACTGTTTTTGTACGGTGTGCTAATTTAAATAAAAAAAAAATCAAAGATAAGAAACATGTCAATAATTGTAAGGCTGATGGCCCCTATAATAAAGTTATATACTACTAACCCTAACAGAAGTGCTGCCATGAGATGGTTCTGGACACATACACTTACTGCTATTTCCTGGGACATACTGTAGTTGTACTTTCCCATTGGAAGCAATAAATGTACATATGCAACCCTCAGTTAGTGGTAAATGTATGAGTCCAGGAGCACTATGTGGCAGCCAGCAACCTTATGGTGGTGAAACACTATGCATCTGTTTGCAGTTATAGTTATAGCTGAATCCAGTCCAAGGTCACTGGTACTTTCACTCTTATGTAAAGCTGCGTTTTTGCACAAAAATGTATGGATTTTTATTGGAAAACTGCTTGCATTTTTCGTGTAAAAACATACCGCTACACAGAATAATGTCCCATAGTGTCTCCTCCACACAGTATAATGTCCCATAGTTGCTCCTCCACACAGTATAATGTCTTATAGTGGCTCCTCCACACAGTATAATGTCCCATAGTGGCTCCTCCACACTGTATAATGTCCCATAGTGGCTCCTCCACACAGTATAATGTCCTATAGTGGCTCGTCCACACAGTATAATGTCCCATAGTGGCTCCTCCACACAGTATAATGTTCTATAGTGGTCCCTTCACACTGTATAATGTCCTATAGTGGCTCCTCCACACAGTATAATGTCCCATAGTGGTCCCTTCACACTGTATAATGTCCTACAACGGCCCCTCCACACAGTATAATGTCCCATAGTAGCTCCTCCACACAGTTTAATGTCCCATAGTGATCCCTTCACACTGTGTAATGTATTTCACCTCATAACCATTCGAAACAAACAATACTTTTTTTCATACATTCAGTTTTTTTTCTACTTGTTCTTTCATCAACATAGTCTGATCTTGGGGTGAATTTGCTGGAATATCTACTTCTGGAAAAATTATCAATGGTCTTGAATGATTCCCACTTGTGACTAATTATTTTCATTGTAAAATGATGTGCTTCAAATTGTTTTGAAATGGCCTTACAAAGCTTCGGAGAGTGATAAGCATTATTGGGGAGTTCTTTCCTCCTTTGTGCTAACACAGGGGTAGGGAACGTACGGCTCTCCAGCTGTTGCAAAACTACAACTCCCAGCATGCATATTGGCTCTGCTGTTCTGGGAACTCCCATGGAAGTGAATGGAGCATGCTGGGAGTTGTAGTTTCACAGCAGCTGGAGAGCCAAAGGTTCCCTACCCCTGTGCTAACACAAGTCTGAATGCTCCTGACCAGCAAACTGCTATCAATTCATCAAGAACATTTGATTAGCAGCACATGCCTACTACTTAGCCCATTCATTTCTATGGAAGCAATAAAGCTGTACTTTATTTTTCACACACTGTTACTACATTTTGTCCTAGTTTTAGTTAAATATATAAGGACACGGTATAATCTGTCATGTTGTTCACCTGAGGTTGTATATACCTAATTTTAAGACCTTCTAAGGATTAGATATTTTAATTACTTCCCAATATGTAAAGTCACAGAATTCATTGTGGGTGTATTTTGTTTTTCTCATTATTGTAACTGCAGTGATTACTTGGAAACAGTGAAGATTCCAACACTGAAGAAATCACTGGAGGGTTCCTATTGAACAATGTGAAGAACTGTTGGTAGAGGTGTTGAAAAGTCCTTTTTAAGCTGGATTTCCCCTTATACTTTATAGCTAGAATATATTTGAAGGTAGGATATTTTTTTCCACAGTCTATGAATTCTGAAACTGAAAATTATCTGAAACCATTTGCTAGCTGACCATAAGCCTGTCCTTGTTCACGTAAAGGATTAATCATACTGCTCATCATAACCAAACACATTGACATTTCTAAGAGCTCTGAGGTTTCTGAGATCTTTGATCTTTTATCTCAGCCAAGTCATTTGACCCTTTACGTGCAGAAACGTGGTTTTGACACTACATTTTCTAAGGAAATATTTTCAGTGAAAAAAGAAAATAAGAAAAAAACAGTGGTTTCATACGCTTACATTATGACTAATCTGGGGAAAACAATGAGATACCCTTCCGACTTAACACTTCTTTGCCTGTTTTTTCACTTTTGTGGCTGGATGATTAAGACGACTTCGTATAAATCAGCAGACGGTGTTTAAATAAGGGAGAACTTCTCACATACTCATCTTCTAGATAAACAAGTATGAAACAGAATTTCAGCAGAATCTTAAGACTAATCGTAATATTTCTATTCTAGGACTGTTCAAAGGTGTTTTTTTTTTGTTTTTGTTTTTTTAGCTTAGATCACTTTTTTTAACATTATTATTGTCCACAATATTTCCAGTTGTAATACAGATTTTTTTGTGCTGAAATGGTATGTGCATGCTCTGTACCAAAGCATACATAGTCATTGTGGCTCTGTTTAATGGAACTATAGGCACTCTGCATGCTACCATAGAGTACTCTGTATAATAATGTGTTACAGAGTTAAAGTACAATGTCCAGGTGAAGAAACCATAAACAATAAAGAAAATAATTTACCATTAGATATCAACAGATATTTCTCCTTTAACTGACATTCCAGTTTAAAGAGAAGACAAAGGAGCTAACATATATAAAAAAAATCTTCTCTTTTGGACTTCTAACACAGTTAGTGAACACACACTTTTAAATAGTGACCCAAAAATTCCCTACTAAGGCATAACATGGGCATGGGCATCTTATAGATCCTTTAGACCAAGCAAAGATCACTCCGCACAGAGAACTAAAGATTTTGATGAAGTCTTCCTTCTTTCTCTTCCGTTCCTTAGCTGCTATGGACTCCTAGTATATCTTCTCTTCTCAGCATATGTGTGTCTACTTCTGTAATATATTACTGTGTATTATCCTGTATCTGTATTACTATGCTGCTGTAACATGCTGAAATTTCCCCACTGTGGGACTATTAAAGGATTATCTTATCTTATCAAATAGTCAGAAAATTACATTACAATTTGAATGGATAAGAGAAAACAGGTTCAGTTGCTGTCAGTAAAAGATCCTTTTACTTTAATGAGAGTAGCAATAATGTAAAAATAATATCCATTGCCATTGTAAACTATCACACTTTCTTTGGTAATAAGTAAAAAATAACCTTGTGACTGTCAACAGGTTGCCCAACTCTACTTTTAAAAAGACTGAATTCTTTAAAAAAAAAAAAAAAAGTAATACCTCACCGACCAACGGTGGTGTTGAAAAAGATCAGGAAATACAGAGATCAGTAAGGGACCCAAGTAGCATCAGAAGGATGGTGGTGAAGGAATGATAAGGTATTACTTTTATTTTATTTCAAGCATTTGGCTTAAAATAATTATATAAATCATAATATGATATAATGGTTCGCAATAAGAGATTATCCCTATTACAGAAAAAAATATTCATCTTGTCTTCATATGGCAAAATCAAGGTAAGGTCTTGATTTTATATCTATCTGTATTCATTCATTATTTCACTATCATAAAAAAATCTAATAATTCTTCATGTTTTAATTTTTTCTCAACTATCCCTTATAGAAGTATTTATGTCCTTACCTCCTGCAGACGCAAAGCTTATCAGTGATGGCAACGTCAGTCCAAGAATGGCTAAGTATAAATCCATTAGAGTATGTAGAATATGGGCAAATTAATAAACAACAAAGTTAAGAACTGCTTAGGATGATCTAACCCACAATCTGTTCGACACCAAAGTCTTAATGTGAAGGTACAGAGCAAGTCCTTTTAACACGGAAATTGTAGAGGAAGTGGTTTATCAGTATATATATGTATATTCCAGCAAGACTTGCTTTCATTGAAGTGACTAAGCGACTTGTGTGCTTTAATTCTCTGAAATTGGTCCAAAATAAAAAAAAAAAAATTAACTGCCGTTTTCTATGGAGTCTTTACATGACTATGTTTATAGAATAAATATTTCTAGACCCCTCTCTCCTGTGTTATAATGAAAAACAGAGGAGAGACACCGAGTGCTCTGAATGTAGTATATAAGAAACGTTATAAGAAAAGCAATAACAAATTCGTAAAATAACCAGTTGGCCTCTCACCTTGGAGGGTTGTGAGCAGTCACAACTCCTTTAATCACTTTCTGAGTAAGAATCAAGGTGAGAGTGGTAGCAGAACCAACAATACACCGGATGACTGGAGGAGAAACGCGTGGAGTCCAGGAACCAAAGGTTCGAATTGGGATGGAAATCTGTGCTCGCTTCACATGCAAAGATCCATTGACAACAGAAAGTATGGAAGTTGGCTGACATGTTTCAGGGCAGTAGCCCCTTTACTCATAGCATGGATCCTTGCATGTGAAGCGAGCACAAATTTCCATCCCAACACGAACCTTTGGTTCCTGGTCTCCACGCTTTTCTCCTGTGTTACAGGCAGTTCCCTAATCTCAGGAACTCCATCATCAGGAGCTCACAGTCCCTTCTATCAGGAACATAGACATTTCTCTGCAACCTGAGAAAATATAAAACCTAATGGTAAAACATAACGGCGCGTCATGACTGTATTGTAGATTGTGGTGCCTAGAGTTGACCCAGTAAGACATCCCTCACCATCACCACCACCAGTCCTGGTCCCACCTTTCTTTTTTTATATATATCTTTATGGTAACCAACGCTCTTAACCCGTTTATTCCTAAAATTCCATTATTGGAACTAAAAAATATATAACCTCCAGCATAAATGGCTTAATCCCCCCCACCCCCTTACCCTGTGTGACCCCCAAATAACCCAACAGATGACACAGAGACCTCCTGTTGGATAATTTGGCCACAGCAGCCAATTTATTTACAAACATACATATAAACATTAAAAAAAACCATAAGGAAAAAAACAAATATGTAACACAAAAATGTAACTAACAGACCTGAACGAAAGGTCTTTGGAGCTACAAAGTAAATGACCTGGCGCCCCACAAAACCTATGTGGCCAGATTGTATAAACTTTGGCACCAGCCAGACCACCCGCCAGCATAGTCATACCAGATTTTAAACAGGGGAGAGCCGCCACAATGACTCCTCCCCCCACCGAATACCACCACCTCCAAGGACCCCCGCCTGCCACGGCCACCGTGACGCCGTTGCAAAACACTCAGGAAGCTGTCCATCCTGCCCCACAGAGACTCAAATACGTTAAGACTCAAATACGTTAATGCAAAAAAAAAAACCCAAAGGGGACTTAAGCTAACAATAAGGGAGGGAGGGAGGGACTGCTCTGCATGGTGTCTGCTTTCTGAATTCGCTCTTCCAGCTAACTGCCAGAAGTTATGCGCAAGCTCCGCCCCCCAGCTTCTTGTACTCAGCGCTCGAGAGCGGAGCGGTGCCATCTTAGGAAAGGTAAGTGAAGGGCTCTATGAATTTTACCTCCATATCTTTTTTTTTTACTTTGTCTATTTTAATAACTGAATAAACATGAATTTTATTACTCATTTCTGTTGTGTGAGCCTTTTTCGGGTAACTGTAATGTACTGCGTAACATGGCATTGACAGTTGAGTATACTTGGAGAAGGTGATAGACTCATTTTAAATATTTTAAAATAGATGTGTAAAGGCTTCAACTTTTGTCTGTTGCCAAGTCTTTGATCTCCTTATACTGGGCATCTGAATTCCCCTCCTACAGTATCTCGCTTTCTACAGAAAGTCTCTCAAGTAGCCTGTATGGAGGAACGTTCTCACTTGAATCTTCGCACTCACCAGAAGCTCAGCTCTATGTGGGCGACATGATATACTTTCTATAATGATCCTACTTAGGCGCACCTGTGGGAATCCCCTGGTTGATTACCATATTCTTTGAGACCCTTGGACTCTTATTACCAGTATTCATTGTCTCTCCCCCTACACCTTCCAACTCCTGTTGTGTTGTTCGTTGCTCACCCTGTGGTTATATACCAGCACTATTGAGCGTTTTATTTGTGACTGTATTGCCACACTTATTGTTTTCAATGTATGTTCATTGATGTTATTTTGAAAATCCAATAAAACTTTATTTCCCTCTCAAAAAAATGATGTGTAGTAAGAATCATATGGAAAATATTGTACATCTAATTTAGCTTTTCTGTATTTATTACATTTGGAGAATGATTAGGAATAACAAGGTGATAACAATGGACAACTATATAATGGACAATCCTCTCAGGATTAACCGTTTTGCTGCTAGAATGACACTACTTAAACTGTTTTTTTATTTTATGTGTCTTAGGTTGTAAATATTTATATTGCATGTTTTTGTATGTTTGCAGATTTGCTATTGTGTTCCCCCTATGGTTTATCCCAACTGTTGGCTACCCCTCACTTAGGTAAGGCTTGGTACAGCCCTGGCCAATTACATTAGGTGGGGTCTAGAGACCTTAAATCTCCAAAGAATTATTAGGCTGGTCTTACACGACCATGGTGGTGTTTGCGGTCTGCAATATGCTGATCAACAACACTTTATTTCACTCCAAAAAGTGATTCCGCAGACATCCGTGTTCAGCTGCACGCACCCATAGAGTTCTATGGGACAGTCCGCATTGCACAACATGGATAAAAAATTCAGTGGTGTAAGAGGCCACACTGAATACGTGTCCGCAAATGGCCTGCAATTGAGAACCAATAATTGCGGACCATATGCGGACTAAACTTACTGTCGTGTAAGACCAGTCTAAGTGTTCAGTGTGTGCTGGCATTGTAACAGAAAATCTGATATGCTTTCAAACAGCTTCGGAGGGGGAGTTGAACACAAGAGCCCACTTCCATCTAAGTCTCAATCTAGTCTCATTCCTGAGACAAGGAAGAGTCAACTGTCTATTTTATAAGAGGATAGAGTTGTGCTTTTCTAGAAGCTGTATTCTGGGACCCATTTGGCATATAGGTGTTTGGGCACCTGGGACATCAATGTGTACTGCCTCCAAATCTATACACTGGGTAGGGCAAAGTGTATTATTTACTTGGAGTGGAGTGAAGTCACCGCATCACCACCACAGTCCAGGTATCCTTCTGCCCACTGCCTGGGCATAGTCTATCAGTTGGAGACTACTACCTCTTCCAGGAAGTTGCAAAAGTTCACTGTTTGGAGCTCCATGAGTTAAGATCATCTTGGTTAATCTGCAGCACTGCCTCCTAAGCCATTACTGCTCTTACCAGCAGGGCCCTCCCGAACACCACCATGCAGCTCAAGGTGAGAGGAACCCTCTCCAACTGTTCAACAAACTTGAATACATGAATGACTTATTTCTTACTAAACCTGCTATTCCTCACTGAAACTTGGATTCAGCAGTCTGATAGAGCTTTCCTTGTTGCTCTGTCTCACGGATTGTACATTTCTCTCATTATTCTTGGCCTGACAACTGGTAGGTTGGAGGGGTAGGCATACTTCTATTGTTGCAGCGCCCTTATTCACTTCCCTTCATTTGAGGTCCATGCCATCAGACTTCCCTGCCCACTCTTCCTATGCATAGCCAAGCTCTACTGTCTCCCTAGCTCACCCTATCAATTTCTGGACCACATTGTTTCTTAGCTTCCCCTTTTTCTATCATGTGAAATTCCTATCCTCATCATTGGTGACTTTAATATCCCCATTAACAACCCTGTCTCAGGGTTCATTTACACTTGCACTCGGTGTCCAGTGTGTGCATTCTGTTGGGTTTCCGTGCTCAGCCCCAGCTAAACTGGACAGAGGACGCAAACCTGGTGGTCAGCTTTATAACCCATTCACTTGAATGGATTTGTAAAGGTGACCATCGGTGTCCACCTGCAGCCTGCGAGGAAACCAGTTTTTTTAGCCGGTCACAAAGTCCTGCATGTCCGACTTTGTGTCTGGCTAAAAAAAAAACGGTTTCCCCACGGACAGGCCACAGGCGGACCTTTACAAACCCATTCAAGTGAATGGTTTTCAAAGCTGACCGCCGGCTTTCCGTCCCCTGTCCAGTTTCGCAAGGACTGAGGACTGAAAACCGTCGGAATGCACACACCAGACACTGAGCGCAAGTGTGAGCAAACCCTCAGCAGTAGTACCCCAGTTTTTCTCACTAAACACTTCTTTTGGTGTTACACAACTTTCCTCCTCTCCCACACACAAACATAGTAACACAATTGATGTGGTCTTCCTCTGGCACCTTATAGTTTCTAAATGTACTCTTCCCTCCCAGTTTCTGACCATAACCTTCTGATTTTTACCATCAGTACTTTATCTCCATAACAGAACACTCCAACCCATCATACATATAAGGATCTACATTAACACCCAACACCACTCAGACACTCTGCAATCCTCACTATCCCCCATCTCTTCACTCTCCTTGTCCAATCTGCCACTAGTCACTACTGTAAAATTAAATGCTTAAAAGCGCGCTAGATGAGGCAGCTCCTTCCTCCACTCAAACATTTCGACACAGAAGGCAGCAACCCAGGCACACACCACATATACGATTACTTTAGTGGTGCTCTAGGTGGCTGAACGTTTGTGAAGAAAATCGCATACACCTGCAGACTTCCTCCACTTCAAGTTTATGCTCCAAACCTATTATTCTTCACTTCATATTGCCATACAAGCCTATTTCGCCCGCTTATCTCTTCTCTCTCCAATAACCATAAAGGACCTCTCGATCCCCCCACTTACCATATTTCATCCTGTTCATTTTCTGATCCATATACAGAAGAAGTCTCCTAGCTTCTCACTTCTTCACACCTTCCACCTTCTCCAGTCTCTGTTCCCAGCTGTTACTACTCACCTTACCAAAATATTTAACCTTTCTTCTTCTGGCATCTTTCCGTAGTCTTTCAAACATGCTGTTACAACCCCACTACTGAAGAAAACCATTCTGTGCTACTAACTACCAACCCAACCCAAAATCACCTGGCCAGCACTCCACCCCTGTGCAACAGATCACAAGCATCAAAAGCAGATTCAGTGATATAGAAGCAATATTCTAAAACAGTGCAGAGTCATTGCAAGGAACTAAAAGTGTCTCAGATTTCTGATCAACTTGTGTTACTCATTCCATTATATTTATCAACTTGATTTGCCACTTTGTTGCATCTATTTTTTAACCTATGCCATGTATTACACATAGCACTAAAGGTGGATTTCTTGTATAGTGGCCAATATGATCTAGAAAGTCAATGTGCAAATAAAAACGAAGTGCTGGCCAGGTAAGGTTCTATTGGGATGTTTTGTAATTACATGCTTGTATATCTTGAGTCACTTTTGTTTGAGTTGAATCACTTATTCTTTCTGTGTTACTGTGTACCTTGTGTATAACAGGACTGTGCTTGGTGCAGTGCCGTGAACATACGAGCAGAATTATTTTAAAAATCTTTAAAACACTGCAAAATTTAAATTACAATTTTAATTTTTTTTAAATTACTTATATTTGCAAATCTGTTTAATTTTTAATTGGCTACAAATTTAAATCTAGTCAAGTTCGTGAGAAGCTACCTTTAACTACCACAAACACAAGGATCAGTCCTTTTGCAATAAATTGCCATATTTAACAATGAAGGCCATTTTATCGATTCATGCTGTACAAATTTGCATTTTGTAGGCCATAGACTACTTTCAACTCAAACTTTTGACATGAAACACTAGAGTACAATATTCTTCCCTAGAGGCATTGATTTAAGGGGAAAGAACTGTGCCTCAATATCAACTCACACCATACACATCATACAGCAGCTTGCAGATTTCTATGGCTCAGCAATACAGAACCATACCTTTGCTGCCATAGTGTTCATACATGTTTGTCAGAACTTTGAATAAGGACCTGGTGAATGAGATCTAAGCCAAGATGACAATACTTTTATCTCTGCTTAATCCAGTTTTAATTTACTTAGTGTTTGACTGATTCTATATATGTTTACCTAAACATAAACCTAAGACTACATTTCCTGTTTTTGCACTGAAATAGTGGATAGGTTGTACAGACTTATCAAGTGACAAATCTAGAAGTGCTTTAAATAGTAAATGCATACACAAAGTTTTGCCATTTTCAGATGACCCTTTTATTGCTCATTTGTTACACTACATAGTTTGACCTATACAAGTTAATACATCAGTAGCAAAGCAAGTAATTGCCCCCTTAATTTAAAGGTAGTCTTTTGCCAACCAAATTCTCTTGTGAAGCACTAATATAGTGTTGTAGCAGCTGCTAGTTTTGTGTCAAATTCCAATTTTACTGCTGAGAGGCATAAGATATACTACAAGATTTATTATATTTGCTTCTACTTTTAATTTATACGGAAAACATTGCGAGAAGGTGACAGGCAGAGTACTGGAAAGTCGCTATATCTCCCCCAGGTACCTCACCTATGTATGGTGATCATCAATCCAATATAGGTACTTCAGTATATCTCAGCCCGGGTGTGACTGCTTAGATCTTTACTGGGCCTTAAATATCTGCACTTCTCGGCAGACCCTGGGAGTGACAGGACGTGTTTGGGTCTGTGTGGACTGGTGAGAAAAACTTGTTGCTGTTTATGTTGTGTTTTCCCAAGTGGCTGGTAGTAAGGCACTCGTATAGTGAGGGAATGTCTGTTTTAGAGATGAGCGAATACAAACAGTACAAAAGATATAAAAAGTAATCAAATCAACAGAATGTTCACAATATTGTAATGATAATAAATAAGATCATGTTTGGTGTTTTCTCTTCCACCACCACCACGTCCTGGAGCTACAGAATTTATTTTAAACTGTAACAGATTTGCAGTCTTTTTTTCACAAAATGTTATGCCTCAGGTAAGTCCTTTATAGCTTTACAAATACTATTCATATATTAATGCTATACCTTACTTACATTGTGGCCTCACCCATATAGGTCATTCTTCAAGAACATCATATCATATAGAGCAGAGATACTCAACTGGCAGAGCACCATCTGAATCCAGACCCTGATACCCTTCTATAGTGGTAGCAGGGATCAACAATTGGCCCTACTTCCGGTACAGGAGAGGGCTCTTGCACAGGCAGCAGGAATGATTGCCGATATAACCAGTGCTGCTATTGTAAGTTATCAGAGCCATGGGGACAGTGGTCAGGCGATGAATGCTTCTACTGGCCACTGCAAATGTCAATTGTTTATGGGGGCACCAATGGGGAATTACTGTGTGTGTAAGTGTGTATGTAATGATAAGGAGAATATTCGAAGAGGGCACCAATGCTTCATTATAATATGTAGAGCAGGGGTCCTCAAACTGCAGCCCGCGGGCCACATGCGGCCCGCCAAGCACTTCTGTCTGGCCCAGCCGACAACGCCGGCAGGCGTGCATTTATAATGAAGCTCCTGGGGAGCTCGGTCCACGCCATGGAGCGCACTTCACTTTACCTATTGGAGAGCACCACTCCCGATGTCTGTGCGACCTGCTCTGCTTCCGGCCCACTGTTTAAAAAGTTTGAGGACCCCTGATGTAGAGGCTACTAATGGGCATTAGGTATTATACTCTGTGGATGGCACTAAGGTCCCATTAGTGTCCCCACCCACAGTGTTATGCTCCTTAAAGAGGATCTTTCACCACCTCTACCCATTTAAATTCTTGGCATCTGTTAATAGGCACCACTCAGCTGTTTCTGCACAGTTGGAATTTTTTTCTAGCCTTTACCTGAGCAACAAACACAGTGCCTGATATGCTATTTAAGTTGTGTAATATCAGAAGAGCATTATCAGGCAGGGGTTGTAATTCAGAGCTCCAATCAGAGGCAGCCAGTGTCAGAGCTCAGAATCACACCCATTACCTGCTCCTTAGTGCACAGAGCCTAAATAGCATACCAGGCACCAAAACTAATAGCATTGATTGCTCAGGAACGGTGGAGGTTACAGAAAAAAAAAATCCAACTGAACTGAAATCAGTGGAGCTGCACCTGTTAATTTATACAAAGAGCTGGACTAGTTGGAGGTAGTGAATGGTTCTCTTTAATGTTCCCACACAGTATAAAGTTCCCTAGTGCCCCCTAAGCTGGATAATGCTATGTTTTCACTGCCACAAAATGTAATTCTCCTTAAGGGGGTTGTCTAAGAATTCGACAATTCTGGAGAACCTGGGGCAGATGTACCGTTTAAAGGGGGGAAAAAAGCATACTTTTCACCTGTCCTCTATGGGTATGCTTTTTATGTTACACCAGGACCGGGACTATCCAGAGTTTGTTAAATTCCTGGAAACCCCTTTAAAGGGGCTCTATCAGCAAAATCATGCTGATAGAGCCCCATATATGCGTGAATAGCCTTTAAAAAGGCTATTCAGGCACCGTAAATGTTATATTAAACTACCCCCCCCATTTTAAAATAAAACCCTAAAAAAGAATATGATCTACTTACGCATTGTGCACGCTGGGCGGGCATTCAGGGTGCGCCGTCTTCTTCATCCACGCCTCTTCTTCCTCCGATGTCCTTCGGTCCCGTCCTCCTCCGGCGCTCGCGAACTGACACTGATATAAAAAAATGGCCTGGGCGCATGCACAGTAGCATCAGGCTTCTACTACGGCTACTGCGCATGCGCCCAGGCCATTTTGTTTTATCAGTGTCAGTTTGCGAGCGCCGGAGGAGGACGGGACCGGAGGACATCGAAGGAAGAAGAGGCGTGGATGAAGAAGAAGACATACCCTGAATGCCCGCCCACAGTGCACGTTGCGTAAGTAGATAACATTCTTTTTTAAAGGCTATTCACGCATATGTGGGGCTCTATCAGCATGATTTTGCTGACAGAGCCCCTTTAATTCCCCCACACAGTATAATGCCACATTCCTACACCCAACCAGTATAATGCCCCCAAACAGTGTAATACTTATTAATGCCCTCTCACACAGTATAATGCTCCTTAGTGCCTTCCCACAGTATAAAACTCCTTAGTGCTCCCTAATTATTGATATTGAGTCCTCTATATTTTTTCTTGTCTGAACCTGGAGTTCGTCTTCTGGTCAAATAAATCTTATTGCCTTAAAAATGTGGTAAATACTAGACTTGTTCAGCTCGGACCTTCATCTGATGATAAACCACAGTCAGTGGATTTTTACTAAAAGTAGTTGAAATTGAATGAAAAGTTTAAATAATGACATTATCTCTGAAACACAGTTAACATTTCACTCAGCCAGGGGACATGTACAATAAATAGAAGTCTCCCCCTCGCCCATCCATTTCTGATAATGTTCTGCCAGGAATTACAATAAAATTACAAGGAAATACAATTGCACACAAATACCTGAGAAAAGTCCAAGCGACCATAATATAGGAGAGCCAAGAACACTGGACTGTAAATACATGGCAAGTACATGCAACCAAGCAGATAAAACAATCTATGATCACAGTCCGGACGGCAACATACTGTCTGTGAATATCTATCTCTAACCACACAAGCAGCCAGAAGTAGATACAAGTGCATACAAGACGTTTTCTTACATTGTAAGCGATGAGATTTGCAGAATTCTCAGATTTTTGCACACAACAACAATTTACAGAACTGTCTATGCAGGCTTTGCGATTAAACAAGACTTCCCTATCCATTCACTGTGTGAAGAGAGAAAAGGTGTTCCCTCTACACTCACCGAGGTAAGCAAGACCGAATGGAAAGTATCTATGGACGCACTTCCTTGATAACAAAAGAGTGTACAGGAAATTAGGTAGAAGGGAGACACCTAGTGGTAGGAACTCTAGAAAGGTTTTGCAGGCAGCAGCAAGCTACAATTTTAATTAAAGTGCATTACAGTTTAGTCCAGAATCATGTGTTGTATTAAATGGCTCTAAGCGGTCTTAGGGACCATTTAAAACCACTCTGGGCTACTGGCTCCAAGGGAGTGAGTATAGCATTTATTTGGGATGATGGTTATTGTAACGTAACCTGCTGTGTCTATGCCCTTTCTTCACATACAATCAGTTTTCATAAGTGTTATTTTCAAAAATATTAACCCCTTCCTGCCCAAAGCACTTTTTGATTTCAGTTTTTAACTCCACCAAAATTTTGTGGAATTGGAGAAAAAGTACATATTTGCGACTTTCTTACGAGTTTCATTTTTACAGGGTTCACTGTGTGGCCAAAATGACATGTCACCTGTATTCTATGTTTCAGTATGATTCTGGGAATACCAAATTCATATAGTTTTATTTATATTTTAACCCTTAACAAAAATCCAAAACTTTGTAAAAAAAAAAATAATAATAATTCTTAGGAGCCCTATTCTGATACCCATAACTTTCTTTTTTTTATATTTCTGTGTCTTTTTTGCTAGGCTACTTGTACTTTTTAGTTATACCATTGTGGGGAATGTTTTGATCACTCTATATTACAAAATGTAACACAGGCAAAACAGCTAAAAAAAATGAGATTATGCAGTTTTGATTTTTCTTCTTGCTACGGTGTTCACCGTATGGGAAAAGATATTTTTAGAGGTTTGTAAACCGGGCATTTTTGGAAACAGGGATTTTTTGTATATTATATTTATTAGACCCCCTAAGGGTCTTGAACCCCAGTGGTCTGATCACTAATGCAATGTATTAAAATTCTAATCCATTGCAATGCACTGCAAAATGTTAGCAGTTGTAGACAGACTGCATAGGGCATAGAGTCTGTTATACAAATCATAGCCAGACAAGCCTACCTGCCTTCAACAGATGTCAACAGATCTCTGGCAACATATCTTGTTCCGGGCGCTAGTGATCCTACTCAAAATGGCACCACAGGTAAGATGGCAGTGTTGGGGGGCAAGTATAGTCATGTATCTCTTATACTCCATTTTTTTCTATAAACTCTATTATTAATATGTCATCCATTTTGTATCCTAAGACATATACTATGAGGTTAGGTCACTCAGAGTGTGAAGTGATGCAGGCACAGACTTTCTGTAGGCTATTGTTTGTTATCTCCAAGGCTGTTGTCTGGGAGAAGTCTGGCACCCAGCATGTCTCCTTATCTCTCTTGCCATGAAATATACAGCTAGACATAGTGTGGAGGATGTCAGCTCACACATTAGGAATTTTGTATTCTTCTTTGTTTCATGAGAAAGCTTATTCAGCTCTGGAAAGTTATAATGAGATGCAGGTTACATTAGGCCTCATCCAATAGTCATGTGCCAGGCTTATCTTGTAACTCTACAACTAATCATGTTATACTAATTAAGATAGTACAACCTTTCTTTGTCTGTAATGTATTTAAACTACCTTTTTCCCGCCATTAAATCAGAACACTTTTGATATACAGAATGTGAGTGGCCTGTATTCTGTGTTCTCCGAGCTCGTAATATAACCCATCTTTTCCAGATTCGGATACCGATGGCATCTACCCCAGGCATTCCCCCGACAGCAGCTCTGATCGTATTAGATTCTAGTCTCTGCTGTATAATGCTCTTGAGCAGCCGCCATAGTTGAATACCTGAGATCTTCTGTACTATTATGGCAGATGTCAGGAAGGAGTTAAATTATCCATAAATTGTAACAATTCCTCAGAAGCAGTCATCATAAATGTGTTACTTGGAACTCTCCAGTCAAATCAAAAATATGTCACCTATATAACACCACTGACACAAGACATGCTCCACCTAGGGGATTTATATACAAATTTGTCCTCAAAGAACGCCATAAAGATCTTTATATATCTCAGACACATTCAAATCATTGAAGTCCCCTTTTTTGCAGGAATAAATTGTCCCAAAGAGGACAAAATTCATCCTAAAGACATGTCATGGACAAAGTGCATATTATTAAGAACATATTCTGAGTTGGCAAGCACCACACCGCCTCCCTCAAACCTATGTCATTATCACTAGAGGCATTCAATTAGACCATATAAAAAATACAAAAAATGAATCAAGGAAGCTAAAGAGGATCTGTCACCAAGTACAAAATACTAAATGCCACATGTCATACAGTCTTATGAAAAAGTTTGGGCACCCCTATTAATCTTAATCATTTTTAGTTCTAAATATTTTGGTATTTGCAACAGCCATTTCAGTTTGATATATCTAATAACTGATGGACACAGTAATATTTCAGGATTGAAATGAGGTTTATTGTACTAACAGAAAATGCGCAATATGCATTAAACCAAAATTTGACACAGAAGGAGGCCATTCTGTAGGAAGAAGCCTGGAAGGATGAAGATAGGTAAGTATGATGGAGTAGATGGGAGTGTAGTAGTGACGTTCTGTTTCCGGATATGGATCGTCACTGGATAACCAGCAAATGTCCTTGGGCCAGTCAAATGACTGCCCTAGGGATATAGATAAATATACATTTTTTTTTTTATAAATTATGTTATTTAAAAAGTAGGTAGTGGGAGGGTGTTTAGATTAGTATAGGGATTTAATTTTATCCCAGACAACCCCTTTAAAGCCAATATTTTTCAAACATACTTGGGGGAATTTACTAACCCATCTATGGTAGTTTTCTGGAGTAGATGGGTGTAAATGTTGTGCATCTTTTTCAAGCATCACCTTTTTGTGCCAAAGATTCACCACATTGTGCCTTCTGTTGTCTGCTTTTTTATTTAAAGTGGGTAGAATGGGGTTGGAGACAATTCAGCCCAACACATTTGCATCACCACAGATACATAGAAGATACAGAGTTTATTATTTTATTTTATTACAACTGCCAGGAAAAAACAGGAAACACACAAGTAGGTCAATTTAGCTATTGAAACCAAAGTTAATGTTTTTGTTTTGAATGTGAGAATTAAAAAAAAAGGAAAAAACTTCCTGGTTTTCTGTGCAGTTTTGTATTTTGCACCTAAACAGTGAAAAACTACAATGAGTACATGTGTAAAATTACAGACCACAGTAGGTATGTTACCTTAGCAATCATCAAAATCAGATTGCTGGGGGTCTGCTACCCATGAGCCCTGCTGATCAGCTGTTCTCACCAGCTATAAGAAAAACAAAGACAGAACCAGATGGCTTGGTTCTTTATCTAGTTATTGCAGCTTAGCTCCCATGCCAAGTTAAAGGGGTTGTCCAGGATAAATAGAAATTTCTACACTAATCTAAACTCCCTCACCCTCCTACTTTCTAAATTAAATAATTCAGCAAAAATGTATAGTTACCCATATCCCTGATTATCCGCTGACGATCCGCTTCCCCGTTTCCGGAATGTCACTAATACTAATACCCCCTCCACCCCATCATACTTACCTGTCTTCCTTCCAGATGTCCTTCTGTGAGGAAAGGCTCCTCCTCCTTCTGTAAAGTCTGCCCACACTTGCACAAAAGATCCGGATACTTAGATTTGCGCTGTAGCTGACACTCCATCTCCATTGCGCAAGCGCGGCAGCCTGTGCAGTAGAGATGGAGTGCTGGATACATAACAGGACCTGGACTGCTGCGCAGGCAGAGTCAAAGAAGAGGAGGAGCTGTTCACTGCAGAAGGAAGTCTGGACAAGAAGAAGACACGTAAGTATATTGGGGTATTGGGGTTGGGCTGAGTTAGTTGGG
The DNA here is from genome assembly GCF_031893055.1 of Leptodactylus fuscus. NCBI lineage: Eukaryota > Metazoa > Chordata > Amphibia > Anura > Leptodactylidae > Leptodactylus > Leptodactylus fuscus. Next base: position 105,748,620 of record NC_134269.1, read on the forward strand.
AAGGGATAGCTAGGAAGACAGAGAGGGGGTTTTAGAGAGTGAGGGAGGAGTGAGAGATAGTGTGAGAGCCTACAGCTACCAAAATGTATTGCATTAGCTAAGACAGCAGGAAGCTACACTCTCTAAACAAATGCAGAAGATGCCAGGTGCTCCGAGGGAAAACCAGAAATCTCTCAAAACACTGCTACAGGTATATGGGTGTACTTATCAACCTATTAATAGTACTAACAGAAATTTAAAAAAAAATATATATTTTTTTGCCCGGAAAACCCCTTTAACGGACTGAGCTGTACAACCACTGAATAAAAACAGAACTTCTGTACTCTGAATATTGATTGGTGAGTGGAGCTGATTTGATCCTGGGTGTGGGACTGCCACCTAAAGATAGGTCATCAATATCATTTCCCAGGAAAACCCCTTTAAATGGAGTCTGTCAGCAGGAAAATTGGGAATGACAGTTCCTTTAGGACTGCTTTTACAATTTCCAAATACGTCTTTCTTATTCTGCATTGCAGTTCCATTTTCATGAAAATCAGTGTCTTATTGCTATGCAAAATAGCTAAAAAAGAGCTTTAGGCATATTTTTTTTATACCTGCTAGGGCTTTACGGTCTGCTCTAGATAACCACTCTTAACTGCAACACAGCTCCTCTACTGTCTAGAGCGGAGAGTGAAACCCTAGCAATAGAACACACACCTCTAGAGCGACTTTTCTGCTAATTTGCATAAGAATAAAACATTGATTTTCATGAAACTAGACCTGCAATGCAGAACAACAAAGGCATCATTAGAAAGTGTAGGAGCCGTACAAGGTACTCTCAATAGTTTTCCACCCATCCTTCTGACAGACTCCTTTTAAATCTCACTGTTAACACTTATTTCCAAGAGTCAAACGGCTGGGGATCAACTGTGGACAAACACTTACGCCCTACCCTGTGGAAAAATGTCTATATGGGTCAATCCCTTCCTGACAGTCACCGTAATAGTACAGCAGAAGTCGAGTATTTAACTGTGGTGGGGCTGAGTTATAAAGCACAGACGCAATGCAAATGCCCGCACTGATTGTGGGCATTCAAGCCCCCAGCTGACTCAAAGCTGACTGAAGCACCATTTTTCTTGCGGTGCCCACCGCACCACTATTTTGGGTAGGTTCACCAGCACCCAGAATAAGAGTTGGGCTGGCGATGAGTTGCCACAACAGCTGGGAGACTATTGAAAGCTCCCAGGATTGTCAGGCACTGATTTGTATGACAAGCTTCTCAATGCGGCCTGTAATACAGATGACGATATTTTACAATGCATTAGTATTGCAACTCATTGCATTATCAGACCCCCTTGGGTTCAAAACCCCTAGGGGATTCAATGAATACAATATACAAAAAAAGTATATAAAAAATTAAAAGAATTAAAAATTCTAATCACCCCACTTTCCCTAGAATACATATAAATGTGGAAATATACTGTAAAACACCTACACATTGCGGAATGGTGCAAGGCTAATGTAGCGACTATTTTCAAAAAGGTCTTCCTAGGTACCAGATCAGTGAGCTTAACATCCATTGTGAGGAAACTGAAGGGTTCTTAAGCGACAATATACAGGAGTATGTGATGTGTACGTAACATTGTAAGTGAAAGTGACAGACAGCATGGTTTTACTAAAGACAGACGTTGTCAGACTGACCTAATTTGCTTTTATGAAGCAAGAAGTCTGGACAGAGGAGAGGCTGTGGATATTGTATTCCTGGACTTTGCAAAGGTGTTCACACTGTCCCTCATAGACGTTTAATGGGTAAAAATACAGTAGGTCTATTGGCTTGGAAAATACAGTTTGTAATTGGATTAAAAACCTATAGTATCGTATCCAGAGAGTTGTGGTCAATGACTGCAGCTCAGACTGTTTCTCTGTTATATGTAACGTAGCCCAGGGTTTAGTGCTGGGTCCACTGTTATTTAACTTATTTATTATTGATATAGAAGATGGGATTAACACCACTGTCTCTATTTCTGCAGATAACACCAAAATATGTAGTACAATGCAATCTATAGAGGGTATCTGTAGGTTACAAGCATTCTTGGACAGACTGAGTGTTTGGGCATTAACATGGCATATGAGCTTCAATGTGGATAAATTTATGCATCTGGGTAAAAATAATCTGCATACAATGTATGTCCTAGGGGGAGTAAAGCTTGGAAAGTTACTTATGGAGAAGGACATGGGTGTACTTGTACATCATAAATTGTGAGAATAAAAGAACCTTTATATCATGAAAATTAGAGACAATTTCAAAATCTGAGCATCATTTTCGATCTAACCACCCCAAAATTAGTTGAATTCAATTGTTTTCATGTCTGAACCAATTTGGCTGTAGACCAGTGTTATCAGAACCTCTCACTCCCGTATCCAACGCTTCTCATGAGTTGCACCACTTCTCTGGAATGCTCTACCCCGGACAATCAGATTAACTCTCAATTACTAAAGCTTCAAATGAATCCTAAAGACACATCTTTTCAGGCAGGCCTATCACAATTACTAATCTAATCCCTTCCGCAGTTACAATCCCTAAAATTAACCCTCCCCTGTTCATGCTCTCGCATTATCCCACAGAATTTAATGCCATATCCAACTTCATATGTCCAGGCAAATTAAAGGACACTGACTGATGACGGTTCATTCAGCATAATTTATACACATGATGAAAATAACCTTTATTACAAAAACAGCCAGACCACTGTATAAGCAATTCTACCTCCTATGCTGTCCCTGTAAATGCATGTACAGCTGACAGCATTTTACACTGACAAAGGAGTTTAACCTCTGTCCCAATGCATCTGCACCTGCTGTGTGGAAGGAAGTCACCTGGCTGTTCTTCTTGGGAAGTAAGGTAAGTAGCATATTATGCTGTGTGGGGGGCCACTGTGGAGCATATAATACTGTGTGGGAGCCCACTGTGGAGTATATTATACTGTGTGTGTGTGTGGGGGGGTCCACTGTAAAGCATATAATACTTTGTGGGGGTCAACTGTGGAGCATATTATACTGTGTGGGGGCCCACTGTGGAGCATATTACACTGTGTGGGGGCCACTGTTGGGTTTTTGTTATAAGAAAAAAAATGTTAATTTATGAGTTGTTACCTCCGTATTAAGTTAAATTATATTGCGTAATTGTGTTGGCAGTTTGGGCACTCGGTCTCCTAAAGGTTCATCATCACTGTCCTAATGGAAGTTGTTATATTCTTCTCTTCTGCTAAATCCAGGCCTGGGTTTTTACAAAAATCACTATGGCCTTAGTTTAAAAATATATTTTTTTTCATCCCTCCAAAAAAAATGTGTTAATGTAATTTAATCAATAAGTTGTAGGCATCCCAAAATACACATCCTCAGACAGCTACAGTGATGTAAATGTAAAGTCGTTCTGCCAATAAAATTAATGAACCTTGAGGCCAATTCTGGCAGCACCCTTAAAAGGGTTGTCCAGAAATTACAGGTTTTCGCAAGGAGGCCGGGGAATGTGAAAAAGAAAACTCAAAAACATATTCATCTGTCCCAATGCGATCTGATCCAGTGGCACCCCAGGGCTTATGCTGGCTAAAGTCTTCTCTGGAATTGGTCCCGGGGCGCTGCTGGGCTGGATCGCATTGGGGCACACCGGAGTACCGAGGACAGGTACAGTACAGACCAAAAGTTTGGACACACCTTCTCATTCAAAGTGTTTTCTGTATTTTCATGACTATGAAAATTGTAGATTCACACTGAAGGCATCAAAACTATGAATTAACACATGTGGAATTATATACTTAACAAAAAAATTTGAAAAAAACTGAAAATATGTCTTATATTCTAGGTTCTTCAAAGTAGCCACCTTTTGCATTGATTTCTGCTTTGCACACTCTTGATGAGCTTCAAGAGGTAGTCACATGAAATGGTCTTCCAACAGTCTTGATTGGGTTCAGCTCTGGTGACTGTGGAGGCCAGGTCATCTGGCATAGCGCCCCATCACTCTCCTTCTTGGTCAAATAGCCCTTACACAGCCTGGAGGTGTGTTTGGGATCATTGTCCTGTTGAAAAATAAATGATGGTCCAACTAAACGCAAACCAGATGGAATAGCATGCCGCTGCAAGATGTGTGGTTGCCATGTTGGTTCAGTATTCCTTCAATTTTGAATAAATCCCCAACAGTGTCACCAGCAAAGCGCCCCCACACCATCACACCTCCTCCTCCATGCTTCACGGTGGGAACCAGGCATGTAGAGTCCATCCATTCACCTTTACTGCGTCGCACAAAGACGGTGCGCATGCCCACAGGCCAAGAGAAAATGGCCGCGTACTATACTGTGCAAGAAGCCATTTTCTCGTGGCCTGTGGGCATGCGCAGTCTGCTCTGCCCAAGGCCTAGAAGTTACAAGCCACCGTCGGAAGAAGAGGCTGAAGAAGACTGTCCTGATGAAGATAGAGGCGGTGCTGGAGAGAGTTCTCTCGCAGCATTGGAGATGCCCCCAGTGCTGTTTGAGCGCTGAGGACCACCCCCAGTGCTGCAAGAGAGCTAATTTGCATACCGACAAGAAATGGGATTGTAGGCGAACAGAGGCACGGAGATGATAATGAAAGGTAGGAGACGAATAGCCTTTCTTAAGGCTATTCCGACGTGGTAACTAGAAAAAATAGTGTGTGAATGATAGGATCCCTTTAAGTTTATAATTCCACATGTGTTAATTCATGGTTTTGATACCTTCAGTGTGAATCTACAATTTTCATAGTCATGAAGATACAGAAAACTCTTTGAATGAGAAGGTGTGTCCACACTTTTGGTCTGTACTGTACATTTTTTTTTTTTTTTTTTTTTACCTTCCCCTGCCTCCATGCCAAAACCTCTAATTGCTGGACAACCGCTTTAAGGTGTTAAAAATCCATACTTGCTTACATACTATGCCTCCTTCTCACAAGACAATGTCTGTCTTGGAGCATGCCATACCCCTTTTTTTTACCGCAAGTACAGAATGTGCCAGCCATGTTCCTTTTTGTGACATGACAGGCAAATACTATGCTCATGTCACATACAGAAAAATAAGAGAGCTGCCAGAGCCTGGAAGAATCGCCAGGCCTTCTGAGAAGTCTCCCCTCATCTAGGAAGTCTCCAAAATGTTCTGGGAGAGCTGGCAAGTATGTGGGGTAAAGGGTAGTCAGTGATATATATGGCTGCCAGATTTACTAGACTTTCCAGTGTGCACATAGAACAGAACAGTCTAGGAATGGTGACTGGTGGTTTTCTGTCTCACATCTACACATTATTGTTTTACCCTTTGTAACCCATATGTGAAACTAGCACTAAGCCTAGACCTGGGGCCTGCACAGAACAATAGTGCACCCAGTCTATCCTAGAATCCTAATACCTAAGGTAAACTATCAGTTCTGTATACTAGAACACGATGCAGCGCCACGCTCACATAACTACCCCTCTATATGAGCAACATTAGTAATGTCTGCCGGATACTCCCTGCCTTCACCCAAGGCTATAGACACACCCAGTGTACGTAAAGCATATCTACGCTGCGTTCCAAGCCTCGCTTATAGCTATCGTAGTCGGAATGGTGTCGCAAGTGATATACGTACAGAAGTCCCGCCCCCTCTTACCCAGCACCGACTGTATATGGCGGATTCGTGCAGTTAGTGGGTGAGTGTTAAAGGGGCAATGCTTTGCTTTATGAGTTTGTGTCTGTGACGAGAGGTTTGCCGTTCAGCCCATATTGCTCTGTGTTGAATCGTGTGTAGCCAAGACCCCGGAATTCTTACTAAGGACTGGACTCACGCTCCCCTGTTATAAAGTGAAGCTCCCCTGTGTATCCGCTGCCGGTGAGATATAAAGAATCCTGTCAGTATACACGTGTCTGCCCTGACTAGAAGCTGACGTATCTGGCAGCCTGGGTTCTGTTAGTGGGCTGTATACACCTTGTAGTGGTCTGCTGACTGGTCTGCCTTGGTTATCTCTGGAAACCTCACATTGTGACCTTAGGAAGCAGCTCTGGTAACAGCTATAAAGGGTTGCCTAGGACTCTAACCTAAAGGGCACCTGAGTTTTCATGAATAGTTGAAATACATGCAGGGTCTTGGTAGACAATTCTGAGTGTATAAGCCTTCATACATGGTCTCTGGTAAGTTTTTCTGCTGTAAATAATCACATTATGGCTGAAGCACATTTTGCATTTCTGTCTTGGGATATGTTCATTGTAGTGTCCTGCATATCCTCCACTGATTTCAGTTTAAAGATGGTGGACACCCAATGATCCCCATTATAGTCAATGGTGTCTGCCGGGCTCTGTATGTAACCACTGTTTTAGCAGTCCACCTCTTTGTTGTTCTAACATGGTGTTGGGAGCTGCCACACTGCATACAAACCAAATAGAGAGATACTAAGGAAAGTCCTGCTGGGCCAAAATGTCTAGTGTAGGGGTACTCAGCTATTCTTATTAAAGATCCATTGATCAGGTCCAACCATCAAATAAATAAATGAACATTTCCAGTATTTTTTTGGACAAAAAGATGTCTGACCATCAGACGCACAAGAAAAATTAGGAAAAAATATCTTCTAATGTATATTGTACAGTGTACGAGGGCCACTAATGAACCGTGTACACGTTGTTGTGGTTTGCTGACAGATCTGCCTTGGTTTCCTCTGGAAACCTCACATTGTGACCTTACGAAGCAGTGCTGCTAACAGCAGTAAAGGGTTGCCTGAGGACTCTTATTTAAAGGGCACCTGCATTTTCTAGAACAGTTGAAATATGTTCATGGTCTTGTATCGTATATCGTACATGTATCATATATGTTCAGAGTGCTGTATCGTATACTGGGGCAATAAGGAGCATTTATTCCCACCTGCTGTCACCAAGCTCTGATCCCTTACACTAAGTGACAGCAGAGATTGGCAGCCGTCCCTGCTGCCTGCGCAAAAATCCTCACGTGTGAAGATATCAGGGATGAGTATTTATCCCTGCTGCCCCTAGTACAAGGGATCAGTGCTTTGCGACAGCGGGCAGGGGATTGTTTCTCCCGGATGTTGTCATAATGAAAGAGCTGGGAAGCAGAGGTTTGTAACTAGCGCACTTTTTTCCCCATCATATCTGATAAATCTGGTGGGGCTGAAGTGTATTCCTCCTGTACGCCCTCTACAAACCACCTTTTCCTGGAAAGTGACTAATGTTATGTAGATTTTAAAAAGTTGCGATTTTGTTGCATATATCCAAGTAGTGTGACTTTTCATGATAGATAGATAGATAAATAAAATATATTTATTTTGTTGTGGAATTTCTATATTGAAGTGTTTGCCCCTAATGTTAATGGACTAAGTAACTCTACTTACATTATAGTAACCCGATAAATTATATTTCTGTAGATGTATTTTAGAAATCAGGTTAATAAAAGGGAATAATATGTACCTTTAATGATTCTTAGATTAATTTTTTTCATTTACTTTTTTTTTTTTTCCTTTGAAGGGTTGCAGGTGAAAGAAAATGTCTTTATACGATGATTTAGGCGTGGAGACGAGTGATTCGAAAACTGAAGGATGGTCGAAAAACTTCAAGCTTTTGCAGTCACAGCTGCAGGTTAAAAAGGCAGCCCTAACACAAGCAAAGGTAATTTGCAGGGCTCATTGGTTGGACAATTATCTGATTTCCAGTTACAGAAAACTTATAGCATGCTGTAGTGCTCAAGAACTCTTACATTGGAGTTCTCCTTTAAAGGGATTCTATCATTAGAATTCCTTTTTTTAATACTAACATTTAGTAATAGTGGCTATACATTACAGCCAGCCCAGTCAACCATACGCTGCCATTATACTTGTACATGCCATGTATTATTGCACGCATGATAGACTCGCTCTTATTTGCCTCTGATGAACCGGCTTGTCCGGTGAAACAGACAGTCAGGCTGAGCTGTCAATTGTCACAGACGTGCAGACGGTTTATTGTGTGTGGAGTGGTGTATGCTGAGGGAGGTTTGCCTTTATCCTTCTATCAGTCTGTATATGTTCCTTATACTGGCATTGTCTAGTTTGTGCGTTAATCTATGTTGTGGAAGTTGGTCTCCCTTCCGGAAAATTTTACTACAAATGGCTTTATTTTTAGGGAGTCTATGCTAGCTAGACAATATAGACCCTTTTCATAGGCTATTGTTTAGGTAGGCATGGACACACACTGATACAGTGTAACACCACTCCATTTTAATAGCCCCCTTCACTTGGTGGTAGTTATTGGTGCTACTACTTTAGTCTTTTAACTGATCTTAATAAAGTTCTAGTTTTAGTGCATATCACTTTTTGGGTTTTTAACATATAGGAATAGCCTTAAGAAAGGCTATTCTTCTCCTACCTTTAGAAGTCTTCTTCGCATCGCTGTTTGTTAGATATTCCCTATTTTCTTTGATATGTAAATTATATTTCTCGCAGCACTTGGGCATTCCCCTGCTCTCAAAAAAAGAAAATTAAAATCTTGAAAAATCTCCAGTGCCGCCTCATCATCTACTGGAACGCCTTTCCGCCGCATCCTCTTCTGCCACAGTACACTTGTGTAAGCGGACACAAGAAAATGGCCGCAGACATGCGCAGTCAGCTCTGCCGCTTGGCAGAGCTGACTGCACAAGCCTAGGATTTAGAAGACCAGTGCCGGAAGAGGACGCGGTGGAGAGGCATTCCAGAAGAAGATGAGGTGGCGCTGGAGATTTTTCAAGCAGCACTGGGGATGCCCCCAGTGCTACGAGAAAAATCATTTGCATACCGAAGAAAACCGGGAATATCTAACAAACGGCGGCGTGGAGAAGACTGTTAAAAGGTAGGTGAAAAATAGCCTTTCTTAACCCTTAAGTATTTATCATGGTTTCTATCCTAATGATATGTCTTTGGTAGTGGTCTATGATAGACACCATGATGGTACTTAAGGGTTAAGGCTATTTCTTTGTGTTTAGTATTAAAAAATGGGATTCTAATGATAGAATCCCTTTAAGTACCTTCTCCTGGAGCAAATAAATTCACACAGACTAATGCAAAGAAGTTGTAAGCATTGGCTCTATTTATATGTTTTACTATTTTAGTAGTGATTTGATGCTGATCTAAAAATGTTTTCTTACAGACCCAGAGGACGAAACAGACTACAGTACTTGCTCCTGTTATTGATCTCAAGCGAGGCAGTACAGATGATCGACAAATTATTGATACCCCACCTCATGTGGCTGCTGGAATGAAGGTAATAGTGTCCTACGTAAGAAGAATGTACCAAAAGGATGGGCTTTTTTCTTATTAGTCAAAAGCTGAATGTGCCTTTTGTCTAATGGGAGATCAAAGAATACAGCGGACTCTCAGCCCTCCTCACAATGGTTGACAGTCTGCTGTGTATATATTAATATATACACTCACCGGCCACTTTATTAGGTACACCTGTCCAACTGCTCATTAACACTTAATTTCTAATCAGCCAATCACATGGCGGCAACTCAGTGCATTTAGGCATGTAGACATGGTCAAGACAATCTCCTGCAGTTCAAACCGAGCATCAGTATGGGGAAGAAAGGTGATTTGAGTGCCTTTGAACGTGGCATGGTTGTTCGTGCCAGAAGGGCTGGTCTGAGTATTTCAGAAACTGCTGATCTACTGGGATTTTCACGCACAACCATCTCTAGGGTTTACAGAGAATGGTCCGAAAAAGAAAAAACATCCAGTGAGTGGCAGTTCTGTGGGCGGAAATGCGTTGTTGATGCCAGAGGTCAGAGGAGAATGGCCAGACTGGTTCGAGCTAATAGAAAGGCAACAGTGACTCAAATAGCCACCCGTTACAACCAAGGTAGCCAGAAGAGCATCTCTGAATGCACAGTACGTCGAACTTTGAGGCAGATGGGCTACAGCAGCAGAAGACCACACCGGGTGCCACTCCTTTCAGCTAAGAACAGGAAACTGAGGCTACAATTTGCACAAGCTCATCGAAATTGGACAATTGAAGATTGGAAAAAACGTTGCCTGGTCTGATGAGTCTCGATTTCTGCTGCGACATTCGGATGGTAGGGTCAGAATTTGGCGTCAACAACATGAAAGCATGGATCCATCCTGCCTTGTATCAACGGTTCAGGCTGGTGGTGGTGGTGTCATGGTGTGGGGAATATTTTCTTGGCACTCTTTGGGCCCCTTGGTACCAATTGAGCATCGTTGCAACGCCAAAGCCTACCTGAGTATTGTTGCTGACCATGTCCATCCCTTTATGACCACAATGTACCCAACATCTGATGGCTACTTTCAGCAGGATAATGCGCCATGTCATAAAGCTGGAATCATCTCAGACTGGTTTCTTTAACATGACAATGAGTTCACTGTACTCCAATGGCCTCCACAGTCACCAGATCTCAATCCAATAGAGCATCTTTGGGATGTGGTGGAACGGGAGATTCGCATCATGGATGTGAAGCCGACAAATCTGCGGCAACTGTGTGATGCCATCATGTCAATATGGACCAAAATCTCTGAGGAATGCTTCCAGCACCTTGTTGAATCTATGCCACGAAGAATTGAGGCAGTTCTGAAGGCAAAAGGGGGTCCAACCCGTTACTAGCATGGTGTACCTAATAAAGTGGCCGGTGAGTGTACATTAATGTAATCACCAGTGAGAGGCAAGCAGTGCGGTCCACTCCTCAAAACAGGTGACTCATCAATATAAATCTACTGTATTTCTGCATCACTCCTATGCGGTGTGTTTTGACTAACATGATAAAAAAAACTGTCTCTGTAATAGGCATTCATTACATAAGGAACCATTTACAGATGACTGATCCATGTACTGTATGAATACAGTTTTTAGAATACAGTTTGAAATTATCAGTGATCTTGTATGTCTTCGATTTATTTAATTATGGGTTCCACAGTTAAAGAGGACCTTTCACCACCTGGGGCAAATGTGGTTTTATACACCGCTAGAAAGCCGACATTCAGCGAACTGTCGGCCTTCACGTTCTGTGCTCCCGCTGAAGAGCTATTGGTGCCGGTACTGTAGCTCTTCACCATCAAAAGGACTTTTCTGACAGTCAGTCAGAAACACCCTTCTTCACAGCAGTGTCTATTGCGCTGTACTGTGAGAGCGGTGAAGAGCCGGGAAAATGGTGCCTTGGTCAGCTTTAATCGAGGCGCCGGAAGGGTTAATGCCCCCGATCGGTGTGGGCACCGACTTAGGGGCATTAGCGCTGGGTGTCTACTGTATACAACCGTTAAACACCCGGCATCCGCCATACTAATACGGCAGATGTCGGGAAGCGGTTAAAAAAGAAGTTACAGGTCTGTGAGAGCAAAAATCTTGCTTGTTTGTAGGTGACCAAATACTTATTTACCACCAGAATTTGCAAATAAATTCTTTCTAAATCAGACAATGTGATTTTCTGGATTTGTTTTCTCATTTTGTCTCTCATAGTTGAGGTCTACCTATGATGTCACTTACAGACCTCTCTCTCATCTTTTTAAGAGGGAGAATTTGCACAATTGGTTTCTGACTAAATACTCCCCCCCCCCCCCCCCCAATGTAAATAACACTGATACAATTCAAATAAAGCTACAAAAAGAGGTTCACAGGAGACCCGTGAGTATTTAGCTCTGCAGTGGATGTATTTGCAGATAATTTTTGGTAGCTGGATAACCCCTTTTAATCTTTCTAAAACCAGTGAATCTTTATTGTTTGTTACGCTTCAAAAAATGTTTCCAAATTTATATTTTTCATTTTATGGGCGGTTTGTATCTTGCTGCTACAGGACCCCGTCCCTAGTGGATTTTCTACTGGAGATGTTTTAGTTCCATTAGCTGATGAGTATGATCCAATGTACCCTAATGAATTTGAAAAAGTGGTTAAGCGTCAGCGAGAGGAAAGGCAGCGTCAACGTGAGCTGGAAAGGCAGAAAGAAATTGAAGAACGAGAAAAGTAAGTGAAAAAGTAATCATGCATTTTAAAAAAAACTATTGTATTTTCTACCTCATATTCACAGAAAGTAGTTTTGAAGACTGATTATAATAGTAAAACTTAACTTTTAATTAATTACCCTAAAAGATGTGCAAAATATTGCCAATGAGACGATTATGGTTAGATGTACTACACATCAGATTCCAGAGGCTTAATAGAGCTAGGGTGAGGTTGTAATGTAAATTCCTCAAAATCTTACCCTCCCTATTCCAACAACTTTCCAGTTACAGTGGCCTTTTGGGTGTCACAAATATAACTATGCAGTCTACTAGCCAACAAAGCAGCCTGTGAAGACTGTGACTACTAACCTAGAGCCATGTCAACGGGCATAGGGGCTATTGCCGTCACTGCTGCCTCCAAAATGGTCACTGCAGACTGACTAAACTTTAACCAAACTACCCTATGTGTTTCAGTTATAGATCATCAGGGGTACTAATACATTTAGCATATATATATACTTTTTTTTAATAACCAAACGGAATTTGCCACATATTTGATGTTGGTATCCACTTCCAAATTAGTGGCAGATACCTAGATGTGAACCTACCTAGCCTTATAGGGGTAAACTTTAGTGACAGGTTTCCTTTTTAAACAATGTTTTTGACCCCTTTAAGGCTGCTGAGGAGTCTGCATACAAGATGACACATGCACAGACCTGGTCTTCATGATATGCTTGTGATCATTATTCCCCAGCCATGAACATGATTACATTTAATATTCATTTTAGATCTTCGGGAGTTCTAGTTATTGAAGCTCTTGGATTATACTCAGACTGGTTATTAGTATAACAGCATTTAATCTTCTCAGCGATGAAACAGATTTAACACTACTAATCTCTTCCGTTCTCATGTCATGGACATCAGAATATACTGGGAGGTCATTTGTTTTCCACTTTAATGTACATATGTTCTCATTCATCTGTGCTATGGTAATTTTTAAAGAGGGTCTTTCTCCACCTCCTACTGTTCAAGATCTTAGCATTATAGTCTATGGGGTCCATGTGCTTTGACAGCACAGCGCTTGCAATTGCGATTTGTATTCCGTCCAGAGGGTCTCCATGCGGACTCTCCCCGGGCGGAATACATACGCTAATGTGAACCAACTCTAACTCAGAACGACGGTTTCAGGCAGGCGTAGGTAAGGAGTGTGTTTCTGAACTCTGGCACTGGATGCCTCTGACTGGAGCTCTGAATCGCACCCACTGACATTACAGAATGTAAATCATGCCTCAAACCTATCTGCACTTGTTGCTCGGGAATGATGGGGCTAGAGAAATTTCAGCTGCTTTGGAATCATTGGAGTATTATTATTATTATTATTATCATTATTGTTTTTTTTTTATATAGCACCATTAATTCCATGGTGCTTTACATTTGGGGGTTACATACAATACACAGAATATACAGGTAGATATAATACTAACAATGACCGACTGGCACAGTGGGGTAGAGGGCCCTGCCCGCGAGGGCTTACAATCTATGAGTAGGGAATATTAACAGATACTAAGAACTTGAGTTGGTGATGGTGGAGAAATGTTTTCTTTAAGTAAAAGTTACATTTATGCAAATACTGGTATGTACTTTGTTGGGATCTCTCATTCTATTCTTCAGGGCTCCCTATTCATTGTCCATCAGCTGTCTCTTAATATAATTTCCTAAACCTGATATCTTCTAAGTGTGTTGCACTACCAGAAGTTACTAGTGGATTCCCTGCAGTTTTGAGATTACATGCATCCCTGATCTATCTCATTTACACTTATAACTTCCTGTTTTTTTGTTTTTTTTTGGGTGTGTTTTTTCCCTTACTCTGTAATTGAGTTATCAGGAAGGACTGGAAAGTTTGTCCAAGAAAAGACTAAGTACATCTGCCAGGCCTATATTCTAGTCTAGCTGCTTTGGTAGTGCATGTCGCCTATGCCTGTCACTGCCCGGTTTTCTTTACAATTTGTATGAAAACATTTTATAACTTTCTCTCAATATCTCTCTCCTCATCTTTCTGCTGCCCTCCCTGCTTTGTCAACATTTTAAAGTAACAATTCACAAGCAGTGTGCCCTCAAAACAAATCTCTGGCTCAGTTGACTTCTGTTGCCATATATACAACCTAATACACTTCATAACTGTGTCTGTATATTTGCTTGTTTGGTAACTGGCCCTTGCAGCATCAGATGTCTCCTTTTGTACAGGCAATGGCTGATGTTCTCAGATTATAAATTCTTTTGAGCATGGCCCTACTCCTATTATTTGTATTTTCTTGCTGTAAGATAAGTTTATGCCCCCCTTCCCTTTTTTTTTTTTTTTTTTTTCATTTTTGTTACAAAAATGTGTTACATTTTGCTTTTCAGACGTAGGAAGGACCGCCATGAAGCCAGTGGGTTTTCTCGTAGACCTGATCCTGAATCTGATGAAGAGGAAGACTATGAAAGAGAGCGGCGTAAGAGAAGTCAGTAACTTTAAGATATCAATATATTCTAATAAATGTAATTTTGATGTAAATTTTCGTAGTGAAAAAAGCAGCCCATTCACTTCTATGGGGAGCGCTCGTATGCTGGCTCCCATTGAAATGAATGGGAACTGCTTTATACGCCGCTGATTCTGAACGTGTTTTACGTTCAGAATAAGCTGGCGTATACTCAGTGTGAACTCACCCTTATAGAGAGGCTGCTTAAATAGAGTATAACTGGAGGAAAATCTGTCACTGACGTCACCAGACCCCCTCCCTTCTTTTTTTCAGAGTAAGGGACATTAAAGTCATGTATTCCAGGGCGTTTAAAGCGTGATGTGCTTTGACTGACAGAACTGCCCGTGCACCATGACTAGTTTAGGTAGATTAACATTGGAACATTACAAAGCTTTTAACTAGACTTTTAAACCCCATATAGATTTGTCGGAGGCATTGGAGGGGAAGTTCATTAATGGCGCTGCATGTACTGGGAATAGTTTGGGGAGGAAAAAAGACTGGACAGTTAGTTTTTTTGTTTTGTTTTTTTCCTCCTTAAGCTTTACAGTTGGCACACTGAAATATTGACGTACAATATTTTATCTGTCACTGCCCCTATACACTTGTATAGGATATCCCATCTAGTAATGTAACATTCCAGGGATTCTACATTTTTTAATACAATTGGGTCCTTGTTTTGATGTGTGGATACACTGTCTTGTTCCATTGTGCTGCAGTACGTTTAGCTGCTGACGGCAGATCTAAACGTAGCTTACATTTACAGTGAAACACACAAACTTGTTAGATCTGCTTATTGTTACAAATGTTTAAGGGGATTGTTGTCTGGGCTTTAAGTCTCTCAATTTTTCTCTTATTCTAATATATCATCTTTTGTCATGTATTGTGTTTCTAAAAAGTATATTTTGTTGTTTTATCTGGATAATAAGTTTTCTCGAGTCATCCTTTGTTTGTATTTTTATCTTGACAGCAATGGGAGGAGCAGCTATTGCACCACCTACATCACTTGTTGAGAAGGATCGGGAATGTAAGTATTGCTGCGACTTTGCAGTTGTGGCTACATTTTCCCACTAGATGGAGTCATTACTTCCACTTTGCTTTTCTTTTGTGTTCTGTTTTCACAAATAGATTTTCTGTGTTTGTACATTTTGCGAGCCATTTGTGTTAGTTTATTTGATATTACCGTGTGTGTTTACATATAATATAATTTTAGAATATGTACATCTTGAAGATCTAAAGTCACACATCAGTCTACACAAAGGGAAAGAGCTGGATGCTAGGCCACAAATCTAAATAACCATAAGGATTTTTGCATCTCCAGTATCAAAGTTGTAATGCAACCTCCTAAAATATAAAATCCCTAAAATAAAAGCTAGTCATTGATTATCATTTGTAATATCTACAGTCATCCAGCCATAAAATATAGAAAGCATACAAAGACCACATATAAGAAGTAACACGTATAATAGTCAGCAGCAAAATTTACAGCTGTACTTTTATTTCCTTGTTCTCTCTTCAGCAATTGTGCCGTCTTATGATGATGAGCCTAGGCCCCGTCCACCTATACCTAAAGCAGCAATTCCACCTCCTATATATGATGAGCCAGAAAGACCCCGGTCACCATCTGGGCCCAGTAATTCATTTATTGCAAACATGGGGTAAGAGTCTTCTTCTGAGCTTAACAATGTTTTGTATTCTGATTCTACTCCTTTTACTTGGTATGCTGTTGTAACACCTAAAATCTAGTCTGTATAGCCAGTGATTGCAGATATGCAAGGATGTATACAGTAAGTAGCTTTTTGG
Source organism: Leptodactylus fuscus (assembly GCF_031893055.1). Classification (NCBI taxonomy): domain Eukaryota; kingdom Metazoa; phylum Chordata; class Amphibia; order Anura; family Leptodactylidae; genus Leptodactylus; species Leptodactylus fuscus. The sequence goes on from NC_134269.1 coordinate 105,764,853, forward strand.
ATAATTGATTTGTTCCAGTATAAATAATTTAACATATGATAAGTAATATATTATTTAGTCCGCTAAGTCATACAAGTAGTAAGTACAAAGTGCCCACACTTTGCAGAGGTACTTGCACATGGGTATTACAACAGAATCGATTTATTGTCCTTGCATAAATCCCAGCTTCACATTCTATGCTCATCTTCCTTTTTCTTAACTTATAGTGGAACTGTGGCTCATAAAATCATGCAGAAATATGGCTTTCGGGAAGGACAGGGTCTGGGAAAACATGAGCAAGGGCTTAGTACTGCCTTATCTGTTGAAAAAACCAGCAAGAGAGGAGGCAAAATCATTGTTGGAGATCTGGCTGACAAAGGTTTGTTTTGTTTTTTAATCCTAGATTGTTAAACTTCTTCTTGCAAATGACCTATAATGTAAGATTTGCTAGATAAGTAGTCTACCAAGAAACCCAATATTATACCAACCATAGTGCTTTATAGTGGATGTTATGCTAATCGCCATCATAATGCATATTTCCAAAAAGAGCTTTTTCAAGGAAATGGTAAGTGAGGCTCAAGGGCAGTGCGGGTTCGCCATAGCCTCCAAAGACTTTGTATTCTGGTTTGAGAAGCTGAAGGCTCTTGCTTAGCCCCATTGCACTCAATCCTTATTTGCATATTTCTTAAAATGGTTCACCTGTTGGACTGTGTGATGGTGCATTGCATAATGTGTACAATTTACAATGGCTGCGGTAATTCAGTTTATTGGTGAGGGACTCTTTAAATATTCTTACATGGGTTTATAAAGGTGAGTACAGATGACTCATTGGATTAGTTTCTTTTCATTAGACTTTTTTTGGGGTGCAGTCCTCTTTATATGCACAAGCAAATGGTTCACTGATTTACCGGGTATGTTAACATGGAAGATTTTGGTCAGGCACAAAAAAAAAATGTATTGGGAGTTTGAAGCAGATTCTGGAAGATTATTTCCAAAATCTGCTTCAGAATCTGCCTGCCATTCATTTCATGTACAAAAACAGCTAGCAGAAAAACACTGGAGTGAATAGGAGGCACATTTCAGGGATTATTTTGAGGCAGAATCTACTAGGGATATATCTGTTTACAGTGAAATTTAACCAGGTTTGGGTTTAACATCAAACACACAATATGGCCTGAAATTTATCTCAGATAAAGCATATTTTAAAGGGCACCTCAAGATATATATATATTTAATTTACGAAAACTTGTTTATAAGGAATGTTTTATGCTTCACTTTTTAAGCAGTTATTTTCTCCATATTAATCTGTGAATAATGAAAAAGGAATAGAAAAGACAAATAATTGCTGCTGTTACACTCTCTTGCTTTGTTTTCATGCTGAAAGGATGTAGATAAGAGTCTAGTAGTGCACAGAATGAGGCAATAAATCTATTACACAGGCAGGAGTCCTACTTGACCCCTTCCTTCTACATCAGGCATGTCAAACATGCGGCCCTTTACAGGCATATCTGCGGCCCGCACATAAGTCTCAAACTTTGTCTCTAAACTTTTGTGCAGGCCGCAGATGTACAAAACTCACAATCAGCACTTGGAAAGTGAGCGGTGGATTGGGGTGGCCCTGCTGGACTCAGCGCTGCTCCAGTGGCTGCCCCTCACCCTTCGCAGAGAGCAGGTATCCCTGCCTGCTCCGCCCCCTCCTCCCCACACACCGGGTGACGTGGCGACGTAATCAGGCCCGCACCCGACGTGCTTGCGTCCTACGCGGTCTCACAAGACCGCTGCGCAGGCTGAAGAGCAGAAGCAGGTAAGCTTCTGCAGAAGAAATTGTAATTTTTTTTTTATTTTTTTTTTTTCAAGTATTTAACCCCTATCCTACGGATAGGGGATAAATACTACATTTATGATGATGGGGGGTTGGAATGCTGGGGAAGTGTTGGGGTGCTGGGGGAGGGGGGCTTTTTGATGTCTGTCTGGCCCTTCCTTGGGCTTGAGGACTGTAGTGCTCCTATTAACCCCCAAGTGCAAGAATTGCAAGTGGGTGGGAAAAAAACAGTCCTCAGGCCCAAGGAAGGGCCAGACATCCAGAAGCCCCCCTTCCCCAGCACCCCCCCCCCCAGCACTCCAACCCTTCCCCAGCACTCCAACGCAATAATGGTGTCTGCCAGCTTTAACTGAGGTGCCATTTTACCAGCTATCGCAAGCACCCGGAGCAAGATTCAGGGCCTGCGTGCATTTTTATAGCAGCCGGGAGCCTTGTGAGGCTCCAGCCTGTCATTCTATACTTTCTATTGTAGGCTACTCTATGTAGCCTGCAATAGAAATGCCGTATTTTTGCGATGCATGGTATTAGTGATCAGTCTCCTAGGCCCTAGCCATTAGCTGCTGTGTGCGGCCCTCGCAACAACCTCTTGTTACTCATGTGGCCCTCAGGGTACCCTGAGTTTGACATGCCTGTTCTATATAAAGCTCTATGTGTGAGGCTAAATATGGAGACCGAGTATAATCTTTACAAGCAGACTGAAGATTTATTGCTGTAGGTAACCAATATCCTTAATAAGATATATTAAAAAGTTTCTTCTGTTTACCTGCACTGTTAATTTATAAAAAGCTGTTTATAACTGAAGGTATGTTTTAAAGAGGACCTTTCATCAGATCAGGCACATGCAGTTTTATATACTGCTGGAAAGCTGACAGTGCACTGAATTCAGCGCACTGTCGGCTTTCCCGATCTGTGCCCGGTGTAAAGCGCTATCGGTCCCGGTACCGTAGCACTTTAGTGTCAGAAGGGCGTTTCTGACAGTTAGCCAGGGACGCCCTTCTGCCCAGCAGCGCCTATCGCGCTGTACTGTGTGAGCGGGGAGGAATGCCCCCTCCCTCTGCTTACACAGCTCGTCCATAGACGAGTATTATCAGGAGAGGGAGGGGGCGTTCCTCCCCGGTCTCAGAGCACAGCGCGATAGGCGCTGCTTGGCAGAAGGGCGTCCCTGGCTAAGTGTCAGAAACGCCCTTCTGACTGTAAAGCGCTACGGTCCCGGGACCGATAGCGCTTTACACCGGGCACAGATCGGGAAAGCCGACAGTGCGCTGAATTCAGTGCACTGTCAGCTTTCCAGCAGTATATAAAACTGCCTGTGCCCGATCTGATGAAAGGTCCTCTTTAAGGCAGCACAGGCAAAAAAAACAAAAACTTTTATGATAAAAGGCATAGTCTGTGGGAGTTTGTCTCCTAATTGGAGCATGTGCTACATCCCATCGTACAGGTCACAGTATTATGCAGATTGTTCCAATACAAAGACCACATAGCATGTACCACATGCATGTGTCTTATTATATCCTGAATGCATGTTCCACATAGGGTTACATATCAGTCTTTGATGAAAGTTCTTTCATTTGGCAGCTGAAAATAGGAATGAACACTATTTTGAACCCTGATCAGTTTGTCACTGCTGAGACTTTGACACATTACAATGTATTCTTCATATTTGGTGAGTTCAGATGTGCTGCAATATAGGACAGTGGCACCATACGCATTTAATGGAGAAATGACTCCAGATTTCACACTTTCAGTATATCGGAATAATGTTTGCAGTGATTCATCAGCACAATCTGCAGCAGAATGAGATTTGTTGTGGTGTGATAACCTAGCCTTTTGCATCACTTTTTTTTCCAGTTGAATCATCTAAAAAGGCTGATCCAAACCCTCTGACAGAAATACTAAAGTGTCCTACAAAAGTGGTGCTATTACGGGTAAGACTTGCCCTTTAAAGATATCGCCAAATTTGACATCCCAATGTAGTTAGTCTGAAAAAAATGTTATACTAATTTTTGCAGAATATGGTGGGTGCAGGGGAAGTAGATGAAGACCTGGAGGGTGAAACAAAAGAAGAATGTGAAAAATATGGAAAAGTTGGAAAATGTGTTATTTTTGAGGTAAGTAAATTTTATTTATTTTATTGAAATCAGATTCTGACAAATGTATACAGCTGTTAATAAACCATCATTCTTGTGTAAATGTCTTTAATATATTCAAAATCCCAACTGGCTATCTTCCAAAAGCTATATATAGTTTTGAAACTGGTCTGAAGCCTACAGCTGTTTCCCCCTTTAGGCCTATGACCACACTTGTTGTCTCAATGTCATCACATTGTTTGATGCATAGGATGATTTAGACTTAATGTACACATCCTACCTAAAATGTGTTGGTCCTTGGTGTACATTGAAGCAGAATATAGATTTTGGTTTCTCAGAATGTCCCTTACAATGTGAAGTGTCACGTTTTTATTAAGACACTGAAGTTGATCAGCTGAAAGCTTCAGTGCCATAATGTCAAGAGATATCTGCACGGAAGACTTAGTTAGTGTTGATAGTGGAATTGTTCCGCCAATCACACCATCACAGCTATCCAAAAAAATATTTGGCCAGCTTTATAGTAAAAGTGAAGGACAAATGGTTCCAGGCAATTCACAATTTCTTTTTGAGATTGGAATTTCACAATCATGAAGCCTCATAATTGAATGTATACAAAATGATTCCCTTTAAAGTGGACAGTTCTCCACCTTCAGCAGTTACAACATTCTTCCATATAGTTGCCATTACACTGATATTCTAATTACACTCTTTACAGTCAATTGGGTGGGCTCAGACAGGAGCAGGAAAAGGAGGTGTGATTCTGAGATCATAATTCCGCCCCTTGCCTTCTCCTGTCTTGCACAGCCCACCTGACCGTACAGAGCCTACATATCATATCAGGCACCTATACGATCAGTACTGATTGCTCAGGAATGGTGGGGGCTAGAGAAAAAATTAACAGGCCCAGTGTAAGTGGGGCAGTGCCGATTAAAGAATGCGAAGTTAGTGAAGGCTCTTTAAGGGGGTTTACGAAGTTATTTAAAAATTGTCTCAACCCTTGTGTGGTGTCCTATTGGCCAGTGATTTGTGAGCAGCAGTGAGGTGAGTATGTCATTGCTGCAGCCAAGTGAACAAAGCCCAGTGGGGGAGGACCAAAGTGGCTCTACTGGAGCATGAAGAATTAAATGGCTAATTGTTCCTTTTGAAAATTAGCCAAGTGCTTGGAATTGTGATAAAGAAGTCTGAAACCCCTTTGTACATAAAATGGTCTCCTGAAAGTTCAAAAAGAGTTTATTGGAAGTGAATTTATATGTTAGTAGTGATTACAATGTTTTTTAAAATTTTTATTAGATCCCTGGTGCTCCAGATGATGAGGCAGTGAGGATATTTTTGGAATTTGAGCGGGTGGAATCGGCAATTAAAGGTAAATTGCAGTGTGTCTGGAAACCTTGACAAGTTTGTAAAGAATTTCTGCGGGAAGGATTGTGGCTCAAGGGTAATGGAAATCTTTAGCCATTGCAAAGCCACTAATGGTTGGCATATAATAGGTGCATAAAGTCCGCAGTTCCTTTTTTTTTTCCTTTTGCGGACTTACTTTGCTGATGCTGAAGATGCACTGAAGACACTCAGTCTGCAAACACTGAACACTAATTACTAATTTGCTGACCGCAAAATACACACGGTAGTCTGCAACCTGCGACTCGGGTCACATCTGTGCTTGTACTCTGTGTGGGGATTCTGTTCCCCTCTCCGCATGAAAAATGGAAACAACATGGACCCCATTATAGTCTAGGGGTCTGCGGGTTTCCTAAGGAAACCGGTTGTTTTTTTTTGTTTTGTTTTTTTCTTTTTTAATGTGGATTAGGTTTTCATTTGGGATGGGGGTCCCCAAGCAAACCCCACCTGAGTGGAAACCTAAGCGCAGATGTGAACCTATTTAAAAAAAAACAAAAAAAAACACAATGGAAAAGTTCAGTGTACAATGTTTCTTTGTAACCTATTTTCCACTGGGGTTTTTTATATAGCTCTATGGGAAAAAAACAGCATTCCATAGGTGAAATCTTTCAAAAATGCCCAATTTTGAGTGTTTTTTTTTGTTGTGGCGAGTTTCACTAGTATGAGAAAAATACAGGGCTGTGGCGTCCTGCTTGGAGCTGTACTGTGGTGTACAGTTTGTTTTTGGGATTCTTGATTTTTATTTTTTTCCTCTCTTGTTACAGCTGTGGTGGACCTTAATGGAAGGTACTTTGGTGGTCGAATAGTGAAGGCATGCTTCTACAACCTGGACAAGTTCAGAACGCTGGACCTTGGAGACTAGTAATAACTGTAGTCCTATACTTTGAGGGGTGTAGTCTCTTCAGAGTGCTGTGGACCATGAGTGTCATCTGTTCTTTATGGTAATATTATGTAAATTGATCACGTTTATTGTGATGGTTTTTTTTCTTGTTTTTATAGTATAAAGAACCTTTTAAAACCATACCAATCTTGTGTCCTATGTTTTTTCTGTTATTTAAGCTTGACTTTGTCAAGAGTTTATAAGATCTTTCTTCAACTGTTAAAATGGTTTGCTTTGATGCAATTTCCATCCTTCACTTCTGTCCAGCCAAAAGAACTGAAGATATTGATTAGTATAAGCTTCAATTTTTTGGCTTCTATGTGTATTTATAATGAAAGTAACTGTTTTACGGGCTTATTTCTTCCTTCCAATATATCAGAGGCCACTGGAAAAAATGGATTAAAGGGTTTGTCCAGGCAAATATGGTCAAACATTTTAAGGTTGAAATAAGCTAGTTGCAGTGGGGAAAAAAAAAAAAAAAAAAGCGTACTCCCCTGTTTCCATTGTTCCGGTATCCTCCTGCTGCTCCCAGTTTATCTGCTCCCATGGCGTCTTCGGTCATTGTGCTGAAGCCGCTGATTGGCCTCAGCGATCACATGACCGCTGAGCCAATCAGCGAAGGTCCTGAATGTCTCCTGTGACATCACGGGTCCTCTTCCTGAGGCCGCTGATTGGCCTCAGCATTCATGTGACTGCTGAGGCCAATCAGCGGCTTCAGCACAACGGTGGAAGAGACCTGGGAAAGCAAATGAATCGTGAGGTGTGTGATGACAACGGAGCAACTGAGACAGGTGACTAATGTAATTTTTTTTAAAAAAAATTTCACTGCCCCCAGCAGATTTAAACTTTAAAAGTTTAGCCTGGGCAACCCCTTTAAAGATGTCAACTATACGTGTAAGCCCTTACAATTATCTCTTGTAGTGAACTAGGAAACTAAATCTGCATACTCCCAGTTCACTTGTGCCAAGTGTTTAACATTCAAAATAGTGTTTAACTAAATTTCTTTACTTGTGTATAAAATGTTTTTGTTCTATATTTTACATTTTCTAAATAAAGTTCTCCCTATGCTGAACCATTTGCCTTATTCATCACTAAAATGTAAGGGGTGCTTGCTATTATTTATTCTGCTTACTCTGTCCATGGTCTTGTGATGACTTAATACCAGGCAGATAACCGATTTCTGTGCTATGGCCATAATGGGTTATGCACCTGTGTGTCATGATATGACCATGGACTAGAAGTAACAGAATGAATGACAGCAAGCAGAGATCTAGAAAACTGTGAGGAATTGATACAGAAAGTATATTAGAAAATTGTATAATTATTCAATATACAATATTCAATAATTGTTCTCTCAATATTTGAAACTAGACAACCCTTAACAGCGAAGGACGTACTATTATGTCCTGGGGGCCTGGTACTTGGCAAAAATGGACATAATAGTATGCCCTTTGATGGCAACCTGCTCACTATCTGAGTGGGCGGCATCGGGAGCGGGTTTTAGCTGTTACTGACAGCTAACACCAACTGCATTAGCTGTGATCCGATTGGGGTTTTTAACAAGGACTTCCGACATGTAATTGAGCCCCATCAGCACCCCCTGCGGCAACGTCTGGGGAGGCTGTTATCTATTTTCTGCAGGGGTCTCCTGGGTCTGGCAAGTGACCTTGGTCTGCTTGGAGCTGCCAATACCTGGTGGTTTCTGCTCCAATGTGTACACACACGTATTGCAGTATATATTACAGTGTATAGTACTGAATCAGCGATCAGAGGATCAAAAAAAAGTGTTTGGGGGGGGAATTAATAAATGAATGAAGTCCAAAAATGCCCTTTTCCTATATAAAATGACTTGTATAAAAATAAAATGAATAGAGATGAACGAACACTATTCGAAACAGCCGTGTCGATTAGCACGCTCCCACAGAAATGAATGGACGTAGCCGGCACGCGGGGGGTTAAGCGGCCGGCTACATCCATTCATTTCTATGGGAGCGTGCGATTCGAAACAACTGTTTCAAATAGTGTTCGCTCATCTCAAGATAAATAAAAATAATACATATTTGGTATCGCCACGTCTGTAACAATCTGTACAATAAAAATGAACTATTTAACCTACACGGTAAACGAAACAAAAATGTCGAAAGTAATCATTTTTCTCCATCTCCCCTTACAAAGTAAGCTATAAAAAGTGATAAAAAATTTATCTGTACCCTAAAACAGTACCAATAAAAAATACCAGTTGTCCTGCAAAAAATAAGCCCTCCATCAACTTTGTCAACTGAAAAATAAAAATGTTATGAATCTCAGAAGATGGTGATGCATAAAAGATTGATTTAAGCTCAATGTCTGTGGATTCCACTTTGCTGGCATTTCAGGGGCTCTGCAAAAGTGGCATGACTTCTAAACCAAACTGTTTTCCAAAATAACTCTTCTTTTCTGTGCCCGGCTGAGCCCAAACAGCAGTTTATACCCATATATGACATTATTTAAGTACAGTACGTATCCTGGGTACAACATGTCATACATGTGGGCATAAACTGCTGTTTGGGCACATAGGCTTTTGGAATACAGATTTAGATTGTTGGTTTTTGGACGCCATGTCACACTTACAGAGACCGTAAAATTGCCCCTATAAAATGATTTCACTTCTTGGGGAGTTCCAGTTTAATGGCACCTTCAAGACTCTGCAAAAGCAACTTGGCGTCCAGAAAGTCCCTCTAAATCTGTATGCCAAAAGCTAAAAAGTGCAATGCTCCTTCCCTGCTGTGTGCCCAAGCAGCAGTTTACACCCACATATAAAACTTTTTTTTGTACTTGGGATACCTTGTCTCGTGGATCTACACACTGAGATGGAAGCAGATACCGTTGAGAGTTTTCAAAATGTAAAGTTGTATGTGATGGCCTTTAGAAGAAAGGAACTATAAACTGACTGATTTGTACAAGTAATGTAGTGTTCACACTTGTACACCATGAGTCCACCTAAATCCCCAGAAAAACTGCATGTGGGACGGCAAACCGCCGGTGACCATATGCAGCTTCTCCACCGTGAAACCGTATTTTTGTTTGTATCCATGCAAAAAAAAAAAAAAAAAATCTGCATGTACAACTTTGTTTCTGCATTTAAAAAAAAAAATGGCTTCACAGTGGAGAGGCTACATACTGACACCGGCGGTTTCCTTTAAAAACCCATTGAAATTAGTTGGTTTTTTTTTTTTGTTTTTTTTTTTTTTTTTAAATTGAATGATAGTAAGCCATTCCTATGCAATTTTTCCGGAGATTTGGGCAGAATCACGGCAGACAGGTCAAGGCACATTGGTCATATCTTATGATCAGTCAGCATAAAAACTCTCATCCAATAGTGGAATACTGTAATTACAGCAGTAAGGGCGGGTTCACACCTGCGCCTGAACTCTGTTATGCAGGTTTCCGTTTTCTGCCGGCAGAAGACGGAAACCTGCATTTACTGCCCGCCGGTGAGCGCCCGTGAGCGTTTTATGCTCTCCGCGGCAACACTTTTTTTTTTTTTTTTTTTTTTTAATTGGACACAAATTCCTGCATGTCCGACTTTTTGTGTCCGGTTAAAAAAAACCCAAAAAAACCAGCATCATTTACTAATATTGGACATTTGTTTTTTCAGCTTGGTCAATGACTATAATGATGCAGGTACTGTTCTGTTTTCTTATTACTCATGGGTGGCATTTTTCAGGGTTGGAATTGACGTTTTTGTCTTGTTTATACATAAAAATTGGAAATTCAATAAATATGACTAGACTGTTAATATGGCATGCTTTCTATATAGTCACATTTAGTTTGAGCGCAAACAATTATGAATCTATTGTGAAGTAGGTATAAAAATAGTCAGAATTTTTTTTTTTTTTTTTGTGCATCATTTGCCCGGTGACAGTGGATTTGACATTCCACCATTTAGTGCTTGGCTGTAATTTAGTTAGAGCTATTTGATTGTATTGTGAACTGGTTTAAGAACGGACATCCGTCACTTTAATTGCTAATATTGTCACCTCTGACAGACTATTGAAATAGATTCTGAGTTTGGCTTAATTCAATCTGGATTTTCTTAGAATACCTTTAAGCTACAAATGTAAGTAAATTATGAAGTGACACTTGGCTCTTTTACAAGATGATGAAGATTTGTGAGGTAAAACTAAAGCAAATCAAATATTTTCTTCTATGGATGAGGTACTTCATTTGGTTCTATGGGGATGTCACCATAGAACCAAATGGAAGGCCCCAAAAATTTGAGTTTTCCATGTGACAAATCAAAGAAACTTCCCTTTAGTGCCACATCGTACCACCACATTTGGAGCTGGAAATACTTAGTCTTTTTAAAACAGATTTCCATTTTAAGCCACTGTATGACTTTAGTGCACGTTTGTATACTTCATCTGCTACCTAGCAAGCTATGCTACAGAAAGTCAGCGTTAAGGGACTGGTGTGACACTAAATACTTCATCAGGCACTGTACATATGGTGCTGTTCTGCCCTAGAAATTCCTTAAATGAATATACCGCTTCTGAATGTATATCCTTATCAGCCACTTATTTATATGTGCCGTTCATTTGTTAGAACCTTAGACCAGGGCCCTATGTAGTGTAAAAAGCATTGCGTTTTTGTAAATCGCATCATGTCAATTATACCTACGAAACAATGTTGATTTCCATATAGGTTTAATAGGGACAGAAAGTCCGCAGAGGAAAACCATGCAGACTTTCTGTGAAAAGCACTGCGGATAAAAACATAATGTGCTTCTGGTGCTTTTTCGCTGTGGCTCACTACCTGTGGCCTTAGCCTTAAAGAGGACCTTTCACCACTTTTGGGCACATGCAGTGTTATATACTGCTGGAAAGCTGACAGTGCGCTGAATTCAGCGCACTGTCGGCTTTCCCGATCCGTGCCCGGTGTAAAGCGCTATCGGTCCCGGGACCGTAGCGCTTTAGTGTCAGAAGGGCGTTTCTGACCATTAGCCAGAGACGTCCTTCTGCCTCGCGGCGCCAATCGCTCTGTACTGTGGAGCGGGGAGGACCTCCCCCCTCCCGCTCCTGATAATGCTCGTCTATGGACGAGCTGTGCGAGCAGAGGGAGGGGGCGTTCCTCCCCGCTCCACAGCACAGCGCGATAGGCGCCGCGAGGCAGAAGGACGTCTCTGGCTAATGGTCAGAAACGCCCTTCTGACGCTAAAGCGCTACGGTCCCGAGACCGATAGCGCTTTACACCGGGCACGGATCGGGAAAGCCGACAGTGCGCTGAATTCAGCGCACTGTCAGCTTTCCAGCAGTATATAACACTGCATGTGCCCAAAAGTGGTGAAAGGTCCTCTTTAAGTAGTTTTGCCAAGGTAGGTGATATGTCTTATCACTAGGACCCCCACAAATTATGAGAACAGGGTTCAGAGTCTGCAACTGTGGTGTTCTGTTCAGACATGGGGCCTTGTGATCAATGGTGGAGCTTCTACTAATCAAACCCTTGTTACCTATTCTGCGGGAAGGTCAGAAGTTATGATTCTGATGAACTTTATCTAAAATGAGAAACAGGCCCCCAGGGTATAATTCATTACTGCAATGATTCTGAAGCTGGATTCCATAGAAACCCACCATGGGTGCCATGACACTGCAGGGGAAGATGTCATGTGACTGCAGTATTGATGTCAACTCAGTATCCTTAGCCTTAGGCTTCCTGCTCCACCAGTAAAATTGTTACTAGTCACATCTATAGCTTGGTACAGCTTTGCTGCATCTTACCAGATATTATAAGAGGAGCAGAGAGCTCCAGTGGAATGGTGCTTCCTAAGTATTACTCAGTTTTGTATTTAGTTGGCACAGCTACAGCCATCACTAACAGTATGTTCACCATTACCAGGTATAAGATGATTTTTTTAATATGTGCTTGATGGAGAGTGGTTGGGAGAGACATATTGGATGGTGTAGCTTTGAGGATGCATTCACACATTGTAGTTGAAATTGCATTGTAAAAATTACATGCGGTTTTAAAGAGGTTTTCTACTTTTACTAGTGAAACAAAGTTAATATATTTGTAGTGGTTTTTTTTGTATTTTGGTTGGTATAAATTATTGGGTTGGGGTGCTTTGAGGAAAAATTTTTTCAGGATGCCCCAAGTTGGAAAGGGTTAGGAAACTCTGGATTACAGAAGGCCAATTCATGCAAGGTTCACACTAGCACAGTGTTCTGTGTTGTTCGGGTCTGCCAGGGGACTAAAACAACGGTTACACATGAACACTGGCGGACCCTATTGAATAAAACGGGCCAGCCAGGTGTCTGCCATTTCAAAACTGAAAGCAGCAGGACTTTTCTCTCCTACAATTTTCAGCGGTTTCTGCGATGGAGTCTTAGGCAGCGGGTGATAATGAAAGCCAAAAATGTTCCAATCGTATGCTTTATCTTTTGAAATGTCTGGAACTCTATGGGTGCCATTGCCTGCTCTGTAGATCCTATTAGTCATGAGATCTAAGCTCAGAACCTGCAAACTGCAGCTATGGGTGAGTCTATTAAGCTATACTTGGACTGTGCTGTTGAAAACAGCAACTAAATCAGTGGAAACCCCATTTACAGGTCACAATGTGCTAAAACATAGCTTTTTTTGAACATTTTCACACAATGTGTAACCAGCAGTCAGTTGGTACATCACAGTAAAGTGAGGATAATTGTACGTTTCCTAGTTGTGTTTGCTGGGAGAAAGATATTCATCTTATTCCTCTGCCATCCACTTCCTGTAAATACACTTGTTCCCAGAGGTGTTTCATGAACTATAAATAAGGATAGAACATTGTGTTCAGGTCCCTGTTGTTCAGGATACCTTGGTTAGATGCTTTGTTACTGTTCTAGAATCAGAAGACACTGTGTACCTTGATAATTCATCTTGACAGGGACTATAACTGGATAAGAAGCCTGTGCAAAGCAGTAATCAAATTTACACCTACATTAAGGGAGGTTCTCAGGCTAAAAATATTGATAACCTAACTAAAAGGATAACTAAACATTTGGACAACTTTTGATTTTCTGCCACTATTTGTTAACAAGGTATATTACGAAATTTATGACACAAATTGCGTCTCCTTTATGTGAAATCCTGCATTTGTTTCCCCGTTTCTGTATTGAGAGCTGTTTCTGCCTCACTGAATGTTACTGTGTATGATGTTAGGGAGTAGGGGGGCTTTGTAAACTGTAGAGAAAATGAGAGGAGGGTCACTTCAAACAGTCATATCTCAGACATTCTAAACAAAAAAAATTACAAACTTGTCTATGTGATATGAAAGAGGAAAGTCTCTTAGGATATTTATATGCAGCTGTATAATATATATAAATTTTAAATGTGGAAAATTTTTATATGTGTTATAATGTACTAGCTGTTACCCGCGACTTCGTCTGCGGTGATTGTAGAAGTGGGTAAATAGGTGTGTATAAGGTATGGGATATGAAATGTAACTGTATCTTGTTTTTGCTGTAATTCTGAGAATACGTGAGACTTTTGTGTTGAAGTTAATTTGTATTTGAGCTGCTATACGGTGTTGTGAGAAACTTTACATAGTGACTTTGGGACAGAAGTATTTGAAGTTAACCCTTTCCCGCCGATGGCATTTTTTGATTTTCGTTTTTGACTCCCCTCCTTCTAAACCGCATAACTTTTTTATTTCTCCGCTCCCAGAGTCATATGAGGTCTTAATTTTTCCTGAGACAAATTTTTCTTCATGATGCCGCCATTATTTATTTTATATAATGTACTGGGAAGCAGGGAAAAAATTCAGAATGGGGTGGATTTCAAGAAAAAATGCATTTCTGCAACTTTCTTACGGGCTTTGGTTTCACGGCGTTCACTGTGCAACCAAAATGACATGTCCTCTGTATTCCGTGTTTCGTTACGATTCCGGGGATACCAAATTTATATGGTTTTATTTACATTTTGACCCCTTAAAAAAAAATCCCAAACTGTGTTAAAAAATAATTTTTAAAAAAGTCGCCATATTCCGACAGCCGTAACTTTTTTATACGTGCGTGTACGGGGATGCATAGGGCGTCTTTTTTTGCGGGACTGGGTGTACTTTGTAGTTCTACCATTTTCGGAAAATGTTATTGCTTTGATCACTTTTTATTCAATTTTTTATCAGAATCAAAACAGTGAAAAAAACGGCGGTTTGGCACTTTTGACCATTTTTCCCGCTACGGCGTTTACCGAACAGGAAAAATATTTGTACAGCTTTGTAGAGCGGGCGATTTCGGACGTGGGGATACCTAATATGTATGTGTTTCACAGTTCTTAACTACTTTTATATGTGTTCTAGGGAAAGGGGGGTGATTTGAATTTTTAATCCTTTTTATTTTTTTTATACTTTTTTTACTTTTTTTAAACTTTTTTTTTTTTGCATTTATTAGACCGCCTAGGGGTATTGACATGGGTGGGCGGTGTCACGGATTGTCAGAGCGGTGGGGGTTGGCAAACATGGCTGCTCCGGAGCGTTAAAGAGAGCCTCCTGGAGTATCGTTAAGGTGAGGGGCAAAGTGGTAAAGTATATGTATATGAGATTGTGTGGGGTTAGGGGCGAGGCTGTAGAGGGCAATAGGAATTTTGTGGCTTGCTATGGTCCAAAGTGTGTGAGATTGCAGAGATGGTGGTGTGAGTTTGGGTTTTGTGGGGGTCCTGGCACAAACGTATGTGCGCTATTGTGACGAAAAGTAGCCTATTGTTTAATCGGGTGTATTAACTATGTTTGTGGAAAATTTCAGCCAAATCGGTGGAGCGGTTTTTCCGTGATTGAGGAACAAACATCCGAAAATGCAAACACACAAACACACAAACCCACAAACTCACAAACTTTCACATTTATAATATTAATAGGATAAGTGACATTGTATCATTGTATTGTAATGTTTGAAGTGACACTCCCCTCTGAAAAACCCTGAAAAAAAATGCAGGGTTTCACAGAAAGGATCCAAAATTAACAATATTTGTTAATGAAGTATATTACAAAATTTATTAATGACACAAATACTTACTGAAAATCAAGTGTTATCTGAAAGTTTAGTTACGCTTTTAAGATACAACATCAATATTAGATCAGTGTGTATCCAACACCTGGCACCCCCATCGATCAGCTGATAAATAGAGAATATGGCAGGGAGAAGATAACTCCATTGTCTGTGTCCATTCATGTAAATAGAGCTGATCTACTGTAACCTTTTCTCACAGCTGAGCCAGCACCGGTGTGGCCTCCTTTTTTTTTTCACTAACCCATTGACTTTTAGTGGGAAAGTCAGGTCTGTGAAATCGGAGCCATGTTTCTGATCTGGCGAAAGTAGAGCACTCTCTACTGGTTAATGGATAATGGGCATAACTCATTCATAAACATAGTGTGAATAGGGACTTAGAGATTCAGCTGTCACTGATAACTGAGATCCAAAACACGTTTGTGTGGGCAGAAAAGAGACTTGCTGGGGCCACACGGTGGCTCAGTGGTTAGCACTGCAGCCTTGCAGCGCTGGAATCCTTGGTTTGAATCCCGCCAAAGGCAAAAAAAAACCCCATCTGCAAGGAGATTGTATGTTCTCCCCGTGTTTGCGTGGATTTCCATCCCATACTCTAAAGACATACTGATAGGGAAAAATGTACATTGTGAGCTCTACGTGGGCTCACAATCTACATTTAAAAAAAAAAAAAAGAAAAGAGACTTGCTTTATTACATCTATAATGGTAATGAATTCCCTTCTAGTATAGCCAGAAACCTCCACTTAAAGCTGTGATTGGTGCTTAAGCTAAATAACCGCGGTATCTAAAGTGTACAGGCGCTTCCATCTTTTAGCAATCGCCGCCCTCCAGAATGTCATCGGAGGGCACCGATCGCTTGCCATGATAGCCGGAAGCCTACTGTAGGCTCCCAATCTTTTTATTGCCATAGTTCTATTACACGCTGCCTATAGCTGTCTATTTCCCCAAAAATAAGCCCTAGCATGATTTTTCAGGATTTTTGGAATGTGCTTGAAATATATGCCCTATTCCAAAAATAAGCCCTAGTTACAACTCATTAAAATGGTGTCCAGGCAGGCAAACATGTAAAAAAGTAAATAGAATACAACAGGATAGATACAGTAAACCCTTCATCAAGGAAAGTAGACACCCCAAAAGAATCGGATATTGACTATAAGGGAACTATCTGTACAAGATGGCACTAGTGAGTTATCCACAACAATAAGGGTTGACTACCGATAGTTGTAGGCCCTCACACACAGATTGGGTAGTCCCGCTGGCATTATTCCACTTGTGAGCACGTGTCATGGCTTCTTCTGGTCACCAGGGGGAGCCAACCGCTACACTTGGCTGCAGTGGAATGCTGCTGCAATAGAAAGGGATCTGACAGTGACATGTCTTTGACGGAAGTGACCCAGATCTATGTCCCAGCTCATCCATCCACCCATCCACCATTGGCACTTGCCAACTGTAATTGTTTTGATCTAAGGGGGTCAAGTGAGCGGATTGTTGTTCATGGAAAAAAACAAGACATCTCTTGAAAATAATACATCTTTCAGAGCAAAGGTAATATAAGGTCCTGTTTTATTTTCAGAGAAACCTGGTAGAAGTGAATGGATTTTATTATTTAATGCAATACATTAGTATTGCAGTGATTAGTATGGATGATCAGACACCGTAGGATTTAAGGTCTCCAGCAGTGACGTAACTAGCAAAGAATGGGTCCACAGCATAGAGCCCCCTTTCCTGGCACTCACACAGTGTAACACCCCATTTACAAACAATATTATGTCCCAAAGTGGCCCCTCCACACAGTATTATGCCCAATAGCCGCCCCTTCACACAGTATTATGCCCCATAGTGGACCACCAATGAACAATTATTATACTCTGGGTTCTTTTCAGACTCGGGTGCAAATTATTATTTTTTCGCCCCTTAGATGCAGTGGTCAAATATGAACGCATCTTCTTAAAGATTTCCACTAATTTAATGCCCCCTCTGCCCCCATATCAGCGAGATTGGGGGTGCCATGTATTGCAGTATATAATACTGAAACAGCAATCAAGGCATTCCTGGTTTAGGTTGCCTAGTGAGACATCACAAAAACGTAAAAAAAAAATTGTGTTATGAAAATAATAATAAACAAATTAAGCTACAAAATGTCCATGCCCTATATAAAATTAACTAGCATTTCCCACGACTTCATCCCCCCAGCCCCGCTTCGCTCTGGCGCACTCACTCCCGTCAACAGTCCCGCTTTCCCCCCCGCCCTTTTGCTCCCCTGCCGCGCTGCCACCCTTCCTGTATTCCCCTCACCCCCACGTGGCCCCAGCATCATGCGGCCCCCAAGCTCCTCGGGCCACCACAGTCCAGACTGACCCCTACTGCACAGCCGGCATAGCCCGCTGAGTACAGTCCGCCACCCGACTCACAGCGGCAAAGCCGATGCACGCGCGGTTTCCCGCAAAGGGCGTGGCCCAGACGCTTGGGAGCATGGAGTAGACGTCATGTTCACCAGCGTGTCCAGCGTTCATAGTAGTTTTTTTAGGCATGCCACATAGAAATTTACAGAAAACAAGAATTCTCAGCATATTATTTGGCTGCTAAATGTTAAGGATTTTTTTTAAATATAGATAATAAAGATATAATATTATTATTATTATTATTATATGCAATAAATTTTCTTTCCTAGCAATTGCATGGACCATGACAACTTCATAGCATGTACAGCGAGCCATAGTCATCAGTAAATCTGAATAGTAGTATTGGTAGCTTCGATAATAGTATTCGCTTCAATAATCTCATAGTATGGATTACTGAAATTTGATAGTCACATCTGAAGCTAAGACCACACATTGCGGAATGCAGCTAAAAAATTTTGCAGGAAAAAAACACAGCAGAACATCTGTTTTTTTTTCCCTGCAATGTTTTCCATTTGTGTTTTTCTCAGCATTTTTCTTCCCTTATTAAAGCTATAAGGAAAATGTGAGTGTTTCTGCATGTAAAATTGACATGCTGCATTTTTTATTTATTTATTTATTTTTTAAAAAAAGGTCCATTTTTGAAAACGCAGCTTTTCGACTGTTTTTTTTTTTTCCTCATTGTGGGGCTTTAGCCTTAAAGGGGTTCTATACCATAAAGAAATGTCGCTACTAACGCTGGATGTTGGGCAGGGCTAAAATTTTAATATAAACTTCTACAATTCTGCTTTTGAATAGAGTTTGTTTGTTTTGTGGGGGACCTTTAAGTCAGATTAGGGCCCCACTGAATACACAGGAAGGAAAGAATGTTACACAGTCCAAGTACACTCTCAGAACAAATTGCATTCTCTGCTCAGAAGTTGCATCTAGATTTAGAATATGTTACAAAATTTCATCCCGTCCTATTTCCAGCTTCTGTTGCGACATTTCATGTTACTATTTAACCCTTTCAGGTGTAGCTCTGCTCTTCCTCGTGTCTGGCTAAACTGCTTCCTTGAAGTGACGTGTGAGGAGATTATTATGACCATATATGACTATTTCCTGCTTTCTCTAAGATTCCTACTGTCCAGCCTGCACTAGACTTCCTGCATCTGAGGCTATCTATAGGTCGACAGACTGACCCTTAACCTTAGCCATGGCACACCGAAGAGGTAAGGAGATCGACACCCCACACTGTTTACTGGGAGGTGCAGTTGTGTGAAGGAGGACAGAAAATGACATGCTTAAGATACTGCTAGTAGAATACATAGGGGATACAGTTTTAGGTTTATAAAGTCCAGAATTTCATAATTCTGGAATAAAAAAGTTGCAAGATAAGGATTCGGATTTTTGTCATTTTGTGACTTTTTACATGTATAAACCAGTTTTGAGAACTTGGTGCTAAAGTGGGCGTGCTTAGCCTGTAGTCCAGATTTATTTATTAGAATTGTTACAATCTTGCCCTAGTAAGCCATTGCTCTAGAAAGCTGTGTAACATCTTAGGACAGAAGTGTTACCTTGTACATGCGCAAAGTTCATCAAACAGCGTGCAACATTTGATACATTTGCAGCAAGTTTGTCTACCACAGACTCCATTGATTTTAAGGCTAAGGCCCCTGTTGCGAGATGCAGCAACAAACACTACAGATCAACTCCAGTGGAAAGGCATCACAGTTTTTATTCTGCAACATTTTCATTGCATTTTTGCAGACGTTTCCTCTGCAGACTTTATGCCTCTATTATACCTATATGGAATTATGAACATTATGCTAAAATCAGCTCTATTAATACTGGTGCTTATCTTACAGCATGTGCTAACCATCTCAGACTACATAGATATCTGTATTGTTTCTGGAAAGTCTCATCAAAATCACAGACATTAAAAACATTTTACAGAAAGGGTTGAAGATGGCTAAAAATAAATATAATGCTTATTACATAGCAATTCCTTCACTTGAACACATTAGCAACATTAGGCAGCGAGAACAGGCAATAGTCAAACAAGTTGTCATTCTGTTTTAGTAAAACTTTGCATTCCACAAATTCCACACTGCTGTAACATCTTTTATTACAACTCTGTTTAGGTCTGTCCTCAGTTATTCCTACTGGAAATGTATGAATAATTTGGTGTTACCAATCCCCTTGTCACTAGAGTGCATCCTTACACAGTCTGACACTGAACTTACTGTCTGTAAGTTAGAGTATGGAGCAACACCTAGTTTCTGCAATGCACTTCCAACTATGAAACTGTGTAGTAGTAATATTATGGCAGGCACGTGGTTAGGGAAGGGCAATCACCTACTTTTATATATTTAGACAGAGTTAGGGCAGTGAAATGGACCTTTGCCCTAGGTGAAGGAGAGCCTAGCTACAGCTCATGGAATGCCCAGCCCTTCTCATATTACTGCCTGATGGGCTTATAGACAGTAAAGATATGGCAGCGATAACAGGAAGTGAATGAAATATAATGAACTTACTTTAGTGTCACAGGTTTGAATACATCTATAATATGGTTTGTTTAATAGAAGACTATTTTTATATGGGTTTAATCGCAGGGATGTGCCAAACACTAAAGAGGACAACATAAGTGAACGTTTAATATTATTGTCAACTAGACCAGCTAGGCAGAAGTTTAATAACTGTGTAGTGAACAGCTACAAGGGCTAAACTGAAAAATAATTCTGGACAAACAATGTATTTTTCTGTATATGAAAATCAACCAGAATTCTTATGCGTGATGTATTACTTGTACGCAGTTAGCGCTAGAGATGGGTGAATGAATGGGTCCGCACCAAGCATGATTCAATCTGAATATTATAAATTGTTTGTTTTGTATGAAATTGATAAAATGGAAATTCATCTTGGACAAACTAAAATGGCCGCTGCATTACACTCTGGGCTCTCTATAATAGGTGGAGGCCCGGGGAGGTGAAAAAAAAAAAAAATCATACTCACCTTCTCTTACCTCTTTTTGACCTCTTTGTGGCATCTGGCACTCTCCAGATGACGGCCTACACTCTGTCAGCGGTGAAATAGGCACGCTGAGGGTCATGACTTTATGATGCTTGGTGTGTCCATGTGACCGATGGTGGCCCAAGCAGTGAGCAGGGGCTGACAATGTCACTGAAGAGCGCTGGATGCCGCTAGGATGCCCAAAGGTGTGGTTCGTACCGAACTTGTTGGACTAGAAATTAGAGATGAGTGAGTAGTATTCGATCGAGTAGGTATTCGATCGAATATTACGGTATTCAAAATACTCGTACTCGATCGAGTAACACTCGCTATTCGAATGGAAAAGTTCGATGCAGAACCAGCATTGATTGGCCGAATTCTATACAGTCGGCCAATCAACGCTGGTTCTTCTCCTACCTTTAGAAGTCTTCTCTGTGCAGCTTCCCCGTGGCGTCTTCCGGCTCTGAATTCACTCTGCCAGGCATCGGGCCTGGGCAGAGCCGACTTCACATGCCCGCACTACAAGAAAATGTAGTGCGGGCATGCGCAGTCGGCTCTGCCCAGGCCCGATGCCTGGCAGAGTGAATTCAGAGCCGGAAGATGCTGCGGGGAAGCTGCACAGAGAAGACTTCTCGGAGGATCCAGCCTGACCCTCAATCGTGGACTTGGTAAGTGTAATTTGATTGAACGTTGCCTAACCCTGAAACGAGCATTTTCCCCCATAGACTATAATAGGATTCGATATTCGATTCAAGTAGTCGAATATTGGGTGGCTACTCGAAACGAATATCGAATATCGAACATTTTACTGTTCGCTCATCTCTAATAGAAATGAATTAGGAACCTGCGCACAAAACAAATCTCAAAAGATTCGCTTAACTTTAGTTAGCAACAATAACAATGCAATACATCAATATCATACCCAGAGATTACCAGAAACTTTCACCCTAATATTCAAGGTTTTAACCACTAAACTACTCAGGACCACCAAAATATTACTAACCATAAAATCACCCTATGTAAATATACAGTATATGATGTAATACATGTAGGGAGTTGTCAAAGTAAACACTGTAAGCAAGTGTCAATTTGTCACATTCGCCAACATATTTACCCTATATCCACATGACAGCAAATATCAGCCGTGTGATGGCACTTATATGTTATTTTGGGCTATCCACAAGTCTGATATTTTGACGCCTTATTGTAATGGATTGTCAAAACATAGTTCATATTCTATTTTTTTAACTATTTTCACGGATCCCTGCCATTTCTAGTTACTAGTTCTTTTCAATCCATCAGAAAGAGAAATATAGACACGATGCAACACCTTGTAATAGACGTCATACCTTGACCATAGGCTGCAATACTCATATGTTAGACAGAGACCATTTCCTACCACTCCTTGTCTGGGTAAAAGACAATAAAGATAAAAGTAATGTGGTAATATGTCAGCAATGTTTTCTTGTACTTCCGTAAAATGGGAATGCATTCTTTTATAAGTAGTAGATCTATTATTGCTAACAGTGTCATTTTCCATGAATAAAAGGTTCATCTACATAAAGCAAATGTTGTATTTCTATAGCAGCTTGTACATGACCCTGGGGGAATTCATTAGAGATTGTACAAATCTGCTATTTCCTTTTTATCTGTCTATCCTTATCAGTGTAAATAAAGACTAAGTAGTGGAAGAGGCAGGCAAAGCCATCATAGTCCATCATATCCTGCAGGATGTGCTATATTCCTAGGTGCACTTAGTTTTATCTGCTATATCCATTCATTATTTGCAGAGATGGATACTTTCATTGTAAGGCAAATATTACTGATTTTCACACAGCTCTTAATTGTATATTGTAGTACCTGGTTTGGCCTCTTGTTGTCACTATTGCAAAAAAGTTGTTGAGAACATCACAGGGTAACATTGTATGGCTATAAGTCTCATAACCTGCTTAGTGTAAGCTGCAAAGTGTTTGATTGTTATTACTGATACCCTGATCCTGTGCTTGCTGTTGTTTCCTATAATACAGGCCTACCCTATATAGTGCATATTGCAAAGTATTTAACATGCTCGAAACCAATTAAAGGGAGTCTGTCAGCAGGAAAAATCGGTATCTAACCAATGACAGTACCTTGCAGGGCTGCGTCCACACTTTCCAAAGATGTCTATTATTTTACATTGCAGCTCCATTTTTATGAAAATAAGTGTTCTAGGGATTTTAGGGGTGTTTCATCTTCTGCCAGGGCTTAACTCTTCACTCTAGACAACTGCTCCAACTGCAGACAAAGTGTGACAAAGTGGTTGTTATTCAAGCAATGGGGGGTGGATCTGGGAGGCAGTATGGGGGTGATTAGAGCACAAAGTGAAGCCTCAGTATGAGAAGAAATGCCCTTAAAGCTTTATAAGATACTGTCATTGATGTGATACTGATTTTACTGCTGATAGACTCCCTTTAAACTTTATTGTAATTCCGAATTATCTTGTGTTTGCTGTATACAGCAGCCTATATTTTGTTCATAGGATACAGCTAATATACATATGCCCTGCTTCCTCGCAATTTTAGGTTTACTCTGGCAGCTGAAAGAATCCATATCAAGCAAGTCAAGTGCACAAAATTTAGAGTAACAGTTTGATGCAGATTTTGGTGACTGTTGTTGCAGGAGTAAAGTGGGGTGAGGGATTTTTTATGAATATGCTGCACTTGTCAGAAACAGGGCCTATTTTGTTCACCTGTTCAGCAGCTAACTTGTGAGTGACTATTGCTGGCCAAATTCAAAGACTAAGTGCTCTCAATGAAATTTCATACCACACGAAATGTTTGGTATAAGAATCTCTTTCTTAGTCTGAGCAGTGCACACAAAGAGAGAGAGCTTTATTATACATCAAGGTTTTTATAGCCACATACAGGAAGTAAACAAACAGCAAGCTCTGATTGGTTGGTTGAGGTATCCGCCTCCTGTGACATCAGTTCCAGGGCACTACCTCCAGGAAGTGATGTAACTTCTTGCCGTGTGGCTTATCTGATGTCATTTCCTGTGGGAGTGACTTGTCGTGATTCTGTGATGTAGTTCCTGTGGGTGTGCCAAGTCCTCCCATGCTCTCATGGGAAACCCTGTATAATCTCACTGTGTCCACATGTTTAGGCCTACACCTGAGCACAGTATAGAGGCCATCTTGTCATGATGTCTGATACACTGTCAAAAGCCCATAACCCACAGGAATGTCTTTGCAGCCTCAATCTTCACAATCCCATGCGTTCATTACAGTATATACATATAGCCTAGTATACAGCTTTGATTTAGCTCTGAACTCACTCCCAGCCACTAGATGTGTGAGGGCTTTGAGTTAATTCAATGTTATCTGTTCATGCTCCACAACAGCCTAACTGGTTTTTCCACTTAGAGATGCCCATTGTCTCCAACCAAATGGAGACTGCTCAATTCAGCTGGGGGAGGACTACTATCTCCAAAGACAATAGATTACAAGATGCCAGGAGGGACATATAATTTTAGTTTCAACCTGGGACAAAAAGGCATATTATAGCTATATCCAGATATTGCTGGCATCATCTTGTCACATAATATCATATTCAGTTTGAAACCTAAATAGTTATACTGCATTTAGTTTTAAGGATAACAATGTTTTTGTGATTTACATATTTACAACCTTCACACACTAAAAAGCACTTGATGACAAATCTTTACATAAGATCTATCTTAAATTGTACCTACAAAATGTCTACCGTGATAGCTGTCAAAGATATTACAATGAAGAATGCCCAACATTCTCTGAGCCTTAGTAAGTCCTCTTTTCCAGACAAAAGTGTTAAAAAGATATATAAAAGTTGGCCATAAAAAGGCCTTTTGCCTAAAATACATTTCTAGGATCACAGACATAGCATGCCCCGGGGCCTCTGGTACCCTATGATTGTAAGCCCCCTCCTCTGTTAGGCTAAGGCCGCACATTTATCATCCCACTACAGAGCCATCTTCGGCATAAAGCAGCTGAAATCTGTTGGTTTTCAACAAAAATGTTACCTCTGGACCTGGGTCAGTTTTCAACCTGTTGCAAAAAAACATACCGAACCTACAGCAAGAAATTGAGCTGCTGCAGTTTTTTTCAACAAATCCCATCCACTGGTTAGCCACATGTGATTTCACTGGCAGCTCACCTGCTGTGACTATGCACCATGTATCCACATTAGAAAATTTGCTTCATGCAAAATTTAGAATCTTTGCAGTTGTTTTCTAGTGAAGTTTTGTTGACTGTGAGGTCAGAGAGATCATGGGGTATTTCCAGGAAACTCATTTTTCAAAGATATTTTTAGCCAAAACAACAGTGACAGCTGCGAGCATTGCCCGCTCAAGTTAGAATGAATGCTTCTAAATGGAATATAATACTTACTCTACAAGACTGCTTACAAACCATCTCAGTGCTATGTATATTGCTTTATCCTGACTGCACTAATGAATCCAGGCATAATTAACAAAGCAGGTGTTCCCCCTGTGCACCAAGCACACCATGGTCATCAACTGCTCACCGCCCCTTAGTGCTTCTTGTTTACTCTCCCATGCATCTTCTCCTCATCTTCAGCCTTGTGTAGACATCCAACGCTATATGCGGTTGAAATCGTGTAATAAACACCACAAAATGGCTGATGGAGCATGTGTAGTAGGCTGTGCCCAAACTCAAAGTGTCAGATCCGACTGCGCATACGCGGGATCTCAACTGCGTGCCTACGCAAGGCTGAAAGGGATCCTATCATTTAAACACATTTTTTCTGGTTGACACGTAGGAATAGCCTTAAGAAAGGCTATTTGTCTCCTACCTTTGGATGTCTTCTCCGGGCCGCCGTTCGCTTGAAATCCCGGTTTTCGCCGGTATGCAAATGAGTTCTCTCGCAGCACTGGGGGCGGGCTCCAGTGCTCAAACAGCACTGGGGGTGTCCCCAATGCTGCGAGAGAACTCTCCAGCACCACTTCCATCTTCTTCAGGAACAGCCTCTTTACCCGTCTTCTTCTGGGGGTTGACTTCAAACTTCTAGGTCTTGGGCCTAGGGCAAAGCTGACTGCGCATGCCCACCAGCCACAAGAAAATGGCCGCTTACAATACTGTGTAAGCGGCCATTTTCTTGTGGCCAGTGGGCATGCACCGTCGGCTTTGCCCAAGGCCTAGAAATTTTAAGCCAACCCCCGGGAGAAGACACGTCAAGACCCCATTCCTGAAGAAGATGGAGGCAGCGCTGGAGAGTTCTCTTGCAGCATTGGGGACGCCCCTAGTGCTGTTTGAGTGCTGGGGCCCGCCCTCAGTGCTGTGAGAGAACTCATTTGCATACCAGCGAAAACCGGGATTTCAAGCGAACTGCGGCCCAGAGAGAAGACATCCAAAGGTAGGAGACGAATAGCCTTTCTTAAGGCTATTCCTATGTGTCAACCAGAAAAAAATGTTTTTAAACTATAGGATCCCTTGAAGACGAGGAGAAGATGAAGAGGACAGTTAACAGGAGGCAGTTGATGATGAAAATGTTCATGGAGTAAAAGGGGGAATGCCAACGGTGCTCCCTGAGCATAATTTGCATATCAGAAGAAATACTCTTTTACAGAAACAGTGAGGAGCCCAAGAGAATGAGAGGTAGGAGTAGAATAGCCTTTTTAAAGGCTGTTCCAATGTGCCATTACTTCAAAATGCCATTTTCTAATGATAGACTCCCTGATATGGATCTGTGAATGGAAAATTAAAAAAATGTTGGAGTTTAGAAAGTGGGGAGTTAGAAACAAAAAGTGAAAAATGACTGTAGTGGAAAGGAGTTAAAAGGAATATGTCAGTTAAAAGTTGACCTCTACATCAATTACATCGGTATGCAGCTTCTTTGATAAAAATTTCAACATACCTTTTGTTCACCCAATTGATGCCTCAGTCTTGAGAAAGATAAAGTTGTATTTCAAAATATAAATGAGCTGTAAGTGCAAGCTGACTGTTTTCAGGGCACTGCACGTCTCTGCTATCCCTTGCACTAGCACTGCTCCTCTACCCTGGAATTGTCAACTGATCAGGACTGATGAGAACAAAAGATTGGAACCATTAAGGCCAGGGCTCTACATAGCGTAAACGCCGAGATAGGGCAGAAAATGATTTAGCAAAAACTGCGGTGTTTTACAGTACCTGCAAACGTGATGCCTAAGACTGGTATGGTCATGAATGCAGAAACTTTCTATGATGTGGGACATGTGTTATATTTTAATTATATTCTTAGTAGTAATAAATCTGTTGGTTTGCTAAAAAAAAAAAAAAAGTAAAAAATTGACTGTCAAGTAAATACCTTGTAAAATAATAATACTAATAATAAAAGGGAAAGTGACTAGGCAATAAACAATATCTGTGTATCGGTACATTCTGCTACCCGTGTGAAGCTGCTACTACTGTTCCCACCAGGGTTACATCAGCTGTTTCCCTCTAAGTCCTTATCTGACGTAGCACAGAGGGGAAATGCAAGCTCTTACATAACCAAGGAGATTCCTTGCAGCTGTTTAGATGTATTTACTGTGAAGTGCTATGTACTAGGACAGGAAGAGATGTTTGCAATTGGATATGGATGTTGGTCTTCAGCGAGAACTTGTATCATAACTTATATTTGATCATAGTCGTTATTTAAATATAGATTTGCATGAAACAGTGTTACATTGCACAACACTATATCTAAAGAAGCAGAATTTTTAGTTAAAGTAACTGTAATTGTGAATTGCAGTAAACATTAAATATACAGTATTATACATACAGGTTTAATAGGTAAGATGAATGAAAACAGATAAAGCCTTATATATGTATTATCATGTAATAGACTCAAATAGGAAGCGTCATCAAACTTGATAAAGATGGAGGAGCTGCTCACATCAGCCAGCCATCTTCCAACTTCTATATCTAGAGACTTTTTAGCTGCTATGGGATAAATCTTGCTGCAGATAAATTTTCCACCTATTGTCTTCTTTTTGCCCTTATCTATATGAGTTTTCAGTCAGCTTTGACAGGGGCTGGAAACTTCATGCATTTCATGGTTTTACGAGTTAACTTGCGAGCATTTCCCTTGGTATAAGTAATTTTTACATACCATTTACATACCATTAGGTTTCCTGCTCTGATACAACAGGTGATCACCTCAGGGGCAGATCAAGCCCTTTTGTCTCCCAAGGCACCATTGATCCAGATCACAATGTGTGTCTGTCACACAATGAACATCTGTTCCTGTATGACAACCAATGTTCCTTCACCAATGCATATCATATCCTGGCCTCTACAACTCTACAACTTAGACATAGGGCTGCACGTGACAGAACTGGTATGGCGGAGTGGAGTGTGTACAGTTTTTTTTTTTTTTTTTGCACCACTTATTAAAATGGATTCTTTAGGGTTAGAAAAATATGGTGACTTTCTTCTTGAAACAGTACTGTACAAATTTTCATGGATCGACTGATATTGCAGATGTGCTCAATTGAGGGGAATGAGACCACACACAACCTGTGGACAGTTTGTGGAATACTGTAGCCATGTATTTCTGAGGCCTGGTTCACATCTGCATTCGGTATTCTGCTCAGAGAGTCTTTTTAATGCGTTCGATATTCCATTTGGGGGGTCCCCAAGCGACCTCCCCAAACGGAATAGTGAACGCAGATATGAACCAAGCCTAACCCACTACTCCACCTACCAAACCCCCGCCTCCGCTCCAGCTTTAAGTCAGTAGTACAATCACTCCTATCATTGAGAAGATAGTTGGACTAGACACCACACTAGGCACAAGCATTTCCTTTATCTGTGCATGTGAACACCACGAGACATCTTACCTACTGCTTTATATTTCAGTTACTACTTTTGGGAGTTGACAGCACAGGTAAAGGCTTTGATATCAAATGCTGAGTGATTTTTTTAACCATTGTAAATCAGATCTTATATTCATTTATACATAGCTCTCAAACATGTATTCAGACTGTGCCCCACCCTTTCTGTTAAATAAATATTTTACTAGACAGATGGAGCTAAGGATAAAGATATTTGCTGGACTAGGCACAAGCATTTCCTTTAGCTGTGCATGTGAACACCACGAGACAGAGAAGAGGAACCAGGCATGATATACAGTATATGAGTTTCATATGTCTTGCAACTTCTAAGCTGGTATAATAAATTGCATTTACCCTGTTTAAAGCGATGCTCCATTTAGTTTAATAGACACATGGTCTGAGTGATCCTAGAGTCGCAATGTACTATGTCATGCAGCTATGTAGTTTTCACTTGTTCTCTCATATGCAATTGTAGCATGACTACAATGTCCCAAGATATGGCAGCCATACTGTATCTCACCTGTTTGAAGATGGACGTGCTTTAAGCCACTGGATGAGATTTTAACATATATACCACTGCATTGAAGAGGACCTTTCATCATATCGGGCACATGCAGTTTTATATACTGCTGGAAAGCTGACAGTGCGCTGAATTCAGCGCACTGTCGGCTTTCCCGATCTGTGCCCGGTGTAAAGCGCTATCGGTACCGTAGAGCTTTAGTGTCAGAAGGGCGTTTCTGACTGTTAGCCAAGGACGCCCTTCTGCCTAGCAGCACCTATCGCGCTGTACAGTGTGAGCGGGGAGGAACGCCCCCTCCCTCTACTCACACAGCTCGTCCATAGACGAGTATTATCAGGAGGGGATGGGGCGTTCCTCCCCGTCTTAGAGCACAGCACGATAGGCGCTGCTGGGCAGAAGGGCGTCCCTGGCTAAGTGTCAGAAACACCCTCCTGACTGTAAAGCGCTACTTTACCGGGACTGATAGCGCTTTACACCGGGCACAGATCGGGAAAGGCGACAGTGCACTGAATTCAGCGCACTGTCAGCTTTCCAGCAGTATATAAAACTGCCTGTGCCCGATCTGATGAAAGGTCCTCTTTAAATGTTGCCAGTAAATTAGTCATTTCTCCATAACATATGACCTATTATGGGCTATAGATATCACAGAGGGCAATGTATCAGTCTGGATACTCTTGTATTATCTCGAGCAGTGTTTCTCAACTTTTTCAAGCCAAGCACCCCCTTGTGAAACAAAAGTTCTTCCTAAATACCATAACATAACCCAAGTGTGCAAGGAAAACTGCCATACATATCTAAACAAGCAATCTATTTTTTTGTAGGGACACACTAGTAGTTCATTTACCATCCAACCAGTTTTTCACTCACCAGATCATAGCTCATATACTATTTGTCTATTCAGCACAGACTCTCCACTGCTATAGAGGAGACCCAGACTCTTATCTTTTACTGAATGTTTTTTGACTGCTAACTCTGCTGTGCCCCAATATTTGAAGATGGTGGATGGTTTGGGTGGCAAAAGCCTTCCAGAAGCCTCAAAACATGAGCACTCACTAAATCTGCCACTTTCAGAGCAGTGGTTCTCAGCCATGGCATGTACCTCCTGAGTCTGAACAGAATATCCCCGGAGGTACAGGTATCATAGGTCGTGGATAACTGATCTAAAGCAAAAGAGCCCCTACAAAGACCTGCTCCTGCTATGGATGGTTCATGTTGTGTATGCCCAAATAATACCATCACGATACCCAAAAAACAGACTAATTAATCATCCCTGCAGTGTCTTAATGATATTACTATACAATACCTTAATAACAGTGCTTATATCTGCTGTTAGACCCTAAAAAGGACTGTGCTAGAGACTCCAAGATGGTGGCATTATTGGTCTTCCTATAAATTGCCCCTGCTTGGTGGATGCTATAATGTCCTTGAGGACTAGCCCTGCTTGGTTCCATCAGTTTTGTTCATGTACAGGACTCTCCAAAATAATTGCACCATTCTGATGTTTACTGTGATGCCCCTCTCATTCTGTGTATGCCACTGGCAGGCCATACTGATTACTACAAACGATAAATTTACTGTAAACTCCTCTCCATGTAACAGGATCTGACAACATCTGACATCACAGAATCTGACAACATTCCAAAAAACTATAACGGGGGCTGTTTAACCTACAAATATAGAAATAGACAAAGCTTAAATGAGACCTAAAGGAAGAAAATTAAAAATCCTTACTATATGTGACTATTCTTTTCTTTAAGGGCCTCTGGTGTTCAATTGCCTGTTTGGCAACAGAAACCACAGATAATCAGGTATTATAGCTGGCAGCATTTCTCTTCCTGTAGCCTCTCTTTGTAGTTAAAAGTTAAAACCTTTTTGCAAATATAAATTATTAAACATTTTGCAGAGTTGTAAAGATTTTCTGTAATCATCTTAGTGGTGACATCTGTTGTCTTGAGTAGTCTCCAATGGTTTCCGACATGGATGCAGGAACTTCCTACGTGTTTCAGGACCATTATGCCCCTTAATTAAACTAAAGACCTTGGAGTAGTGCTGGATTTTTACTACATTGGTATATTGTTTATTCACTCTTGCGGGCCTGGGTGTTCGTTCCCTGCACCCTGTGATTGTCTTGTAAAATTGGATTATTTATTGGACATGGTGAGCTGA
This sequence comes from Leptodactylus fuscus, assembly GCF_031893055.1. Lineage (NCBI taxonomy): Eukaryota > Metazoa > Chordata > Amphibia > Anura > Leptodactylidae > Leptodactylus > Leptodactylus fuscus. Next base: position 105,795,931 of record NC_134269.1, read on the forward strand.
AATAGTACCCCTTTTTGTATTTATTGTTTATATGTGGTTATGTTCATGGGAAAACCCCTGGGCTGCTTTTTTCCATTCATTTCTATGGGGAGCGCACGTATGCCAGCTCCCATAGAAAGCAATGGGATATGTTTTAAACGCTGCTGATCTGGAATGTTTAAACGTTCAGAATCAGCCAGTGTATCCTCCGTGTGAAGGGGCCCTTTAAGACCAATTGAACTTACTGACCTAAAGCATGCTTGGTGAAATTACTTTCTTCTGGCCCAGTTGAATTGCATTTTTGCTACACAGTTGCACAAAACTACTGTCAACCATTAGTTTATTATTGCCAACTCCCTAAATTGTTGTTCTGGTGTGCAACTATTGGGTTGCAAATGTAGCAGTCGTACCCGGGCCATGGCTGAGGGAAATTCAAAGTCCCCTGTACCACATAGGAAGACAGCAGTATTATATATGGCATATGATCGGAGTGGGCACTGTTACTGTAATTTATACACGTAAAACATATTTGAGAAAGGATGGCTCATCCTTTTATTCAGGGCTTAGCTGTTCTGTACTAGCTGATGTGTGTATGCAGTTGTACATTGTGCTATCAGTGAGTTATAAGAGTAGATGCATGCTCACAGCATGAATCCAAACTGCAGAGCATAGGAAATGTTATTCCTCAGTTCAGCACTCAAGGCAGGAGAGCAGCTGTTCCTCCCCGTGCACAGTGCATGGACACCCCATGGAAGACAGAACCACCTCCTCGTGCACTGCACAAGTTTGGCTAGAGTTACCACGAGTAACTTTCATAACAGCCAATAAGTCAAAACAAGTTCAGGACACTCCACACATGAGAGAAAACATGTTTTCATCTTACCCAGCATCTTTAGCCTAACATTCTTGGAATTGTAATAAGGGTTTATAAAGAGAGTACAAAAATATTATGATGCTGCTGGAGTAAAGTGAGTTGAGGCAAACATCCGGGACCTCAATCCCAAGAAGTTACAGATGTTTCGATTAGTTTCTAAGAACTGCAAACTTCTCAGGACAAAGTATGGAGAAAAATATTGACTTCAGACATTTTTAGTCACTGGTGTCATTCATACAGTGTAGATAGTCCTATATATCGACCGATGCAGCTTCAATTTATAAAGTACCATAGACAAACTTTAAATAGAGATCAGTGAAATACTGAACGTTTTATATCATGAATGTTAGATTGCACATACAATGCAACTCACAGTTTGGAAAACAGTGCCCTAGAATAATGGATGGTGAAAATATCTATTGTTCTATATTGACGATAAATATGGTTCTGTAATAGGAATTTTATTGGCTCCAGTTGGCTCATTTCTAATTGTGTTGCATTTTGTTTGCACAGTAGCTTATATTAAATACATGATTTTATTGCAGTTTATGATGTACTAGCAGTACCCGCGACTTCGTCCGCGTAACCCTGTGCAACCCACCTGTAGCGCCGCGCAGGCTTCTTCCTTTGCCTTGTGTCCACAGCGGCTCCCTTTTCCTCATCTCCCCCCTGGCGCCCGCCAACCCCCTTTTTTCCTACCCACTCCCTCATGTGCTCGCTTCTTTCTCCTACCCCGTGCCCCTTTTCCCCCCTAGCCCCGTATCCCCTTCCCCCCCAACCCCATGCCCCCTTTTTCCCACCACCCCATGCCCCCTTCCCTGTCTTACCTACCCAGTGACCCCTCCCCCCCCAGACCCTGTGTCACCTTTCCCCCCACCAACCTGTGCCCACAGCCTCACCAAACCCCGGTCTCCCTGTGCACTGATGTTACAGGGGTGCCTATGAGGTCCCCCCTCCCGCGGCAAGCCATGTGCCCCCATTCCATCTGTGGGCGCTGTGGCGGCCCTGTCCCCGTCCCCCTTCCAGGGACCCCCGGGTTTACCTGCCCAGGCCCCCCATTCCCGCGTCCCCCACTGGACCGGCAACCTCCTCACTCCCAACACCCCTTTCCCTTCTCAAAGTCCCCTAACTCGCCTGTCGTCACAACCCTTCTCCTGCGGCCGAATGACACTGTAGATAGCCCTGAGCAGACATCGGCGACATCCTCGACGGACATGCAGAGTCCAGAGGCCGCAGCCGCCACGGGACAGCAGGCTGAACCGGCGTTCCAGACCGCAGCGCAGGCGACCCCCTGTCCGGCCGTGGAAGAGCACTGCGGTAAGCCCACACAGGCGGGGCAGAGTACGCACTTCTCGCTGCCCCAGAGTATGGGCGCTGGTTCAGGACGCTCTGGACCTCTGAGAGCCGCCATGTTCTTGTGGACGCTGGCCACCCGATAGCTCCGCCCACATAGAGAAGCAGCACCCATCCAGGTGAGCTGCTGATGGGGTTTGGATGACGTCATCCCAGGTCCTACAGCGTCCCAGGTCCTGTAGCGATTTCAAAAGTAAAAAGCACTGATCATGGGAGTGAATTGAGGTGGTGTACGGGAATTCCATGTAGCCTATCGTTCAATCCGGGACCCAAGGTATGTATGTGCGCAATTTCAGCCAAATCCGTTTGCCCTTCTAGGTGTCATTGCGTCCCCTTTCCAACCCCCCTTCCCCCCCTCCTGACACCTTTGCTCCCACCCCTGCAACCTCAGCCTCGGCCTCGTCCCCTGCCTGGGGTTAGGAGCTAGGCCCGAGAGGGCAATAGGGAGTTTGTGGCTTGCTATGCTTAAAAGTGTGTGGGATTGCAGAGCTGGTGGTATGAGTTGTGGATTTGTGGGGGTCCTGGCAAAAACGTATGTCTGCAATTGTGACGAAAAGTAGCCTATCGTTCAATCCTGCCTAGGAACTATGTTTGTTGAAAATTTGAGCCAAATCGGTTGAGCGGTTTTTGCGTGATTGAGGAACAAACATCTAAATATCCAAACACAAACATCCATTTATAATATTAGTAGGATTTTACGATACAACCAACTGTAAACTAAAAAGGATATTGACATGAAAACTGAAAAGGAATTTCCTGTTTTATGACACATTGTAATGTACAGTATTGTATGACTATTTTCCAGACTTGTGCAGACTGGGAACACTGGCTTACTCTTAGTGACTGGATACCACATACATATGATGCTGCTAGTTTGCCACAATTGTATTTCGTGTAAGCAGTTAATGGGTTATTCCCATATCAGCAAATCACTACTGAGATGGAAATAAATGTTCCCAAGTCCCAAGCTACAGTGTATTCATAGCTTCATAGGAAACAATGTAGATAAATGTGATTGTTATATGAGCTACATTGACCACCTTTACCTCTTTGGGAGTTATAGACACAGCATAAGGCAGCACTGTTCAGCTGTTTCCCTAAGTCCTGCTCTAGGGGTCTGGTTTTTGTTCCCTTCTAAGGGCTCATTCACATTTGCGCCCGTACTCTGTTCTGCAGGTTTTCTGCACAAAACAGGGGCAGGAGACGGAAACTTGCCGGCATGTTTCAATCCCATTCATTTGAATGGGCTTGAAAAGTCTCTGGCCGTGTGAGCCGTTGAGCATTTTATAAGCTCCTTGGCGAAATCGTTTTTTTTAAAACTGGACACAGAGTCAGACATGCAGTGCTCTGTGTCTGGTTTTAAAAAAACGGTTTTGCCACGGAGCCCATAAAATGCTCCCCGGTGCTCACGGCCAGACTCGGCATGACAGAAGACGGAAACCTGAAAACGGAGTTCAGGCGCTGGTGTGAACCCAGCGTCAGCAGTGATTTGCAGACATGGAAACAACCTTTTAAATACATCAGCACTGCAAGTCCCTTTCCTGGTGTGATATTAGGTTATAATGATTCATTGTAGGATTAAAGGGGTGTTATGAGCTTCCCTGGGTTCTTGATACTGATGACCTAGCAGCTGTTCTTGCCAGGCTCCTTAACCAAAATATTACAGTTTACGGAGCAGGAAGTAGAAGGCTGTATGCATTACAAAGTGGCTGTGCCAGAGTACTACAAATAGGGCCCCCATCAATCCTCTGGTACATTGGCATTATCAAAAATACATAGAATACTAAAAAAAACTCTGTAAGTTGTTGCTCTATATAGCTCAGAGATTACTGTCTATATTGGATTCAATTGTAGTAAACGCTTTGTATTAGGTCTGTTCTGCTTTTCAAACTCTGGTGGTAAGCAGAGTCCATATGTATGTCCATATATCCATTTATATCCATATTTATGGAAAGCAATAATACATTTTAAAGTGGTTGAAGAAGCAAAAGAAGAGAGATACTAACACTGGTGTGATGTGTAAATGTTAGGTCATTCTGTTGTGTCCTTATTGAACACAGCTTAACACAGCCAAGGTCCAACACTGAGGAATATAATGATATAAACACTGACTTACCAACAAATGTCTACAGCGTAACTTCAGTTAGAACTAAATTATCATTGATAAGCAGGGAGCATTTTTCTTTACAACAATATATAGCAAATTTCTTTATATTCATCTGTTAATTGTTCATGAAAAGTTGTTTTGTAATCAGGGTCATACTTTAAAGGAAGTCTATCACGTACCCCGAGCATATTCTACTGCCACCATGTTACACAGCACTTTACAGTGGGATACAACATACTTTTGTTATATATCTTAGTTTTGTAGATTTAGAGAAAAGCAAAATTGAAATTCTATGCAAATGATGTAGTTGGTGCAGTGGGTGTGGACCTTCAGTACCCTGGGGCACTGCTATTGTCATTCAGACTCCTACAATATCCTGCCTGAGCCACCCTGTAGTGTGAGCTGATCCTTCCACTGGCAGCAAAAGGGATGAACACCCACCCCCAATGCCCCAACTGCCTCATTTGCATAAGACTTCCAAGTTGTTTATCTCTAAATCTACAAAACTTGATATACATAACAAAGGTGTGTTGTCAATGTGCTCTGGTGGTGGTAGACTCCCTTAGAGCTTATAACTGAATGTCACCTTTAGGGCTAAGGCTGGTCTTATACGACCATAGTTTAAGTCCACAAATGGTCCTCAATTGAGGGTTTTCAATTGTGGACACATTATACTCAATGCGGCCTCTTACACCACCAGATATTTTATCTGTGGTGTGCCGGGCCGCAACCGAGGGCCGCACTTTTTAGAACATGTCCGTAATGGCCGCAATTCACGGCACTGCACGGACTTGCCCATAGAGGTCACGGACATCTGCGGAGTGTAAGTTGATGATCGGCAACTATTGTTGCTGATCAGCAACTTGTGGACTGTAAAAGCATTACGTTTGTGTAAGACCAGCCTAAAGCCCAAAGTTGTATTATGGATCAGTCCTGTAGTGATACATGATACAGCAATGGGCCCATACTTTACCTTTCTCTGTATGTCTCTGATTTCATATGGACACATGAAGAGATTGTCTCTTGAATTTATAAGTGGAAAAACATTGCATTGAAAATAGTGCTATTAGGAGGTACCATATGGCAACATACATAGTATCTACAGCTTATTATTATGGCCCCATAGGAACCTTCTGTGCCTTCATAAATGGTTCATTTATACTTTGTCCTTTGCATAATGCTTAAAATGGGCTTTCAGTCTCATATTGACTAGAGGGGTCATCAGTATCTGATCTGTGTGGGTTTAACACCCACTCTTTGCACAGATCAGCTGTTCAACAGCGTCCAGGTCCCAGAAGCTGCTGCAATTAGCAGGGAGTGTGTGCAGGTTTCTACTATTCAAGTAATAGGAGCAGAGTTCCAACTCCATCCACTATATAATGGTGACGCATAGGAACTGTACAGTAGCTCTGGTCCTATTACTTGAATAGAAGCAGACTGCACACACTCTACATCCACTGCAGCAGCTTCCAGAGCCTAAACGCTGCTGATACAGCTGATCTATTCCAAGTCCGGGTGTTGGATCCTCACAGATCGGATACTGATGACCTGTTGATGGGGCATATGTATAAAACATGGATTATGGGCCAGAAAACCATGTTAATTGTAGTCTTTCCCTAACATATGAGATTTCATTGTGTTTATACTCACATTAATTGGTCTAATACATCATTATTACCAATAAATAATTGGGAGAATTGGTTATTATTTTAATCCACTTTATCCACTCAATTTGGAATAAAATAATCGCAAGTACTATGGCATTCTCCTGGGTAAAGCCACTTCAGGTCCCCCCATACACCATGCTTTGGGAGCGGGACCTGCAGATGTCGGTTTCTCCTGCTGACTGGTCTAGATCTTTCTTGTTTACCCACAAGCTACCCCTTCCGTGCAATGCACAGGAGAAGAACTTTAAAATTTTAAACCCTGTGGTATCGCTGACCAGATTTACTCCACAGACTATATCCTGGTGTGTCTGATCGGTGTTGGTGCTGTGGCTCGGAGAAAGGCATTTGGTGGGACTGTGTGGGAATATAACCATTTTGGAAGTCTGTATTTGACCTTTACATTAAGATTAGTGATCATGACATCACGCTCTCCCCGATTTGGACCTTCTTTTTTCAATCCCTGACAAATTCTCTATGGTAAAGGGCAACCTCCTGCGTTACTTCTTTGTGGCGGCCAGAGTAGTCATCCCCAGACACTGGCACAGTGCTGCCTCTCCCTCTTTGCAGAAGTGACTCCAGGAGTTCCTTCACATATGGCAGATGGAAACACTGGTTACGGCAAACTCATCTCCAATTTTGATGCTTTCTGGAGGCCATGGCTGGTGTTCCAGGAATCAGCCAACTTTATTAACTATCTTGAGCTTCTACTTCCCGCCCATGGTGTAATTCTGATTCTGCCTCTTTGCCTGATGTCTCTCCCTATCTCCCCTTTGTTTCCTTCTTCTGTTCTTCTCCCCTGTCTATGTGTATTCTTGTTTTTATATCCTTGTTTATATTTCCCCTCTCATGTCTGAGTTTTCTCTGGGTCTTCTTCCACTAGCATTTTCAGTCAATATTGTATATTGCTGTGACCCCTGTCATGGGTTGTATTGGCAGTTGTATCTTTTTTGACTATTATGGTCATCGGGCCTCAGGCCCCAGCCTACTGTTTTCCCATGTGCTTGTTTTCCCAGTGTAACATGTAAACATAATGTGCATGAATTAAGTGCATTCTTCACTGCCCAACAATGACGCTGACGCTGGGTTCACACCAGAGCCTGAACTCCGTTTTCAGGTTTCCATCTTCTACATGCAGAAGACGCAAACCTGGCATGCCCAGTCCGGCAATGAGCGCCGGTTAGTGTTTTATGCTCTCCGTGGCGAAACCGTTTTTTTTAAAACCGGACACAGAGTACTGCATGTCCGACTCTGTGTCTGGTTTAAAAAAAACTGTTTTGCCGCAGAGAGCATAAAACGCTCACTGGCGCACACGGCTGGAGACTTTTCAAGCCCATTCAAATGAATGGGATTGAAACATGCCGGCAGGTTTCCGTCTCCTGCCCCTGTTTTGTGCAGCAAACCGAAACCTGCAGAAAGGAGTGCAGTGCAGTGATATCAGTAGCTCTAGAATCAGGGCAGATACTGGCAAAATTAAAGTGCGCTGAATTCTATGTACTGTCAGCTTGGTAACGGTATGTAATACTCCCTGTCTTAGAGAACATGAAAGGCCCTCTTTAAGGATATAATTTCTTTTTCAGCCCAGTAAAGTCTATCATTGCACTGATGGTGAACTCAACTAAAATGCATCATTAGCAGTAATATATGTTGCACTGGGGTCTTGTGTAACTGTGACATCTTTTAGAGTCCCCACGTTGACAAATGTTGGTTGTTTCTGGATACCAGTTATCTGGCACGTTGCTGTGACTTGTGCAACTTGTTTCCTTCCCTGCAAATGCTGCACAACAAAATGAAGCAATATAACGTTACCTCCTTATGTCTCAGGACATAGCTTTCCTGGTATCATCCCAATACCGCATACAGTGTGATTTCCTGCTATACCGCTTCTGCTGTCATCCTAATGCTTATGGTACCGGATTTCTTTCTTATGAGTTTTAGCTCAATGGTGGTAGAAATATCAATATATTTATATTCATTTACTACAGCATTGCTCTGTTTCCTAAAGAAATAGGAAGATCATTGATGATGTTGTCTACATGCAGCACAATATCGACATTTTGTACCTGTGCAAGAGAGACTTGATATAACATTCAGAACATGCATTTGTTTTTCCCAAAAGTCCAGAGTCTGGAATAACCATTTAAAAAAACTGTAAAATTGAAAGGGAGATCAGCTCATAGAGACAGTCTAAAGACAATGACTTTAGTCAACGTGTTACACAGACATATTCATAAGTTTCATAAGTTTCCGCGGCTAATTTAAGCGGATTAGATTTCTGTTCATGGGGTCCCTAAGTGGACCCCACGAACGAAAACCTGAATGCAGGTGTGAACCTAGTGTAAAGTGTAAAATTTCAACCACTTCAGGTCATTATACAGACGTTAACAACAATTTTTCAACATGTTTATTTTTGCACAGTTGATTATTAATATTACATTTAAATATACATTTGAGCCACTGAAGCATGGCTTTACTTGATACTTTCATTTTGAGTCCTCCAGCATATTTTTATAATCATGGAGTCATCCTGAGTGACACATGACTCTAGTTGTTGACAATCCCTGGACACTGGTTAGGGTTTTCAGGAACTGTCTGCACTTTATTACTCATGTGAGATCCCTCTTGTGTGTTCAGCTTGTTTTTGGTTTCAACATTACAGGAACCTGGCTAGCTAGTACATGTAAAGTTCACATTATGCTTATCTCAATAACTGAGAGCTAATACAGTCTTATGAAAAAGTTTGGGCACCCCTATTAATCTTAATCATTTTTAGTTCTAAATATTTTGGAGTTTGCAACAGCCATTTCAGTTTGATATATCTAATAACTGATGGACACAGTAATATTTCAGGATTGAAATGAGGTTTATTGTACTAACAGAAAATGTGCAATATGCATTAAACCAAAATTTGACCGGTGTAAAAGTATGGGCACCTCAACAGAAAAGTGACATTAATATTCAGTATATCCTCCTTTTGCAAAGATATCAGCCTCTAGTCGCTTCCTGTAGCTTTTAATCAGTTCCTGGATCCTGGATGAAGGTATTTTGGACCATTCCTCTTTACAAAACAATTCAAGTTCAGTTAAGTTTGATGGTCGCTGAGCATGGACAGCCCGCTTCAAATCATCCCACAGATGTTCAATGATATTCAGGTCTGGGGACTGGGATGGCCATTCCAGAACATTGTAATTGTTCCTCTGCATGAATGCCTGAGTCGATTTGGAGCAGTGTTTTGGATCATTGTCTTGCTGAAATATCCATCCCCGACGTAACTTCAACTTTGTCACTGATTCTTGAACATTATTCTCAAGAATCTGCTGATACTGAGTGGAATCCATGCAACCCTCAACTTTAACAAGATTCCCGGTGCCGGCATTGGCCACACAGCCCCAAAGCATGATGGAACCTCCACCAAATTTTACAGTGGGTAGCAAGTGTTTTTCTTGGACTGCTGTTTTTTTTGGACGCCATGCATAATGCCTTTTTGTATGACCAAACAACTCAATCTTTGTTTCATCAGTCCACAGGAGCTTCTTCCAAAATGAAGCTGGCTTGTCCAAATGTGCTTTTGCATACCTCAGGCAACTCTGTTTGTGGCGTGCTTGCAGAAACGGCTTCTTTCTCATCACTTTCCCATACAGCTTCTCCTTGTGCAAAGTGCGCTGTATTATTGACCAATGCACATTGACACCATCTGCAGCAAGATGATGCTGCAGCTCTTTGGAGGTAGTCTGTGGATTGTCCTTGACTGTTCTCACCATTCTTCTTCTCTGCCTTTCTGATATTTTTCTTGGCCTGCCACTTCTGGGCTTAATAAGAACTGTCCCTGTGGTCTTCCATTTCCTTACTATGTTCCTCACAGTGGAAACTGACAGGTTAAATCTCTGAGACAACTTTTTGTATCCTTCCCCTGAACAACTATGTTGAACAATCTTTGTTTTCAGATCATTTGAGAGCAGGCTGTCCATGCTCGGTGACCATCAAACTTAAAGGGGCTCTATCAGCAAAATCATGCTGATAGAGCCCCACATATGCGTGAATAGCCTTTAAAAAGGCTATTCAGGCACCATGAATGTTATATTAAACTACCCCCCCCCCCCCCCGTTTTAAAATAAAACCCTAAAAAAGAATGTTATCTACTTACGCATCGTGCACTGTGGGCGGGCATTCAAGGTGTGTCTTCTTCTTCATCCACGCCTCTTCTTCCTCCGATGTCCTCCGGTCCCGTCCTCCTCTGGCGCTCGCGAACTGACACTGATATAAAAAAATGGCCAGGCCATTTCAGTGTCAGTTCGCGAGCGCCGGAGGAGGACCGGACCAGAGGACATCGGAGGAAGAAGAGGCGTGGATGAAGAAGACGGTGCACCCTGAATGCCTGCCCAGCGTGCACGATGCGTAAGTAGATCACATTCTTTTTTAGGGTTTTATTTTAAAACGGGGGGTAGTTTAATATAACTTTTACAGTGCCTGAATAGTCTTTTTAAAGGCTATTCACGCATATGTGGGGCTCTATCAGCATGATTTTGTTGATAGAGCCCCTTTAACTGAACTTGAATTGCTTTGTAAAGAGGAATGGTCCAAAATATCTTCATTCAGGATCCAGAAACTGATTAAAAGCTACAGGAAGCGACTAGAGGCTGTTATCTTTGCAAAAGGAGGATCTACTAAATATTAATGTCACTTTTCTGTTGAGGTGCCCATACTTTTGCACCGGTCAAATTTTGGTTTAATGCATATTGCACATTTTCTGTTAGTACAATAAACCTCATTTCCATCCTGAAATATTACTGTGTCCATCAGTTATTAGATATATCAAACTGAAATGGCTGTAGCAAACACCAAAATATTTAGAACTAAAAATGATTAAGATTAATAGGGGTGCCCAAACTTTTTCATAGGACTGTATAGACTTGTTATTGGCTGTTGTGCTTCAGTAAATTAGTTTTCTCTTAAAGACAATTTAGACTTATGGATGCCAGCAAACAGACCTTGGTTTTGACTCCTTTGTATGAGCCACAGTTTCCAAATTATTAATCTTTTATTCTCTATTCTAATTATGCTCAGAGAGCACAGGGGGCGTTATCATCATCGCTCTCAGCGCCGCGCCTTTGTCTTCTTTGCTTGGCACCTCTGTTGTGTTTCTACTGCCACTTGGGTTTGCAGTGAACAGGACGAGAAACACAATGGAGGCGCCAGGAAGTGAAGACAAAGGCGGCACTGGGAGCAATGACGACGCTGTGCTCTGAGCATGGGGGAAGGCCCCCTTGTGCTCTCTGAGCAAAATTAGCATATAGAATAAAAGATTAAGTATTTGAAAATGCCAGGAAGGACCTACAAAATAAAGGTAGGAGATGAATGACCTTTATAAAGGCTATTCCTATATGCTTTAAGTTTAAAAACTTTTTAATGATATAATCCCTTTAATGCTAAGTATTGTGAGTACTTTAGGCTAGGAGTACTTGGTGACATCTGTTGCCTGCGGCATGGCCACTGCATCATTTGATGCCTCCATAGTAATATGACATACTGTTGTTCCTAGCTAAATTTTTTTTACAACTGTTCTTTATACCTTGAGCCACTAAAGCAAGGCTACAGTTGCATAGTATCTTGTTTACAGACATATGTGACACAGTGTTTTAGCCGCAAGAGTTGTGATGTTGCTATATAAGAAATGTCATCCAATGTCTTGCAATTTCCCAGAGTTGCCTTGAAGAACCATTAGATCCGCTGATGGGACTGTAGGATATCACATCAGATGGCTCACATCATTCCAGTTTATCAAACATACATTGAGAAGTAAATACACATACATCGTATTGGAATGACTGTAACACAAGATATATATCTGTTTTTATTGATCTATCGATCGCTATATTTTTTTTTATACACTACAGTTTACTGCTGTTGAAGATTGTAGTAGAAGCTGATGAAAAATTCAAAGAAATGTCATACTGTTTTTAGAAGTTTGCTAACCTTCTTTCTAACTGTTTTCCTGCATAACACATTGCCTTGTTTTGATAAGGATTTTTTATGTACATATCATGTTGAGAAGTACTGAGTGTTCTTTCTCAGTCCTGTTCTATCTGGGTTCAAGTATAACCGAGTGCTCAAATGCTTCTCGAGTAAAATGAAAGAATAACCAGTCTCAGCCCATGATTTTTGTAAATATACAGGGATTCATTCAACCAATGTCAGTTATATACAGAGAGGTAAAAATAAGATCTTATACATTATCCTTTTGGGGCTATTGAGATCATGTGACCAGCAAAGAGGCATTAGGTTTGAATTGGAGCCAGGGTGGTACATGTTAAGGTACCCCACTCTAAAGAAAAATTGTCTGTAGTATGTTTGTATGTCTGTGCTAGAGAAGTTAGGCCCTGTTCCCACGGCGTAACACGACACTCACTTTTTTTTTTTTTTTGAAGGCCTCAAACAGTGCCAACGTAAACACCACAGTGCATGAAAAAAGTGGGAGTGACACTAAAAAAAAAGTGCCCAGGATGCTGTCTGTCAAAAACGTTCCCTTCCCCTCCCCAAAAGGGAAGAGGGCGGGGGGTTCCCAACTAACTCTTCCCCACAAGGCCCAAAAGGCGCCGAGCGGAGTCAAGTACCAGTGGGCTAACAGCCGAAGCCGAAAGCCCTCAACTGCCCTGTTCCCCTTGGGGCTGCCACCACCCAGGGTACTACGGATTGCCCTTTGTCCAGTTTCACCTTGGGCTGCCACCACCTAGGTTACTCCTGGACTCAGACCAAAAACCTGCGTCCTCCCCAGTCTACCCAGGGAGGATCAACAAGAGACAGGAGGGAAGCCCATTACAGACCTCACCTCTAGACGACCGTCGGGGGCGTCCCAAAAGGGTACAGCATCCCTTCGTCGGAACACAAAAAAGTTGACAAAGTGGACAAAAGAAAGTGAAAAACATATAAACAATGTGGTAAAGTGCCATTCAAGGCCCGGTTTACCGCCGGATCTATAAAAAATTTCCCCGCTCTGGTAAACCAGGCATAGGGAGTGGGTGCTCAAAAAGGTGTGTTACTCATGCCATGCAATGTGCCAAGTCCAGTGGGTTTCCCACGCCCAGTGGTCTATGGCACCTCGGGGTCCACTCAGCCCCCGAGGCACAACACAAGAGGCCTTCAAGCGCTCCCCGACCTCTCAGCCAAGAGCCACTGGCACTGAGGTGCCAGGTGGTCGTGTTGCTAGCGTCAGCAGCGTTCTGTTGGTCCCCTGCAGTGGCCGGAGCCAAAACCACTGGCGGAACCGATTACTAACTGCGTCCCCCGGCAACATGCCCAAAGTGGTTCTCTCATTCCTACCTCCACAGGGTTCGGTCTACTCCCGCCTTTACCACCATTTGACCTCAGACGGTTTCACCTACTTCCTGCTTCTGATAAGAACAGATACTACACTTGATCTTAGCCAAAAGGCCGAGAAGCGACGTAACACGACGCTTACTTTGACACATATACACGTGTCGGAGTGAGCGCTTCAAAAGAGAATCCCATTGACTTCAATGGATTCCATCTTACACGCGCTACACATTGAAATCAATTGGAGGCTTTTTAACCTTTAACTTTAGACTGCAAGCTCCTTCCTGGAAACAGAATGGATGGGCCCCCTGTACACTTGTAAGGGTTTATGTAAATAATGAAAATTAATTAGTATTTGTATGATGGAGTATTCCAAAGAAATAAGATTATGCAAATTAAATATATGTTGGAAATTGAATACATGCAAGAATATAGTCAGGCTCAGTCTAGCGAACTGGGTGGCTGAGATGATACGTAAGCACAAAGTCAGGCTAACCATTCTCCTTTCTCCTCAGACTCTGCCTTTTCAGTGTTGCTGTGGGTGCCTTATCCATCCTGTAGTGCATTCTTGCAGCCTGAGGCCTGACAGGGTCCCCAGAATCAAAACTGTCTAATACAAGGCAGCAAGCTACTACTTAAAAAATGTATGTGAGCGACATTCTAGAAGTTTGCAAATGAGTGTTGTATATTTTGATCACTCGTTTTTGCCAAATGGCCGTACACTATACTTCCCTTATATGACTACTTTTTTAATACCATCTTGGCAACTCATGAATAACACAGGAATAGCTGGCAGGAGAGCGACACTACTCTAGGTAAGTTATGGAAACAGCGTAGCAAAGATGAGCTATGTTGTTTCTATGGTTCCACAGTTAGGAAAACTACACATTTCTGTAATTCCCATTCATTTTTATTAGAGTTACATAAACAGCATAGAGTAATGCAATGGTTTACATTTGTGCATATCCTGGCACTGTTCTATAAGCTATCAAATGATGCATGTCATTGGGATTTTTAGACCTAGTGATGGGTCCTTTTCAAGCATTTATGCCAAATGTACAGGATATAGCATACAGAACAGGTATTGCTTCCACCTCTGGGACTCTCGCCTAGATAGTAAGGACACCCTTAGGTGTAGGAATCCTAGACTAGGACCATTTTAAACATTTATGGACTGGAAGATGCTTTTTTATATAACAAACATTTGTTAACACAAAAAAAATACAGATTTTGAATGTGTTGATATTCATTTATAGGCATTAGAATTCTCAGGTCATTGCTCTGCTAAGATCACACGTGTGCTAAAAGGTATAGAGCATTTTGGCCACTTGGGTCCAGAAATACCTTCTCTCGCCGCTATGCTAATTTATGTGTGCGTGTATGTAACAGGATATGCAGATGACATGACCTTTGAATCCTTGATCTGTCACTGTATGTCACCTGGTTAGCTGTATTGTGTAATACTCACCTATGAATGACTGTGACTAGATGAGACCAGTCAGATCATTAATGATAATGGACGGCTCATCTCATCAACCTCTAAAGAGAGGAAAGATATTTACTGATCAGTTACTAACTGATTGTATGCTGTTTCCTACTGTACATCTCCATGTGTGAGCAGCACAAACAAGAATGCTGGAACATTAGCATGCTGGAATAGACTTCCTTTAAAGGGGCTAGAAGGATTACTCAAGGTGTTAAAGGATCCCAGAGTCTCTTTGTTTCCTGTTTTGTTTAGATTGCATTCACTTTGTAAAGGAATTAGTTGTTAAGGAAAACCCATGACTCGCTATCTCATTTCAGATAACTGTGATCTCTGTGTGTGCAAATTGTCAGGTGGTGTAAGTGTATACAAAAGATTACGAAAGTTAAAGGTAGTGTGATACTCATGTGCTTTACATAAATTGCTTTACATGTTTTGGCAAAAATTTTGATAACCGATAAAATATTTTCTAAGGTTAAAACGAAACTAAAGAACCTGAAAATGTAGTTGGTTAAATTAAAGTCACATTCCCACCTTAGCAGGAGATAGAAAAGCAGCCCCATGTTGCAAAAACGCAGCGTTTATGCCACTGTGAAAATACTATAGTTTATAGTACCTACAATGTAAATGGCATTCTGGCTAATCCCATCCACACATTACAGAAAATAATCTGCAGTGAAAATTTGCGTTCTCAAAATTTTTTGAATTTTTGTAAATTGCAGGAATGTTGGTGTTATCTATATAGGTATAGTAATGACAGAAAGTCCACAGAGGAAAACTCTGAGCGATCGCAATCGAAAACTCTGCAGAAAAAAACTGCTTCTCCATTGCATGTTTTTCTGCAGCTTTTTTGGGGGGACTTAGCCTTAAGAACACTGCAATTGGGGTCCATTGGTTGATGTTATTCTGCCTCATGTTAGGGTAAGTTCAGACGTTCAAGTTCTGGTCCAAAAGCCGGGTAGCCGTGACTGAAAGCCGGTAGACTGCACCGGCATCCAGCCGCGCACTCCGCTCCGGATTAGGCTCAATGAATGGGCCTAGTCCAGAGGAGGGTATGTCTTCAGGCCGAATTGCGAGGCAAAACAGCCTGAAGAACGAGCATCTCGCTTCTTTTTTCCGGAAGCCCGGAGAAACGTCTCCCAGAAAATACTCCTGAGTAGAGATGAGTGAACACTGTTCGGAACAGCCGTTCCAAACAGCACGCTCACAGCATGCTCCCATAGAAATGAATGGAAGCGGCTGGCACGCGGGAGGTTAAGCGGCCGGCCGCCGGCAAAGTCTGTGTGCCAGGTGCTTCCATTCATTTCTATGGGAGCGTGCTGTTCGGATCGGCTGATCTGAACAGTGTTCGCTCATCTCTACTCCTGAGCATCTCCCATTGATTTAAATGGGAGCCGTCTTTTTGGTCAGGATTTTGAGGCAGATATGGCCTAAAAATCCTGACCAAAAATCTCTGTCTGAACTTACCCTTATGGATCTGAAACTCCATTATTTATCCTGTGGAAAGTGAATATCTAAACTCCTCCCTTTCCAACCTTGTTGACCAAAACCTATGTTGTGGCTATGTTGCTGATTGTTTTTATTCGCAATTGATGATACACAAAATACAGCAGAAAGTTTAGATGGTTTCCAGTAGCATTTATTGGCTGTTATAGTTTGCAAAGGATAAATACCGTAGATAAGTTTATAGTGTACACAGTATACAACAAACTTCTAGCTAGGGATAGTTTTGTATTTGGATTTGATCATCTTACTGGCTGGATGGAAACCATCAGTAATGCCTGTGTTTATTGTGGGTTTTGTACACAAAGCTTTAGATAGTCTAGACAATCTGTTATAGCTGGATTGAAATGAGGTTTATTGTACTAACAGAAAATGTGCAATATGCATTAAACCAAAATTTGACCAGTGCAAAAGTATGGGCACCTCAACAGAAAAGTGACATTAATATTTAGTACATCCTCCTTTTGCAAAGATAACAGCCTCTAGTCGCTTCCTGTAGCTTTTAATCAGTTCCTGGATCCTGGATAAAGGTATTTTGGACAAACAATTCAAGTTCAGTTAAGTTAGATGGTCGCCGAACATGGACAGCCCGCTTCAAATCATCCCACAGATGTTCAATAATATTCAGGTCTGGGGACTGGGATGGCCATTCCAGAACATTGTAATTGTTCCTCTGCATGAATGCCTGAGGATTTGGAGCGGTGTTTTGGATCATTGTCTTGCTGAAATATCCATCCCCGGCGTAACTTCAACTTCGTCACTGATTCTTGAACATTATTCTCAAGAATCTGCTGATACTGAGTGGAATTCATGCGACTCTCAACTTTAACAAGATTCCCGATGCCGGCATTGGCCACACAGCCCCAAAGCATGATGGAACCTCCACCAAATTTTACAGTGGGTAGCATGTGTTTTTCTTGGAATGCTGTTTCTTTTTGGACGCCATGCATAACGCCTTTTTTTATAACCAAACAACTCATTTTTTGTTTCCAAAATGAAGCTGCCTTGTCCAAATGTGCTTTTTCATACCTCAGGCAACTCTATTTGTGGCGTACGTGCAGAAACGGCTTCTTTCTCATCACTCTCCCATACAGCTTCTATTTGTGCAAAGTGCGCTGTATAGTTGACCGATGCACAGTGACACCATCTGCAGCAAGATGATGCTGCAGCTCTTTGGAGGTGGTCTGTGGATTGTCCTTGACTGTTCTCACCATTCTTCTTCTCTGCCTTTCTAATATTTTTCTTGGCCTGCCACTTCTGGGCTTAACAAGAACTGTCCCTGTGGTCTTCCATTTCCTTACTATGTTCCTCACAGTGGAAACTGACAGGTTAAATCTCTGAGACAACTTTTTGTATCCTTCCCCTGAACAACTATGTTGAACAATCTTTGTTTTCAGATCATTTGAGAGTTGTTTTGAGTAGCCCATGATGCCACTCTTCAGAGGAGATTCAAATAGGAGATCAACTTGCAATTGGCCACCTTAAATACCTTTTCTTATGATTGGATACATCTGGCTATGAAGTTCAAAGCTCACTGAGGTTACAAAACCAATTTTGTGCTTCAGTAAGTCAGTAAAAAGTAGTTAGGGGAATTCAAATCAATAAAATGATAAGGGTGCCCATACTTTTGCACCGGTCAAATTTTGGTTTAATGCATATTGCACATTTTCTGTTAGTACAATAAACCTCATTTCAATCCTGAAATATTACTGTGTCCATCAGTTATTAGATATATCAAACTGAAATGGCTGTTGCAAACACCAAAATATTTAGAACAAAAAATGATTAAGATTAATAGGGGTGCCCAAACTTTTTCATAGGACTGTATACCGATATTATCACTATACAGTGACAGGGTAGTGGTAAGTACAGGCTCTATAGACGATTTTGGTGAATAAAGCACAGGAAACATTTCATAACAATAAATAAATATCAGGGATTATCATTGACTGCATTTCCTCCCCTATATTTAACTTTAGGAGACATTTAGGATGATTATATCTATGCAGCCTCAGCACTCCCATAAACATTGGATGTTGTTTCCCCTCTCTTTGATTTTTACTCTTGTTGAATATTTCAATACAAGTTTGGTTTAAATAAGGTATGATTTTATTATTATTATTATTATTATTATTATTATTATTATGTATTCTTCATAAAGCCCTTGAATGATCCCTTATATTCATAATGCTCTTATACAAATAATATCTGTTATATTCTTTAATGCCCCATATATAAATGATCGACTCCCTTGTAGCCATAATGTCTTCCAATGACCTCTTATATTCTTTATGTGCCCTTATATAGATGATCTCCATAGCTATAATGCCTCAATGAACCCTTATAGAAATAATGACCCCCTTATATTCTTTAAGCTCCCTAATAGTTGTAATGCCCCTATATAGATTGACCCTTTATACATATGTAATGACCCTTTATATTCTTTATTCCCCCTAACATACACGTTGTCCTCCCATAGTCATAATACCCCAAATGACTGTCTAGTCATGAGCTGTCTAGCTCTTTGGTCATACAGCTGTAGTATGAGGAGAAGGTCATCTTTTACAGTGGCACGCTTGCCAGCTGGCATGATTTTAATGGTGTAACCCTGATCTGTGATCCAGCAAAGTGTTGCTTCATTATCAGAATTAGGACAGATCAGGTTAAAGCATTCTTTACCCGCATTTCAGTCCCAGGATCCGGGAAGAGCTGTAATGTAAGGTACTTTTTAGAACTGTGACGTAGATTCTGACCACAGTTATGGAGTAGCAATAATGATATAATAAAGGAATCATATCATTCAGTTTGGCCATTTGGTTATCTTGTCTAGAAATATTCCTATGTAAAGGATGTTCACATTCTAATGTAACTGAATTATATACTGTGACTGTACAGCGCACAACGCATTTATACCAAAGGGTGTATATATTTAGAAAGGATGAATAATCTTGTTAACAACAGGATATAAATATGACAGGAGTTTGTGAATATTTTTACCAAATCTGAGTCAGTTTTATTCCAGTCTATATCGCAGCAAAATGAGAAATATCTCTTATGACAGAGAACAATTGTATTTCAGTCAGGTGATCTTCAGGATAATACCTGGATAATAAATGCCATTTAGGGCTCGTTCACATCTGCGGCCCGGCACTCCGTACTTAGGTTTCCGTTTCCTGCCTAAAACACAGGCAGGATACGGAAACCTGCAGGAGTCTCTCTCACCCATTCATTTGAATGGGTGAGAGAGATGTCCGGCCGTGCGCGGCGGTGAGCGTTTTAGGCTCTCCGCCGCGAAACCGGGTTTTATAATCCGGACACAGAGTCGGACATGCAGTACTCTGTGTCCGGATAAAAAAAATCCGGTTTTGCGGCGGAGAGCCTAAAACGCTTACCGCCGCGCACGGCCGGACCCGGTCTATGGTTTCCGTCTTCTGGCATGCAGAAGACGGAAACCATAGAACGGAGACCTCAAACGCAGGTGTGAACCCAGCGTTAGCAGTGACTTGCATAATGTTGGATTAGATTATCAGGTAATTCAGCAAGAGACAATATATTAGCAGCCCTAGGATCTTGGTTTCCAGAGCTTGTATGATCTCCCAGTGCATGAATTCTCCAGTTGTATAAATGGAGTCTGGTGTCTTTAAAAACTAGCCCTAATGTGTGAGTAGATTCATCTGACTCCTACACTTACAATAGAAAATAAGCCAAAACGTCATTATATATTACTCAGCCATGCTACTGAATCCTTCAATAATCTGCTGTGCTCTAATTTCAGTCTGGAAAATACCCATAACTAAAGGGCTTTTCCAGGATTTAAAAACACGGGTGATAACTAAAGGGGATGTACAGGATCAGAAAACACAGGCCAACGGAGCAGCACGGTAGCTCAGTGGTTAGCACTGCAGTGCTGGAGTCCAGGGTTCAAATCTCGCCAGGAACAACATCTGCATGGAGTTTGTATGTTCTCCCCATGTACGCCCTATATGGGGCTCACAATCTACATTAAAAAAAAAAAGAAAACATATTCTGCAACTAAATGGGTTGTCTTGGATCAGAAAAGCACAAGTACCATGCTTGCCCATGTGTTGTGCAGCTCAACTCCATTTCTACCAACCTTATATTCCAACCATGTCACTTCCTTGGCTTTGTCCTCTTAATTCCTGAGCAGTGATCTATCACCAGATCTATTAACAGGCTGACAGCAGCCTGATGCAATGAACAGTAAAATTATATGAAGTTTGACATGCACCTGAGTTTGTGACCTGAGTCACTCCTTTTATGGGTAGGAATGGTTCACATATAGGGTTATTTACATGACAGTGTTTTATTTGCAGTTTTTATCCCATGTTATTTCGCAGTGATTTATATAATTGTTGCAGAACTGCAACATTTTTGTGGGATAAAAATAGTTAAAAATACAATTTCTTATGAAATTTACTAAGAGGCTGCAGAGAATATATGCATTCATCCTGATGTCCAGGCAACTATAATGGGAACCCTTCTCTTTTCTACATGGTATGTTAATAGCACCTTGATGCCATTGGGAATAGAAATTGATTTTCCCACTCACTGCTCTCATGTATTATTAAATTGCTTCTGCTCATAGATGGAATAGGTATATATTAGGGAATTAGGTAATCTGATCAATATGAGTCAGTTCCAGAGAGTGCAGAATGACAATCTCAAAGGGAATAGCTTAGTACGTATGGCAGGGTCATCTGTTCATTTTAGTGACAGACTACACCTTTTGTCTGTTAATTTGATAGCTTAACCAGATGCCGACTGCCTATTGACTATATACGTTTAGGCGGACATCATCTATTTCTTCAAGGATGTATCAGCACATCTTTGCAGAGATCAGGAGCTCCCCGATGTCTGGCAGTTTTAACAAGGAGCCAGCTGATAACACTGCCAGACATCCTAAGAGAAGGTGGGGTCATTTATATTATTGTCATTGCCTTACAATGATCAGGAGATCATTGTATATGTAGCACTCTGCGCAGCTATGGGAACCACCATGATGTGGCTTGCCTTCCATCCCATGAGTCATGTGATCCGGAGCCTTGGAGCCGGAAAATATAGGAGATTCTGGGTCTTAGAGGACTCTGCAGTAAGTGAAAGGAGGATGTATTCCTCCTGTAGCTTGTACTAATGTATCAGCCATAGCTAGAGCAAAATAATAAAGTGTTAAAATAACCCCCAAAGGTCTATTATGACGTTATGTGGAAAAGTGTATAAAAAATAAATAAATACAAAAGACATTTTAAAAAATAAAGTAAAAAATCTAATAACACACCCACATCATGGGTTCTATCTCCATGCGACTAAGGGTCCATTCACACTGAGTTTTTTGGCGCTGATTTTGATGCTAAATCCACGTCAGAATCCATGTGGAAAAAAAGCCTCCTCTTGACTTCAATGGGTTCTTTTTTCTGCTGCGGAAAAATTCAGAATGGAGTGGAATTGAAGAAAAAGTGCATTTGTGCGAGTTTCTTACAGGCTTCGTTTTTATGGCTTTCACTGTATAGATAAATTGATATGTCACCTGTATTCTATGAGTTGGTATGATTCAGAGGATACCAAATTTATAAAATTTTATTAACGGTTTAACTGCTTAAAGGAAGTCCAAAGCTTTGCAAAGAAAAAATATTTTTTTTCTGATATGTAGATTACTGTTTTCTTAATGTCGCCAGTATATGTCCTATACCTTATATTAATGATGCTGCTCTGTGGAAACTATATGCGCTACAGAAAAACTATATACATTTTTGAAATCAGAACAAAAACCTGATTCTGAAAAGTATAAAAGTCAACGGTGATGATTACAAATTTTTTTTTGTGTAGAACTGTGTAATCAATGTGTCAGCAGACCCTCTTCTATATAGTAAGGATGTTTATTGAGAGTAGTGAATGCACTGTGAAAGTTATCTCTTCCTACATAACACCTACAATGAATAGGATTCATACATAGGGGCATTATAAAGACTCAGCTGACTTGATGCAAAAGTTTAGCCTGAGCCCTCACCTTATACACTATCTCCTTCTGTGGTCTGTCCGGAATATTATAAGCCAGGGGTATTGCTAGGGTATTAAAAGATCAGGGGCACAAGCCACAAGAGATTTGCCACCCCCCCCCTTTCAAAATTATATATATTAGAGAGAGCATATGTACATAAGACAACCATTATAACATAGCAAATGTATATAAAATGGCTCAAATACCAGCTCTACCCAATGAAAAGTGAATACAGTACAGTGACATCCAGTGCCTCACAGGTGACGTCTCCTCTGATTTTAGGTCTTTCACTTTCCCTTTTCTTCACTTATCTGGGCGCAGATCAACTTGTACGTTACTTCTAGCAACGGCTCCTCTCTGCAAACCTTGCTCCAAATGGTACAGGCTATTAAATTGGTGCATATTTTATACTTTGGACAATTGGGGGGGGTTCCAATTCTCTGTTCCAATAATTATAGAACATGTCTTATCTTCCTCTGTGAAATAGGAAGGAAACCCCCATAGAAATGAACGTAGCACAGAGAACACTCAGATGTCATCTGAATATGATACGACTACCTGCCTTTGAGAAAATTAGTACCCACTTGGTCTGCACATTTGGTCATATGCATGAGACCTAAGATACGTTTACTTCTGTGTCTCAGTCTTTTTTCAAAGTCTCCACTGCAGAGTCTTGCAGAAATCATGGACAAATAAGGGCAAATTTTTCTTCCAGCGATATCTGCAAAAAAATAATGGTCACCTGACGGCCCACTAATAGTCATCGGGATCTGTTGTTGTCTGTAATTTGACAGACTGGTTTTCTGGTCCTGTGACAGACCAGAGGAATGGATAGAATGGTTTACATGTAAACCTAGTGTAAACATGTTTCCAGGAGGCAGATAGTTGTGAATTTTGGAACCAGCCCAGCTTGCGCAAAAATGAAATTGGATATTGCAGGGTTTCAAAAATGTGGGCTCGGGAGGGGGTTCTGCCACGTTGATGGCCCGAGGTGCACCACAATTTTTAAGAGGTGTAAGCTTCTAAATAATTTGTGGTGCATCTGAAACAAGAGCAGCACAGATTGCGGCTGAGGCCCTACAGTCATGGCCAAAAGTTTTGAGAATGATACAAATATTAATTTTTACAAAGTTTACTGCTTCAGTTTTCCTAATGGCAATTTGCATATACTCCAGAATGTTATAAAGAGTGATCAGCTTAACAGCAATTACTTGCAAAGTCAATATTTGCCTAGAAAATGAACTTTATCCCCCAAAACACATTTCAACATCATTGCAGCCCTGCCTTAAAAGGACCAGCTAACACCGTTTCAGTGATTGCTCCATTAACACAGGTGTGGGTGTTGATGAGGACAGGGCTGGAGATCAATCTGTCATGATTAAGTAAAGAATGACAACACTGGACACTTTAAAAGGAGGCTGGTGCTTGGCATCATCGTTTCTCTTCTGTTAACCATGGTTATCTCTAAAGAAACACGTGCAGTCATCATTGCACTGCACAAAAATGGCCTAACAGGGAAGAGTATCACAGCTAGAAAAATTGCACTTCAGTCAACAATCTATCGCATCATCAAGAACTTCAAGGAGAGAGGTTCCATTGTTGGCAAAAAGGCTCCAGGGCGCCCAAGAAAGACCAGCAAGCGCCAGGACCGTCTCTTAAAAGTGTTTCAGCTGTGGGATCGGGCTACCAGCAGTGCAGAGCTTGCTGAGGAATGGCAGCAGGCAGGTGTGAGTGCATCTGCACGCACTGTGAGGCGGAGACTCTTGGAGCAAGGCCTGGTCTCAAGGAGGGCAGCAAAGAAGCCACTTCTCTCCAGAAAAAACATCAAGGACAGACTGATATTCTGCAAAAAGTACAGGGAGTGGACTGCTGAGGACTGGGGTAAAGTCATTTTCTCTGATGAATCCCCTTTTCGATTGTTTGGGACATCTGGAAAACAGCTTATTCGGAGAAGACGAGGTGAGCGCTACCACCAGCCTTGTCTCATGGTCCAGAAGTTGATTGAGAGCATGCCAGGGAGAATTGCAGAGGTCCTGAAGAAGAAGGGTCAACACGGCAAATACTGACTTGCTGCATTAACTCATTCTAACTGTCAATATAAGCTTTTGTTACTCATAATATGATTGCAATTATATTTCTGTATGTGATAAAAACATCTGACAAACACACATAAAAACCAGAGGGCAGCAGATCATGTGAAAATATAATATTTGTGTCATTCTCAAAACTTTTGGCCATGACTGTACATTGCAGAAACACATCTTTTTTTGTTGTTGTAGATTTTGCTACGTTTTTTTGGAGCCTATGCCCGGAATGAAGTGAACAGAAGTTAGAAGTATAAGGGCTAGTTCACACGGGGGGCATATTGGTGGATTTTGGTCCTGATTGTGACGCGGGAAGCTGCGTCACAATAGGGCCAAAATGCGCCTGCCATGACTGTCACGGCTTCCGACAGTCACAGCTTCCCGCTCCAGAGTAGGCTCAAATGAATGGGCCTAGTCTGGAGGGTGATGCCGCGAGGCGGACACCGGGGCTAAATCAGCTTCAGAATCCGCCTGAAGAAAGGGCAGCTTGCTTCTTTTTTTCCGAAAGTGGCAACCATGCCGCTCTTGGAAAAAAGTAAGCTAGCGGTCTCCATAGATCGCTATTGCGAGGGGGCGGATTATGATGTGGATTCAGTGCCAAAATCCGCCTCCTCTTGCCCCGTGTGATTGAGCCCTAAGAGCTTTCTATATATTTCCCATTCCTTCTGTAGCTACTACTGGGTTTAGCTCAAAAAAACGCAGTAAAATCTGCAACAAAAAAAGCAGCATTTCTGCAGTGTTGGACCTTAGTCTAAAAAGACTTTCCAGTTTCATTGAAAAAATTGCAACAAGCAGAGGAAGGGATAAAAAAAATCAAACAAACAAAAAAACCGAGTGGTACTGTGGTACGTACTTCAAGAATCCACTGGCGCTCAGTCCCTGCTGCTACTTGTCAGTGTTTGCTGAATGGGACTGCAGCTATGATGTGACATTAATGGGACCTTTTCACTGTAGGACATCATTAGCTTCAGCAGTACACCATTGAGGTCAATGATTGACTGCAACAGTGATATGTTGTTGATATCACCACCACAGTCCTATATACAAATTCTAGCAGTGAGCAGCAAAGACTTACCCTGTCCCTGTCCGCGGCCGGTTTTTTTCAAACTAAACTAGACATTCCCTTTAAGATCAGCCTATATAACACCGTCTTTAAAAAAAGCCGCCTCTGTTGATTATACAAACTCAATGTTGACACTAAAAGAATACCAGTCTGTAGCTGAGTATGGACATAAGATAAAAGTAAGCTTGCGTTCACATCTGTGTTTGGCTCTCTGCACGAAACTGTCTGAAAATCCTCAAAAACTGATATCAATGGGTTGTAAAAACCATCGGTTAGGATAAGGCCCAACGGGCGCTAAAGGGCTGCAGGAACATCCGCGGTGGGAACGCATCACGGTTCTTCCCACAGAGCTTTGAACAGTAAGTTCACTGAGTTTTCCTCCATGGACTTTCTGTTACCATTATATCTACAGGAAAGCCGACAGCGTTTCCGTAGATGTAATTAACATGCTGCGATTTCCACAACTGCACCGGTTTTGGAAATCATAGCGTGTCCGCGCTGCGGTTTTAAACATAAAGTGGGCATGGGATTCGCACAAATCCCATCCACTTTGCAGTTACCGAATAACACCGCAAATTTTCTGCTGCAAGCGTCCCAAGCGAACCCCCAAACAGAAAACCGAACGCAGATGTGAAGCCTTAAAGGGGTTGTCCCACGTCGCATACTCACCAGTCTTCGTTGTTGCAAAATATTCTGTCTTCCAGCTTTGTTGTGTCATTGGTGGGCGGGGTCACATATGCAAAGCCAAGCGGCGAGATGCCGCTGGCCCTGCGTGCGCGCTCATAAACCAGTCTAGCCTTCACAATGCATACAGACCCGACATCCGCCTCTCTCTATTACAGCAGGTGCCGGTCTGTATTCACATTGTGAAGGCTAGACTGGTGTATGAGCGTGCACGCAGGTCCAGCGGCATCTCGCCGCTTGTCTTATGAATATGTGACCCGGCATCCGCTGTAATAGAGAGGCGGATGCCGGGAAGTGTAGACGCCGGCACAGACGCCAGCAGCATCGCTATGCTCCTGCCCTGCATGAAGCCAGCAGTGGCAGAAGCAATGCTGTTATTCCGCTCCTGCCGCTGCTGGCTTCATGCAGGGCAGAAGCATAGCGATGTTGCTGGCATCTGTGCTGGCGTCTAATCGTCCCCGGCATCCGCCTCTCTATTACAGCGGATGCCGGGTCTGTATTGGCGGCCACTTCCCCCCAAAGGGTAAACTACCCCCCCCCCCCCACTCCAGGCTCGCTCCCGTGCACTTAGTCCCTCCTCCCCCCCCCTCAGAGCAGCAGATACATCACTTGACTTATGACCAGATAAGTCAAGGGATGTGTCCCAAAAAAATGAATAAAGAGATATAGTGGACAAACAAAGCAGTTTTGCTGAAGCAATGTATTTAGGAAAAGTCTTACATTCACATTAACAAGCAGTATAGCTAGGATCCTTGTGATGGGACAACCCCTTTAACCATCCAAGAGATCTCTTGCAGTCTGTTGCCAATGGGAACTACAGTCTAGGATTTTTCATTTGATAATCTGAATAGTGACCAAACATTGCAAGGATTAGAAGCCAATGTAAATGAAACAGTATGTGACGCAGGACCCATCTATGGGAGGAAATGCTGTGTTGTACCACACTGACAGTGCAGGCATTGCTGGAAGATTCCACAGCTGAAGGTGTGAGGTATGAGAATGGCAGGCTCGGGGATCCCGGGCATCTCTATGCACAGCCAGAGGTGTGAGGGCAGGATGCCGAGTGACTAAGGCACAGGGGGAGGGGCGCACTCGGACAGTCCTCAGCAGGAGGGAACGTGAGGGACGTGCAGAGAGCAGCGGCAGCCCCGACCCCCTCCTGTGACCCAGAGACCCTGCCCATCCTCCCCTCCGGCCGCTCACTGTACCTCTCCTCGGCCATTATCATGCAGATCATGCCCTCTATAGATAGGGAGCACATGGGGGATGGATGCAATCATTTACTGTATGGAGGGCTCTGAAAGAATAAAAGACACCTGTATGACATGTACAGTATAACCACATAATATGGTAGTGGTCTCCGAGGAACTCCTTACACTCATATAGCCAGAAGTGGGATCTCTGACATGTTACTGTATATGAAAACTTAATTATAAGGGTCTACCACCCCTCCCCACATCTGGTCTCCAGTATACACCACCTGATCCCCAGTATACACCTTCTGATCCCCAATATGCACCTGCTGATTTCCAGTATACACCTCCTGATCCCCAGTATACACCTTCTGATCCCCAGTATATACCCCCTGATCCCCAGTATACACCCCCTGATCCCCAGTATACACCATCTGATTTCCAGTATACACCTCCTGTTCTCCAGTATGCACCTCCTGATCCCCAGTATGCACCTCCTGACCCCCAGTATACACCTCCTGATCCCCAGTATATACCTCATGATCCCCAGTATACACCTTCTGATCACCAGTATACACCATCTGATTTCCAGTATACACCTCCTGATCCCCAGTATATACCTCATGATCCCCAGTATATACCTCCTGATCCCCAGTATACACCTCCTGATCCCCGTTATATGCTTCCTGATCCCCAGTATACATCTCCTGTTCTCCAGCTATTATAAGACACATGTCAATGGAGCAGCATTTTTCACATTAATAGTTCAACCTCCATATAATAATAATAATATAATAATAAACTTTTTTTTATATAGTGCCAACATATTCCACAGCACTTTATAAATCAGAGGACACATGAACAGACAATATGAGACATTATAATGTTAAAAAGTAAACATATCAAACAATAGGAGTGAGGGCCCTTGCTCACATGAGCTTACATTCTATGAGCAGGTAGGGGGACACAAGGGTCAGGGTCAGAGGGCTTGTTTGATACAATAGTCCAGCCATGTTTTAATAAAAAAGGTTGTGTAACTGAAACAGATACTAAGTGCCAGGACTGCAGTGTAACTTCTAGATGGAGAGGAAATGAAACTTGTGCTGCAATGTTAGCTATGAGCTACTTGAGAAGATTCAGCTTGTTAGGGGTTAACCTGTACGTGCCGCCGCTGCCAGCGTCGTCTTATGTTCGGCTGTGCGGGCACTAGGTGGCAGTGCTGAGCAGCAGGTGAGAGGGGTGGGAATCTTGCAGTGACGTCAAGGGTGTCACGTTGCTTTTTGCCGGCCGGGGTTTTTTACAGCCCGCAGAGATTGGGATTCGTTCAGATCAGAAAGGAGAAGCGGTAGAGCATCAGCTACATCGCCATCACTCGGCACAAGAGTCAGCCGCCTCAGCGTTCTCTCTCCGGATTACCCTTCCTCTTTGTACCGTGTGCTCGGTGCCATGTCTGCTCCCTAGTTCCCCGGGCGTTGCTGGATTATCTAGGCGAGCACCTTACTGGAGACATAGATCTGAGTGACACCTGCACGCTACCCGCTGCTATGCCTATGGAGCTTATGCAGAACAGGATCAAGAAGATCTGGCTGCCCAGGGACGAGATCCCCGAGGTGCCCATCAATGGTAAGGTGCCGGGGATGCTGCACGTGTGATGGGGGGCGGTCCTGATGTCGGCAGCTTGGTGTGTGGGGGATCCCTGGCGGCTCATACACGGCGGGCGTTGTGCTGCACATTGCTGACTACATTACTAGTGACCATACTGGTGCCTGCTTGTGCCCTTTATTTGCCCAAGATCCCAGTGTGCATGGCATAAGAGGAGGCTGACTGATCTGGCACTAGGGGCTTCCTCCCTGTGGGGAGGGGGATGTGAGCATCATTGCTGCCATCAGCTGATGACTCAGGCATTCCTGCCCGTGCTCTGGAGGAGGATGAGGAGCTTTCCTACTAAACCTATTGTGTCCTGCAGCACGATTACTCATCCATTCATGTGGCACGCTGCGGTACCGGTTGTATAATGGGAACAGGCTTCACTGCGCTTAAAATAGGAAGTGTTTTGCTTAGGCAAATGCATGTGAGCAGCCAGGCAGCCTTCTTTTCCAGTATTCCTCCTCCTGATCTATGGGTATTGCTTTATAATGCTTTCCATGGGATGTAATGGTGGATAGGAGCGAACAGGTGCTTTAAACCAGGCTGGACAAATCCTAGTAGTTAGTAGCCAACGTGCCCAGACATTAGGAACCGCCATCAAACATTTTAAGATATTTGCCAGCCCACTAAATAAACATGATCCATTTTTATAAAAAGATGATTAACTTTGTATTTAATTTTACATTGCACCAAAGCTCTTATTCACATGTACATGTGGTGTCTGCATTTGTTCTGGACACATGCGTACCCATTCATTTCAATATGTTTATTCAGGCACCTGCGGATTTTTTTTTTTTTTTTTTTTTTTGCACAGAGGCACAGCTTTTTTTTTTTTTTTCTTCTCTCTAATGCATCACCCCAATCCTGCATCATCCTTTTTATGGGACCCAGACAAGTACAAAGTATAGAAAATGAAACAAAAAAGAAAGTTGATTTGCTTTCTACAAACGTGAAAATCAGATCAACCATGAACAGCATGCTATCTCACACGTCTGAGGATTCAGACCAATGAGTAAGGTCTTCCTAAAAGCTTGTTATGAACAGAGCTGTGGAATTGGTACATCCAACTCCTTCATAAATGGTTATTATCCATTGCTTGAGTGTCATCTACCACTCAATCTGTAGTTAGGGGCAGTTGTCTACAGAGGAGAGAAAAACCTCAACAGGAGAATAAACACCCCTAAAGCCCCTTTCAGCTAATTTGCATATGAATACAATTCTGATACTTGTAAAATTGGAGCTGCAATGCAGAAAAAGAAAGGCATACTTGGAAAGTGAAGCACTCACCCAACAGTGTACTGTCATTAGTTTAATAATATTTTTCTCCCTTTAGTCATTTTATTTTGAAGTCTGAGTTGGTAACATTTTTCTGACTCCACTTAAAATTGGTCCATACTCCACAGTCCCAGTTATAAGGTCAAGAACTTCATTCATAGTTCTGCTGGCTTCAGAGCTGTAATTTAGGAGCTAAGCTCTTAGGGTTTGGTTTGATGACTGCTTCCAATGGTGCCAGTAAAATTTTTGACTTCAGCTCTGTGTTCTAATACAGGATGTCATTTAACTTGGCATCTGTGCTATGAAATGCAATATACCAGTATATGGCTATGCATAATATTATTCATCAGGTTGTTGAGAAATGCCCCATATATTGTCAGATTGCTCTCACATTGAAAGTAAAAATGAGTGACCAGTTTCCAGAAGATCCCTTCCAAAAGGTGACGCTGTAAGCAAATTCTTCTTTTTCACTGTTGCAGTATTTGCATATTCCTTACCCAGAGTTCCTAGCAGGGCATGCATGCTCTAATAAGTCCTCTGTACATCACTCCCTCATTAAAGACAGGAATATGGGGATAATGACACTCCATAAGGAGAGACCACCTATTAGGTGTGTGGAGACTTATACAGCCATAGTCTCTCCACTGCAAGGGATCATGGGAAACACTTCAGTTTCCAGATACACAGGAGGTCTGGAAATATCAAAATTTACTGCAAAAAATTTGTGGAGCAAGTTCTGATAAGGTCAGCTTCACACACAGTGTTTTTTTTGTTTGTTTTTTTGTGCAGCCAGATGTTGCTTCCATTTCTATAGTAAAATACTAAACCACTAAGAACAATATAGCAGACTCTTGATAGAGCACAAGAATTCTGGCTTGTAATGTGCCAGAAAATTGGTGCAGGTATTACTGGTATATTGTTCTGTGAAAGTCTTAGGGTGGCGAGACAGTTTCCTAATCCTGCATCACATGTCATTGAATGATGTCGGATAAGGCAGGTAGACGTGATGTCCGGATTATAGAGCTAAAAGAAGTTTACTCTGTGCCCTCTGCAGAGGGTTATTTAAGATTAACATTCATCCCTCTAACTAACTTTCCAATGAGATTGGATTTCCGGCTTTGATCTGAACACTTTTGGTTAATTCTGGTTTATATTTTGCTGTATAATCTCTGGTTTATTAAATGCCTTTTTCTAAAAATAATCTCTATGGGTTACTGCCCTAGATTTGTCGGAGTTTTCTGTTTCCCTGCCCAGTCCTTCACATGCTGTAGTGACTTCTGTTTTCTTCATGCTCCATTAACCCTGGCTTTCCCAGCCTGCGTAGTTTACCTGTATAAATTGCCTTGTCAGATATTTCTCCCCTGTCCACCCCTCTACTATCCTCGTGACTGAGCGTGCCAGCTTGTTCTGTTTGTTGCAGCCCTTTCTTTCTATTTGAAAAGCAGAGGAAGCTGGAGGTATTGGACAGTCATTCCACTGCCAGTCTCTTCTGGTTTTGCTAGAGACAAGTCAATTTTAGCATGTCCTAGGCATATAAACAATCATGTGGTCACCAGTGTTTATCATAACCATAGAATTGGCATATAGAATTGTCATACGAATTTTTTTTCCCATTGGGATCTCCTATCATGTAGTACTTGTTTAGATATTGTTCCATGGCCACTATGGTCTATTTCCAAGGCATTGTTAGTGGGCGGGTTCCCAAAATCCCTTCATTTGGTGAGCCAAGGAACCTCAGTTCAACACTTCTTGTGACCTGTTGAAATGGAAGACTATCATGCAGTCATGTGCCAGGCTTTGGTGTCTGGATTATCACAGGCTGGATTAAATACATTTAATTGTAGAAGGGATGTGTATCGTCAAGGGGCAATGGCTAGTTTGGAATTGGCCTGGAGTGATAAGACATTGACAGCCGTGTCCCTTGGGGCAGAGAAGTAAGGCATAGAAGAGAGTTTGTAAAAATACGATGGCAGTGAGTCAGTAGATGATCTCTAATTCGCAAATGAATGATCACTGATACAAAAGTAGGGATTATAGGTGGTTCATGGTTCTTATTAGCAGATACCATCATCATTAGCTTTACTTCTTGTATCTAATGTACTTTTTTGGAATGTTTAGAATTTTATTTTATTCCTTTTGAATCGGTTATGGCCTTTAGTTCTGTATATTATTAGAGTCTATTGGTTCCTGCTGGATGGAGGTGGAGTCTAATGTCCAGTATCTTATAATCGGATTACATGGTAATGACGCATATTAATATATATGGTGACCTTCATGAGGCAGTGTAAGCAATAGCATTCATTTCAGCACGCTGCTTCTGCTACTTATCATCTCATTATGATGACTCTTAAGAAACGTGAGTCCGCTGCATATTTTCAGTCATATTTAGCTCTTTTTAGATGGGGTGCCTTTAAATGTAGGTAAGATCTAGTTTTTGTTGAATGTTGTAATGTATTAGCATTATTGATGAACATTTTTGGTTTGCACTTGCAGCTGGGGAAGGGGGGTTTGTCATGCATTGGTTGCATTGTGTGAACTACACAAAAGTTGTGATGTCCTTGTTTGAAGTTGGGTGGGTCCAGGACATTTGCATTTGGAAACTGCTATACATTTGCCTTGAGTGCTGGGTGGGAACTATACTGTATCTAGCTGGAGGCATCTCATCAGCACACAAAAGGAAGCACAAAAGGGTCACATCCTCAAGGGATTCCACATGTCCTTGGAGCTCTAGTAGTTATTTATTTAACACCAGTCCACTCTACCAATAGTCAATATTTACTCATTGCTATCTTTGTAAAAGATAATAAAAAATAAGACTGAGCTCATATTCCTTGGAAGAATGTGAAACTGTAAGGTATACAACATTCTATAAAGGTGGGCACTTTCCCTGCCCCGTTGCCCTCTCACGTTTGAATATTCCAAATGTGTTTGGAATGTTGATCCATGCCAAGTTCCTGGCACAGAATAGACAGTATGTGCTGTCTGGTTTAAGCCAATGATCTAACCCAATAGCTGTGTCAATAGTTCTCATGTTTCTTTTATATCCTGCATGCAGATTAGTCAGCACAGACATAGTTCATTGTCTTGCTGGATAAATATCAGATCTCCGTTTAGGCTCATATGCATAGTATCTGCAGACTGCAAATAGTTCTAGACCATTTGGGAATATTTCACTTACAAAAAACGTTGGTCTTCATTTGCTTTTCACCTTCTCCAGTAGGTGGACCCCAACTTGCGAATTCTCCTACTGTCATTGTAATGGTGGGGCTGCCAGCTCGTGGAAAGACGTATATTTCCAAGAAACTGACTCGTTACCTCAACTGGAGTGGAGTTCCTACAAAAGGTAAGTTAAAGACATCTTTTCTTACCACCTTCAAGCCTTTAGACCAGAGGTAGGACACCTTCAGCACTCCAGCTGTTGTAAAACTGCAACTCCCAGCATGCATACTTGCTCTACTGTTCTTGGAA
Organism: Leptodactylus fuscus; assembly: GCF_031893055.1. Lineage (NCBI taxonomy): Eukaryota > Metazoa > Chordata > Amphibia > Anura > Leptodactylidae > Leptodactylus > Leptodactylus fuscus. The sequence continues at coordinate 105,829,635 of NC_134269.1, forward strand.
CTCCTATGGAAGTGAATGGAGCATGCTGGGAGTTGTAGTTTCACATCAGATGGAGTGCTGAAGGTTGCTGAACCCTGCTTTAGCCCATACATGTTTGGGGGGATGCCTTGTTTAAGTTATTGTAATCTCATTTTAATATAATGGTATAAGCTGTCTAGAGACTTGTATAGACCTTTTCCCTATTTCTGACCCTTTATCTTCTTTGTCTAGACTAACTAATTGATTAATAAGCCTTTCTCATTTTGGTAATAGACTTGTGTATGTTGTTGGAGTTCTCTACTGCAGACTTGAGTGTTGTCCTTATTTATTTGACAGTGTTTAATGTTGGCGAGTACAGACGAGAAGCTGTGAAGGATTTTAGCTCCTTTGACTTCTTTCGTTCAGATAACCAGGAAGCCATGAAAGTCAGAAGGTTGGTTGGTCCATATAAATCCATTGTCTTTGAGTAGTCTTTTTTACAGTTTTGAACTAAAGTTTTAGAAGTATCTTACCTTAGCTGTATGTGCAATTTTTCTAAAAATGGTTCCTAAAAGTCTGCGGACATTGGCTTTTAGTGCGCAGTTCCAGTGTTTATATGGTTATTCTTTCTATTTTTCCTTTAGACAATGTGCCTTAGCTGCTTTAGCAGACGTGAAGTCGTACTTAACTGAGGAAGGTGGACAGATTGCTGTAAGTGTCCTTCATTTCATGGCATTTGGCTTCATGTTTGAGAAACCTTTTGATTCTTATAGCTTTACCTTTTTGTGTCTTGTAGGTTTTTGATGCCACAAATACAACAAGAGACAGAAGAGCACTGATTATTGACTTTGCCAAAGAAAATGACTTCAAGGTTAGTTGTCAGAAAAATAGCGTCCTCCTCCAAAATATGAAACTAATCTTCAGCCACATGCAATGCACTGAAATTACAACTTATTTATTTATAGAGCACCATTATTTCCATGATGCTGCTGTACATTTAAGGTTTTACATACAATACACAAAACAAGGACAATACTAACAGTGTCCACTGGAATGATGGAACCCTTACAATCTAATAGCATGCCATACAAAAAACAAAACTGTAGATGGCATATTGGCATTTATTTGTGACGGTACACAATATCACTTTGCTAATGTTTTATATCGCCATAGCTTTACAACATTTATAAATCTTGATGTTTTTGATCCAATAGCTGCGTTATGGTGAAACTGATAGATCTGTATCACTAAATTATTATTATTTATTTATTTTTTTTAGGTGTTCTTCATTGAATCTATATGTGATGATCCGTCAGTTATTGCCAGCAATGTTATGGTAAGTGTCACTTAGAAATATACTCTGATATTTAACCAGTTTTGATCCAAGGTCACTATTTATCCTGTATCTAGCTGTTAAGATGCTCATATTGATCAGGCTAAGTTCATTTAGCGCTTGGTCTTTTTCGTGTGGTAACCTGGTGGACCAATTATAGTCTAAGGGTTCTGCAGGTTTCGGAGGGTAACCGCTTTTATAAGCAGATTAGTTTTCCGTTCAGGTGGTCTGCTTGATGGAAACTTGAACGCTAGCATGAACTTACAGCCATATTAACATTTGTGGAACTTGCAGATTTCAGCAGGGCTGGCCAACTTTTTGTTAGTTGAGATGAGCTTTTTACTCCCTTCCCCACTAGGAACACACATACACACACTCAGCTGAGGAGGGGGGAGGATTTTGAAAGGAAAAGCTATTGGTCTATCTATGGACACTTTTATTTATTTTATTTTTTTTTTCTCATAGCAGTCAAGGCTTCAAAGGGTCAGAAGTCATTGCCTTTAAATATCTTGGTTTGTTTGCAGGAAGTTAAATTGTCCAGCCCAGACTACAAAGGGTGTTCATCAAAAGAAGCTCTGGATGACTTCATGAAAAGAATAAACTGTTACAAGAACATGTATGAGCCTCTTGATCCAGACAATCATGACAGGTAGCGTTTGGGTCCTGCCCAGGCTTTTATTACTATAAGTTTACAAATAAATTTGCTTCTTAGTCTTTTTAGACAGTGATGTAATGTAAGATGTAACTTCCGTAGATATGCTAGTCTTTGTAATTGAAGATCTATAATATTTCATGAAGACCCTATCTCATGTCCCTTTCTTCTCTACAGAGATCTATCTATGATCATTGTCATTGATGTTGGTCGAAGATTTTTGGTAAACAGAGTCCAGGATCACATTCAGAGCAAGATAGTTTACTATCTCATGAATATTCACGTCCAGCCCCGCTGTATTTACTTATGCAGAGCTGGTGAAAGTGAGAGCAATCTCAAGGGAAAAATTGGTGGAGATTCTGGTTTATCACAACGGGGTAAAAAGGTAATGCACATTAAAGCGATGATGAACTCCTATTCTAAACAGTTGTGTTCTTCACTTTACATTCTGGATCATGACTACAGTTGTAGGATCATGACAACAGAAAATGCTGCGTTTGTGCAACGTGGGGCCCTTAGCCTAAAGGGTTTTTTCTAAGAACAACACTAACACCCTATCCACAGGATAGAGAGTAATTGATTGCTGAGGGTCCCACTGTTGAGACCCCCATGATTATAAGAATTAGGATCTTCAAATTTCTTTAGTGAAAGGAGCGGTAGTATTTGTGTGACCACCACTCTGTTCACTTTTGTAGAACTGAAATAGCCATAGTTGGCTATTTTTTGTCCCATAGATGTGAATGGAACAGCGGTCATGCTTGCACACTACCTATCCAAGGTTCTTATGAGCAGTGGGGGTCCCATTGGCAATAATAAGGGAGGGAGTAGATAGTGTTTGTGGGGGTGATTTTTATTTATTTGATTCTTTATTTTCTAAATTCAGTTAATTTTCATTATTCTTTTATGTCAGTTTTCAGTTGCCCTAAAGAAATACATTGAGGATCAGAATTTAAAGGAGTTGAAAGTGTGGACAAGTCAGCTGAAGAGGACTATTCAGACCGCTGAAGCAATGAAAGTACCCTATGAGCAGTGGAAGGCTTTAAATGAGCTTGATGCGGTAAGTTACTATCATGACATTGTTGTACTTACGCTGTTCTCTACCTTTTATAACATCCTGTAAATTTTTGTACTTTTATTGCAAATTTATAAAGAAAGTCAAAGCGTATAATGCTGATAATTCTTTTTATTGAACAGGGTGTTTGTGAAGAAAAGACTTATGAAGAGATAAAAGAACAGTTTCCGGAGGAATATGCGTTACGTGCTCAGGATAAATATCACTATCGCTACCCGTCTGGAGAGGTGAGTTCTAGTATTGATGTAGTTGTCAACCTCACTATATGACAATACTGATTGTTGGATGTTGCAGAATTTAACACTTCATTTTTGTTGTTGTTGTAGTCATACCAAGATCTAGTGCAGCGTCTGGAACCTGTCATCATGGAGCTGGAGAGACAAGGGAATGTCTTAGTAATTTGTCATCAGGCTGTTATGAGGTGTCTCCTGTCTTATTTTCTGGATAAATCTGCTGGTATGTATACATATATTATATACAGAATATACACCCTATACTATGTTCATTAAAGATTTGATGCTATTTTGTACATAATCTTAACCCTTGTGATCTTTTTCCTACTTTCTAGATGAAATGCCATATCTCAGGTGTCCTCTGCATTCAATGTTGAAATTGACTCCGGTTGCATATGGTAAGTGTCTTTCATTGTGTGTAGTTCTTTATTGCATGCATTAGCTTGAAGAAGTATGCAGAGGGTTGTGTGACCAATTACAGATCAGGACTGATGTAGCGAAAGCTGTTGACCAGTAATGCCATATAACTGTACTGTCTTGTATATTTAACATAAGTGATATATGAAGAAAATGACTGTTGTGATTTTCATTAACACTGCTTATATTTTTAGGATGCCATGTTGAGACGGTCACGTTCAGCATAGATGCTGTTAATACCCATGTGGACAGACCAGAGGTGAGTGATTAAATACTACCTTTTATGTACTGAAAATATCTTTAATAAAAATTACAGTTGATTAAAGAAACCAAAAAAATACCCCAAACCCTACCTTTTAGAAATGAGTGTTGGGAATACAAATGCTATTGTTTGCTTGCAGCCACCATATAAACTCATTCTTGTTTGACTTTTGTTCCTGTAACTTTTTGCAGAACTTAATGGAAAGGTAACTTTTTGATTAATCATATGTGCCTTCTCACATTCTGCAGGATTGTAAGAAAGGTCTTCCTCCTCCATTGATGAGGCGCAATAGTGTCACCCCTCTAGCAAGTCCAGAACCAACCAAAAAAGCACGCATCAACAGCTTAGATGATCTTGGTTCAGCCCTGTCCGGTTGTGCATCTCAGGAGCCACCTACTGTACAAGCTACGCAGGTACTTTATAATGTCTTCAAGTCGCTGTACAGTCTTATAATCATGGTACTCTTAATAGACTGAGTCACACGTGGGGTAGAATACACTTAGAAATTTGTAGACCTGCTCCTTCTTTCTGCCTTCTTTTAATGTTTTCTGCAACTACTTCTGACTTTTGATCTGTCCATTTTCCCCTTACAGCCTTTGCTAGGGAAGGCTTGCCTGTAAGTATTTACTTCTTACCTTCTTCTTTCATTGTTCTTTGCCATTTAGTTAACATGTTTTCAAGTTCAGCAATATTCACTAACCTGCTGGATTGAATCCCATTGCCCGTCTACCTGTTAGGCCAATAGTATGTTGTCTATGTGTTTTGTTATCAGCTGAAGTAGGTGCTGTTACAAGTCTGTCACATTCCTGATTTATTTATTGATATTTAAAGAGTATCTTTCCCACCTCCAACAGCTTTTTACATCAATCGCTACTGCTCCACTGATTCCAGCACAGTTGGATTTTTTTACTCTTACCCCTGAATCATTCCTGAGCAATCAATGCTGTTAGTTTTGGTGCCTGAAATACTAGTTAGGCTCTGTAGTGTCAGGAGGGCGGTGTCAGGCAGGAGCTGCTAAGGGGTGTGATTCTGTGCTCTGACACTGGCTGCCTCTGATTGGAGCTCTGAATTGAGCCACCCCACCTGACTCTGTCCTTATGATATCACAGAGCTGAAATAGCAAACCGGGCACCAAAAGTAATTTTGCTTATTGCTCTAGAACAGTGTGGGTTAGGAAAAAAAAATCCAACTTGGCTGGAAACAGAGGGGAGGCTCCTATTAACAGATGCTAAGAACTTGTACTGGTGGAACTAGTGAAGGGTCCTCTTCAATACATATATATAGATATTGATGACCTCACAATACCTGCATACCCATTTCTGTACTCAATAGTTGGTTTGCACAATATGCAGACCATCACTTCCGGTGGGTAAACATCCACTGAAATTAACCTACATTCTCTTCCCCTCATTTTAAAGGCTCTCAGTTTGTCATTACTTCACATTGGCTTCCTTATTTTTATTTAGAAGGTAATTGGTTGAGAGCATGCTGGCCACAATTCTCATATATAAAGTGAACCCTCTGAAAAGTGTCACCTTGTAGTAGAGGATAATATATTGTACACACTATATCTGCATTTTGTGAAATCATCTCCATTAACATGTCTTGCACATGCTTGTTGTTCCCTCCATAGTAGTGCACATTGTTAGATGTTTTATGTATAATAAATTCATACGTGTGGTGCATAGAGGCATGTGGTTGAGTCCTCATCTCTGTTTCACTAGGGTATATTCACATACAGTCTTTTCTTTTAAATCAAAAACTACATCAAAGACATGTCAAACACCTTGTAAAAAAAACCTTCTGGTTATTAGTGCCTGAATTTGATTTAAAAGGAGATTCCTTGACTTTCAGAAGAGTTAAAGGGGTTGTCTGGGTGCTGCTGGAAAACGATTGGAAAAAAATAAAGCTCCTCCTCCTTTTACTCATTTTCCATTATGTGGCAGCCTGTTTTTTAGCATTGACATAGGGGTGAAACAACCTATACCCCAGTGAAAATTACTGTAGTACATAATGTAATTACATAAGTCTGACAAACCCTTAAGGCTGACGTTCCATATTGTGGAAACACAGGTTTTTTTTTTGTTTTTTGAGCCAGAGCCAAGAATGGCTACAAAAGGACTGGGAAATCTATAAGAAGTTCTTTACACTTCTGCCTTCTGCTCAATCCTTACTTTGGCTCAAAAAACTGCAGCAAAATCTGAAACAAAATAAGCATCATAGGGCCTCATCATTTAAGGTCACACTGAAATTTTAGGCTGGTTTCACATTTACATTAGGGTAGGTTCACACTACTATTTTTATGACTGAAGGAAGAGTCATGTATGGATGACTTTTTCTTATGTTTTTAAAAGTAAACAAACAGGACGGAAGACGGCACCCATCATGTTTACAATATAGTTAATGTAGCTTTGTCTGTCTGCTACAGTTAATGTAACTCCAACATTGTCTGACGGACTCTGACTATAACTAGGTCCATCAGGTTTCCGTCATTTTACTCAATGAATAAAGCGCAGCATGACATGTGACATACTTTCTTGCTATGACTGTAGGTGCACAGTTGTTCCCTTATTTTCTGTGTGTGTATTTGCTTGATGTTTTGGTGTGCTGTAATTTTTCCATTCTCACTTGCATGCTCAAAGCATAAAATAAACAGATTAAAATTAATATGTTCAATGATGCATCTCTAATTTCTTCATTGCAGGGCATGAGTGAACTTGATTTTCACGGGCAGTTCAAGACCTGCGACGTCAACAAGTGATCATCCGTTGTTCGTTTCTGCGTTCTGCGTTCCGTTACTAAAGCTTGTCTGCGAATGTCTTCTCATTGGACTCATGTTAGAGCCTGCAGCTGCTTATGTCTGAACACATTAAATCAAACTGGAAAAGCAGATAAACACCAAAGGTTTTTTTTTTTTGTTTTTTTTTTCTGGTACTTTCTTCTGCAACAAAGATTCGAGCAAGGAGCCTCCAAGTCATTTCAGTTGCGGAGTGCACAGCTGGAACTGCTTGTACACCGCCAAATCTCATCTTCTGTTATTCTGTTTTTATTGTTTCATTTTGTAGATCTTACTCAGTTGATTTTAGTTGTATTCTACTTCCTGTTTTTTTTATTTTTTTTGTAAATGGTATTAGCTAGACCATTTAAAAAGAAGGAAAGAAGCCTAAAACTGGAAAGGTAGATGACACGCTACCTTCCCCATTTACTTGTGCTACAAGATACTTACTGTACATCCTGAAACTGTGTGAGATACTGAGTATGTTAAACTTTGTTCCTGCCATATTATGTGTGACATTCACGCTGTGGTATGGGATGCAGCCACAGATTGTTACTGCTGGCCTAGTTCAGTAATGGGAATGCTACATATAGAAGAGTAATCTTATGGCAGGTTACCAGTACAGATTGCAAATCTTCAGACAAGCTCGTTCTGTTCTGTAACTTTAACATTATGCTTCAATTGACTTTATGCTAGTGTGCTGTATGTTTCATGGACCAGATTGCTGTATTGATGCATACATAGAAGTGACCAGCTGCTTGAGTTGTTTATCTTGTTTCCATATGGTCCTACTGTATGGCAGAAATAATAGGTTCCTCTAGGTCTCTCTAAAAGCTGCTGGTAGGACAATATTCTTTGACTGCTCTCTATAATTTGAATTTCCTGGAGCGGCTTCTGTTGGCAAAGCCTTCCCCTTTTTCTCGTTGGCGCGCACACACACACTTTATGAATGTGGTAGTGGGATTGGCCATATCATTTAGCTCTTTCCTATTGGTGAAATCCTTGAGGAGCAAAATGATAGAAATATTTGGGAGGGAGGTTTCTATTTTTGTACAGATTTCACTATATCTCAATGATGCATACTTGCACTTTAATGTTTGTGACAGGGTTGTGAGGCTCATATGATGCTCAGAATTCATGGCATGGACTGATATGGCTGAGATGTATGGTTATGTCTGACACCTGGAAACACAATAGTGGCTTTCATCTGCTGATCTGAATCTCGGTGAGAGCCACCATTACTGTTGCACTAGGACTGATATATTGGGCTGAACGGTTAGATTATATAGATATCCAAGAAGCGTGTGATTTGGTATTACGGGGCACAGTCAACTGTTGTGGACCTGTAAAACTGTTTGTTTGTAAAAAAAAAAAAAAAAAAAAAAAAAATATATATATTTTTTTGTGAATAATAGTGTTTGACTGGAAAATGTTGTTTTTTTTATGTTTGTTTTTTTGTTTTTCTTTTAAATTTTGAAGTTATCTAGTAAGTAAGTGAGTCTGTCACTAAAATGTCATTAAAGTCCACTGGGTAGTGCACGTATGTACACACGGACTGGCTTAATGGTAAAGGTCTTATTCATATATAGCCATAGATTTACAAATATTCTACACACAATCCAGTGATCTCTGGATCCATCTGGTTTATAAGAGCACCCCTTGGATACATTGCGCATGTAATAATGGCATTGTTTTTACATCTTCCCGGCACAGTAAATTACATTTAGTAATACCTCTAACATGAGGATTTAACAATCATTATGTTTGGTGCTGGTTATTACTGTTTCTTGAGACTCTTGGCTTTAAATCGCCATATATATGTTTTAGTTGGTCTCATTGGAATGTGTTAACGTGACATCCTTTATAAGTGAAACTTTAAAGACCAACTTTTTTTTTTTTTTTTTTTTTTAATTTCTTTGTAAAACTTACATTTTTTTATGTTTTAGGTATGCTATTTATTTATTTAATGTTGTAAAAACATCTTATGTTTCCATTTCGTTTGTGACATATTAATTGTATTTTTATGTAACTATTTGTCTGGTATGCCAGCTGATACAAGACATGCCTTTCAGATATTTGTATATTTTGCAGTTGCTGGACCAATAAAGTTAAATCACTTCTAGAATATGTATTATGTGTGGATCTTCTTTTTTTTTTTATATATATATTTTTTTTTTTTTTTTAAATTGTCATTAAATAACAGTTAAAATTGTATTTATTTATTTTTTGTTTAGTCTTATTAGGCTGAGGCCCCACGTTGTGGAAATGCAACTTTTTTTTTTTTTTTTTTTTTTTTTCCTTGAGCCAAATCCAGAACTGTATTGAGTAGAATGGAAAAGTATAAGAAGCTTCCTGTATATTTCCTATTACTTTTGTGGTAATTCTTGGCTTTGACTCAAAAAAAACCCTCAGCAATATCTGCAACAAAAGCTGCATTTCTGCAACGTAGGGCCTCAGCCTTAAGATGAAGACTCAAGCAGTGGAAAACACAGGGAGGTCTTCATCAAACATGACTTTTAGCATCTGAAAAAGTAGTCAGTTAATCCTAATCTAAAGGAACCTTAAATTCAAAAAATAATCAGATCTTACACATATAAGGCTGGGACGACACGTATCATAAATGCTGGGATTTGGCTGCGGCAATAACCGCTGTATTTTACATTACTTGCAAATTGGATGAGATTCTAGCTAATCCCATCCACAGAAAATAATCCTCAGTGCAAATGCTGTGATTTCAAAAACGCTTGTGTTGATACCTATTTACAGGTACAAGTACTAGATCTAAGGGGGGAATTGACGCCCAGGGGGTGGTTCTCGCCTCTTCTTCCCTTTTACTTTTGAAAACTTGTGTCCCTTGGGGTGGGGACCCCTAACCTTGGTTACTGGTCTCTATGCATTCCTTTTGGAATCCTGCAGTTCGACTTCTGCTCACTCTTTGGGCTTCCAGAACTCCAGCTATGTGGAAAGATTACCAAACAGAATTTATAGATATTACTTTAGAGACTTTTTCAATTTGAGAGCCCTTAGTAACAAGGCAGAAGAATGGGTCAGTGGAAAGTGACACCATGCATCTCATATTTTTGAGAATTTCTAAGGACATTTCTGTTTGTATACCATTTTCTCAGAAATGGTTTGTGTTCTAGACTAGCTTCTTTCATTGTCCCACAGTTCAGGAGTGTCAGTGTGTGCAGTCTAACCCCTTACCGCCCTCACTTCTATCAATACAAAGACTTTTCCCCTGCTGTATTACTATGGGTTCTAGTGAGAATCAATAATGCCACATATGAGTCAACACATCCACTCCGCTATATGTCATAGCCCAATATTTTCAACTTTGTTCTATGAAGATGTATAGCGGGGTACGCTGAATTTTGTGAAAAGAGAGATTTTATTTGTATATTCTTTCTTTAAATATATTCTACATATTTAAGTATATGATGTCAGTTTGTGGTAAAACTCCTTTAATAACACCTGCATGCTTGTCCAAACCAAGTGTGAAGTAGTTGGGACAAAAAGCTGTTGGCTGAAACGGCTATTGAATATGTATATCTACCTCTGAACTGGCTGCATAAGAAATCTTGTCCACTGGTGTCTGGGTATACACATGGCCATCTATTCTGCCCATAGATTACTATTTCCTTCATAGGATGGACATGTTTATATTCACTTACTATACATTTCTTTTTGCATCTACTGTGTATTATTCAAACACGTGTAGTAAGTACACTTCTGCTGTAAGTCAAAATTCAGGAAAATTTGAAGACACTTTGGATCAGACACACCGCAGTGTAATGCCAATATCCTTGTGAACTCTAATCGTGGGCATTAGCTCCAGGTCTCTGCTGTACATTATGGCAGATGTCGGGAAGGGGTTAAGCAACCACAGTAAATGACTGTAAATGACTAAAAATAAATAAGAATTCTCAGTTTATATTTCAAGCAAAAACTGAATGGAGGGAAGACTTCTGAGGTTTAGGGCTAGTTCACACGTGGGCAAGGAGGCGGATTTTGCCACAAAACACACTTCCATACAATGGTGGTCTATGGAGACCACTAGCGTTCCTTTTTCCGCTAGCAGCATGTCACCGCTAGTGGAGAAAAGAAGCGAGCTGCCCTTTCTTCAGGCGGATTCTGTGGCTCGCTGACCCGCGGCTTCCGCTTGGCTGCAGCAACCTCCGGTGTTGGCTCATTCATTTGATCGCGATCGCGACGGTCATGGCAGGCGGGTTTTGATCCGAGAGTGACGCGGCTCCCCACCGCCCCTGTGTGAACGAGCCCTAATAGTACTTCTTTCTCAAGGTTTCACTGATGGGTCTGACTGTAAAGCTGCTTGATATTGAATCAGAATGTTTCTTACGTTTTTCATTGGGGAACGTAGCCGCACTGGTATAGATCTGACCACTAGGAGGTTGACACTAAGAATAAAAAAAAAAGTCAGCTTTGCCCCTGGGCTATACTCTCTTCACAGACATTATGCTAGCCAGTTCTAGCCTAGTGTTTGTAGAAAGTCGACTCAACCTATATAAGGTCTTCTGTATTACACAATTTTTATTTTATTTTTTTCTGGTGCAGGGGGTCTTCAGCGAGTACGCCACAATAGCCGCACCCCAAATGTGGATGTTGTACTCTGTTAGACGGCCTCACAGTAACCCAGTCCACACCACTGCCACATTGGAGCCCGGATTGCCGGTGACCCCACTTCTATGTACAAGGTTCACTGAAGGGGCTACTCTATGGTGCTGGAAGATGGTGTATCAGGTCTTGGAGCCCTCCTAGTCCCCTTTCTATGTTGAATCCTGGTCTTCTGCCCACTGACAACCAATGCTGAGTGCATCCTAAGGGTTTTTTGCCCTGTTCCATAGAGGATATCTGGTGCAGCAGATCTCCTCCTTCTTCATGAACATCTGTCTGGTTCCCCCCAGCTTTTTTTTTTATTTTTTTTAAGGCTACCGACCGGTGGTCAGGAGCCCTGGTTGGCTTCCATACTTGGACCATGGGTGACCCTATCAGACAGCCCTTCCATATTTCTTCCAATCCCAGGTCACTGTCACCCTCCACTTTTTCTGGTCCTCCCCCAGATAGGGCTACAGCTCTGGCTCTACTCCAATAGGAGGCACCTAGTCTCCCCATGCCTGGCCTGCTTCTCCTGGGGATGTGTCATGACCTTATTTTTGTATATGTCGGTGTAGGTGTCAGCTGGGAATTTGATTCGGGCTCCTGTGTTCTGCTGGGGGTTTCTTTGCCACTGGACCATCGGTTTTGTATGTAGTGTCAGTCCTCTGAGCATACTTGAGGTTCCAAGAATCGAACCTCAGGTGTTAAGGATTGCCATCAACCTATGGGAGGATTCTGGGGCCTTTATCAGGAAGAGGGCAGCTCCAATAGTTGCCGGTTTTTGTGGTCCCAACCTAAAATTCATGGCCCAGGGAGGAGGAGTGTTTTGTTTGTGCTGCTACTGTCTAGGAAGGAGTTTGAGTGATTGTGTGTGAGTTTGGTTCTCCCCTCCACACTTCTACTCTGCCCTGTCCTTCACTTCGGTTTGCTTGGCACTATCTGGTTGTTTGAGGTGGGTTCCAGTTTATTTTGCTCCAGTCCTGTCTTAACCCTTTCCTCACCTCTCCACTGTCCCTCTCCGCATTCCCTTGTTTTGTATTGTGTTGTGCTGTGTGTCCGTTGTCCAGCACCTCCCATCCCGTTTGTTTGTCTGCAGCTGCACCTTGATTTCGGTAGGGGTCACCACCTTAGAAACCCCAGTCCCTAGCTCTCCTATAGCTCTTGCCCTATCTTTCGGCTAGGTCTTCGTGCTAGAGAGCCAGGAGTTGTCGGGGCCAAGACTAGCTTGGGGGCAGCTGACCACGACCCGTAGGCAGGGCCTAGTTAGCCACCATAGTGCCAGGGATAGTCTCCTTCCCCTGTTTCCTTAGCGGTGCAACCTGCAGTCAGGAATCTGGGTCTGGACTCAGACACGAACGTGACAGGATGCCTCTGACTGAGCTTCAGCTAGGCATATCAATAGCCGCTGCTATGCAGAAGCTCATCTGTGCGGTCAGAGATACATATTTCAAAGGACTCTCTACCGGCCTCCCAGGAGGGCATCTCAGAGTAGTCAAAGCGAATCGCCGCCCTCCTTTTTTTTTTGACACCTCACAGGGATTTCAAACATATATAGCAGAAAGACTGGCTCCACTCAGACTATAATTTACCTTCCACTAGAATTTGGGCATTCTGTTTCCTCCAAATGGTCAGTGCCTGTAGCGGTAGATTCGCCATAGCTCAGCTATCCATGGCCACTGCCCTGGCCCTAGCAGATTCCGCTTCCTTTTGGGTTCCCTCAGACTGAGGGTGGACTACCTTTCTAAGGCCTTTATAGTGGCTGGCTTCTTCCTGCAGCCTTTGCTTGCTGTTCCTTGGATCAACAAGATTTGCAGGACTCCCCCTTCAGAACATCCAGCTTCTCGTCTTTCTTTCCCTGAATGCCTCCAAGTGTCTGTGTGATGCCTCTCTGGAAGCAGCTCGCCGTTCTGCCAATCAGCAGCCAACGCGGTGGCTGAAAATCTGCCATTCTGTTTGGCTCTGGTCATGGACTGCTGAATCTGCTTTGTCCCCTTCTCTGGGATGAACAGGACAGAAACTCATCACTGCAGCTACCAGGGGAAAGAGCTCTTTTCTCCCTTAGCAGCTTTCTCCACCAGCCATACTCATCCAGCCGCTCTCTGCATTTTTGCTCCTGTTACACTCCACCTTTCCTTGGAGAGCAGTCCTCCTGAGACTTCTGCTCTAGGAAGCCCACCGTCAGGGCAAGACCTGTCTTTCCCAAGCCCTTAAGACCTTCCTCTTCTAGTTCTAAGACTTCCCATTCTCCACTACATGAAGGTCATTCCCAACTTGAAGCTCCTTCGGTGGGTGGGTGCATTCTCCAGGCTTGCCAGTGTTGACGATGCCTGGGACCAAAAGGTGGTGTCAACAACATCACTGAAGCCTTTCTGAGCTCTCCGGTACCAGTCTCCTGTTTATACCTAAAGAACATCTTTATTTCCCAAGCCAATTCAGAGTGTTCTGTCTTTTATTCTACCCTTTCTCCATACCCAAGATGAGGGCTCCTTTCTCCCCATCTTGTTGGTCGTTGGTGGCATCTCTGGAGTCCAGTGAATCCCTATCATTTATTGATATTCACAATGCGTACCTCGATACAGATTTTCTCCACCTGACCAGTCATCATGAATCTCCTTCACCAATTCAGCTGGCTCAAGGAAAAGTCTGGTCTTGTACCTTCTCAGCGCATGGACTTCCTGTACATGATTCTCTGTTGTCTGTAGGACGGGTGTGTTCTCCTGAAGTTCAAGATTCATGCTTTCCAGTCCAGAGCCTCGACTGCCTGATCCTTCTGACTCCCTGGATTTGCAGGGAACTTCTCTGTTGCTCTTCTCCCCAGGGAGTTGTTCCTGAGGATGTCCTTTCTTCCCCTCCATTGGCAGGTAATCCCTCCAAGCGTTTTTTCGGTACTTTTCCACCCATGGTCTGTCATCCAAATGAGAGGCCTCCCTCCAGATTAACTTCCTGGAACTGAGGCTCTTTTTTTCCTTGCCCTGTCTTGTTGGACCACTCTCTCAAAGTCATCTAGACCCAACAACGCGCTTCATGGTTTTTCAGGGTCTGTTTTCCAGATGATGTGCAAGGCCCAAAAACCCCAGTCTGCAAAATTTATTATCGCATGTGGGAAGACCACATGTGGTGGTGTGTAAGTATTGGCCACCATCTGCTTTATTTTTTTTCCCCTTCCCAGGGTCTTGGCTTCTTCCAGTCGGGTTTATACCAGGGACTCATTTTTTCTTCTCTTTAAGAGCGTTTATTCTGCTTTTTTCCAAAGACTCTGGGTTTTAGATAGATAGATAGATAGATAGATAGATAGATAGATAGATAGATGCAGACTAAAGAATGTGATTGTATTCTAAAGCAGTGGCCAACCATACTCCTCTTTATGGATATATATAAATATCAAAATATTCTGAACACATGCGTAATATAGTTTTAACTATGTTTGAAATTGACCACACTGTGTAGAATCCAATGAAAAGATCCACCAGAATTATTTTATGAGGAATACAATGTTTACTAAAAGTTTCAACGTAATAACTTTATCTGTCTATATTTTCTTTAGTGCAGACATATTGTCTGGCCAATTTTAGATGCTTGCTGAATTTCTAGTCATTGTATTAGTCAAGGGGTGCTGCTTAAAAAGGACCTTTTACCACCATCACCAACTCCAGTTCTTAGCATCTGTTAACAGGCACTCCTTGATTCTGGCACAGTTGGAATTTTTTGTTTCTATAGCCCCCACCATTACTGAACATTTAAAGGGGTATCAAATCAAATAATAAAAGCTTTATTGGCACGTCCTCTATCCCACTGTGCCAGTTAGTCATAGTTAATATTATATTTGTTTTGTGTACTTTGTGTGCCGTTTGTAAACCTGCAAATGTAAAACACCATGGAATTAATGGTGCTATATAAATAATAATAATAATAATAATAATAATAATAATAATAAGCATTGCCTTCATCAGGAGTAGTTGTATGACAGCAGTCTGTTCACATTCCAGGTTGTGCAGGAAAAAGAATGAACCAATGAGACTCTATAATTTGACTAATATCCAACAACTGTGTGTTATCATATAAAAATTTAGACTTTCGAGCTGAATAAAATTCAAAAATTTACTTTACTAATGAGACATGTTATGTGCATAGTATAGGTTCCTCTTAGCCAAGAGAAACAGGTTAAATAAGCTGTTACATAAATAAGGTCACTAATATTCAGATGGACACTGCCAACAAATATAGAAGCTCAGCTGGCAGCCTGTGGCCGGCAGGGAATTGCTTTCTTCTGTGGAAAGTGCCTATGTGACTACAGTCAGGTTTCGTTCTAACTCAACATTACCTCAGTTCTAGTCTTCTAAGAGGAGGAGTGTTACAGTATGTGGCTGGGCAAACAGACTCCAGGCAATTAATATCACTTCCATGTGAGCTCAGCTGGGCTGACTTTTTAGTGATGCTATTCTTTCTGAAGCCATATGTTGCTTACTTTTTTGCAGGCAGAGGTCTTTGTCATATGTATCTATGCTACAAAAAAAAACAAAAAATCCCCAAAACCTTCACAGCATATTCCTTGCTGTAAAGAGAGATAAAAGTAACTGAGCTTGCAGTCTGAAATAAACAGGATTTCCACAGTTACTTGCACAGATGGTGCCAGGAGTGTCACTGTGCTGAAAACAAACAAACAAAGGGAGCATAGCGCTAAGCTAGCACTGTAACACCTTCATTCTCAGGATTAGTAGTGGTCCTAACAGTTCCATCCCATCCAGCCAGAAAGTAAAAATGAGCCTATTGAGGACTCAAAACATATCAATAAATCCAACAAGACATGTCTGGGGAAGGGAAAAAGAAATGGAGGGTTCTTGAATGGCTTACACCTAGATCTGAATGCCATTGAGATATTGGGACAGATCTAGCAATTAAGCAGTGGCTTTGTGTCTCATCATGCTATATAAAGTGGCACCAGTACAGACATGCATGATGACATCCTTGTGCACTCTGTAGCGGAGAACCCAAAAAGTCACAAAACTAGTGAAAGTAGATGGATAGCTTAGGGGGCGTTCACACTACCGTCGGTGTCCGACAGCTAGTGTTTGCTGCTAATGTCCGGGAAAAATCTTGTGCAGCAGACACTAGCTGTGTCCGGGACATTTTGCATTGATTTAAATGGACATCGGGTGTGTTCTTTTGCTGTCCGTGGGTGTCCTTAAGTGTCCGTTCCCAAAGATGTCCGACTTTTCAAGCGGACAGCAAAAACCTACATGTCGGGTTTTGCTGTCCCCTTGAAAAGAACACACCCGATGTCCATTTAAATCAATGCAAAATGTCACGGACACAGCTAGTGTCCGATGCTAATGTCCGCACGGACATTAGCAGTGGACACTAGCTGTCGGACACCGACGGTAGTGTGAACGCTCCCTTAGCAATGATGGAAAATATATTACAGATGTGACGATGGTAAAATATGGTTTTCATATTAAATCTTAAGTGTCAAATCAGGTAAACATCTTTACTTCAAAAGTTCTGCATTTACGGAGTTAAAAAAATAAATGTCATGACATTAAAGGGGTTTTCTGGAACTTACAATTGATCAGTGGGCGTCCAACACATAGGATTCCCACCTATCAGCTAGTTGAAGAGGCTGCAGGATTTGGTTGAGTGTTGCGGCCTCTTCACTGAATATCAAGCACAGTGCCATACATTGTGTAGAGGTTGCGCTTGGTATTACAATTTAATCCTATTAATTTAATTGGGATTGAGCTGCCCCAAGTGACCGAGGAATGTGGCATCATCAGTATAGGGAAGAGGCTATGGGGCTTGGTTGGTGGGGCCTAGGCGTTGGCCCCCTACTGATCACACATTGATATAGACCCCTTGAGGGTCTTCAGCAGAGTGCTCTGGTTTTGAGAAGTGATATCCCACTGGTATAGAATACTGCTCTTATGTCATGTCTTTTAGTTGAGACATCTGTTGCATTGGATGAGGTATACAAGTCTAACAAGAACTTAGTGGGCAAATTATTAAAAAAAAGTGCCAATTGGTGGTATATTTGACAGGTTATGTATCCCAAAGCTCCAACTGTACTAAAAAAACATGGCACATGTGGAATTGTATATCTCCGCTTATATATTTGAACATGAATATAGTGTCAATTGAGCCGCATTATATCAGTTTGGCTTCCCGACTATAGAGCTGACAGAAGATTGTCTCAACTGGATAGAACTGTA
Source organism: Leptodactylus fuscus (assembly GCF_031893055.1). Taxonomy (NCBI): domain Eukaryota; kingdom Metazoa; phylum Chordata; class Amphibia; order Anura; family Leptodactylidae; genus Leptodactylus; species Leptodactylus fuscus. Next base: position 105,847,155 of record NC_134269.1, read on the forward strand.
TTGGGTCAGGATATCACTCTAGAAGTAAACAAGAATATTTTACTCCACTGACAACAGTCATGAAAAGGGGCTCCCCAGAGCTGTTAGCCTGGGGGACACATGGAGTCACAGCCCACCGCCAATTTACAATTTTTAATCAAAAATTATGAAGTGTTTTCTGTTTTTTTTTTGTGTGTTTTTTTTTCAGTGGTTTTCTCCCCCTCTTTTCTTCTCAGGCGTATATTGGTACTTACCAATGAACTCCCCCAGGTATCCTGTTGCCCTTGGTTTCATCCTGGATCCAGAAGTTTCTGTTGCTGGGCAGATTACTCCTGTAGCAACAGTGATTGGTAGTTCAGTTTCAGCGGTGGGAAAATTCAGCTTTATAAGGAGGAGATTCCCCGCTGTGGTCAAGCAGTCTGTCTGTGAAGAACTATAAACTTGAGCTCCAGCCCACCCACCCCCACTTCCTTTTTAAGGACAATTCTCCTTTAAGTCGCGGTGTTTGTTAGTGGGACTTGGTCACCCAGTTATTGGTTATGGTAATGTTATGTCATTGAGTTATATTTATATATTTAATGATCACAGTTGAATTCTTATTCTTAGGTAAGGTATTTAATATAGCTTTTTTTGTGGGGGCGGATTGGGCCTGTGACACCATGAAATGTCTCAATTTACTATTAACACTAATTAATATTCATTACTAAATATAATACTTTATATCTCTGTGTGCAGAGGAAGTGATACATATTGTAAATGAAACTTGAACCTTGTATAGTAGAAGTTATCTCCTAGTTTCCTGGATGATAAGTGTAAGTCTTGCTGTCAAACTTTGAACCTATGACTCAGGGATAGACTCAGACATCTGACATGGAGAAAGGTAAGTCAGAGAGGAGTAAAGGTGCTTACATGGAATTCAGATTATCCCAAGTATGTCATATGACTGTGACTACTTAGTGGGTTATTCTCGACAGGATTTTCAGAAACAGATTAATGTTTAATATGTAGTAGATGTCCAAATAAGGGAATACTGTATGTCTTTTCATAGAAACAATGTACCATATGTATAGACTTTAAAAACAATATTATTTCTGATGCTTACTAGGTCTGCTCAGCCAATAAATTGCAGCAGTCATGTCCGATTCACACATTAAGAGTTGGAACATGGCACCCTGAAAGTATAATGGTCAGTTTCCCTACATGCACCATAATACTGACTAAAACTAATATGAATGAATGTGTACACTGTGCTCACTGTAATAAGAATAATATAGTATAATGCACACTCACAGATGAAATCACACCCCCTAAATTAAAGGAGTATTCCTATAATATTGATAAGACAGCTCATTCAAACAGTTGACTTCTTATCTCTGTAGGTATACACTAGCCTGTATACCCCACCAGATATCTCTGTTTTGGGACCTTTTCAGACTCAGGGCTAGAGAAAAAAAAATAACATTCCCTGGGACACCCCTACTAAATAATTTTTACTAAAAGACAAATAACTTCCTAAAAACATAGATAATATTGCATGAAGGCATGTGTTCATCTTCCCTACTAGAGTGTTGTGGCCCCCTGGAAGGTTTCCAAGGAACCTCTAGGTGCCACAGCACCCCTTTTGGGAATCACTTCTGTATGCCTATTTCCATATGATTTGACACAGAAATATGCACAAGTTTATTAACTTTCTTGAGTACTAGGAAAAACCATGATGAAAGAATTCATGGTCTGCTCCATGGCATGTAACTTCAAATGAGAATGTAAATGCCCTTTTGAGTAATATAGTTGACAGTATAGATTTTTGGGGAAGTATTGTTGAGTGAGGTATGCAATGGTTAGCTGTTGAACTAGCAACAGGGTCATGGGCACCCAAGGCACATTGATGCACCTTGGATACAAAAGTTAAACCACCTGGTCAAATTCCATTAGTTCCTGATCTTAACATGTTTTCTTTGACATCTTGCACATAAGCACATAGGTGTGTGTTTTTATGGGAAAAGAAAGTCAGCAGAGGCTATGTGATATTCTGGGCAACCTTTTGCTCAGAAAACTTGGGTCTTGACATTCATGTGCATGTTACTTACCCGTGGGGGGGCGCCAGAAAAAAAATCTGGACCCCATCTCATGATTATAAGGACCTGCTACTAACATATTGGTGGTAGACAACACATGACCCATTCATAGGTCTTACATGGTACATGCCTTCAAGGGGGAAAGTGCTGTTTTAGTACATTAGAAGGACCAGCACAATATTAGGCATTTTTAATATTATGGCTGATTGTTGTATATGTTGTAACAGCCAAAAGCCTAAACACTTCTATATTGTAACTTGCTAGAGAGAAAGAGAGTGTATTAGCAAGTATCCTACCACAGGCGACACTACCAGGTGCATTACTGTTTGTCAGAAGCAATAAAGAATCCATTTAATCCTATACTAGTATACAAACTAGCACGTATAGCATCAGCAATGATGCTATCATCATCATCATCATCATCATCAATGTATTAGTAGTGTACAGTGAAAACACCTGTGTTTACATGGTAGTAGTCAGTGTGTGTGGTATTTGTGTATGTGACATAGAGCATGTACTAAAGAAAATCCCGCTGTGACACTGGGTGCAGGAAAACCCATGGTTCAGCCCCTTTTTCTATTTTTATCACAGACTGACTGATGTCTGGCAAATAAGTCAGTCACCTTTTATTTAACCCTGGGGCTTATTCAGGCCAACACAGTGAAAGGAAGTGAAGCCATAAAATACCATCATAAATGTCAGGAATGTAAGACAAGAAGCCTATTGTGCAGCTGAGTTGTTACTACAATGATATAACTAAAAACCATTGAAGTGTTTATAGCAAGCTGTGGACAATATTGTGACCAGGTTACATTAAAAGAAGGCAGATTTATTATTATCTGAAAAACTGATGCAAGAGGATCCTGAAAATAATTGTCAGTGTATGACAAATTGGAACTGGCACAGATTGTGTGCCTACACATATAAAAACTAAATTCCTATAGGCTATGTGCAGAGGTATAACCTGAAGCTTAGAAATGAAAAATCCAGCATCGACCAGGTGATGTATAAATAAAATATAACTTTTATTTACTTTCCATAAAATAGTTACATAGTAATCACAGCATAGTACGGCTATTACATCTCTGACCAGCTCCCTGTGGTTACTATCTATTTTATGGAAAGTAAATAAAAGTTATATTTTATTTATACATCGCCTGGTCGACGCTGGATTTTTCGTTTCCGGGATCTGGTGTTAATCCTAGTAGACTTCGGGCTTGTATGGTAATATTCCGGGCAACATGACGTCTGGGATATTACCATACAGGCCTGAAGCCTGTGCTATAAGTAACAGCCTGTTACTGCTAGCACAGGCTTCGGGCCTTTATGGTAATGTCCCAGATGTCACGTGGTCTGGGACATTACCATACAGGACCGAAGCCGGCTAGGATTAACACGGGATCCCAGAGAGGTGAGTAACACTGTTTATTATGTTACTTTACCTCCTCTGGGTCTCCGATTATTATACTCTGGGGTCTGAAAAGTCTGCTGCCTGATGCAGAAGATCAAAACAAAGACTATATCATACCCTCCTCCCCGGTCATCAATCCTTAGGGGGAGTTCACATGGAGTAACGTGCTGCGTGATGTGGCACGTATACGCCGTGTGAGATTTTGCGGGCTGTATATGCTCCCATTGATTTTAATGGGAGCGTGGACCGTAAACGCAGCGTTATTTTGCGGCCGCAAAATCACGGCCACAAAATAACACGGCGTTTATGATCCACGCTCCCATTGAAATCAATGGGAGCATATACGGCCCACAAAATCTCACATGGCGTATACGTGCCACATCACGCGACACGTTACTCCGTGTGACCTCCACCTTAGGCAGCAGAGGGGCTAGGTTCACCACTGCCTCCAGAGATAACTATACTCTAGTACAGAGGTGTCAAACTCGCGGCCCGCAGGCCGCATGCGGCCCCCCGAACAATTTTGTGCGGCCCGCATAAGCCTAGGGACGCCGGATCCGAGTTGAATACATTGCGAGATGATTATATTCACTAGCCGCTACGTTCCGGCTAGTGGACATATAGGCGCGATGTGATGACGTCACATCATCACATCGCGCCTACAGGTCTATTAGTGAAACTGCAGAGCGTGGCGGGGGAGCGTTGGATGGTGAGTATAAGTGTTTTTTTGTGTGTTAAAGAGGACCTTTCACCATTTTGCCCACAGGCAGTTCTATATACTGCCGGAAAGCTGATAGTCTGCTTTCCCGATGTGGGCCCAGTGTGAAGAGCTTACAGTCTGGTACCGTAGCTCTTCTATGGTCAGAAGGGAGTTTCTGACACTCGTGCTGTACTGTGGAGCGGGGAGGTACTCCAACCCTCCCTCCCTGATAATGCTCGTCTATGGACAAGTAGTGCGAGCACCGGCTCTCTGTACAGCGCGATTGGCTGTGCTGTGAAGAAGGACGTGTCTGACTGAGTGTCAGAAACGCCCTTCTGACCATAGAAGAGCTACGGTACCAGACCGTAAGCTCTTCACACTGGGCCCACATCGGGAAAGCCGACAGTGCGCTGAACTCAGCGCACTGTCAGCTTTCCGGCAGTATATAGAACTGCCTGTGGGCAAAATGGTGAAAGGTCCTCTTTAAACATTGAGGTGGAATGAAGGGGCTCATGACACTGGGGGCAGACGAAGGGAGGAGGGAGAACGGCATGACACTGGGGCAGAAATGGAGGGACATGAATCTGGGGGCAGAGATGGGGGGACATGAATCTGGGGGCAGAGATGGAGCGACATGAATCTGGGGGCAGAGATGGGGGGACATGAATCTGGGGGCAGAGATGGAGGGGACATGAATCTGGGGGCAGAGATGGAGGGACATGAATCTGGGGGCAGAGATGGGGGGACATGAATCTGGGGGCAGAGATGGGGGGACTTGAATCTGGGGGCAGAGATGGAGGGACATGAATCTGGGGGCAGAGATGGAGGGACATGAATCTGGGGGCAGAGATGGAGGGACATGAATCTGGGGGCAGAGATGGAGGGACATGAATCTGGGGGCAGAGATGGGGGGACATGAATCTGGGGGCAGAGATGGGGGGACATGAATCTGGGGGCAGAGATGGAGGGACATGAATCTGGGGGCAGAGATGGAGGGGACATGAATCTGGGGGCAGAGATGGAGGGGACATGAATCTGGGGGCAGAGATGGAGGGGACATTAATCTGGGGGAAGAGATGGGGGGACATGAATCTGGGGGCAGAGATGGGGGGACATGAATCTGGGGGCAGAGATGGGGGGACATGAATCTGGGGGCAGAGATGGAGGGACATGAATCTGGGGGCAGAGATGGGGGGACATGAATCTGGGGGCAGAGATGGAGGGGACATGAATCTGGGGGCAGACATGGGGGGACATGAATCTGGGGGCAGATGAAGGGTGTATATGTAACTGGGGGAAAGATGGAGGGGGGACATATAGTTTACGGCTGACTGTAGGAGGATTATACAGTGTGGGGGCACATGAAAAATGAATGGGAGGAGTCAACATAAAAGTGGGTGGAGCTACATTTGCCGCGGTGCGGCCCGCCGACTGTCTGGGATCTTGCTCTGCGGCCCACATGCTGAGTTGAGTTTGAGACCCCTGCTCTAGTAGGTCCAAAACAGAGACATTATACTGTTTTAAGGTCACAAAGGAGACCTTATACTGTGTGAGGCTACAAGGGGGACATAATATTCTGCAGCAGCAGTCCCTAAAGTCTGTAGAGTTTTTTTTCCACAATATAGAATGTTATGTGTGTAGTAGGAACTGTCATTATTTGTTGTTCCTCTTGCATGAATAATTTCTTAAGCATTTGTGTCCTGTAATATCACAGCAATGTGTGTGGTAAGTGCATTAGCTCTCATGTGATGGTGACAATGCCACAGGTTGCTTTCATGTGTGTAAGATCTAGTGGCATGTGTGGAATGTTAGCAATTCATAACAGTTTTCCTTTTCACTCTTACAGATGATGAAACGTACTGAAAGGACTGGCCTCCTCCTTACAGCACAGTTGCTTCATGTTTTTATTCATTTCTTATAAATCTGGTTAGTGTAATGTAGTGTGATAATTTGTAAGTAGCTTACTGTAACTAACGGGAAGTTTTCTGCTAAAATACTTTGGATTCCACTGGTAAGAAAATGAATAGTTAAACTGTATTTCATAATTCAAAAACACACAATACAGATAACAACTAATAGTTACAGCATTCCACATACAGAATATATCCATATCTTTTGGCTTCAGCTTTAGAGAAGGTTATAATTTATTTCCTGTTCTACAATAACACAGACACTTGACCAATTTCATTGTAAACTTACAATAACCCTTCATTATGGCGTAGGTAGAACTGCAATATGCCCTAGAAAAAAATTAAAACCAATGCACACCTGTTAAGGTGAAAAACACTGAATTTGATCTAGAACAGCATCAGAATTCGACCATGGAACAATAAATCATCTTTTCCTGCTTGCAGGACTCTTTTCTCCACATGTTTCATTCTGAAAACGAGCGGAAATCACATGGAAAACATTAGTCTATGGAGTCTGCGGGTTTCCCAGGTAACCGCTTTTTTATGCGTATAAGTTTCTGTTCGAAGGGTCCCCAACCCCGAACGTAGATGTGAAGCGGGCCTCAGTCATGGTCCTTAAGCCACTGCTAAAATACTTTTGTGGCAAGGAACATTATTTTGCTGACAAAGCCAGTGCCATTAAAGCTAACCTGTCACTATGAAACTGATGTTTCACCTTACTTGGTCTCCTCTGTTATCTGTCCATTTTCTGGACAACCCCTTTAAATTATCCTCTGCTTTGCGCCAGTAAAACTAGGATTGGTGCAAATTCAAATTTTCTATGAGGTACTCATTACACAGGAGATAGTTTACTGGGTATGGTAGGATGAAAACGGTTGGGCTTTTTTTTTTTATTACTGTAGTTACATGCCTGGCATTTCATCTTCATGAATAATGCACATATGTTTACTATATAAGAAGAAATGTCTATATATTGTCTATATACTAAATTAAACTCATACATCTACAGCCATATAAGTCTAATGTAAAAGATTTTCTCTGAAGGTAAGTTATTATCCTCTTTGACACTTCATCCACAGGTGGTATCTACAGAGGATGACATTGGCAGATTCACAGGGTAGATAGCTTTCTAGTCTTTCACCTTGAAAAGAAAGTCAACATTAACCTAATGCCCCAGGCACAGAACTTAACTTGGATGCAAAAGCAGATGTTCATAAATATACTTCATACAAAATGGTCATACAAACCTCTCCTTGTGCCAAAAGATATGACTACACATATGCAAATGAAAGCAAGTACGACGTATGGAGAATTCTGGATCACGAGTTTCAGCAATTATGTTGTAATTAGTTCATTGGATTAAGTAACTCTACCCAGACAGTATATTATATCACATGGGCTGAAGAGAATCAGGTCACTTGCTCATGAGAGATACCGGCCAAACCATTCCTTTTTGTTTTCTTTGTCTCTGGCTTTATTTGCAGTTTAGTCAGGTGAATTTTATTACACATTTGTTTATCTAAAACGGGTCCATTACGCTCACATGATATTTCTTCATGTGATTTGCAGTTGTATTTTACAAAGACATTTGTTTGTAATAGCTTAAAACCCATATCTGACAAGTCTTTAGACTACACACCAGCTATTTCAGTGTGACACATTTATCACCTTTATTGTCCCCAATCCTAGAGGTATGTTTGCAGAAGTGTTCTTGGAATGTAGCCAAAACCCACAAATTTGGGCCTAGATTTCTGATGCATTCCAGGCGTGACTCAGTTGTGCACAGAATGCTTGCACTCAATCTCAAGATTTTCTTCTGTCTCGATTTAGGGGCCATGATTTAATTTTCTTAATTTCTTTATGTTATCTCTATATAACTGCTTTAATTTCCTAAACAAACACATTTGTACTTTTATCTTCTGTTACTTCTATTATAATCTCTTAGATGTCACAGGCAAACTGAACAAGCTGATATTATTCTGCAAGACCCAAGGTTATTAAAAGGGCGTAACATGCCGAAACTGATGGGCACAGATGTTGACAACCAGTTATGCCTAACAGCTTACTTTACACTTTGCTTTGCAGTAGGCTTGTCTTCTGCAGTTGTCCCTCTCATGCTAGGCTTTCCAAGTTACCTTGTCACATTTGATCTCTCTAGAAGCTCCTTGGTCATCTCCTCCAGTATCCTCATGCAATTTCCTGTGGCCTGATATTCCCTTTCCTGACTCTGCCCTTGGCAATATTGTGCGTCTTTTCCTCCACCATCTGGGACACAGTCTTAGGGCTGCCTTCAGTGTAGGAATGGTGGTACTCTGTCACAGTGCCAAGTAAAATGGGCCAAGCAGCAGGCGCCAATGTGTGACCAGTAGAATATAATTTTCTTCAGTTACTCTGTATCTGTGACTCAGCTGGAGAGCCTGTACTGGTGGATAGAGTGAGTAGCAAAACCTTTTCATTAGAATTCAGTGCACTTGGTAACACCAGTGAATACTAATAAAATGGGGATGTACTGCCACCTGCTGTGTTCTGTGGCCAGCGTGTGACATCCCCCACTCATCAGGTAGGCCAGAAATCCTACCAAGCAATGTAGACATAGCAAAATCTCTTCAAATGACCACCTATTTGAGAAGACCAACCCCTCTGATCTAGACAAGATTTCTTGTGACAGATTTCCAGTTCCACCATATATCATGCCTACTAGCCATTTTCTTTGAGAAGACCACTTTTCAATTTAACTTTTGGTGGTTGTTTCACTGTATATATTTACACAAAAAACAGTTTTAGGATAAACACATTCCAGTTTTTTATGAAGTTTTTCAACTAAAACCAAGTATGACTCATAAATGATGAGAACCTATGTCATATTGTGTTTCAAAAACTGTAGTACTTCTTACAGAATGTGAATCCCTGTAACCTTGTATCATACAGACTAACATGAACATACACATAACAGAAGAAATGTATTATAAGCCTTCTGCTCACAGCCGTCTAGACCACTCATTCCAGAAATGCGCTTTAACAATTGACCCAATTACAATAATGTTGAGCTTTTCCAGTTTACACATTACAGTTCAGACTTTGTATGCACTCCGCTTATACAACTGTTAGAGCGTCTGTACTTAGTGGAGGCTTTCTCAGCTCATTCCTTTCATTTTAATTCACAGGTGTTGCTGACTGGATTTATAGAAAGCAGTTTACACTTAACAGGGCTGAGACAATGTCTGGGTAAGAGAAGATGGCACAAGAAATACAAGGGACTGTACTTAGCCAAGGCCAAACAATAATGTGAATAAGTGCATTATTTTATTTAAATGTTTAATCTATAATTATTTTTATATGCTCTTATGATAATATTTAATAATGTACTAGACAATAAAAAGATATTAGAAAATTATTAGCCGATAATAATATATTACAAAATAATTATAGTAATCCATCATACATGAGACATAGAGTACTGTTGTCCCTGTAACAGACAATCTAACGTTTGTCCTGTGAACATTACACAATCTTATCTGCAACACCGAATTGCATCATTTTTAGGATCATATGCCATACATGGTGAATATGGGTAAATATTTGAACACATTGGATGCCAGAAGTTAAACACATTGTCCAGGGACACTTCATTGCCAGTCAGGTGCACATCATGGCTGGTGTTTTACAAACAGACACTCAGACTACAAACACTAAAGTCATATGGCCTTTCATAGTCACAGGATTTGAATCAATAATATCAAAGAACCAGTGATATGATCTTCGAACGTAGTTTATACAAGATATGTCACTAAAGAGACAAACCATAATAATGTTTAGATAAGGGTGGGTTCACACTATCGTTATTTAATGTCCATGACTCTCATCTATCAGGAAGAAAGCAATGAACAATAAAAGAGAGATACAGATGGAGCCCCCTCTGTCAGGTGTCCATCTTCATTCACCCATATGTAAAAAGCATGAGGAAGCTTTACTACCATTAATGTCCATTGCTATTGTCATCTGATAATAACAGTGCTGTGAACACAGCCTTCGGCCATGGCCCCACGGGAAATGCCACGGGAAAAATTGCAGCGTTTTACAGTGCAGGCAAAGTGGATGGGATTCTAGCGAATCCCATGCCCACTTTGCGGTAAAAAACACCGTGTGGACATGCTATGATTTACAAAACCAGCACAGTTTTGGAAATCACAGCATGTTAATTATACCTACGGAAACTATGGCGGTTTCTCCATAGGTATAATTGTAACAGAAAGGCCAAAGAGGAAAACTCAGCAAACTTTCTGTTTAAAGTGCCCTGTGACAGCCGATACCGCTGCTACCCTGGTAGTTACGCACCTGCCTGTGATATTCTTATCCTCATCATGGATGATTTCAACCTTCCCATTAATAACTCTTTCTCTTTATCTACCTTTTGGCTTCTATCACTAACCACCTCTCTTGGCCTCTCACAATTTACGCCTTCTCCTACACACAAAGATGGTAATATCCTTGATATGGTATGCCAGTGCTATTTTTTCTCCTCTTCCCTTTTTTTGTTATGGCTCCTCAGAGCTCTGTCACAGGCCCCCACTTCTTATCTGTCTACATGGCCCCTGTTGGACAAACAACCTTTATGCTGATGACACAATTATATACCAATTATATGCCAAAGCCAAGCGTCATTACTCTGTCCTCCTCCTCCTTGACCTCTTCTGTGCCTTTGACACAGTCGATCACTCCCTCTTGTTAGAAACTCTCTCATCCCTTGGTGTCTTAGACCTGGCCCTTTCCTGGATCTCTTCATACCTCACCAACTGCACGTTCAGCGTCTTCCACTTGCATACTACCTCCTCACCATGCCCTCTTTATGTAGATGCCCACCAAGACTTCGTCCTAGGGCCCATCCTGTTCTCCTTCTACACCCTTGGCCTGCGCCAACTCATAGAATCTCATGGATTTCAATAACATTGCTATGCCGATGACACCCAAATATACATCTCTGGACCAGCTATTGCCTCTTTGTTGGCCAGACTTCCAGAGTGTCTAACATCCATAGCCTCCTTTCTCTCCTCCCGCTTTCTCAAAGTCAACATGGAGAAAACAGCGTTCATCATCTTCAACCCACCTCGTATGGCCCCTCTAAACTGACCCATGAATCAAAGTTAATGGAACCAAGTCACAGGTTCAAACCCTCAACACCTCCTCCCGTCTCCAACTCAAGAACATCCATCGACTCCGCTCCTTCCTCACCCCAGAAACTGCAAAGATGCTAGTCCATACCCTCATAATATCCCGCTTAGATTACTGTAACACCCTTCTCCATGGCCTCCCGGCAAATACTCTACCCCCTCCAGTCCCCCTTAAAGTGTGCTTCTCGCTTAATACACCTCTCCCCCCATTCTTCATCAGCCGCTCCCCTCTGCCAATCCCTTCACTGGCTACCTGTCCCCTCCCTATATCTCTGACCTAATCTCCCGCTACCTGCCCACACGTAACCTCAGATCCTCCAAAGACCTCCTACTACTTTCTGCTCTTATCCGCTCTTCACACAACCGTCTCCAAGATTTCTCTTGTGCATATCCCATAGTCTGGAACTCATTACCAAGATGAATAAGACTGATCCACAATCACAAGCTTCAAGAAGGCCCTGAAGACTATTCAGGAAGGCCTACAACCTCCAATAATGCTACTGTCACCACACCACCATCTGAACAGTCTCCCCCTCTCCTTCTGTCTCTATCCCTCTTCCCTCATAGATTGTAAGCCCTTGCGGGCAAGGGCCTCTATCCCACTGTGCCAGTCGATCATTGTTGGTATTATATTTGTTTGTACATTTTGTGTACTGTATGTGAACCCTCAAATGTAAAGCACCATGGAACTAATATAATAATGTAAAGCACCATGGAATTAATGATGCTCTATAAATACATAGTAATAATGATAATAATAAAAATGCCTCATTCTGTGATATAACCCTCCATTACTACAGAACATCAGTGACTGTCTCTCTGCTGTCTCTAGCATTATGTCTTTTTAAATCTGAAACTGAATCTTTAAGAAACTGAAGTTCTTTTGTTCCCTCCACCTACTGACCACATAACTCTATCTCCATTTCCATCTATGGTCTTATTATACCACCAAAGCAGCATGCCCACTGTCTCAGGATACAAACCCTCTTCCCTCTTATATCACCCCTATTTCCTAATAGATTGTAAGCTCTTGTGAGCAGGGCCATGACACATATTGTTTGATAAGCTAATTATTTTTTCACACAGTGCTGTCAAATATTTTCTGCCCATGTGTCCTCTGATTTGTAAAGTGCTGCGGAATATAAAATAAGATAATTATTATTATTATTCTCAAAGGAATGGTTTTCTGGAGAGGTTTCACTGTATATCCATTACACTGATGGTGTTTGTAGTTTTTATTGTCAATATGATAAATGTATTAGTCATTGGTTTTAAAATGTTAATCGAGGGTTAAAGAGTTCTAAGGTATGACTGGATGGTAAGTGCATTGAACACCCTATATGAATAAAGCTGTCTTTTGTGTACTGAAGCTTTAACATTCCCCATCGACTCACTTCAGAAAGACAGGCCAGACTGATGTAGTGAATGCAAAGCCGCGCTCTGCTCAGCATTCTGTGAGCTCTCTAGGGTGATGTGACAAAACTCACGTACTTTGCTCATTCTTTACCAGGGGAATATCGTCTGAGAGAAGCCGCGGAGTTGGCTGAAAATCTGCAAATGCAAAGTGCAACTTAGCTGGAAGTAATTCAGTGCATGTCAATATTTCCAGAGAATTTGTCAGGAATTGCATTTAATAAGAAATTTATTTTAGAAATAATATTCATTTCAAGCTCTTTTTTTCTTCAACCTTATATTTAGCATTTCATAGGAATCCTTGGTCCATCTTTTTAATATGAAAAATATTATTTGTGAGTCATTTGGATAGAAATTTTACTACATGGGGAAGTTGTGGTACTGGAAAGTTTGCAGTCCAGATATGTTGTTGTTTATGATCAGTGGGTACAATAGCATTATACAAAGGAACGTGGGTATGTTCTCAAGACGGAAAATGAAGAGGAATTCCTCCATACATTTGGCCGGCATCTAGCCGCGACAAGATGCTGGTGCAGGGCATCGGCATGCAGATGCGGCTTTCCACCACAGATTAGGTCCAGATGAATGGGCCTAATCAGCAGGGTGTCTTGAGCCAAAGCAAAATCAAGCAGGACACTTATTTTTTCCGCTTTTTCCTGCAATCTCTGAAAACAATTGGAGGCAGACTCCGTGGAGAATCTGACACGGATTCGGGCAGTGGAATCTGCCCCCCAATTCACTGCAAATTCTGCTGTGTGAATATACTCATAGGATGCCTTAAAGGAAAAGAAAAGTTTTTTTTTTCCAAAACTGGTTTAAAATAAAATGTGGGTTTCCATTATAACACTTCATGATACAAGTTGAAACAACAGCAATGAAATACAGTATGTAATAATGAAATATGAAATAATGAAATAATGCATATTAGCATAGATGTTCATTACGAATGCACAATTACACAACACATTTGCAGAAAAGCTGTGGCCTATTATATACAGCACATACAGTATAGGACACCAGCAATCTATGTACTTGTTCAGTGCACAAAATTCTTATATTAGATAAATGCAAGCAAGTTCACATCTGCGATGGAGCCTTTGTTTGGAGACTACATGTATGTATTGAAAACTAGCAAATGAAAACCGCAACCCAGATGGAAGGAACCAGAGGATGGGAGTAGTAGTGACAGTGGTGATGTCACAGGGTAGGCCAAGTACACTCAACCAAACTCCTCCAGTCCACCTCCCAGGCTGGACACTGATGAGGGGGGGACCTGCGCAGTACCTGATGGTGGTGGTAGTTGTTCAGTGGAGGCAGTGGTGCAGTTTAAAGGGGCTCTATCAGCAAAATTATGCTAATAGAGCCCCATACATGCGTGAATAGGATTTAAAAAGGCTATTAAGGCACCGTAAATATTATATTAAATCCCAGTCCTGTTTTTAAATAAAAGCATTAAAACATATATGCAAATCTTACCAAACGTGCACCATGGACGGGGATAAACGATGCGACGTCAGCTTCGGGCACGCCTGCCTCTTCTGTCTTCTTGTAGTAACGCCCTCTGGTTCCGTGTCTTCCGGTTTCTTCTCTTCAAATCCCGCGCCTGCGTAGTAGCGCTTCCCTCCGGAGCGCTACTGTGCTGGCTCACTTGCCATTTTACTTAATGCCAGTTCGCGAGCCATTTAAAGGCTATTCACGCATATGTGGGGCTCTATTAGCATAATTTTGCTGATAGAGCCCCTTTAAACAAGTTGAACTTTACTTAAATGAACAGATAACTCTCAACCGTGAACCTGTGAGGTAGTAGTCTCCAAACTTTTGGGTACATCCAGGTATGGGATGAGGCAGCGCCGCACCTTTAATGAGGCGACCTGAGGCAACTGTCTCAGGCAGCACTATTCTGGGGGTGGCACTTTTACTGACCTTAAGCCAGTCCAGGACAAGCTGCGTGCAAACTGTCCTGGACTGGCTTAGCGTTACGGCAGCCCGGCAGGTGAAACAAGTGGTGGATTGAGGCGGCTCTGTGGGCGCAGTGCTGCTTTAACTCTCACCTATTAGCAGCAGCGCTGCTCCAGCGACCGCCCCTTATCTTTATCAGAGAGTAGGTCGTCTCCCTGCCTGCTCGCTCTCTCCCTCCTCCTAACACACCGGGAATATGTGCCTCCGACGTGTGCCTGCTCTCCTATGCGGTCTCCAGTCACAAGACCGCTGCGCAGACTGTAGTGCTCCTATTAACCCCCAAGTGCAAGAATTGCAAGTGGGTGAGAAAAAAAACAGTCCTCAAGCTCAAGGAAGGGCCAGACTGACATTCAAAAGCCCCCCTCCCCCAGCATCTCAACCCTCCCCCCTTGTATTAATAATGCCCCTAAAAGCCCTTATATCAATACTGCATATCATTAATACAAGGGGGGGTCTATATAGGAACTATTAGGGGCAGTGGCGTAACTACCGTGGTAGCAGTGGTAGCGATTGCCACAGGGCCCGGGACATTAGGGGACCCGGCGACAGCCGCTACCCCTGCGGGGTTTTTTTTCTTAACAGGCTGTTAAGCATAGCTCCCTGCATGGCCCGCATTTATATTGCTGTCCCGTGCAGCTCCCTGTGGTGTTTTACTTATTAAAAAAGGTGTCTAAGGCCAGATGTTGACTCTCGACCTCTATGAGGGGGTGGTCTCCTTCCTCTGGAGGCTTGTGGCAGGGATTTCCCTTTGCCCTCAGGTAGACCTTCCATGAGGTCATACAACCCTCGGCCAAATACCTTCCTAGGCTCAAAGGGAAGGGAGCAGAGCGCAAATTTTGAGGCGAGATCAGCTCTCCAGGGATGTAACCATAGAGGCCTCATGGCAGCCATAGACATAGCCATAGATTTGGAGGCGAGCTTTAGCTGTTGTCTGGAAGACTCTGAGATGTAGTCCACTGCTCTGTGGAGGTTACCCATGGAAGCTAACATGTCATGTCATGTTGCGAGCTGACACACGGAAGTATGGATGTCTACCAGAAGTGAAGAGATACCTTCACTTTTATTCCAGATCCATACTCATCAAACCACTTCCTTGTAGGGGGTCTATAATCTGCACCAGCAAGATGTTTCTGCTCATGATGCTCCTACAGGAGCAGAGGTAGCAGGTACTCAAGGCAGGTAGCCACCACTAGGAGGCCAGTAGCCGAGTCAGGCAGATGCTGCAGATGGCTGCCCAAGAAGGCAACAGTGAGATGAGCCAGGTAGCCAAGCTGACACAGTAGGTGTTAGTAGGCAAGTGGCAGGCAGCCCACAGGAAGATACCGCAGATGGCAGCAGGCAGATCTAGCCCTCGGTATAGTACAAACAGTATTGAACTGTAGACCCGGTGCACTCAACATAAAAGTCTGTTTCCTTACAGACTGAAACACAAAAAAACTCCCTTTTTTTTTTTTTTGTAAAGGGACTTGCTCACTCGCAAAAGTAGTCTTGGTGCACCTACAGCTTACCTCACCAGAGCTGTGGGAGTTGCTGGAAAAAAATCACTGCCATCTCACAGGATGCTGTTCACTTTAGCTGCACTTTAGGGCAGCGGGCGAAGCCCAGCCAGACAAGTGCACACAAGCCATAGCAGTTGACATAAGTGCAGACTATAAAAATATTTGTAAACGATAAGGAAATATTACATGCCAAAAATAGTGTAACCAAAAACGAGTGAGTGAGCTGCTCACTAATGGACGTATTAAAACACACAACCTTTATTGATATGCATTAAAAGAAAGGCAATTTTTAAAAAATATATAGCAGCAACCACTTAATTAATTTAAGGGTAAAAATACTAATGTGTATAACTCAACACACATTAAGTGGCCAAGCAGTACAGTGTCCCTTTAAATGACACTCCCCTCTGCACTATTATAAACCACTAGTGTATCAAATACACAAAGGGAGGATAAAGAGCAGGACAGGGATAGCAGGGGAATGGGCACTCAAAAACAGCTGTATGATAACACTAGCTGGATCTTTATACGAGCCCTCCTATTTC
Source organism: Leptodactylus fuscus (assembly GCF_031893055.1). NCBI lineage: Eukaryota > Metazoa > Chordata > Amphibia > Anura > Leptodactylidae > Leptodactylus > Leptodactylus fuscus. Next base: position 105,863,814 of record NC_134269.1, read on the forward strand.
CCCGATAGTACAACCACATCCTGCCTATGAGCTAAGAACTGGTAACTAGCCTAGGTTCATTACTCATTTGTTTAACCTAAAGGCTATTAGCTGTCTAGAGCTCAATATTACTTTGTATCGCCTGACGCGTTTCAACTACGGGCTTAGTAACTTCTCATTAGCCCATTGTTTCATCAGAGGCATTTCTAATATCCAGTCTACCCACAAAAAATAACAAATTGCTGGTGCAGACCCTCCCAGCGGGAGCCCCACATATCCCTTTGAAGGGAAGATCCTCACTGAATAAAGCCTCAGTACAATTTTTGCATTTCGGGAACCTTCCTCCAATTCATGGTATGAGTTGACTCATAAAGTCATAAAGCTATTATGTATTAATAGAAGGTTAACACCTTTCTTATAGAGTATAAATAATGACAAAACATTAAGACTTATTACATCAATGAGTCGCTGTGCTAGTTTTTATTTTCCTTCAAAGGTGAGGTAGAATAATTTAAGGGTGATTTTGATATTAATATTGATGAAGAGAGAAGGATAGGTGTGTAGGACTGATGGTACACTTCTGATACCACAATCCTAAAAATCTTGTATCAGCCAGAAGAAAAATAACAATGATAATAGTGAAATAACTCTATAATACATACAATTTATCATGAATTGTTCTAGGTTCATTAGACATTGTGAGCGTATTCTGATTATGCTCACAGACCTCTGATGCAAGAAAGTCATTTTCCAAAGCCTGTGCCGGCAGTGACAGGATTTACATGCCCTGATTTGCATGACCCAGTTTATATCACGCGCGTGACATCTCTAATGATACAATGAGTTGGCCTAAGCTACTGGAAAGTGTGTATAAATCAATACATTACTGTTCTAACACTAGACCCTAAGAGAAGCAAATAAAGACACAAAAGATATATATATATATATATATATATATATATATATATATATATATATATATATTCTGTTACTGGCAGGGGATAGCTGTCTAGCTGTCATACGCTGTGTTGAAATATGTTCAATCACAGTGGACATAGTACATTCATGTCTAAAAATATCTTATTTTTTTAGCATGCATTGCAAAACAAATCTGGTGAATTTAGGATTTAAGAATGTAATCCATTCAGGGTAGAAAAGTTTTTGGACAGTTCTATGTTTCTTAGGCCCGGTTAACATCTGTGTTCGGTATTCTGTTTGGGGAGTCTATTTGGGGACCCCCTGAACGGAATACTGAATGCATTAAAAAGTAGTGTCATGCCTTCTGTTCATAACAGAAGAGAAATGTGATGGATCCAGTAATAAAAAGTGGTGAACTAACGCTTTTGGATTAATGAATATAGGTTAGAAGATTCACACAATCTGCAAGTCTTACATGTGGACTTTAGAGTGGGTTTGGTACTGAATTGGTTCAGATTTGTGCTGCAATGGGTGAACCTGACAGCAAATCCACATCACAATCTCCATGTAAGACCATGGTCTTAAATTATGACATTCTCATTTTAGGGGTGGTGGGATTCAGATTACTATCTGCAGTGGTCATGTGTTGGTATGATACATAATTTCTAGTAAATAGAGATGAGCGAACACTAAAATGTTCGAGGTTCGAAATTCGATTCGAACAGCCGCTCACTGTTCGAGTGTTCGAATGGGTTTCGAACCCCATTATAGTCTATGGGGAACATAAACTCGTTAAGGGGGAAACCCAAATTCGTGTCTGGAGGGTCACCAAGTCCACTATGACACCCCAGGAAATGATACCAACACCTCTGGAATGACACTGGGACAGCAGGGGAAGCATGTCTGGGGGCATAAAAGTCACTTTATTTCATGGAAATCCCTGTCAGTTTGCGATTTTCGCAAGCTAACTTTTCCCCATAGAAATGCATTGGCCAGTGCTGATTGGCCAGAGTACGGAACTCGACCAATCAGCGCTGGCTCTGCTGGAGGAGGCAGAGTCTAAGATCGCTCCACACCAGTCTCCATTCAGGTCCGACCTTAGACTCCGCCTCCTCCGGCAGAGCCAGCGCTGATTGGCCGAAGGCTGGCCAATGCATTCCTATGCGAATGCAGACTTAGCAGTGCTGAGTCAGTTTTGCTCAACTACACATCTGATGCACACTCGGCACTGCTACATCAGATGTAGCAATCTGATGTAGCAGAGCCGAGGGTGCACTAGAACCCCTGTGCAAACTCAGTTCACGCTAATAGAATGCATTGGCCAGCGCTGATTGGCCAATGCATTCTATTAGCCCGATGAAGTAGAGCTGAATGTGTGTGCTAAGCACACACATTCAGCACTGCTTCATCATGCCAATACAATGCATTAGCCAGTGCTGATTGGCCAGAGTACGGAATTCGGCCAATCAGCGCTGGCCAATGCATTCTATTAGCCCGATGAAGTAGAGCTGAATGTGTGTGCTTAGCACACACATTCAGCTCTACTTCATCAGGCTAATAGAATACATTGGCCAATCAGCGCTGGCCAATGCATTCTATTAGCTTGATGAAGCAGAGTGTGCACAAGGGTTCAAGCGCACCCTCGGCTCTGATGTAGCAGAGCTGAGGGTGCACAAGGGTTCAAGTGCACCCTCGGCTCTCCTACATCAGAGCCGAGGGTGCGCTTGAACCCTTGTGCAGCCTCGGCTCTGCTACATCAGAGCCGAGGGTGCGCTTGAACCCTTGTGCACACTCTGCTTCATCAAGCTAATAGAATGCATTGGCCAGCACTGATTGGCCAGAGTACGGAATTCGGCCAATCAGCGCTGGCCAATGCATCCCTATGGGAAAAAGTTTATCTCACAAAAATCACAATTACACACCCGATAGAGCCCCAAAAAGTTATTTTTAATAACATTCCCCCCTAAATAAAGGTTATCCCTAGCTATCCCTGCCTGTACAGCTATCCCTGTCTCATAGTCACAAAGTTCACATTCTCATATGACCCGGATTTGAAATCCACTATTCGTCTAAAATGGAGGTCACCTGTTTTCGGCAGCCAATGACTTTTTCCAATTTTTTTCAATGCCCCCGGTGTCGTAGTTCCTGTCCCACCTCCCCTGCGCTGTTATTGGTGCAAAAAAGGCGCCAGGGAAGGTGGGAGGGGAATCGAATTTTGGCGCACTTTACCACGTGGTGTTCGATTCGATTCGAACATGGCGAACACCCTGATATCCGATCGAACATGTGTTCGATAGAACACTGTTCGCTCATCTCTACTAGTAAACTAAACTTCCCGCTCCTACAGTGCAGTGATGTTGAAACCAAGAAACATAATCTATTTATATAGGCATATTGAGGTAGATGATGTTCAACACAATACAGGTTAACATTAGTTGCTTAGCACTATAAAAAAACTGGGATAGACATCAGCAGTCCGCCTGAGAGGAACAGAACACTTTTCTTGGTTGAGAATGACAGTCTGTCTCACAACAGATATGGCATTCAAGCCTTGAGAAACAAGGCTAGCTCCTGAGCTACACATCGTGGAACTAGTGGACCTGAGAGCAATGGAAGTCTGGACAGAAGACCAGAAGGTGCAAAAAAACCCTCCCTTTCATAGCAGAGGCTACCTGCCTGACAACTCCAAGTGTACAAAATCTGTAGGTCAAATGGGGACAATGGGTCCCCCTGCTGCACAGCTAATAGGCACAACCAGGTCTCATCTGTTTGGAGAGCCAATCGTGTGGCCCCTTTTTGAAAAACAAAAACGCCCCAAAAAACAGCCTGGGGTAGACATGATATAATTAAGGCTGGTCTTACACGATCGTATTCATTGTACGGTCTGCAAGTTGCTGATCAGCAACACTGGTTTCTGATTGGCAAAATAGACTCAGCAGATGTCCGTGTCCTGCCGCACTAGCCCATAGAGTTCTATGGGCGAGTCCGTGCAGTGCCGCAATTCACGACCATTACGGACATGTTCTATAAATTGCGGACCACGGTTGCGGCCCGGCCACACCCGACATGTAGGCTTTTGCTGTCCACTTGAAAAGTCGGACATCTTTGGGAACGGACAATTAAGGACACCCACGGACAGTAAAGAACGCACCCGATGTCCATTTAAATCAATGCAAAATGTCACGGACACAGCTAGTGTCCGATGCTAATGTCCGCGCAAGATTTTGAACGGACATTAGCAGCGGACACTAGCTGTTGGACACCGTCGGTATTGTGAACGCTCCCTTTGTACACCTTTGGTTCAACTCTATGGAAAATGATTTCCATAGAAATAGATACCAGCAAATGTGTATACCATGTGGATGTCGATGATAGAGGTATGACAACAATAAATTCCTGCCCTGAAGGGGGATTTCTTGTCTAAGAAACAGTCTTTGGCAATGTTTCATGTCTGGCTTTTGTTTTGAAGGCATTAGTTTTTGAATATTTTCCGGTGATTCATAAAGAACACATTTCTAGTGAAAATTTTCTGAATGAATTGTATGAGAGGTCACAATTTTTGATGCCCACTTATACATACACCAAATGTGCAATAATTATTAAGAGGTGCAAATAATGTTAAATTAGTTGGGTTGTGTTGCCCCATCCTTTTCCTACCTATGCCTTGCTCACTAGTCAGCGCAGTGCAAATATGCAAAAATTTGTCACAAATAGACAAAAATGTGGCTAATAATGCAACTTTTATAATACATTTTAGGTTTAATTTGTTTACCAGAAACTTAATTTTATGTATCTAGATGGACTACACTGACTGGTAAAGGTCAAATATAATATAGAAATTACCTCCATATATAATTGATGCCCTAGAATTTGGAACACTACACGGTTGTATGACTGTGTGGATATTCCTGTTTGTAACAAGGCAGGTTTGAAGACAATTTGCTAGTGATCCCCTGGTTTTCACTCTTTAACCCTTTAAAGGGATTCAATCATTAAAATGCAATTAGGTTATTCCTCTTCTACATTTAGATGTCTTCACCGATCTGCCGTTCGCTAGAAATCCCAGTTTTCTTCTGTATGCAAATAGAGTTCTCTTGCAGCACTGGGGGTGGTCACCAGTGCTCAAACAGCACTGGGGCATCCCCAATGCTGTGAGAGAAATCTCCAGCGCCGCCCCTATCTTCACCTGGAACGGCTTTCTTCCTGCGTCTTCTTCCGGTGCTGGCTTCAAACTTTTCGGTATGCGCAGTCGGCTTTGCCGTCAGGCCTCGGGCAGAGCCGAGTGCGCATGCCCGCAGCCATTTTCTTGTGGCCAGCACCAGAGCTAGAGTCCCGGCATTCGCAGTAGTGTTTAGCTTACAGTAGAAATTTCATTTTATCCCGGACAAACACTTTAATATAAGATTGTTGGACGGTGTACAGAGTCAAAAGCAGGTGGCTTTGTACATTGTGCAGTGAACAGGCCTCATAACAGCACGGCACGGTCACTAGACACTGTGCTGAACCATCTGCTTCTGGTTCTATACATTGTGCGGAATAGCGTTTTGTGGGTAGGCTTGAAACCTATTCCCCATGGATACTGTTTATGACCAAAAGTTTGTGGAAATGTGACCATCCTACCTAGATGAGTTAGGTGAACACCCTATTCCAAACCCATAGCCTTAATCAGAGTGGGACTCTCTTTTTCGGCTACTATAACTTCCAATCTTCTAGAAGATTTTTGAGTGTTGTTCACTGATACCTTGTTCTGATATCACTTTTAAAGCTATTATTTGTTGTCTTTAGGAATTCTTTGCTGAGTATACAGAAAATAATTTCCCTTTAACTTAATCCTACTATTATTATAAATGTGAAAGTTTGTGGGTTTGAATGTTTGGATGTTTGTTACTCAATCACGTAAAAAGGGCTGAACCGATTTGGTTGAAATTTGGCACATAGATAGATTGTAACCTCAATTAACACATAGGATACTTTTTATCCCGGTAAATGACATGGCTTCACGATGTTATGAATTTATGTTCATATACTATGTTATACTGCAGGAGATATAAACAATTTGCACTTTGTGCTGATAAAGCCTGCTCTGTTATCTCCCTATGTAAACACACAGATAACACTGATTATTCTCTGATCTTCAGAAGTCTTCTGTGTCCTGTTCAGACAGAGGGAAGAGGGGGGAGACAAATACAGGAAGTCAGGAGCAGACACTCAAGGCAGTATGTTCAGACACTGAGTTTAGAAAACCCCTTTAATCCAAATTGCCAGTTTAACTATTTTAAACATGCCAGGAAAACAAAAATCGAGTTTGTCGCAACATTTGCGAAAAACTAGAGCTATAAAGGTAGCCAGACGTCAACAAAGTTCTCCTCAAGCAGAGCTGAGGAGGACTGAGCAAGCTAGGAGTCAAGCAGCTCTTAGAGCTGACGAAACGCTGGAGCAGACGGATCATCAACACCAACAACACGCTCATTATATGGAATCCCAGCAAACTGGAACAAGGAACAAGTTCAGAGGCAGACTTCAGAGGCTTGAGAGTTGCCGAAATGCCGGAGCAGGTGGATCTTCAATGCCAACAATAGGCTCATTATATGGTGTCCCAGTGAGCTGCCGAAACAATCACAGGCATGGCGCCAGGTACAAGTTACGTGGCAAGCCAGCTTCAGAGCAGCCGAAATACTGGAGCAGGCAGATAATCAACACCAACAACATGCTCATTATATGGCGTCCCAGCGAGATGATGAGAGGTCAGAACAATCACAGGCATGGTGTGAGGAACAAGTTCAGCAGCAGTTCAGCTTGAGAGCTGCCAAAACGCTGCATCAGGTGGATCATCGACGCCAACAACTCGCTCTTTATACGGTGTCTTACCGAGCTGCTGAAATGGCAGAACAATCACAGGCATGGCATGCCAAATGTCACACACTGATATACTACAGGTTTCCATAACAACCCCGCCATTTTTATACACTATACCCGTAGCAGGGCCGTATGGGTATGCAGAGATGTGGCAGAGCTGGGTATACTGTGCATATGCAGAAATGTAGAAGAGCTGTGCAGGTTGTGCGTATGCAAAGATGTAGCAGAGTGGGGTATGCTGTGCACATACAGAGTTGTAGCAGAGCTGGGTATGCTGTGCCTATGCAGAGATGTAGCTGATCTGGGTATGAAGAGACGTAGCACAGCTGGGTATGCTGTGCATATGTAGAGATGTAGCAGAGCTGTGTATGTAGATTGTAGCAGAGCCTAACTCCAAGTAACAACTGATGCTAGGTTTTTCAATGATATCCATACTGAGATACACATGGTCACATGATGCTTATGCAAACAAAAAATTAAATATACCTGTGCAAAGTCGGGTCATCCTGCTAGTAACTAATAAGGCCACATATATTTGGTAATATAGTGTGATTAAAGTTGACATACTGTATTGTATGTATCATATATGCCTCAGCAACCTAGAATAATAGAATATATAGAAGGCTAGGTGCATCTCTGTTAGAAGCCTCTGTTACAGATTTCAGCAAAAAACACAGACAAAATAGTACAGTCAGTGGGGTCAGTTTGTGATGCTGGTGTCTATTATATGACAATTCAGGACTGCCTTCCCTCTTTTATTTTTCTGTTCCTACAATGGAAAATAAAAACATGAAAAATGAAAGTAATGTGAAAGGTGTGGAAGTAATCTTCATGGGAATTATTTGAGGAGTGTTTGTGTTTGTTTTTTTTTTTTAAAGCAAATATCCTATAGTTCATTGAGACCAAACCCAGTGCTAGTTATGTATTATAAGTCATAGAGTGACATCTAGTGGCCAAGATTTATAATACACCACTTCTGTGATGGGTCTAGTTTCAAAATAAATTAACATAGTGGGATGGGCCTTGCAAATCATTCCTCTACCATTGTTTGATAACAAGTGTCCAGAACGAGCGAATAACATAGAGAAAACAGCTTTTAGGCTCAATACTGTTATATTACAATGCTATGTATGAATCTGAAAGTGTATAACTACACAGAATGTGGAAGTGGGGGCAGCACAGTGACTCAGTGGTTAGCACTGCAGTGCTGTGTCCTGGGTTTGAATCCTACCAGGAACAATATCTGTAAGGAGTTTGTATGTTCTCCCTGTGTTTGTGTGGATTTCCTCCCATTCTACAAAGACATACTGATAGGAGAGAAAAAAAAAAGGGCGTGGAAGTATTTTCTTCCTTAGATTCAATGTTTCTAAAAATAGCTCAATACATTTAGCACCTGATCAATATGGCAGGGCACAACACTGTACAGTTTAGCACTAAAAAGCAACTCAGTTTGGTGCACTTACCTGCAGTGTGCTGTGTACATGATGCATACAGTACAGTCCCTAAGGTCTGCTTCACATTTGCATTCGGTATTCCATTCAGGGAGTCCGCTTGGGGACCCCTGAACAGAATACCGAACGCATTGACAAGCGTTGAGCTTAGGAAAGCACACGGACCCCATGGACTATAATGGTGTCCGTGTGCTTTCAACACAGTGTCCACACGAGTCTTGTGGAGAGAAAAGTAGTTCATGAAGTACTTTCCTCTCCGCATGACTCGTGCGGACACCGCGCAGAAAACACACGGACCCCATTATAGTCTATGTGGTCTGAGTGCTTTCAGTGCTCACCACTTGTCAACGTGTTAGGTATTCCATTCAGGGGTCCCCAAGCAAACTCCCTGAACGGAATACCAAAATCAGATGTGAACCAGGCCTTAGGGGAGATTAAACCCTACCACCCAACTTTCAGAGGATACGAAGAGGGACAAATCTTTGCCTTTTTTGGCAATTTTGTGTTAATCTATGCCCCTATACTTGCCCATGTCCCCTTAATTAAAAATGAGTGGTTCCTTACCTTGGGATAACTCTCTCTTTGACTCAGTATAACGCCAGTTCTGGTCACATTTTCCTCTCATTTTACTATATACTACAGTAAATTTCATCACAACATTAGTAATAGTTCAAGCAGAGAACAGGTTATAGTGCTAACCTACATATAGTACAGCGGTGTAGGTATATATACATTATTAGTAACCAATAGAGATGAGCGAGTAGTATTCGATCGAGTAGGTATTCGATCGAATACTACAGTATTCGAAATGCTCGTACTCAATCGAGTACCACTCGCTATTCGAATGGAAAAGTTTGATGCAGAACCAGCATTGATTGGCTGAATGCTATACAGTCGGCCAATCAACGCTGGTTCTTCTCCTACCTTTAGAAGTCTTCTCCGTGCAGCTTCCCCGCGGCGTCTTCCGGCTCTGAATTCACTCTGCCAGGCATCGGGCCTGGGCAGAGCCGACTGCGCATGTCCGCTTGTAGTGCGGGCATGCACAGTCAGCTCTCCCCAGGCCCGATGTCTGGCAGAGTGAATTCAGAGCTGGAAGATGCTGCGGGGACGCTGCAAGTAGAAGACTTCTCGGAGAATCCAGCCCGACCCTCACTTGTGGACTTGGTAAGTATAATTTGATCGAATGTTGCCTATCCCTGAAACGAGCATTTTCCCCCCATAGACTATAATAGGGTTCGATTCGAGTAGTCGAATATTGAGGGGCTACTCGAAACGAATATCGAACCTCGAACATTTTACTGTTCGCTCATCTCTAGTAACCAATCAAGTAGCTGCTGCAGCCTACACCGCTCTTAGAGATCACAAGTTGCCAGTGTTACACCAACGGCTCCTGTGGCCCATCAATTCTTTCATGTTTTAAAGCACACAAGCCACTTAAAAAATATATAAATAAAAACCTTCAACCCCAGGGTATGTTACTCAAGAAGTATTGTTTATGGAAATATAATGCTTGCAATTTACAATGACTTCTGATCTACTTTGTTTAATGGCTGTAGTGATGGTTACTCTGGGATACAAGCACTATGGTAGCTTCAAGTTCATGGAGACAGGGTGATGACTCTTTCCTGAATGGGTTTCCGCTTTCGGGTTTCCGTCTTCTGCCGAGAGAAATTGGACAGTAGATGAAAACCCGGCGGGCAGTTTTCAAACCCATTCACTTGAATGGGTTTGTAAAGTGACCGCCCGTGAGCGTCTTCTGCCTCTCCGCTGCAAAACCATTTTTTTAAACAGTCACAAAGTCCTGCATGTCCGACTTTGCGTCCGGTTAAAAAAAACTAAACGGTTTCCCCGGGACAGGCACAAGTGAATAGGTTTGAAAACTGGCCGCCTGGTTTCTATCTCCTGTCTAGTTTCTCTCGGCAGAAGACGGAAACCCGAAAGTGGAGACTGGGCGCAGGTGTGAACCGCCCTGAGTTGTAATTTTTATTGGTACCTTCATGGGGTACATACAGTGTTGGCCAAAAGTTGAGCATGGAGAAAAGAATGAAGACCAAAGAACTGTCTGAGAACTTGAGAAGCAAAATCGTGAGAAAGCATGAGCAATCTCAAGGCTACAAGTCCATCTCCAAAGACCTGAATGTTCCTGTGTCTACCGTGCGCAGTGTCATCAAGAAGTTTAAAGCCCATGGCACTGTGGCTAACCTCCGTAGATGTGGCGGAAAAGAAAAATTGACGAGAGATTTCAACGCAAGATTTTGCGGATGGTGGATAAAGAACCTCATCTAACATCCAAACAAGTTCAAGCTGCCCTGCCGTCCGAGGGTACAACAGTGTCAACCCGTACTATCCGTCAGCGTCTGAATGAAAAGGGACTGTATGGTAGGATACCCAGGAAGACCCCACTTCTTACCCAGAGACATAAAAAAGCCAGGCTGGAGTTTGCCAAAACTTACCTGAGAAAGCCAAAACAGTTTTGGAAGAATGTTCTCTGGTCAGATGAGACAAAAGTAGAGCTTTTAGGGAAAATACATCAACATAGAGTTTACAGGAAAAAAAGAGGCCTTCAAAGAAAAGAACACGGTCCCTACAGTCAAACATGGCGGAGGTTCCCTGATGTTTTGGGGTTGCTTTGCTGCCTCTGGCACTGGACTGCTTGACCGTGTGCATGGCATTATGAAGTCTGAAGACTACCAACAAATTTTGTAGCATAATGTAGGGCCCAGTGTGAGAAAGCTGGGTCTCCCTCAGAGGTCATGGGTCTTCCAGCAGGACAATGACCCAAAACACACTTCAAAAGGCACTAGAAAATGGTTTGAGAGAAAGCACTGGAGACTTCTAAAGTGGCCAGCAATGAGTCCAGACCTGAATCCCATAGAACACCTGTGGAGAGATCTCAAAATGGCAGTTTGGAGAAGGCACCCTTCAAATCTCAGGGACCTGGAGCAGTTTGCCAAAGAGGAATGGTCTAAAATTCCAGCAGAGCATTGTAAGAGACTCATTGATGGTTACCGGAAGCGGTTGTTCGCAGTTATTTTGTCTAAAGGTTGTGCTACCAAGTATTAGGCTGAGGGTGCCAATACTTTTGTCCGGCCCATTTTTGGAGTTTTGTGTAAAATGATCAATGATTTGACTTTTTTTTCATTCTCTTTTGTGTTTTTTCATTGCAAGAAAAATAATTGAAGATATTAATACCAAAGAGTTTGTGCTTGCAATCATTTTCTGGAAGAAACTGAGTATTATCTGACAGAATTGCAGGGGTGCCAATACTTTTGGCCAACACTGTATGTGTTGATCACTTTTTATGCACATTTTTTTGGGGGGGAGGGAGAGAGGTGACCAAAAGATTGCGATTTTGTGCATTGTGATTTTTTTTTGTTACGTTTTTTTCTTTTACATTTATTTTTGATTTACATATGGGGATTGAACATGTGATTGTTTGATTACTCATATAATATACTACTATATTTTTGTATTGCAGTATATTGTTCATATACTGCTTTGCTATCACATGTTGCCTTCAATAGGCTCCTAGCTGTCATAATGACCATAATAAGCTGATCAGTGCCACCCTATTGTGGGGGTGCTGATTGATTAAAAAATGCCAGCCACCATACAATGTAATGGATTAGATGCTGCAGTATTAATTGAACGCAGCATATAAGGGATTCAAGGAGTATTCCATCTGGGCATACGCCACAGGAGTATCCACACATATCCACAGGATATGGCATAGATACCTCTGAAGTTTGCATCTATCTCAAGTTGATGATGCTCGAGTTGATGATGCTTACCACATTTATTACTTTTATCCTTTCCCTACTTTGAAGAGTGACTTTTCAACCACAAACCACCATTGTTAGTAACAATATCTTTATTTCTCCATCTGCCACTGCCTAACTTGCCCCTGTCTGATTAATTGGAGGACCAGGGGACAGTTCAGGAGGATAATCTGTGAACTCGTATTTGATACTCTCAGTGATTGTGATAGTACAGTAGTGAGACACATCTATACTAAGCACAGTGGACATATGAAGAATTTGAGCTTCCAGGTCTTGGAGTTGGTGAGACCCCCCCCAACTAGGTAGGTAGTGGTTGGCCAATGTGCCATCATCTGATTGGATGGGTTTCACTCCTCCCAGGGAGGGGCTTAGCGAGGGTGTTATTTAAACTGTGGCATCTGAGCTGTGAGACACCACTGTTATCCATGTGGACATGCTGTCTGGCATTTTATAACAGGACCTCTAATGAATCTTTAATAGATGAAACGCGTAGGGTATAGGCAGAGGTGCTTATACTGACTGGGGATCTGTTTAGCCGAAGTGAGATCGTTGTGTGCATTTTACACAGGCCGCCTTTCTGAGGATTTGAGCACCTTTAAATCTATGTTGCTTGTAGGGAGGCTAGCTTTATAGATTCTAGCAGGAGCTGGTGTATATCAGAAATTTACTGAAGAACTGTTAGTTCATCCTTCGTCCACCCTTCTGTCTAATCTGACGGTTGTCAGTCCGCAATAGGTTTTATGTTTGCCTAAAGATATAGGGTTTTACCTTATTATTATTGCACGTTATACTTTATAGTTACATTTTGATTGGGTTGATCCACACAGTGAATTGAGATATCATTGCACTTGCACAGGTTTCTGTGTTCACTTGTAAGGAACTGTGAACGTAGCCAAGCAGGGCAGCCTTGGTTATTTTGGAACTCCTGTACTTGTGTAATGACAGTCACCTCTATTACAAAAGTGTCTGACCTCTGCATAAGCAATGCCACCCCTGCTACCTCTTGTGTCACCCCCTCTACCTCATAGATTGTAAGCTCTTGCGAGCAGGGCCCTCAGTCCCATTGTGTGAAATGACATTCTTTGTTATGTATCTGTCTGTATTTGAACCCTACAAATTGTACAGCGCTGCGGAATATGTTGGCGCTATATAAATAAAATTTATTATTATTATTACATGTGAATGGAGAGACCTGAATATCCCTCCATTCATCTCTATTGGGACTATTGGTGATAATCAATGCAGTGCTTGGCTATTCCTAGGATACAATGGTGTGCAAGGCCGCACAGACACGGTTCTGTGGCTGCTTATTATTTAAAAAACAAAACAAAAAACCAACAGCATATGGCCACCACTGGTCATTGCATTGATACCAAATAAGTGTATTTTTTATGTTTTACTATTTTTTCATAGAAAAAGCACATTTCACGGAAAAATGTTTTTTGTATCGCTGAATTTCAACTAAACTTTACTTACTAAACTTGATGTACCCGTATTGTACTTGTATTGATGTACCTGTATGTGAAATTGCCTTTTACATTACAAGTCATTATTGTTTAGGTTTTTTCTATGAGTGCTTAGCCCAATAACTATTGGAACCTCATGCTCTGGTGCCCTTCAGCTGCAATAGTGATGACTTATTGCACTAATGTTGTCCAGGCCTGACTGCATTCTCCTGTTCATTGTAATTGGGTCTTTTTGCTGTGCCAGCAAGAATAATGACTGTTATGTTGCCATAGACTTCAGAACAGTAAACTCTGTGCTGTGAAAGTTACTGTGATTATAGTCGAAAATGTTTCCATCTCTGAAAATTTTAGGATAAGAACACGTAACCTGCTGACGGATGTCTCTTGCTACACATGCATTCTGTATCTGAACAATTATAAGTTGAGTTACTATAGCGATTACATTACGTTACTTTGTCATGTATTATTGTTTAAGCAATTACTGTAATTACTCGCCAATTACCAAGTTTAAGGTAGTATTTATGTTTTATATGGGTTTCCTGTACAATGATAATAATTTAAGAGATTTAGTAGTTAAAACGTTGTTATAGTTTATTGCATTCTACATAACCACAAAGCAGACATTTCTACAATAACACAGCTTGAGTGTTTGGTCTACAACTCTATTTTTCAATCTTCTGAACATTTCATATGCTATATATCTACAAAAGCAAAATGCTTTTTAAACACTTGAATGTTCACATGTATACATGCAACTATTATTCTGAAATATTATACATCTTAATGGTTTTCTAGTGGTTTCTAGTGGTTTTCCTGCTACTTTTATTTAGCAATATATAGTAAGTATACAGACATAGGTCATCCTTTACATAGTCTCAAGGCAGTATGTAAGCAAGTCCTGTATTTTATAAGCAAGCATCTTTAGTTAGGTTCTATTACTGTCCAATATCCAGCTACATTGTCATAAATATTGTATTCTGAACAGACATTTCTTATGCAGATAACAAGCAGTATATAGTACAAGAGATATAATATATTTTTTATATAATATTACGATTACTGAAACCTGAACGTGAAACACCATGATAAACAGATTTTATGGTACATACATTTTTTTCTATTAATTTACAAATGCATTTACAAAATGAAATGTAGAAATAGCAAATTGGTAACTATATACATATTTGCATCCCTATCCTGCTAAATGATGAACTATCCTGAAATGTCCCAAGGTGTCACCATCATAGAATAAATATAGTCTCTCTCTCTCTCTCTCTCTCTCTCTCTCTCTCTCTCTCTCTCTCTCTCTCTCTCTCTCTATATATATATATGAGAAGGCTCACAATGTTATGTGACGTACAGTGTCTATTTCCACCCACAGTTAGTTGGTGATGTTAGTAACATATGGACATTGTCAGAAATGTTTTTGTGCAAATTCACTAAAGGTTTGTTATTGTTCCTATGAAATGGCTCAGCAGACAATTGCCTCCATTTTTGGATTCACAAATGAGAAGTTTTTGAACATATTCTGGTCCATGCTATTGATCAATGTTCTGTCTGTACTTGATATTCTGGCTTTCTCATTCAGAAATTCTTTGTCAAAGTTGCTCCAGTCATTTGCTGATTTCTGGAATGTAGATGAAAATATTGTGAACATACATTTTATTTTTGGATCTGTTATTCTAATAAACATTGTGATTCGATACAAAGGGACCCAAATAATATAACTCAGATCATGTTGTTCTAATTTATAATATATAGGATAGGAATATTGTCCTCATGCAATATTTTACACAAGATATGCACAGAACAAAAATATGTATCTCTTCCTTACCACTTTAGGTTTAAATGGAGGCTCAATTGTCCTCTTTTCAAGTCTCTCCCAGTCTATCTGATGGAAAAAGCAGTGCTGACGAATGTTGCCTTTAATTCCAAGTCTTCTTTCTGGTTCCCTGACAAAGAGCTGAAGATTGCAAAGAAGACCAATATGTGTATGGTTAGTGCATTTCCTCCTAACAGTGACTAAAATGAAAAATGATAATGTTTTGTCAGTCATCTAACTAAAAGTTAACTAATTTTGCAAATATACATTAAAAAATTTGCAGTGTTTTCTCTAACCATCCTAGTGGCGACAGACTGTTGTCTTGATCGCAGGAAATATGTTCTGGCACTTGTCAGATAAATAACCATGATTTTCGTATTGTGGCTTGGTTATCTTCTCATGTATGTAGTGACCCTGCTTGATAACCTGTCTACACTAAAGAAATCATGGTTGGGTTTCTGACCATAGAAATTTAGTGGAAAATAACAAACTCTGAAAACAATATGTGAATTATTTATTTATTAAATGTTTAATTTACAGTTGTCTAAAAGCGTAAGTATGTTTATGTTTTCGGGAAACCCCTTCAAAGAGGACCTTTCCAAAAAGTCCAGCTCCTTACATCAATTACTAGCTGTTGTTCCACTGATTCTGGCACAGTTGGAATATTTTCTCTAGCTCCCACCATTCCTGAACAATCAATGCTGGTAGTTTTAGTGCCTAATATTCTATTTAGGCTCTGTACTATGGGCGGTACCAGTCAAGAGCACACAAGGGGTGTGATTCTGAGCTCTGACACTGGATGCCTCTGATTGGAGCTCTGAATTAAGCCCCCTGCCTGACGCTCCCCTTCTGACCTTACAGAGCTTAAATAGCACAGTGTACCTAGAACTGCTGTTGATTTAGTAGCAGATAATTTTTTGAAGATGGATATTCCATTTAAGTTATTAAGAAGATAGAATTCAGGAGAATCATCAGTAAGAAGTTTTAAACACTTTATACCATTATTACAAATATAAAATACTGTAATTACTTCTTAGGTAGCTATTGAAGAATATTTAGTATAATGCAGCTGTAGTTATTGAACCAGATTTACTAATAGTGTAAACTTAGACATGAAGTCTGAAATGCGCCCGATTCATCACAGCGGCTGATACTGGATGAAAAATCTGGCATATCTTTATTAGACTGTCTAGTCTACATTCACACCACCCTTAAGTTGACTTTCTTTGAGCTATAATTTTATTACACAATTTTGCTATGCAGTGGATGGGGCTGCTACGCACCTATTTCTTAAATAGTAGAAGTGCTGCACATGCTCCCCCAATAGCACCTTCTGGCATCTAGGGGCTGCCACAACAGCTGATCTGTGTGGGGTCCAGGTGTTAAATCCTGACAGAACTCATGATCTATCCTATAGATATCTTTTCTCTCCATCGCTTCTGAGTTGGCATGCTGTGCTTGGGCTGTGCTCTATGGCCAAGATTAACTAATAGTGCAAACTTAGACAGGCAACATGAAACTGCACCAGATTTATCAGTGACTTATGCTGGATGCTAAATCTGGCGTAACCTTTGACTGTCTAGTCTATTTTTATGCCACCTTTTAGTTGGCTTATTTTGAGCAAGAATTTTACAGC
This sequence comes from Leptodactylus fuscus, assembly GCF_031893055.1. Taxonomy (NCBI): domain Eukaryota; kingdom Metazoa; phylum Chordata; class Amphibia; order Anura; family Leptodactylidae; genus Leptodactylus; species Leptodactylus fuscus. The sequence continues at coordinate 105,880,721 of NC_134269.1, forward strand.
ACCATTTTGGCGCATCATGGCACTTCCTTTTTCTAAGAACTCAAAACCCACAGATCAAGCAAGTCAAAAATTTTAGGCCAAACTAAAGACGCCCCATTGAGATAAAGATGATCCTAAGATGTAAATAGCTAGACCTAAGTGCCCATTAGATGCAGACTCAGAGACTGTATCTACTGTAGAGAAATTGCTATTGCACCCCCCTTCTCTTAATTTACCGGTTTACTGCAGACAGTGTTGGACTGGGGTTTCTTGGGCCCACCAGACAAAATTATTTTGGGGTCCCACCCTCCAGCAAGCTATAGGAAAGAGACCATAGTAACCTACAAATTTTGGTGTCTTCTGCTGGACCATTATTGATCTTCAGGTCCTCTGGTGGGCCAGTCTAATGCTGACTGCAGACAATTGTTTTAGTGACTGCAGAGGCTTCTGAACATTGGTAAAGAGTCTACAGGCAGGCAGAGGAGCTACAGGCTGTAGAAATGATGCCACTTTTCTGATATGATATGCTATAAATTTTTATATTTTGTATATGTACTGCTCAGTGAAAGAATAAGATGGGAACGCTTTTAGCCTACATTTTCTAAAACTAAAAACCTGAGAAATGCTAATATGTATGAGCTAAATAAATATTTTATTAGGAATCAGGGAGCAGATTGCCATAAATTGTTCTATATTCCGTGAAGAGGAAACATTTATATCTCATCTTATTTTGCATTGCTGAACAGCCTGTTGAAATGAAATGCTGCTCAGATGTCACAGACATACCTGAGTCAGATATTCCCTGCTTAGACCCCATTTATATTCTATTCTTCTTAGTATAGTGAATGAATTGTGGCTTTTAATTATGTGTCTTGGGCTGCATGGAATATATTAGCTGTCAATTAATTATAATCCTGTCAGGGCTAATATGCATTTCAATGATTTCAAAGCCAATGTGTTCTGCAAAGTACTGGTATTTCTTGTAACTAAATGAACTAAATGATCTTATGGCCAGTGAGCTTCTGTGTTTTGAAGACACGGATGGTGCACCGGAGACACGTGGATGTCTCCTGTGTGCTGACCATGCACTGGTCGTGCTTCCATGGCCCCTTTCATTAAATTAATAGGAAGCAGGGCTGCAAAATAGAACAGGACTAGAACCTGTTGTATATTTTACAGCCGGGACTGTTGGCTCGCACATGTGACCGTGTACAGGCCCACAGAAATGAATAGGCCAGTGTGCTATCCAGGAAAAACATGCATAGCACAATGATCTGGGCCACGGTTGTCTGCAAGTGGTCTTAGGCTGAGGCCTAACATGTTACATGTTACATTACGGAAATACAACTTTTTTTTTGTTGCAGAATTTGCTGAGGTTTTTTGAGCCAAAGCCAAGGGGTTGTTTTTTTTGTCCCACATCCATTTTCAGAACACATTGAATTCAATGGGTCAGATTTATTATTCCCTGTATGCCAGTTTCCTGGAGTGCAAGGCATAAAAAGTTGCAATTTTTTACTGAAATTGGCGTTGTCTACAGGGGGAAAGCAAAGGGCAGAAATGGGGCAGGGGCATCACAACTGCTAGTTTTATCATTATTTATGCAATAAATCTGTCATGTGAATAAAGGCTGTCCATGTACTTGCACAGACATACACATTAGGTCTGTGAAAAACATCATTGCTATGTCCATAAGGTCTAAGTTTCCTTTAAAATGTACAAGTACCTTTTTTGTTGGTTTGCTTGTTAGTTGCCTTTTGATGAAGTAATGTGAATCCCACTAGTGGCTAGTGATATTTGTGAATCAGTTTTCCATCATCAGATATAAAATCAATTTGTTTAGAGAAATGTAGTCAGATTTTCTTTTTTTGTAGATTGAGGCTAAGGCCCCATCAAATGTCCTGCAGCAATAAAGCGCTGTGGGAAAAACTGCAGCGGCAACGCATTGCGGTTCTTCCCGCAGCACTTTAGACAAAGTTCACAGAGTTTTCCTCCATGGACTTTCTGTTACAATTATAACTATGGGAAAACTGCCTGCGTTTTCATAGGTATAATTGACATGCTGCGATTTCCAAAAACGCGCCGGTTTTGGAAATCGCGGCATGTTTGTACTGCAGTTTTTGCCGCAAAATAGGCATGGGATGTGCTAGAATCCCATCCACTTTGCCATTACTGTAAAATGCAGCAATTTTTCCCATGGAGTTTCCACCACGGACAAATCGCGGCATTTCAGTTTCGTGGGGCCCTGGCCTAAAAGGGTTTTTCCCACCAAAGCAACCTATCCCCTATTCACATGATAGGGGATAAGTTGAGGATCAATGGGTATCCAATCGCTGGGGCCCCTACTGATTCCTTGCTCCACAATGCAAATGAAATGGTAGCTTGGAAGATATGCTGCCATTCCCTTCATTTCAATGGAACTGCTGGAGATAACCAAACTACAGCTCTCTATAGTGGTCCTATAGATGTGAAAGGAGTGCATTGCTTCATTCATATGGACATCTTATTCTCTATTCTCTGAACAGGAGATAAACTGCTTTGGTGGGGAAAACCCTTTAAATTAAAATGCAATCTGGTCGTTATTCCTTTTTTTTTCCAAGATGGCGCCGCATGAGTGGTAGCTCCAAGCTGAGAGTAACCTTTATCTTTCCTTTTCACTCTTTTTGTCTGTATCTTCAAGAATCCTCTACTCAAGCAAACTAGCACTATGGATTAGCAACTATAAATCGAATGGAAGACCCTGTGGAGTATTTTTTTTCCCTTTTGTTTCTATTGTTAAAACATGGACAAGACTCAAGACCTGATCAGCTGCAATTTCCTGTTTGGAACATGTGCCTGTTACCATCCCCCCAGGAGCTAAGGACAGCATGGACACCATGAGGCAGACAAAGCATGGAGGAGAAACCTGCATGGAAGTGTGGACTTCTTCTTTCAAGGAGATGATTTTTGGTGTCTATTACTGATGTGTGAAGATGCCTACAGCTGACTTGTATTTCTTTCTTTTACTGTGGACACGTGGGACTCTGTTACAGCCTGGGAACCTACCATCACCCACCTACTCCACGAGTTTATGGAAGCTTGGCAAGAGAGCAGCACCCTGTCTACCTGGATGGCTTCAGACTTCTTTGGGCAGTAGAAAACAGTGGGAAGAAGAAAGGAGGAGGGCTTGTGATGAAGGACATTTGGGACATTTTTTTGTGGTTAAGGAACAATAGTGCTGATGCAAGATACCGAACTATCAGCTGTGAGCATGAGATCTTACCACCTACCAAAGAACTGCCACATGTTATCATGATAGCTGCATATATCCCCCACCTCTGCAAAAAAAACATTTCTGCCTATTATATCTACATGCTGTGACCACTCCTCATGTCCTCCAACCACGGTCGGGCTGTATTATTAACATCACTCCGCACAGAGAACTAAATGATCCTGCAGTGTGTCTGTGTTTCTTTCTTTTTAGTTTCTATGATTCCTAGTATTTCTCGATCTGCCATGATCTGCCATGTGTTTCTCTCTTGTTATATACTACTTTACCATCTATGAAACTGTATCACTGAAATTTCCCCATTGTGGAACTATTAAAGGATTATCTTATCTTATCTTGTTCATTTGCTTTAGTTTCATTACTGGTAATCCATTGGAGTGAGCTGGAAAAACACATTTATGCATTTCATTGGATGCTGAAATTATCCAACGGACTTAAAGATCTGCCATTTCAGTATCACATCACTCTAACTGAAGTGTAAATGTTTTAAAGCTTCCTAATGCTAGGTTCACACCAACGTCACTTAACCAATGTTCTGGTCCTTCATAGGACTAGAACAATGAATAGGTGGAAAACAAAAAAAGTCAGACGGACCCCATTGACTATAATGGGGTCCATCATGTCGGTCAGTTTAAAACTAAAACTGGTGGAGGAAAAGTTGTTCCTGTAGGACTTTTTCCTTTGGAAATTTTCAGGTGGCACTACGTTGGAGTCTCCGAAGGAGACTTTGGGTCAGATCTGAACATAGCTTTAGGATAATGAGTGAAAACACAAGTTATTTTTTTTTTTACGATTGAACAATGATAAAGTGTTAAATGTAAGCTCTGAACTGCTCTCTCATGCACACTAACAATCTAAATATATAACACATAAAAACATTACACAAGAAAACTAGCTATTATATGTTGAAGGTTATCTTACCATAATTAATATATCTTTGGCCTCTTTACTGAGAAAGCGGGGATAGATTGGGTCATCCATGCGTATAGATTGAAATAACTGTTCTTCATCCAGGCCGCGAAATGGAGATTGTCCAATTAACATTTCATAGAGAAGTACTCCGAATGACCACCAATCAACAGAGTAACTGTACTTCTGCCCCAGTAAGATCTACAACACAAGCCAGACAATGCAGGTTTTTATTCAGTCATGAGACTATCACTAGAGATGAGCGAACACTAAAATGTTCGAGGTTCGAAATTCGATTCGAACAGCCGCTCACTGTTCGAGTGTTCGAATGGGTTTCGAACCCCATTATAGTCTATGGGGAACATAAACTCGTTAAGGGGGAAACCCAAATTCGTGTCTGGAGGGTCACCAAGTCCACTATGACACCCCAGGAAATGATACCAACACCCTGGAATGACACTGGGACAGCAGGGGAAGCATGTCTGGGGGCATAAAAGTCACTTTATTTCATGGAAATCCCTGTCAGTTTGCGATTTTCGCAAGCTAACTTTTCCCCATAGAAATGCATTGGCCAGTGCTGATTGGCCAGAGTACGGAACTCGACCAATCAGCGCTGGCTCTGCTGGAGGAGGCGGAGTCTAAGATAGCTCCACACCAGTCTCCATTCAGGTCCGACCTTAGACTCCGCCTCCTCCGGCAGAGCCAGCGCTGATTGGCCGAAGGCTGGCCAATGCATTCCTATGCGAATGCAGACTTAGCAGTGCTGAGTCAGTTTTGCTCAACTACACATCTGATGCACACTCGGCACTGCTACATCAGATGTAGCAATCTGATGTAGCAGAGCCGAGGGTGCACTAGAACCCCTGTGCAAACTCAGTTCACGCTAATAGAATGCATTGGCCAGCGCTGATTGGCCAATGCATTCTATTAGCCCGATGAAGTAGAGCTGAATGTGTGTGCTTAGCACACACATTCAGCACTGCTTCATCAAGCCAATACAATGCATTAGCCAGTGCTGATTGGCCAGAGTACGGAATTCGGCCAATCAGCGCTGGCCAATGCATTCTATTAGCCCGATGAAGTAGAGCTGAATGTGTGTGCTAAGCACACACATTCAGCACTGCTTCATCAAGCCAATACAATGCATTAGCCAGTGCTGATTGGCCAGAGTACGGAATTCGGCCAATCAGCGCTGGCTCTGCTGGAGGAGGCGGAGTCTAAGATCGCTCCACACCAGTCTCCATTCAGGTCCGACCTTAGACTCCGCCTCCTCCGGCAGAGCCAGCGCTGATTGGCCGAAGGCTGGCCAATGCATTCCTATGCGAATGCAGACTTAGCAGTGCTGAGTCAGTTTTGCTCAACTACACATCTGATGCACACTCGGCACTGCTACATCAGATGTAGCAATCTGATGTAGCAGAGCCGAGGGTGCACTAGAACCCCTGTGCAAACTCAGTTCACGCTAATAGAATGCATTGGCCAGCGCTGATTGGCCAATGCATTCTATTAGCCCGATGAAGTAGAGCTGAATGTGTGTGCTAAGCACACACATTCAGCACTGCTTCATCAAGCCAATACAATGCATTAGCCAGTGCTGATTGGCCAGAGTACGGAATTCGGCCAATCAGCGCTGGCTCTGCTGGAGGAGGCGGAGTCTAAGATCGCTCCACACCAGTCTCCATTCAGGTCCGACCTTAGACTCCGCCTCCTCCGGCAGAGCCAGCGCTGATTGGCCGAAGGCTGGCCAATGCATTCCTATGCGAATGCAGACTTAGCAGTGCTGAGTCAGTTTTGCTCAACTACACATCTGATGCACACTCGGCACTGCTACATCAGATGTAGCAATCTGATGTAGCAGAGCCGAGGGTGCACTAGAACCCCTGTGCAAACTCAGTTCACGCTAATAGAATGCATTGGCCAGCGCTGATTGGCCAATGCATTCTATTAGCCCGATGAAGTAGAGCTGAATGTGTGTGCTAAGCACACACATTCAGCACTGCTTCATCAAGCCAATACAATGCATTAGCCAGTGCTGATTGGCCAGAGTACGGAATTCGGCCAATCAGCGCTGGCCAATGCATTCTATTAGCCCGATGAAGTAGAGCTGAATGTGTGTGCTAAGCACACACATTCAGCACTGCTTCATCAAGCCAATACAATGCATTAGCCAGTGCTGATTGGCCAGAGTACGGAATTCGGCCAATCAGCGCTGGCTCTGCTGGAGGAGGCGGAGTCTAAGATCGCTCCACACCAGTCTCCATTCAGGTCCGACCTTAGACTCCGCCTCCTCCGGCAGAGCCAGCGCTGATTGGCCGAAGGCTGGCCAATGCATTCCTATGCGAATGCAGACTTAGCAGTGCTGAGTCAGTTTTGCTCAACTACACATCTGATGCACACTCGGCACTGCTACATCAGATGTAGCAATCTGATGTAGCAGAGCCGAGGGTGCACTAGAACCCCTGTGCAAACTCAGTTCACGCTAATAGAATGCATTGGCCAGCGCTGATTGGCCAATGCATTCTATTAGCCCGATGAAGTAGAGCTGAATGTGTGTGCTAAGCACACACATTCAGCACTGCTTCATCAAGCCAATACAATGCATTAGCCAGTGCTGATTGGCCAGAGTACGGAATTCGGCCAATCAGCGCTGGCTCTGCTGGAGGAGGCGGAGTCTAAGGTCGGACCTGAATGGAGACTGGTGTGGAGCGATCTTAGACTCCGCCTCCTCCAGCAGAGCCAGCGCTGATTGGCCGAATTCCGTACTCTGGCCAATCAGCACTGGCTAATGCATTGTATTGGCGTGATGAAGCAGTGCTGAATGTGTGTGCTTAGCACACACATTCAGCTCTACTTCATCGGGCTAATAGAATGCATTGGCCAGCGCTGATTGGCCGAATTCCGTACTCTGGCCAATCAGTGCTGGCCAATGCATTCTATTAGCTTGATGAAGCAGAGTGTGCACAAGGGTTCAAGCGCACCCTCGGCTCTGATGTAGCAGAGCCGAGGCTGCACAAGGGTTCAAGCGCACCCTCGGCTCTGATGTAGGAGAGCCGAGGGTGCACTTGAACCCTTGTGCAGCCTCGGCTCTGCTACATCAGAGCCGAGGGTGCGCTTGAACCCTTGTGCACACTCTGCTTCATCAAGCTAATAGAATGCATTGGCCAGCGCTGATTGGCCAATGTATTCTATTAGCCTGATGAAGTAGAGCTGAATGTGTGTGCTAAGCACACACATTCAGCTCTACTTCATCGGGCTAATAGAATGCATTGGCCAGCGCTGATTGGCCAGAGTACGGAACTCGACCAATCAGCGCTGGCTCTGCTGGAGGAGGCGGAGTCTAAGATCGCTCCACACCAGTCTCCATTCAGGTCCGACCTTAGACTCCGCCTCCTCCAGCAGAGCCAGCGCTGATTGGCCGAATTCCGTACTCTGGCCAATCAGCACTGGCTAATGCATTGTATTGGCATGATGAAGCAGTGCTGAATGTGTGTGCTTAGCACACACATTCAGCTCTACTTCATCGGGCTAATAGAATGCATTGGCCAATCAGCGCTGGCCAATGCATTCTATTAGCGTGAACTGAGTTTGCACAGGGGTTCTAGTGCACCCTCGGCTCTGCTACATCAGATTGCTACATCTGATGTAGCAGTGCCGAGTGTGCATCAGATGTGTAGTTGAGCAAAACTGACTCAGCACTGCTAAGTCTCTGAATTCGCATAGGAATGCATTGGCCAGCCTTCGGCCAATCAGCGCTGGCTCTGCCGGAGGAGGCGGAGTCTAAGGTCGGACCTGAATGGAGACTGGTGTGGAGCGATCTTAGACTCCGCCTCCTCCAGCAGAGCCAGCGCTGATTGGTCGAGTTCCGTACTCTGGCCAATCAGCGCTGGCCAATGCATTCTATTAGCCCGATGAAGTAGAGCTGAATGTGTGTGCTTAGCACACACATTCAGCTCTACTTCATCAGGCTAATAGAATACATTGGCCAATCAGCGCTGGCCAATGCATTCTATTAGCTTGATGAAGCAGAGTGTGCACAAGGGTTCAAGCGCACCCTCGGCTCTGATGTAGCAGAGCTGAGGGTGCACAAGGGTTCAAGTGCACCCTCGGCTCTCCTACATCAGAGCCGAGGGTGCGCTTGAACCCTTGTGCAGCCTCGGCTCTGCTACATCAGAGCCGAGGGTGCGCTTGAACCCTTGTGCACACTCTGCTTCATCAAGCTAATAGAATGCATTGGCCAGCACTGATTGGCCAGAGTACGGAATTCGGCCAATCAGCGCTGGCCAATGCATCCCTATGGGAAAAAGTTTATCTCACAAAAATCACAATTACACACCCGATAGAGCCCCAAAAAGTTATTTTTAATAACATTCCCCCCTAAATAAAGGTTATCCCTAGCTATCCCTGCCTGTACAGCTATCCCTGTCTCATAGTCACAAAGTTCACATTCTCATATGACCCGGATTTGAAATCCACTATTCGTCTAAAATGGAGGTCACCTGATTTCGGCAGCCAATGACTTTTTCCAATTTTTTTCAATGCCCCCAGTGTCGTAGTTCCTGTCCCACCTCCCCTGCGCTGTTATTGGTGCAAAAAAGGCGCCAGGGAAGGTGGGAGGGGAATCGAATTTTGGCGCACTTTACCACGTGGTGTTCGATTCGATTCGAACATGGCGAACACCCTGATATCCGATCGAACATGTGTTCGATAGAACACTGTTCGCTCATCTCTAACTATCACTTATGTGACCTGACTTGCCAATGACAGTCCAATTTTATGATTCTTAATGACTTTCATCCTGGCTTTGCCAGAGTACTATTGATGGTGGGCTATGCAGAACAATTTGGCAATAGATACATGTACAATTTTTTTTTCCTTTTTACTTTCTTTATTAGTTTTCGTAGTTTTATACATAACAGCCTAAAAGAGGTTGACCTCCACAGAAAGGATAAACAAGATATACTCAATAATCGAAAAAAAAAAGTTTTCTGGTGCAGCAGGGAAATCACTTCAATAGTACAATACAGTACAAAAATTAGGCAAAAAGTAAAATGGAAACTATATGGTGACACAATAGGAGGGAGTGTTTTAGGCTGGGTTCAGACGGGGATTTTTGGCTCGGATTTTGATGCGGAGGCCACCTCAGAATCTGGTCCAAAAAATGGCTAGCTGCGACCGAATGCCGATGCAGTGCATACAGTGCACCAGCATCCAGTCGCGGAATTCTGCTCCGGATTAGGCCCAAATGAATGGACCTAGTTAGGAGGGAGGTGTCATGCTGCAGACTCTGTGGCGGATTCCACCGCCGAATCGGCAGCAAGAAAGGGCAGGTCGCTTCTTTTTTCCATGAGCGGGAAGAAACCGCTCGCGGAAAAAGGAAGTGAACGGCTCCGATTGTAGTCAATGGGAGGCGTTTTTTGGGGCCGGATTCTGATGTAGATTCCACGTCAAAATCCGGTCCAAAAATCCCCGTCTGACCCAGGCTAAGGAATAGGAATGGAAGTCTGGGGAATATAGAAAGAATATCCAGGGTTCCCAGATCACCCCGGTTTGTCACCCAGGGAAGCGTTGTTTTCGTACATTAGGGACTCCATGTATTGAATTTGTAGGATCTCCTGGAACTGGTTTGTGACTGATGAGGCCTGTATACAGTTGGGTATAGTTTGGACAGCAGACAGCAATTTCTTACTGTGAACCGTGAGGATGAACAGTAGAAGGGTGGCTGGACTACAGTCAACAGTGAGACCATTTACTTTATGAATTATTTCAATAACTTTGGACCAGAAGGGATGAGCAGAGTATTATGGTAAATCACAGGGAGCAATTCAGGGACCCTGTACCACCAGGATAGAAATTTAATGTTAGTTTCTAGTGCTTTGCATGAGACAGAGAACATATGACAGAGTCGGAAAGCTGGAAAGCCTGATTGCGTTGGTCAGGTTTGAATGAGGTTCTTATCTCCCTTTTCCTCCGTGGCACAAAAGCAGGATAGGGTTTCTGAGGGGATCCAAACATCAAGTAGAGATAGGAAATGGAGGCATTGATGTTGCTATGTTATGAAGGAAAAGTCATAAAGTATATGAAAACGAGTGAGCATAGTGCATCCCAGTTCTATCTGAGCAAAGGCAGCCTTAAGAAAGCTCCAGTCCACCAGGTGAAATGCCTTTTAGGTGTCTAAGGAGAGTAACATAAACAGGATGTGTCTCCTCTGAGTGTGATGTACGATAGAGAAAGTTTTGAGACTGTTATCACAAGGTCTCCATAAGGCCGTCCAAACTGCTCACCAAGGGCTTAGCGTACAGTTTGCATTTGTGTTGATTACTGATATTGGTTGAGAGCTGGTGCACAGTTGAGGGTCCTCCCTTTTTTAGAGTTGACTGTGATGTGGGAATGCAAAAAGGAAGAAAGTGTGGATCTGATACCACTGAAATAAAGGTCAAGTGGAGTGAGCTTGTCACATAGAGTTTTATAAATCAAGCAGTGTACCCATCAGGTCCCGAATCCAAGCAATTTTCCGGGAGCAAAAGGCTTTTCAAGAGAAGACACCTCCTTTCAAGATGGTGTAAGGAGCTCTGTCTCATAAATGTACTGTGTTAGGGACCTAGTGGCACTAGATGTTTGACTTTTAGAATTTGAGGTAGGGGGAAGATTATATAATGCCTCATAATAAGCTTGAAAATCAATGTCTTCAGTTAGATAAGAGACTCTTCCCACGGCGTCCCTCACAAATGAGATACATGTGAAAGATTGTCCACCCCAGAGGGCCCCCTAATAGGCGGCCTGATTTATTTCCCCCACTTGTAGCAGTATGTACAGACCTATGGCAGACGCTGTTGCTTATGTTTTAAGAGGAGCTGATTTTTATGGCATGTTGCAATTATTCATGGGCAGATATGCACTGATGTATCTTTTTTTACTATGTAGAAAAACCTGGGCTGCTGCCCTTTCACCCCAACAGATATGTGTAACAGACATCATTTTTTTTTGCCTGTCTTTACATTCAGGACATACATGAACAAGTTATTTGATATGTATGCTAAGTATAAAGGCCAAAGACAATGTTAATAGAGCCTAAATACCATATTTACTGTTTTAATGCATGCTGGTTTTACAATGTACAGTGAAAAAACTAAAACAACTTCAGAAAAGGCAGAAGTGTTTGACCATGTTTGACCATGCAAAGTGTATTGGAGTGATTCCTTATTTAGAGAATTAATAGAAATCAGGATTGTTAAAGTTTATCTGCTTTCCTCTAGACAGACATATTCCCAGTAAACATATAAATTCTAGATAGATATAGTTCATACCTCTGGAGCAATATAGTCAGGCGTCCCACAGAACGTATTTGTTTTAACATCTCCAAACATATTCTCCTTACACATTCCAAAGTCTGCTATCTTTATATGTCCTTCCATATCCAAGAGTATATTATCTAACTTCAGGTCCCTAAAATATGAGAAAAAAATGATGTACATTGTACAAAACATTCAATCACTAATAATGTCACTATAAAAGTAAGTTATAATGTCATATAGCATTCAATATTATATACTGTAGATATAACAGTCTTTCTGGTAAACATGACAGCTCAGATCTCAATCATAACTAAAGTATAAAATATAATGGATTTATTCACACATCCTTTTTTACTCTGACGTGTTGTCCATGTTTTACACATTTGTGTTCATCGTGCACTTTTGTTTTGTTTTTTTTTGTCCATGCTTGAACAATCTTTCAATGCCATGTTAAATTGCCATACTTTACAATATTTAGGATCTGTGACAGCATGGATGGCACCTTTGTGCTGTCTGTTATTTTCATGGATCCTTTTCCTTAATGTCATTACTGAGCCATAAAACTGACCAAAATAGAGCATGTCTCAATTTTTCCCTTGGACCAAGAGGAATTTGTGCTATCCATGGAAAACATACACAGCAACCTTCTGTTTAAAAATGGAGATGTGAATAAGGCCTCAGACTAAGAGAATTATCATATTTTGATGTTTTTTCGTTTTAAGTTCCATGACCAATGACCAGAAACCTCTAGTGTCACATGTCTACAAGGGAAAGAAAAGGTTGGGCAGGTCAAAGTACAACCATTCTAATGCTTCACTTTTTCTTGACATCTGCAGTCAAGCAATTGTTGGAAGATCCAGTTGACATGATCTGCATCTCTTGGCACATATTTCATCGCCAACTTTAGGTAGCTGGAGACCAAACATTCATTTGTCTGACAGTTCAACATGCATTGGCTCCCGTATACACATGCATGCTTGAACTGGGAGAGGAAAGAAAGTCATTGTGATGCATCTAGTGTCTTATCTCTTAAAGAACAATGCCATCTGCCTTCGAGGGAGAATTGGTAGGTCCTTATATATATTAGATGGTCAGTTGAACAGGTGGAAACATACGGGTTTGGTCTAAATACATCTAAGGTACAGTATATGGCCAGCTTGGGTCTATAACATACCTGGCAGTTAACACAGCTTAATTTATTTCTATCATAGAAAACAGGCTTTTTAGTATATTGTGTACATGGAACAATGCTGTGTAAAATGTTTAAAGAATTCAAGCACAGATGAACATTGACCATAATGATAAATTCCATTGGTAAAATGCGTTGACTTTATTGTGAAAATTCCTGCATTTAGCAGAAAATGAAGGCCTTCTGCTACATATTCCTTGTGCTACACATGAAGCAGATCATCTTGATATTAACTGGACTTCTACTATATTGACATAACTGTTAAGTTCTATTACAACTCTGTTACAATCTTTTTTTTCTGTGGACAGGTCCGTGACTTGAATCTTGATGTGCACCCTTTTCTATAAATATCAGTGTTATAAAGAACCTGTGAGTTACCTGTATACTACTCCTTTGGAATGGAGGAACTGAAGACCGCACACAATTTCAGCAGCATAAAAACTGTAAAGAATTGAAGCAATGTTTCGTTAAAACATAGCAATATGATATATACCAAATTTTCATTATATTTTATTATTGATAGAAAAAAGAAAATCAGCAGAATTATATGTAACACAATTTACATATACAACCAGTATACAGGTGGTGTCACACATGCTGTTATTTAGTTTTTTTTGTGGCAGTTTTTTAAACCAAAATGTCAAAAGAGGATTCAAAAGGAGGTACAGAGGTGGAACGTGTATCCTTCCTGCTACATTCACTTCTAACTTTTGTTCAAAAAATTGTTTTTCAGCAGGGTTTTTCAGAGTATGAACTACCCTAAGGCGTGAACGCATCGCGGTTCTTCCCGCAGCTCTTTGAACAGAAAGTTCACTGAGTTTTCCTCTGCGGACTTTCTGTTACAATTATATCTACGGGAAAGCTGCCGGCGTTTCCGTAGATATAATTGAAATGCTGTGATTTTCAAAAAAATTTTTCCCGCAAAGTGGGCATGGAATCCACTTTGCAAGTACTGTAAAAAAAACCACAATTTTTCCTGCAGCGTTTCTGGCCCGTGGGGCTCTGGCCTAAAGCCCTACATTGCGGAACGTACCTAAAGGCTTAGGCCCCATGTTACGGAAATGCAGCTTTTTTGTTGTTGCAGAATTTGTTGCGGTTTTTTGAGCCAAAGCCAAGAATGGTTACAAAAGGAATGGGAAATATATAGAAAACTCTGATACTTCTACTTTCTGTTCAACCCACTTCCGACTTTGGCTCAAAAAAACGCAATAATACCTGCAACAAAAAAAGCTGCGTTTCAGCACTGTGGGGCCTTAACCAAAAACAATTTAGAGGGATGGTTCTCACAAAAGAGACATTAATATATAAAAAATTTTACCAAAAATGAATATCCACATCCATCATTTGGTGTATGTTTTTTTTTTGTATCCAATAGTTGTGATCAAAGCTCATTGAAGGGGCTTATTCTCATGACAGTCAAATGGTTTTTCACCATGAATATGTAAATAAGGTCTTAGATGAGGGCTGTCCCTATAAAAGAAGTGGTCTTTTTTACAGCATATATCTCCTAGAAAAACAGCTTAAGGTAGGGACCCACATTGCAAAAACACTGTGTATTTTGGCTAATCCCATCCACACATTGCAGAAAAAATATGCTATTTTAAAAAACGCAATTGTATTTGCAAATCAATGCATGTCAATTATACCTACAGAATTGCTTGCGTATGGGTTTAATACTAGCTGTGTAAGAGAATCAATGCATTTCTGCTGTGGTCTTTTCCAAAGGCTAAAATCCCATGTTGTGGAAACACAGCTTTTCTTGCTGCAGATTTCGTTGCCTTTTTGACCCAAAGCAAGAATGGTTACAGAAGGAATGGGAAATCTATAGGAAGCTCTTATACTTCTCTATCTTGCTCCATCCACTCCTGGCTTTGGGTCAAGGAAAATTAAACAAAATCTGCAACAGAAAAAGCTGCGTTTCCTCAATGATGAGCCTCAGCTTAAGGGGAACGTATCACTAGAAAAAGACTTATTTTTTGAAGCAATTCTCTCTATAGCTAAGACCACTGACCCATCATTGTATCCACAGATTTACAGTAGTAGCATTCTGGATGACATTTATACAAATCTCAGCCATTTGCCATTGTGACAACATATTGATTTCAGGTAGGATTAGCTGTGAGGATAGCAGGCGAACATGTTGACTGAAATTCTGCAGCATGTTTATTCCACATTGAATGGCTCAATCCTTATAAAGATATTTAAAAAATACATTTAGGAAACATACGTAGCTCTGGCAAGATCAAATTTATGGCAGATTTGTATGTGGAACATGAGGTCTCCTCCATTGAGATACTCCATTACAAAAAATAGGTTCTCCTGTTCAGGAAATAAAGAAAGAGTTAATGTACTTAAACTGTAAATTTAACATTATAGTAAAACTCCATATTTACAATATAATCTACATTAATAAAATTCGTAATAATAAATAAATGTATATATAACTGTTTACAATCTTCTTACTATGACGCCCCTATATTGTCATCACTAGTCATTTGGTTTTTGAAGTTACAAAATGGGTCGTCTGTATATAGTCAAGGTGTCTGAAGTGGCTGTGGTATAAATGTACTTGTATCTGGAAGGTTTCACCAGTGATGAGTCAGATTCCTGGCAAAAACTGCACCACAGTAAGGCAAAAACTGCTCATAATAGCTCTGTGATGTGGTTATTGAAAAATACCAGTAGGGTGCTACATACAAGATTCCAAATAATGAAATGACTAAAAATTGTGCATCCCCAAATTACTGCTCATACGTCGGAGTTAATAACGGGTTAATTAACTCATTATGATTCACCACTGCCGCGTCAGCAGTGTATGGTAACCAAACTGATAAGTCGTCTCATCATAATCTGGGTTATGTTTTAATATTGTTCATTTGATTTTGGGTAGAAAACTAATATTATCAGTGTTTCCATGTGTTTAGATCAGTTGGTAGAAAACCGAACACAAAAAAAAAGAAAAAGCCCATATAAACAAAAAAGTTTTTGCATGGTTTTTACAGCCAAAGCTGGGTTTAGATAAAGAAAAGCAATCGGATATGTCTTTCCTTTCTGACGTCCACTGGTCCACTCCTGGTTTTCGTTCAACCCAAACATAAATTGTATTGTTTGCCTTAAATGGATATAACATTGATGGCTTATCTTTAGGATACGATGTAACTTGGAAGAAGCGGCCATTTGATGTAATTTCAGCCTCTTCTTATTCACTTCTATGGGACAAGGCTGTAATTACAATTCAGAGCTGTTACAAATCAGATGGTAAGCTATGTAAACAATGAAGGTATCACAGCTCTAGTACAAGAGTCGTGACCCTTCACATAGCAAATTAGTTGATGTCTTGTGTTAACACCCATGTTGGTGCCTTATTGATGACCTAAGGAAACTGGATAATCCCTTTAAAATACCCCAAATAACCCCTTTTCATATGCCAAAAAGCGGTGCGGTTAAAAATGTGGTGGAAATGCATTGTATTTTTTCTTGCAGTGCTTTTCACAGAAAGTCCAGAGTTTTCCTCTACAGACTTTCTGCTTTAATTATACTTATAAGGAAACCTCCAGCGTTTCTGTATTTATAATTGACATGCTGAGATTTCCAAAAACGTGTCGGTATGGGGAATCACAGCGTTTCCACTGCAGGTATTTTTCTGCCATGTGTGAACCCCATCCACTGCGCAGGGAATGTAAAATGACATGTGGGGCTTCAACCTTAGGGATTTAAAAAAAAAACAAAAAAAAACAAAAAAAACACTGTACATGTACAGCTAAAGTATGAGGATATTTAGGACTTGCTGGTGGTTCAGTGTCTTCAATTTGCATGGCAGGTTCCCTTTAATATTACATTGAATACACATGTCAAACTTTGTACTGTGAAAGCATTTATTCCATCTTCAGATGTCTTGTAGCCTGAATTAACATCTGAAATTGTGTATCAAAGACATATTACTAAAGTTTTCAACATGCAAATGCTAGGTATTATGGCTGCTCTCATTACAAGTAGGCCTATGTGTGACTCTACAGGGTAGACATGGTCCCACTCTTCAAAGTATGAAAGGCCTATTGACTGGCAGAATATCTCTTCCTTTGAAAGCCTTTCAAGTGCTGAGTGACCATCAAGCTGGGAAAAAGGTCAGAGAGATCCAGAAATCAATTCTGCACCAGCACGACACTTGAATTAAAAGGTGACAGAAAAATCTTTACACTTTGTCTGCACTGCGCTCTATCCCCTGCATTTTCTATTTGACTTTTAAACACCATCTATGATTGAATTGTGTATGGTAGCTAAAGGACAGGCTAGTAATTGGCTGTTAAATGAAGCACAAAGTGCACAGTGATTTATACAAGCTCTGCCTTGGTGGTGTCCCTGGATTAAGAAATGGGTTTCTATGGGTGTATACTAAAGAGAAGAAAGACATCATTCTATTGATATGTGAGCCGTGCAGGGCTCTGCATAGACTACACTGTGCTCAGAACACACTATTATCTTTTGTACTGTAACATCAACTATACTGAGCACTGAGGGACAATATTATTTCTGGACTATGCCATCATTTATTCTATGTTTTTAGGGAATATTATTATCTTATAGACTGTATTGTAAGGTACCGTATGCTATGTAAAATATCAGCAATGCCGTCCATAAAATGTCTGTTGCTCCAGACCTGGGTAGGTACTATGTGTCAAAGTTTAGCAGGGCCCTGAGGGATAGTTGATACAGACTTCATTCATAAATTAAATGTCTTTATCAGATATTTTATATCAGTGTTTCCAAACTTTTTAAGACTTACGGAACACCTAGAAAAAAAAAAGAATAATTTCCTAGGCCAGCCCTACCAAATAATTTTTACTAATAATGTCCTATGGGGGTGTTCACACTGCTGCTGGATGTCCGATCTGATAGGGTCTGTTAAAAAAAACCCCCCAAACCAGATGCCTATCATAACGTACGTACACTAACTAATGTTAATGTACCAACATTTTGTAATTGATGCTAGCAATGGACCCCACTAATGTTAGTGTGAATGCCCTCTAAGGCTGAGTCCCCACATTGCGGAAACGCAGAGTTTTTTTGTTGCAGGTTTTGTTGGTTTTATAAGCCAAAGCCAGGAATGGATTGAGCAGAAGGTAGAAGTATAAAAACTTCCTATACATTTTCCAATCCATTAGTAGCCATTCTTGGCTTTGGCTCAAAAAAACGCAGCAAAATCTGCAACAAAAAAGGCTGCGTTTCTGCAACATGGGGCCTCAGCCTTAGAATGCAGATAATGTTGCATGAAGGCATGCAGTCATCTTCCCAACTAGAGTTTTGTGGCCCCTGGCAAGTTTCTAAGTACCCCTTTTGGGAATCACTACTTTATGTTGTCATAAGTCTAAACCGATTACTGGGTGATTGTGAATACTTTAGTGTATGGTTGTTACAAATGGCTGTGTTGTGGAAATTATGTGTTGTAGCTATGTAGCTTTTTAAGTATCAGGCCATAAACTGTAGTGGAAACCATAGAAAAAAGTGCTAAATATACTTCATAAAGACTATTTAAGGGTGCATTCACACTACGGATACGGATACTGATTCAGAATCAGTCAGCGTATCTGTAGTGTGAATGCACCCTAACATGCTCGATGGTCAGTTTATATAATAAGTTGAATTGGGCTGAGCTATGAATTCTTTATCAGATCCATATCTACATGCACAACTACCACAAGGGGGAGACATAGAAATTAAGGAGCTAATAGTATTTATATCAGCATGAGGTCCCCACCATGTTTGTAATTAGACCATTACACCCTGATATACAGAGGCATGCATTAGACTTGTCTGTGAATGCAGGTAAAATGTCACTAGAGGGAGCCAAAGATCTTTGGAAATCCACATAGAAAGAGCTATGATCAGAGCTAATGATTTTTTGTGCATTTTAAAGTGATACCAAAATGACTATCCCTACCACTTTCATAGAGGCTATGCCAATTTACTGTGTAATTTAGTATTGAGGTAAGCAGACATTGGTTGAAACTAGATCTAGGATAATCTAATCTATATTCCAATGGTGACATAGTATACAGGTATCTCCACTAGAGATGAGCGAACAGTGTTCTATCGAACTCATGTTCGATCGGATATTAGGCTGTTCGGCATGTTCGAATCGAATCGAACACCGCGTGGTAAAGTGCGCCATTACTCGATTCCCCTCCCACCTTCCCTGGCGCCTTTTTTGCTCCAATAACAGCGCAGGGTAGGTGGGACAGGAACTACGACACCGGTGACGTTGAAAAAAGTAGGCAAAACCCATTGGCTGCCGAATACATGTGACCTCTAATTTAAAAGAACAGCGCCGCCCAGGTTCGCGTCATTCTGAGCTTGCAATTCACCGAGGACGGAGGTTTCCGTCCAGCTAGCTAGGGCTTAGATTCTGGGTAGGCAGGGACAGGCTAGGATAGGAAGGAGAAGACAACCAACAGCTCTTGTAAGAGCTAAATTCCAGGGAGAAGCTTGTCAGTGTAACGTGGCACTGACGGGCTCAATCGCCGCAACCCAGCTTTCCCAGGATCCTGAATGGAATACACTGTCAGTGTATTCCCGTATACCCGATATATACCCCGATACCCGTTCCAACGGTGTGCCCCCCCACCTTCACCCCAGAAATACCCTGCAAGTCCCCTAGCAATAGAATTGGGGCTATATACACCCACAATTTTTACTACTGGTATACAGTGCCATTGTCTGACTGGGAATTCAAAGAATATATTGGGAATACAAATACCCTCATTTCTTGCTACTGCCATATAGTGCCAGTGTCTGACTGGGAATTCAAAGAATATATTGGGGTTACGTGCACCCACAATTTTTACTACTGGTATACAGTGCCATTGTCTGACTGGGAATTCAAAGAATATATTGGGAATACAAATACCCTCATTTCTTGCTACTGCCATATAGTGCCAGTTTCTGACTGGTAATTCAAAGAATATATTGGGGTTACGTGCACCCACAATTTTTACTACTGGTATACAGTGCCATTGTCTGACTGGGAATTCAAAGAATATATTGGGAATACAAATACCCTCATTTCTTGCTACTGCCATATAGTGCCAGTGTCTGACTGGGAATTCAAAGAATATATTGGGGTTACGTGCACCCACAATTTTTACTACTGGTATACAGTGCCATTGTCTGACTGGGAATTCAAAGAATATATTGGGAATACAAATACCCTCATTTCTTGCTACTGCCATATAGTGCCAGTGTCTGACTGGGAATTCAAAGAATATATTGGGGTTACGTGCACCCACAATTTTTACTACTGGTATACAGTGCCATTGTCTGACTGGGAATTCAAAGAATATATTGGGGTTATAAATACCCTCATTTCTTGCTACTGCCATATAGTGCCAGTTTCTGACTGGTAATTCAAAGAATATATTGGGGTTACGTGCACCCACAATTTTTACTACTGGTATACAGTGCCATTGTCTGACTGGGAATTCAAAGAGTATATTGGGAATACAAATACCCTCATTTCTTGCTACTGCCATATAGTGCCAGTTTCTGACTGGTAATTCAAAGAATATATTGGGGTTACGTGCACCCACAATTTTTACTACTGGTATACAGTGCCATTGTCTGACTGGGAATTCAAAGAGTATATTGGGAATACAAATACCCTCATTTCTTGCTACTGCCATATAGTGCCAGTTTCTGACTGGGAATTCAAAGAATATATTGGGGTTACGTGCACCCACAATTTTTACTACTGGTATACAGTGCCATTGTCTGACTGGGAATTCAAAGAATATATTGGGGTTATAAATACCCTCATTTCTTGCTACTGCCATATAGTGCCAGTTTCTGACTGGTAATTCAAAGAATATATTGGGGTTACGTGCACCCACAATTTTTACTACTGGTATACAGTGCCATTGTCTGACTGGGAATTCAAAGAGTATATTGGGCAGTCTTGTCTTCCTTCCTCCCAAAATTCCGAAGCTTTACAGAACAATAACCCAAACTGTCCCTGCTCCCCAGAGCTGTTCTCCGCTCCTTTCATTGTCCCTCAACCTGCCTCTCCACGTCACGATTCCACGAACCTAACAGAGGAGCATCTGTGTCCAGATGCTCAAACACTAGAGTCTCCTCCATCTACGTTCGATTTGGTGGTGGATGACCAGCAACCCACCCTCATCGACGATGATGTGACGCAGTTGCCGTCAGGGCATCCAGTTGACCGGCGCATTGTGCGGGAGGAGGAGATGAGACAGGAGTTGGAAGAGGAAGTGGTGGATGATGAGGACACTGACCCGACCTGGACAGGGGGGATGTCAAGCGGGGAAAGTAGTGTGGATGTTGAGGCAGGTGCAGCACCAAAAAGGGTAGCTAGAGGCAGAGGCAGAGGTCAGCAGCTTAGGCGAAGCCAGGCCACACCCGGAATCTCCCAAGATGTTCCAGTTCGTACCCAGCCCCGAAAAACTCCCACCTCGAGGGCACGTTTCTCGAAGGTGTGGAGTTTTTTCAAGGAATGCGCCGAGGACAGATATAGTGTTGTCTGCACAATTTGCCTCTCGAAATTGATTAGGGGCTCTGAGAAGAGCAACCTGTCCACCACTTCAATGCGCCGTCATTTGGAATCCAAGCACTGGAATCAGTGGCAGGCAGCAACGGCAGGACAAAGGCCGCCTGCCGTTCACGCCACTGCCACTGCCTCTGCCACTGCCTCTGCCTCTGCCACTGCCACTGCTGACTGTGCTGGCGATGCACTCCAGAGGACGAGCCAGGACACCACTTCATCTGCCTCCGCCACTTTGTTGACTTCTACCTCATCCTCCCCTGGTCCTGTCTTATCTCCTTCTCCTGCACCATCAAAGGCACCATCAGGCGTTTCTTTACAACAACCCACCATCTCTCAGACATTGGAGCGGCGGCAGAAATACACTGCTAACCACCCACACGCGCAAGCCTTGAACGCCAACATCGCTAAACTGCTGGCCCAGGAGATGTTGGCGTTCCGGCTTGTTGAAACTCCCGCCTTCCTGGACCTGATGGCAACTGCGGCACCTCGCTATGCCGTCCCTAGCCGTCACTACTTCTCCCGGTGTGCCGTCCCCGCCTTGCACCAGCACGTGTCACTCAACATCAGGCGGGCCCTTAGTTCCGCGCTTTGCACAAAGGTCCACTTGACCACCGACGCGTGGACAAGTGCATGCGGACAGGGACGCTACATTTCACTGACGGCACACTGGGTGAATGTAGTTGAGGCTGGGACTGCTTCCCAAACTGGCCCGGTGTACCTCGTCTCCCCGCCTAACATTCCTGGCAGGGACACGAGAAGAACACCCCCCTCCTCCTCCTCCTCTACCGCCTCCTCCTCCGCCACCGCCTCCTCCTCCGCCACCGCCTCCTCCTCCGCTGTTAGATTGACCCCAGCTACGAGTTGGAAACGTTGCAGCACTGGCGTTGGTAGACGTCAGCAGGCTGTGCTGAAGCTGATCAGCTTGGGGGACAGACAGCACACTGCCTCCGAGGTGAGGGATGCCCTCCTCGATGAGACGGCAATATGGTTTGAGCCGCTGCACCTGGGCCCAGGCATGGTCGTTTGTGATAACGGCCGGAACCTGGTAGCAGCTCTGGAGCTTGCCGGACTCCAACATGTTCCATGCCTGGCCCACGTCTTCAACCTAGTGGTGCAACGTTTCCTAAAGAGCTACCCCAATGTTCCAGAGCTACTGGTGAAAGTGCGGCGCATGTGCGCCCACTTTCGCAAGTCGACAGTAGCCGCTGCTAGCTTAAAATCTCTCCAGCAACGCCTGCATGTGCCACAACACCGGCTTTTGTGCGACGTCCCCACACGCTGGAACTCAACGTTTCAGATTTTGAATAGAGTGGTTGAGCAGCAGAGACCTTTGATGGAATACCAGCTACAAAACCCTAGGGTGCCACAAAGTCAGCTGCCTCAGTTTCACATCCATGAGTGGCCATGGATGAGAGACCTTTGTGACATCCTACGGGTCTTTGAGGAGTCCACAAGGAGGGTGAGCTCTGAGGATGCGATGGTGAGCCTTACAATCCCGCTCTTGTGTGTTCTGAGAGAATCCCTGATTGACATCAGGGATAACTCAGATCACACAGAGGAGTTAGGGATAGCATCCGATCCGTCACAGCTGGAGAGTAGGTCCACACATCTGTCCGCTTCACTGCGTTTAATGGAGGAGGAGGAGGAGGAGGAGGAGGAAGAAGAGTTGTCCGATGATGTGATGGTGATACAGGAGGCTTCCGGGCAACTTCGAATCGTCCCATTGTTGCAGCGCGGATGGGTAGACATGGAGGATGAGGAGGAAATGGAGATTGAACTTTCCGGTGGGGCCAGAGGAGTCATGCCAACTAACACTGTGGCAGACATGGCTGAGTTCATGTTGGGGTGCTTTACAACCGACAAGCGTATTGTCAAAATCATGGAGGACAACCAGTACTGGATCTTTGCTATCCTTGACCCCCGGTATAAAAACAACATCTCGTCTTTTATTCCGGTAGAGGGGAGGGCCAATCGCATCAATGCTTGCCACAGGCAATTGGTGCAGAATATGATGGAGATGTTTCCAGCATGTGACGTTGGCGGCAGGGAGGGCAGTTCCTCCAGTAGGCAACCAAGTTCTCACCGGTCCACACAAACGAGGGGCACACTGTCTAAGGTCTGGGACACCTTGATGGCACCCCCTCGCCAAAGTGCCGCCACGGAGGGTCCTAGTGTCACCAGGCGTGAGAAGTATAGGCGCATGTTGCGGGAATACCTTTCCGACCACAGCCCTGTCCTCTCCGACCCCTCTGCGCCCTACACGTATTGGGTGTCGAAGTTGGACCTGTGGCTTGAACTTGCCCTATATGCCTTGGAGGTGCTGTCCTGTCCTGCCGCCAGCGTCCTATCTGAGAGGGTGTTCAGTGCAGCCGGTGGCATCATCACTGACAAGCGCACCCGTCTGTCAGCTGAGAGTGCCGACCGGCTCACTTTGATAAAAATGAACCACCACTGGATAGAGCCTTCATTTTTGTGCCCACCTGTGTAAAGCACCCCAACATGAAACTCCATGTCTGTACTCAACCTCTCCAATTCCTCCGCATCCTCATACTCATCCACCATAAGCGTTGCACAATTCTGCTAATACTAGGCTCCCTCCAACATGATTTCCCCCAACTCTGCTGGTTAGAGGCTCCCTCCACCCTGATTTCCACCAACTCTGCTGGTTAGAGGCTCCCTCCACCCTGCTTTCCCACAACTCTGCTGGTTAGAGGCTCCTTCCACCATGAATTTGCCAAAACTGGGCTGTTTAGAGGCTCCCTCCACCATGAATTGGTCCAAACTGGGCTGGTTAGAGGCTCCCTCCACCATTAATTGGTCCAAACTGGGCTGGTTAGAGGCTCCCTCCACCATGAATTTGCCCAAACTGGGCTGTTTAGAGGCTCCCTCCACCATGAATTTGCCCAAACTGGGCTGTTTAGAGGCTCCCTCCACCATGAATTGGTCCAAACTGGGTTTTTTAGAGGCTCCCTCCACCATGAATTGGTCCAAACTGGGCTGGTTAGAGGCTCCCTCCACCATGAATTGATCCAAACTGGGGTGGTTAGAGGCTCCCTCCACCATTAATTGGTCCAAACTGGGCTGGTTAGAGGCTCCCTCCACCATTAATTGGTCCAAACTGGGCTGGTTAGAGGCTCCCTCCACCATTAATTGGTCCAAACTGGGCTGGTTAGAGGCTCCCTCCACCATGAATTTGCCCAAACTGGGCTGTTTAGAGGCTCCCTCCACCATGAATTTGCCCAAACTGGGCTGGTTAGAGGCTCCCTCCACCATGAATTGGTCCAAACTGGGGTTTTTAGAGGCTCCCTCCACCATGAATTGGTCCAAACTTGGCTGTTTAGAGGCTCCCTCCACCATTAATTGGTCCAAACTGGGCTGGTTAGAGGCTCCCTCCACCATGAATTGGTCCAAACTGGGTTTTTTAGAGGCTCCCTCCACCATGAATTTGCCCAAACTGGGCTGTTTAGAGGCTCCCTCCACCATGAATTTGCCCAAACTGGGCTGGTTAGAGGCTCCCTCCACCATGAATTGGTCCAAACTGGGGTTTTTAGAGGCTCCCTCCACCATGAATTGGTCCAAACTTGGCTGTTTAGAGGCTCCCTCCACCATGAATTGGTCCAAACTGGGGTGGTTAGAGGCTCCCTCCACCATTAATTGGTCCAAACTGGGCTGGTTAGAGGCTCCCTCCACCATTAATTGGTCCAAACTGGGCTGGTTAGAGGCTCCCTCCACCATGAATTGGTCCAAACTGGGTTTTTTAGAGGCTCCCTCCACCATGAATTTGCCCAAACTGGGCTGTTTAGAGGCTCCCTCCACCATGAATTGGTCCAAACTGGGCTGGTTAGAGGCTCCCTCCACCATGAATTTCCCAAAACTTGGCTGTTTAGAGGCTCCCTCCACCATTAATTGGTCCAAACTGGGCTGGTTAGAGGCTCCCTCCACCATTAATTGGTCCAAACTGGGGTTTTTAGAGGCTCCCTCCACCATGAATTGGTCCAAACTTGGCTGTTTAGAGGCTCCCTCCACCATGAATTGGTCCAAACTGGGCTGGTTAGAGGCTCCCTCCACCATTAATTGGTCCAAACTGGGCTGGTTAGAGGCTCCCTCCACCATTAATTGGTCCAAACTGGGCTGGTTAGAGGCTCCCTCCACCATGAATTTGCCCAAACTGGGCTGTTTAGAGGCTCCCTCCACCATGAATTTGCCCAAACTGGGCTGGTTAGAGGCTCCCTCCACCATGAATTGGTCCAAACGGGTTTTTAGAGGCTCCCTTCACCATGAATTGGTCCAAACTTGGCTGTTTAGAGGCTCCCTCCACCATGAATTGGTCCAAACTGGGTTTTTTAGAGGCTCCCTCCACCATGAATTTGCCCAAACTGGGCTGTTTAGAGGCTCCCTCCACCATGAATTTGCCCAAACTGGGCTGGTTAGAGGCTCCCTCCACCATGAATTGGTCCAAACTGGGGTTTTTAGAGGCTCCCTCCACCATGAATTGGTCCAAACTTGGCTGTTTAGAGGCTCCCTCCACCATGAATTGGTCCAAACTGGGGTGGTTAGAGGCTCCCTCCACCATTAATTGGTCCAAACTGGGCTGGTTAGAGGCTCCCTCCACCATGAATTGGTCCAAACTGGGCTGGTTAGAGGCTCCCTCCACCATGAATTGGTCCAAACTGGGTTTTTTAGAGGCTCCCTCCACCATGAATTTGCCCAAACTGGGCTGTTTAGAGGCTCCCTCCACCATGAAT
Source organism: Leptodactylus fuscus (assembly GCF_031893055.1). Taxonomy (NCBI): domain Eukaryota; kingdom Metazoa; phylum Chordata; class Amphibia; order Anura; family Leptodactylidae; genus Leptodactylus; species Leptodactylus fuscus. The sequence goes on from NC_134269.1 coordinate 105,906,657, forward strand.
TGGTCCAAACTGGGCTGGTTAGAGGCTCCCTCCACCATGAATTTCCCAAAACTTGGCTGTTTAGAGGCTCCCTCCACCATTAATTGGTCCAAACTGGGCTGGTTAGAGGCTCCCTCCACCATGAATTGGTCCAAACTGGGGTTTTTAGAGGCTCCCTCCACCATGAATTGGTCCAAACTTGGCTGTTTAGAGGCTCCCTCCACCATGAATTGGTCCAAACTGGGGTGGTTAGAGGCTCCCTCCACCATTAATTGGTCCAAACTGGGCTGGTTAGAGGCTCCCTCCACCATTAATTGGTCCAAACTGGGCTGGTTAGAGGCTCCCTCCACCATGAATTTGCCCAAACTTGGCTGTTTAGAGGCTCCCTCCACCATGAATTTGCCCAAACTGGGCTGGTTAGAGGCTCCCTCCACCATGAATTGGTCCAAACGGGTTTTTAGAGGCTCCCTTCACCATGAATTGGTCCAAACTTGGCTGTTTAGAGGCTCCCTCCACCATGAATTGGTCCAAACTGGGGTGGTTAGAGGCTCCCTCCACCATTAATTGGTCCAAACTGGGCTGGTTAGAGGCTCCCTCCACCATTAATTGGTCCAAACTGGGCTGGTTAGAGGCTCCCTCCACCATGAATTGGTCCAAACTGGGGTTTTTAGAGGCTCCCTCCACCATGAATTGGTCCAAACTTGGCTGTTTAGAGGCTCCCTCCACCATTAATTGGTCCAAACTGGGCTGGTTAGAGGCTCCCTCCACCATGAATTGGTCCAAACTGGGTTTTTTAGAGGCTCCCTCCACCATGAATTTGCCCAAACTGGGCTGTTTAGAGGCTCCCTCCACCATGAATTGGTCCAAACTGGGTTTTTTAGAGGCTCCCTCCACCATGAATTGGTCCAAACTGGGCTGGTTAGAGGCTCCCTCCACCATGAATTGGTCCAAACTGGGGTGGTTAGAGGCTCCCTCCACCATTAATTGGTCCAAACTGGGCTGGTTAGAGGCTCCCTCCACCATGAATTGGTCCAAACTGGGCTGGTTAGAGGCTCCCTCCACCATTAATTGGTCCAAACTGGGCTGGTTAGAGGCTCCCTCCACCATGAATTTGCCCAAACTGGGCTGTTTAGAGGCTCCCTCCACCATGAATTTGCCCAAACTGGGCTGGTTAGAGGCTCCCTCCACCATGAATTGGTCCAAACTGGGGTTTTTAGAGGCTCCCTCCACCATGAATTGGTCCAAACTTGGCTGTTTAGAGGCTCCCTCCACCATTAATTGGTCCAAACTGGGCTGGTTAGAGGCTCCCTCCACCATGAATTGGTCCAAACTGGGTTTTTTAGAGGCTCCATCCACCATGAATTTGCCCAAACTGGGCTGTTTAGAGGCTCCCTCCACCATGAATTGGTCCAAACTGGGGTGGTTAGAGGCTCCCTCCACCATTAATTGGTCCAAACTGGGCTGGTTAGAGGCTCCCTCCACCATTAATTGGTCCAAACTGGGCTGGTTAGAGGCTCCCTCCACCATGAATTGGTCCAAACTGGGGTTTTTAGAGGCTCCCTCCACCATGAATTGGTCCAAACTTGGCTGTTTAGAGGCTCCCTCCACCATTAATTGGTCCAAACTGGGCTGGTTAGAGGCTCCCTCCACCATGAATTGGTCCAAACTGGGTTTTTTAGAGGCTCCCTCCACCATGAATTTGCCCAAACTGGGCTGTTTAGAGGCTCCCTCCACCATGAATTGGTCCAAACTGGGGTGGTTAGAGGCTCCCTCCACCATTAATTGGTCCAAACTGGGCTGGTTAGAGGCTCCCTCCACCATTAATTGGTCCAAACTGGGCTGGTTAGAGGCTCCCTCCACCATGATTTGGTCCAAACTGGGGTTTTTAGAGGCTCCCTCCACCATGAATTGGTCCAAACTTGGCTGTTTAGAGGCTCCCTCCACCATTAATTGGTCCAAACTGGGCTGGTTAGAGGCTCCCTCCACCATGAATTGGTCCAAACTGGGTTTTTTAGAGGCTCCCTCCACCATGAATTTGCCCAAACTGGGCTGTTTAGAGGCTCCCTCCACCATGAATTGGTCCAAACTGGGTTTTTTAGAGGCTCCCTCCACCATGAATTGGTCCAAACTGGGCTGGTTAGAGGCTCCCTCCACCATGAATTGGTCCAAACTGGGGTGGTTAGAGGCTCCCTCCACCATTAATTGGTCCAAACTGGGCTGGTTAGAGGCTCCCTCCACCATTAATTGGTCCAAACTGGGCTGGTTAGAGGCTCCCTCCACCATTAATTGGTCCAAACTGGGCTGGTTAGAGGCTCCCTCCACCATGAATTTGCCCAAACTGGGCTGTTTAGAGGCTCCCTCCACCATGAATTTGCCCAAACTGGGCTGGTTAGAGGCTCCCTCCACCATGAATTGGTCCAAACTGGGGTTTTTAGAGGCTCCCTCCACCATGAATTGGTCCAAACTTGGCTGTTTAGAGGCTCCCTCCACCATTAATTGGTCCAAACTGGGCTGGTTAGAGGCTCCCTCCACCATGAATTGGTCCAAACTGGGTTTTTTAGAGGCTCCCTCCACCATGAATTTGCCCAAACTGGGCTGTTTAGAGGCTCCCTCCACCATGAATTGGTCCAAACTGGGGTGGTTAGAGGCTCCCTCCACCATTAATTGGTCCAAACTGGGCTGGTTAGAGGCTCCCTCCACCATTAATTGGTCCAAACTGGGCTGGTTAGAGGCTCCCTCCACCATGAATTTGCCCAAACTGGGCTGGTTAGAGGCTCCCTCCACCATGAATTGGTCCAAACTGGGTTTTTTAGAGGCTCCCTCCACCATGAATTTGCCCAAACTGGGCTGGTTAGAGGCTCCCTCCACCATGAATTGGTCCAAACTGGGGTTTTTAGAGGCTCCCTCCACCATGAATTTGCCCAAACTGGGCTGTTTAGAGGCTCCCTCCACCATGAATTGGTCCAAACTGGGTTTTTTAGAGGCTCCCTCCACCATGAATTGGTCCAAACTGGGCTGGTTAGAGGCTCCCTCCACCATGAATTGGTCCAAACTGGGGTGGTTAGAGGCTCCCTCCACCATTAATTGGTCCAAACTGGGCTGGTTAGAGGCTCCCTCCACCATTAATTGGTCCAAACTGGGCTGGTTAGAGGCTCCCTCCACCATGAATTTGCCCAAACTGGGCTGTTTAGAGGCTCCCTCCACCATGAATTTGCCCAAACTGGGCTGGTTAGAGGCTCCCTCCACCATGAATTGGTCCAAACTGGGGTTTTTAGAGGCTCCCTCCACCATGAATTGGTCCAAACTTGGCTGTTTAGAGGCTCCCTCCACCATTAATTGGTCCAAACTGGGCTGGTTAGAGGCTCCCTCCACCATGAATTGGTCCAAACTGGGTTTTTTAGAGGCTCCCTCCACCATGAATTTGCCCAAACTGGGCTGTTTAGAGGCTCCCTCCACCATGAATTGGTCCAAACTGGGGTGGTTAGAGGCTCCCTCCACCATTAATTGGTCCAAACTGGGCTGGTTAGAGGCTCCCTCCACCATTAATTGGTCCAAACTGGGCTGGTTAGAGGCTCCCTCCACCATGAATTTGCCCAAACTGGGCTGGTTAGAGGCTCCCTCCACCATGAATTGGTCCAAACTGGGTTTTTTAGAGGCTCCCTCCACCATGAATTTGCCCAAACTGGGCTGGTTAGAGGCTCCCTCCACCATGAATTGGTCCAAACTGGGGTTTTTAGAGGCTCCCTCCACCATGAATTTGCCCAAACTCTGCTGGTTAGAGGCTCAATCCACCCTGATTTTCAAAACAAATGTTGGTGCCAACCTCAACTTACTACAAGGGCCAAATTCACTGCTGGTGACAAGCTCTCCTCACTGCAAGTGCCAAATACACATGTTTCAAGGTGTTTTCCTACTGTCAGAGAGGTGGTATTGAGTGTGTAAAGTGTGTAGTTGTTAGGCTGTGATGTTGGGGTAATAGAGGGTCTTTGGTGTGTTAGATGCCCCCAGACATGCTTCCCCTGCTGTCCCAGTGTCATTCCAGAGGTGTTGGCATCATTTCCTGGGGTGTCATAGTGGACTTGGTGACCCTCCAGACACGGATTTGGGTTTCCCCCTTAACGAGTATCTGTTCCCCATAGACTATAATGGGGTTCGAAACCCGTTCGAACACACGAACATTGAGCGGCTGTTCGAATCGAATTTCGAACCTCGAACATTTTAGTGTTCGCTCATCTCTAATCTCCACTGAAGCCAGAGATTGAACGCAGTGGTCATGTAAAGAACAGGCCGGACTAAAAGCCTATGCCTTTAAAAGGGAGACCTACATGACTGAGCTGTTCAGGAGAGGATAAGTGGGGACAGGAGAGGAGTAATTGAGCCGTTAGGGAAGAGGGTAGTGGTCATACTGCCCAACCGTCCCAATTTCCGCAGGACACTCACGCTTTCCTGCCCCTGTCCTGCCATCCCAGGCAGCTTCCTACATGTCCCACTATGTCCCTTTAATGATTTACTGATCAATCATTCCTCTGATCACCACCTGCTCTTATAACAGATAAGAGGCTGCGGTGATCGGAGGAACGCTTTACTATGGGTCAAGGACCTTGTGTGACATCACACGGTCACGTGAATAGCTGGGAGTGTCAGTGTCCCGTGCAGTGAAGAGAGAAGAGATCCGTGTAAGGTACTGAGAAGGGAGGGGGAAGGGGAGATCTGAGATGCAGGATGGAGAGAGAGCATGTGTGTCTGTCTCTGTGTGTGTCTGTCTGTGTGTGTTTGTCATTATACTGGGGGCAGAGATGAAGGGGTGAACATGAAACTGGGGGCAGATGAAAGGGGATATGAAACTGAGGGAGAAATGGAGGGGGGAGATGAAACTGAGGGCAGAGATGGAGGAGGGGACATGAAATGGAGCAGATACAGGGGGCACTTAAACTGGGGGACAACTGGAGAGGGCATTAAACCATGAGAGGAGCTGGAGGGGGACCTGTCTGCCTCTAGTTGCCCCCAGTTTAATGTCACCCTCCAGCTAGCCCTACGGTTTAATGTCTGCTTCTAGTTGCCCACCGTTTAATGTCCCACTTCATCTGCCATTTATTTATTGCCCCCTCCAACTACCCCCATTGCTAATGTCCCTCTCCAGCTGATCCAGTTTCATGTTTAAACTAGGCCACCAGGAGAAGGTGTAAATACTGTGGGGCAGTTGGAAGGGGGACATTACAATGTGGAGACATATAATGTGCGGGTGACTGTAGGAGGATTATACTGTGTCGGGGGACATGAAAAATGAATGAGAATGGGCGGAGTCAACATAAAAGTGTGCGGGGCTAAATTTGCACACCGCACATTTTGTCCCTCTTTCTGTTGTTCAAAAGTTGGGAGGTATGGTAGTGGTGACAAGGGGGGAGCCATGGCAGAGGGGGGTAATTAAAGAAAGGGCGCAAAGATTGGCGCCAGTCCAAAGGAGGGCTTCAGTCTCAAGCACCTACCCACCCGCCCTTTCCTATTGCTATTTTTGGGTATTTTATTAACACAGTAGCTAGGTGGGGGGATCCTCGAAGTTGCTGGAATAGGAAATTGGTTGTGGTGGAGTAGGCCCTGTGCCGAGGGGCTGAACTCCTCAGGACTTTTTCCGATGCCTCTGTTGTCGTAGTCCCTGTCCCACCTCCCCTGCACAGTTATTGGTGCAAAAAACGCGCCAGGGAAGGTGGGAGGGGATACGAATTTTTACTGCGTTTGCCTCGTGGTATTCGATTCCAATCGAATCCCCCGAAAGGCCTGATATTCGATCGAATATGTATTCGATCGAACAGTGTTCGCTCATCTCTATTTAAAACCCAAAACTTTAGTGTGTTAAAACAGATAGATATTGAAAAGGGGGTTAAATATAGTAAGATATACTGTAGTGATTGGTAAGATTAAATCCACCATCTAAAGAAAACTGAACTTAGAACATTAAAGTTACCTCATGCAACGTATTCTATTTATACCTCACTCAACTAGATCATTACGTTAACGTCAATGTTTCATTGAAGAGGACAATGTACACAGGTGACAATGACAAAGAAGAAGCTTGTAATACTGCATCATTAAGGTGCTGGTACCTTTGTCTGAAATGTACAGTATAGGTGTGTCAGGAAAGGGTGTTCCCAAGCGAGAGAAAGGACTCTTTTCTCTACCATGGTGCATTCAACATCATCATCCATGAGAACTACATCCTTCTTCAGAACTTTCATTGCAAAGAACTGGCTACTCTCTTTAAGCTCTGCGAGAAAAACCTAGAAAAATAGCAGTTAAGTGTATATTAGTTAACTCATGTCAGTAGCACACAAAACACCAAAGTAAAATACTGCAGTTGCAGTCTAAATCAAGGGCGCAAGATACTGAACACATCCAGTATTTACAGCATTTTTGGACAAAAAACATGTCTGACTATAAGACGCACAAGAAAAATTAGGCAAAAATATTATCTAGAAAAAGTGGCAATATACTGTGTGGCGGCACTAAGGAGCATTATACTGTGTGTGGGAGCATGAAGGAACTTTATACTGTGCATGGGGGCACTAAGAAGAATTATATGGTGCGTAGCGGCACTAAAGAGCATTATACAGTGGATGAGGACACTAAGGGAGAGTTATACTTTGGGTGGGGTAATAAGAAGTATTATACTGTGCTTGGGGGCACTAAGGAGCAATATAAGGTGAGTGGGGGCATATATTAGGAGCATTATGTGGTGCATTATTATTTGAATAATGAAAACCTATATGTTTCCAATATCCTTTTTTGAATGCCTGAAAGTTTTCAAGATCTATAAGGTCCATGGTCATGTGATGGATACACAGGCGCATAACTTGTTATAGTCACAGCACAGTAATTAGACATTTGTCTGGTAACAATCTATACAGCTATGTTTCCATCACGTAACCATGGAGCATAAATATAACGAATGAATGAATAACAGCAAGCAGAAATCTAGAAAACTGTGAGGAATTGATACAGAGAGTATATTGGAGAATTCTGAAACTGAACAACCCATTTAATTGTTGCTATTTTTGTCAGGCGTTTTATCTCTCTTGCTCAAGAATATAGGTTGATCAATAGCTTATCCATACTTCAAGGTGTCTGACTTTTCTTTCTTTTAATAACTATGGCTTATGATCCCATGGGATTAGCTGCTACCCCTGTTGAACACTCCTGCAGTTTTATTCTTCAGATGTGTATCATGAAAGGTGCTAAACGATTAATCCAAACGGGAACTATTAATGTAAATGTAAAATATAAAAATTGACTATTATAAAAATTTGACTTGATCTATATAATGGTAGATATAATAAAGAACATTAGTGGCATGTTGTTACTTTAATAAAGCCATATAATATGAAATGTAAATTGTTTATGTAACATTAAATTAAGTTGCATTAATTTTGTTCTCTTACGCTAGGTTCACACCTGCGTTCATGTCTCCGTTCTATGGTTTCCGTCTTCTGCATGGCAGAAGACGGAAACCATAGACCGGGTCCAGCCGTGCGCGGCGGTGAGCGTTTTAGGCTCTCCGCCGCGAAACCGGATTTTTTAATCCAGACACAGAGTAGTGCATGTCCGACTCTGTGTCCGGATTATAAAACCCAGTTTTGCGGCGGAGAGCGCAAAACGCTCACCGCCGCTCACGGCCGGACAGCTTTCTCACCCATTCAAATGAATGGGTGAGAAAGTCTCCTGCAGGCTTCCGTCTCCTGCATCTGTTTTATGCAGGAAACGGAAACCTGCAATAAGGACAGATGAACGCAGATGTGAACGAGCCCTTAGCAGTAAATATCACAATTACATTGTTGTTATATTATTGTAACTTGCTTACTGTCATTGTAATGTGACACTGCAGGACCTAGGTGGTATTTAAACAATATATAGTCATGGAAATGAAGTACTTCTCCTGGAAAATTATTGCAATTACACATGTTTTGTTATACACGTTTTTTTCTTTTGTGTGTATCACAGAAAAAAAGAGAATTGGACATTATTTCACACAAAATCCAAAAATGAGCCAAACGCAATTGTTGACAGCTTTTCAAAATTGTGGGAAAATAACTTTTGATGCTTGCTGCAAGTAACAGGTGTGGGCAATATAAAAATCACATCAGAAGCCAGATAATAAGGGGAGACATTGACACTTTATCATGTGTCTGTGTGTGCCACATAAATATGGAGAACAGAAAGAGGAGAAGAAAATTGCCTGAGTACCTGAGAACTAAAATTGTGGAAAAATATCAATAAACTCAAGTTTACAAGTCCATCTCCAGAGATCTTGGTGTTCCCTTGTTTACGCTGTGCAACATAATCAAGAAATTTACAATCCATGGCACTGTAGTTAATCTCCCTGGACGTGGACGGAAGAGAAAATAGATGAAAGGTTGCAATGCAGGAATGTCTAGATGGTGGGTAAGTAGCCCCAATCAAGTTCCAAATAAATTCAAGCTGTCCAGCAGGCTCAAGGGCATCAGTGTCAGCCCAAACTATCCATCAACAACAAGCTTGTTGTCTTTTGAACAGATGAGACCATGATAGAGCTTTTTGATAAAACATATCATTCTACTGTTTATCAAAAACAGAATGAGGCCTACAAAGAATAGAACAAAGTACCAACAATCATATATGGTGGAGGCTCAAAGATGTTTTGGGATTGTTTTGCTGCCCTGGATGCCATGGCCCAGGTGTCAGAAAACACACAGTGGCTCAGTGGTTAGCACTGCAGCCTTGCAGTTGGTGTCCTGGTGTTCAAATCCCGCCAAGGACAAAAAATCATCTGCAAGGAGTTTGTATGTTCTCCTTGTGTTTTCCATCCCATATTCCAAAGACATACTGATAGGGAAAAATGTACATTGTGAGCTCAATGTGGGGCTCACAATCTACATAAAGAAAAAGAAAACTGGGTTTGTGTCCTAGGTCATGGGTCTTCCAGCAGGACAATGACCCATACTTCAAAAAGTATCCAGAAATGGATAGAAAAAAGTGCTGGAGAGTTCTGAAGTAGCCAGCAATGAGTCTGGATCTAAATCCAATTGAATATCTGTGGAGAGATCTTAAAATTGCTGTTGGGAGAAATGAAGGCGCCCTTCAAATATGAGATACCTGGGGCAATTTGCAAAAATAGAGTGATCCAAAATTCCAGTTGGGAGGAGTAAGGAGCTTGTTAATGGTTATAGGAAGCGATTTATTTCAGTTATTTTTTTCAAAGGGTGTGTAACCATATACTTGTATTAAGCTGAGAGTGCCAGTTATTTTGTCCAGCCCATTTTTGGAGTTGTGTGTAAAATTATAAAATTTTTGCCTTTTTTTCCTCTATTTTTTGTATTGTTCCAATACACACGAAGGAAATAAACACGTGTACAACAAAATATGTGTAATTGCAGTCATTTTTGGGAGAAATACTCAATTTCCTGGAAAAATTTCAGAGGCTGCCAACACTTACGGCCATGGCTATAATTAATGAAACCAAACGTGAAGCTTGGAGCTCCATCTCCCCTTCGTTCTGCTGCATGTGTGTGTTTGGGGTCCAGTATTTGTACCTCCACCAATCTAATTAATGGTCTATTGTAAAGAAGCCAATCAAAAAACTTTTTAACTGAGAGTTAGTATTGTTGGAGGTGATCTATAAATCGTGTTAAATAAACATTGCAGTTTTACCTTTCCAAAGCTTCCCTTGCCAAGCATTTTATGCAAGACAAAATCATCAAAGGTTAGTTTAATGTGACTACCCGGTTCTTCTGTCGTCTGTGCGGGCACAGTGGTAGTTTCTGCATATTTACGCTCTTCTACTGGTGACTCCCAAGAAATGCCATGAGACTCTGGTATACACAGATTATAGAAATAAGGACATGCACTAGTTTTGTTAATAATACAACAGAGTAATAAGTAGACACTTTTGCATGAATGCAAATTCAATGTCAATGCAAACTGACTGTGCTACAAAATAAGCCTATGTTCACATTTAGTTTCCAGTGCATATTTAGCAAATGCGTCAGGAAAGTTCCTGGCATATACAACAAATCCATAGGCTCCCATTCACCTGATGGAGACCAAAAGAGTGTATTTTTGACTTCCATTAACCTGGTACAGTATATGTCACTTTGCCTTTTTTAACTGTATGATAAAGTGATCAATAGATGATATATACCACTGTTTGCCTTATGTGACAACTCTCCATTTAGCCACATAATGTGGCCAATTTACCAATGCTGTCTAAGATACTAGCAAACCTATGTTTAGTGCATATTTAGACTAGACAGTTTTAAAATGTATCAGATTTATCACAGTGCCTGATGCTGGATGGTCCACCGGTGCAGCTTTAGCTTGTCTTAGTTTACATCACCTATTGGTTGACATACTGTGTGCTGGAATCTGGTATCAGATTTCTGGCACTATTTAGATGCACGTTGTTGGATCTTCTTGGATGAGGCTAAAGAAACGGCGGAAACGCATCACGTTTTTTTCTCTAGAGCCTTTCATAGAAAGTCTGTAGAGTTTTCCTCTGCAGACTTTCTGTCCCTATTATACGGAACACGCCATTGTTTTCATACAGTAGGTATAATTCACATGCTGCGACTTGCAATAACGCTCATGTTTTTGAAATCGCAGTAATTTTTTTCTGCAATGTGTGGATGGAATTAGCCAGAATCCCATTCACTTTGCAGGTACTGTAAAAAGCTGAGGTTTTGCTACAGCATCTCCACTGTGGTCAAATTGAGGCATTTATTCTACGTGGGGCCCCGGCCTAAAACACATAATAAATATGGTGCATAGCATGTAGACTAGTTTTCTGGTGCAAGTTAAGTCCGAATTTTGGCCCATTTTGTTCAACAAATCTGTCTTAATAACTGTAAGTTCTTTATATGTTTTTCTGTATTTGAAACACATTCATTACAACATATCTACTCATCACACTGAATATTACAATGTCTTGTACCTTTCTTCGCAGATAGAACTACAGCTTGATTTTCAGATGTGCTTCTGTGACCAACTTCAATGGGTCCTTCTCTGTAGATATGTTCAGATTCTCTTTGTCGCCTATCCTAGAATTAGGGTGACAAAAGGATATTAATATTATTATTTAAACATTGTAAAAGCAACATCTATTTGAGAACATTCCCAGATGAGGTTTGAGATTTGCATTGGCTCACAATATTGGGCTACTTGTTAGTGAACCTTCACAACGCTAAGGCCCCGCGTGGTGTCCAACAGCAAAAAAGCTCTGTGGGAAAAGCAGTGGCGACAACGCATCGCGGTTTTTCCCACAATGCTTTGCACAGAAGGTTCACAGAGGTTTCCTCGGCGAAATTTCTGCTTTAATTATATCTATAGGGAAACCACCAGCGATTCCGTAGATATAATTGACATGCTGTTATTTCCAAAATCATGATGGTTTTAGAAATCGCCGCATGTCTGCACCACATATTTTACCGTAGTTTACACCACATAGGGCCCCGGCCTTAATATAGGACTAGTTGTGGATCACTATCTTTCTCATCTTCATCTTATTGTTGACAGTTGATATTGGAGATAAAATGAGATGTTTGCAAATAAACATTCATAAGTATATATACACGGGGTACAGAGTTGGCACTTGCACCTGGAACTCAATTCATATGGGCATGTAAAGACTACTCAGCCAAATAAAGAAACATTGAATATATGGGGAAGCCCTATCACGTATTTTGTACTGGGACAATAAGTTGCATTTGTGATGCATGCCCTCCATCCCCCGCAACAGCTTAAAAATCATAACTATATGGAATTAAAAAAAAAAAAAAATCTACTATAAAGAATCTCATTCCCCCAATTTATCACCAATGTGCTCTCTCAGATAGTCTCAATGATTTATCATTTGTGAATGCATAATTTTCTTTTGATATGGACTTATTCCCATTTTACGCTGAGGCCCCACGTTGCAGAATCGCAACTTCTTTTGTCGCAGATTTTGCTGCGTTTTTTTTCAGCCAAACCTAGGAGTGACTACAAAAGGAATGGGAAAAATATAGGAAGTTCTTATACTTCTCCCTTCTGCTCAATCCACTTCTGACTTTGGCTCAAACAACCGCAACAATATCTGCAACAAAAAAAGCCGCGTTTCCGCAATGTGGGGTCTTAGCCTTAGGCTCAGGGCCAACATTGCGAATGTTGCTGGCTTTTTCCATATAGGTATAATAGAGGCACAAAGTCTGCAGATGAAAACGATTTGAAAAACACTGCAGATAAAACTGCGATGTGTTTCCACCTCAGTCTTTTCCGCAGTTCTTTTGGCTGTACTACATTGGGCCCTAGCTTTAATAAATAATTCCACAATGATTCAGTATGGCGGTCATTCTACTCGTGTGAACACAGACTAGTATGCATATCGTAATAAATATGTTGAAATCAACTTCAGTTCAGAATAAAGAGAAATAAACACTAATGAGCCTTCTAAAGATTCTATTATATTGGCATCTGTCTAGTGTTCTATTTATTTTAATAAACCAAGTAACAGATGCTAAACTTGTGAAAGTCTGGAGAAATTTGGAAATTTTTCCTTTCACTCTATTAGGAGAAAAGAAAATGTATCTCAATAATGCTAGTGTGAACAGAGCCTAAAGGTGTTTGAATATGGACTGATAACTGGTAACTCCATTTACCTGTTGTGTACTCTCTATCATTGCCAGTGCCTCTGCCATCAACTTCTGATTAACCCCACATAGGTTGGCTACTTTATTTTCACACTTGTGATGCACATTCATTCCACATTCTTTATATAACAGAAGAAAAGAAACAATTATCATTTCTTGCATAAAACTACTCAGATACTGGCATAGAATAAAATCTATTGCTGTCTTACAACTTTCACCAATTTAAGTGATGTCAGAGACATATCTATAAAACATTGGAAGGCTCCTGATAAATGTTTCAATTACATTTTTTTATTAAATTGTCACAACTGTGAGATTTTCAATTATAAAACAGCTCAAGCTCAATGCCGGGCCTGCTCCGTAATACACGTGTTTCATTTGTGTAAGGTAAAATATGTCTTTAGAGATTGATAAATAGGTTGTATGCTTATAATGTAGTACATTTGTGTCTAAGGCGATGCTCACATATGGCGTAATTCACTTGCAAGTACAGTACAATAATGGGGTTTTACAAAACTATATTCAATTCATGTGTTGCAGAAAACATCTGTCTGGTTTTCAGGGTATGCTGCAGATTTTCAAACACAGTATGTGCCCTGTATTCCATTTTCCATAGTTTGCTGCAATATCTACGGGTGCTAAGCTTCCATCATGTCTAAATATTCTATTGAGCAGTTTCATTAATGTCTCAGGCCTGGTTCACATCTGCGTTTGGTATTCCATTTGTGGAGTCAGCTTGGGGACCCCCCGAATGAAATACCAAATGCGTTAAAAGCAGTTAGCAAAGAAAGCACACGGACCCCATAGACTATAATGGGGTTCTTGTGTTTTATGCGTGGTGTTTGGTTGAATAATGCAGAAAGAAAACTGCTGTTTGAAGTATCAAGGTTTATGGATGTTGATATGGTGAGCTGGATAACTATGTAAATGCTGTTTGAAGTACTCTTCTCTCCGCATGATTAATGCGGACACTGTGTGGAAAACACACGGACCCCATTATAGTGTATGGGGTCTGTGTGCTTTCTTTGCTAACCGCTTTTAATGTGATCGGTATTCCGTTTGGGGGATCCCCAAACAGACTTCTTGAACAGAATACCAAACACAGATGTGAACCAGGTCTCAGTTATTTTACAAATATGGATTTAGATTATTTTAAGTACTACAGTGCAGTGTTCCTTAAACTTTGAGGAGGGTCTCAATGGTGAGGTGTCTCCAGTAGTGGTGAGACAAAATGGGGAGATAGTTTCTCATGTTCTGAAGATGCCATTCTATGGTGGCACAAACCTGTGGTTGACCAACATATAGTAACTATATGCATTTATGCTTTTATTGTAATTTCATATGTTAGTTTAGAAGACAAGTTTAAGTCCAAGGGTTCCACAAAGCGGGCTGCAGCAAAAAAAGCGCTGCGGGAAGCACCACAGTGGCAATGCATTACGGTTTTTCCAAAAACACTTTTCACATATGCACACTTTCTGCTTCCATTATACCTATAGGCAAATTGCTGGTGTTTCTGTAGGTACAAATGTCATGCTGCGATTTCCATAACCACAACTGTTGTGGAAATCGGAGCATGTCTGCTATGCATATTTTTCCGAAGTGTGTGGTTGGGATTTGCTAGAATCCCATCCACTATGCAGGGACTGTAAAATTCTGTGTTTTTTTCTGTGGAATTTCCACCATGGCCAAACCCCAGTGTAAACACCATGTGGGGCCCCCAGACTAAAAATAACTAGATCTTTCATAAATATTTGGCATAAACTGGTAGTGAGGATTGGGCATCACCATGTTCTTTCAAGTACAATGTAAAAGCAAAACTGCTGAAATTACTAGGTAGGAGCCCTCCAGAGTTGTTTTTTTTGACGTACGTAATGTGGATGGTTGTACCAGCAGCATTATTTTTATAGAGACATTTTAATTCAGCACGTGCCCATCTTACAAGTGACTAGAATGCTTCATGTACACAACCAAGTTCTATTCTGTTCTATTACGGAAAGTCCTATTCAGGTCCTTTTAAACAGAATGGAAAGTATCAAAATGGAACCAAAAATTGGAAAACACTTGACATTAGTCATGTGTATGAAGCCAAAGCCAGTCCCTAAGGGTTCATTCACACAACAGGAATTAACCGGCACATGCTAGCCATTGTATTAACAGTCAGCGCACACTCCCAAGGACTTTAATGTTTTGTGAGAACTGTCCAAGAAAAAATAGAATACACTACTTCACAGGCCGATTCCATAGATCCCTCTGTAGAGTCTTGTCCAGGAGGGATCCAAGAAAACGGATTATCCTCAAGTGTACACTCAGCCATGAAATAAGTACTTTTACATGGCTGAGTGCATGGCATGGTCATGTGAATGTAGCCTAATGTTGAGGCGGTCTCTGCAATGAGCTGCTCTACAACCCTCCCAGCTTCTCTGAGTGACGACTGTAGCAGAGTGTAGGTTGGATAGCACAGCTGTGGAGAAGAAAGCACTTTAGGGACACCTTTAGGACACTTGCAGCAGTCGAAACATCTCTTTCCACGTAATGCTGATACTACAACAACCCAGATTGGTGTGTTTAAAAGGCTTTTCAGGGCAGACATTTGCTGGGTCAAAGCTGTTGACAGACTCCCTTTATGTTTAAGTAAGTAAATGTGCCTTCTAAATACACATAGTAAATAGACATTATTCATTATTTTAATTTAATGTAATTCCAGTGGATACATATTGAATAGAAATGATTCTCGATTTAAGAAGGTTAAACATTAAAATAAATCTTCTTGGTAAATGTATACACAGTAACAGGGAGAATATACTCTATCAGCCTTGAAGGAGCGGTAATTATTTCTAGAAATGCCAATAAAACTTTCAGAATAGCTGAAACCACAGGAGGTATTTCTCAGACAGTGTAAAACAGCTTTAGTGCTATACATAGATTCGCTACTCCTCTCTACTGATGTCAATAAGAAGACTCTTGGACTTACCCGCACACTTTAATCCTTGCTTTGCCAGGCCCCACAGAAGAGTCCCGCAGTGTTCACAAAAGGTTGGACTTTTATAATTGTACACTTTAAATCTGTGTGGCATGTCTATCTTAAATCTCTCTTTGTGGAGCTGTGAAAAAATGGGTCATTGGAATCAACTGAGTTGCAGATATGCAGTTCTAAAAAGACATGACAGACATTCTGTATCTTGGATATAATATTCTGGGAGTGCGGCATTCAGGGTCATTATTATTAGTGTACCAGATAGGCAGGTTTTGATATGTCATATACAGGATTATACAACCTTGTTACATTGTATGTGCATGACACATACAGTATACAGTATGTTCATACGTTTGTAGATATTGGACAAGTATTGATCTAAGAGGGTTATATTTCACAGCATTGAGAGATGACATTTTTTTTAAAAATAGCTAAAACTGTGTGCATCTTTTTTTTTTTTCTATTATTATTAATGATGGAGTTATACCTGTCCCTGCGTAACTCCTCTTGGAAATTGAAACATTTATGTTTTATAGCATCGTCAAAACATCATCATAGAAAGCAGGGTTAGACTACCAAGTCTGTCTTTCTTACATTTGCCATTCTGTATCTGAGCATTCTTGTTATACGAGCCAAAGGTTATGAAATGTAGATAAAAAGTACATCCCAGGGGGTATAGAGACAAAACTTCAAGCACTTTTAAAGTGGAGGAGAATTGAAGGTTGTATGAATCAAAAGTGCTGTGCAAGCAAAGAGGTATTGAAATGACTTATCACCGAGTAACATCTTTTATAATTTCTTTACCAGAGGAAAGAGGCTTGAAACCAATATCCCAGGTGGTACGAAGGAATACAAGTGAAGGAGAAATGCTGTCAGCAAATTATTATAATAAGCAACATATCTAAAGCTGAACCATTAACAAAATAATATCAAACACATCAATGGATAATAGCCATTGAAAACATCTACAGCTCCTTCAGAGGTTTTCCCCAGTTTTCAAAGATTAGTCCTGTGAAGTCTACAATGGAAATATCAGTACATATATAAAGGGATATGTCAGGAGACTGAAAACGATATTGGGAAACCTCAACGAGTGGTTCAAAGATGGACGCATATAGATATTAGACTTTACAGCTGCTACAGTGCTCTTAAAGAGACAGAGTCTGATCTTGGTTACATAGTAAAATGGTAACATGGTTAAATTCACGTCTGTTCTGTTCAGCACAATTTTGATCCAGTGGAAGGAAAAAACTACCATGAGGAAAAAAATTATTGGTCATCCTAGGGGGAAAATTCCTTCCCGACTTCAAATATGGTAATAAGAATAAATCTATTAGTCAAGTATCCATCTCCAATAATCTCTAATTTGTAGTATTTGTATATTCAAGTAAAAGCATAATGGCTTCTTAAGAACTCTTTTAGTGATAGTTTTGTAAGACAGAGTTCCACAGCGTCACTCTTCTTACAGTAAATAGTTCTATGCAGGTGTATACACCTTCTTTCCTCTAGATATAGGGAACTCCCTCTTGTCATTGTTACAATCCTGGGTGTGAATAGATTATGAAAGACTTAATTTTACTTGGTTGCAGCTGCTGCCTGGTTAGTCCTATTAGTCCTTTGTAACTGGATGGCAACAACTTTTTTTTAAAGGGGATTGAATCATAGAATGAAGACTTGGGTCAAGGTCATAAAAAGAGCATGAAATGTAAAACTAATACAGACCCATTTCTGGGTGGCTAAAACTTACCACCCTAACTTTTCTATGCTCTGCTGACCAATAAATACCACTACTTGTCAGATGTGTATTTTCTGTATAAAGTGTGCAATAATTAAAAGAATTACAAGTTACATACCACAGTTTCTTTGCTGTTGACTGCAGAGCCCGTGCACTTAGCGATGACTTTGTCTATACATTTCTTGTGAATAGCCGCATTGCACTCTAAATATGCAAAATATGAAAAAAATATTGTAGGTCTTTATTTACAAGTGTGCAATGCAAAAAACTTAAGTCTAAAATACTTACGTCTGCATTGGTATCCTTGTTTGTTTAGGCCCCTAATCAAATGTTAAAATATGGAGAGAAAAACAGCATTAGATTTTAATAGATAAATGAAGGTTATTAAATCTTGTTAAAGGGGGTTTCCAGCCCCAAATCAATTTTTAACACTGATGACCTATCTAAAGGATAGACCATTAGAAGGTGACCTGTGGGGGTCTGAGACCCTGACCCTGCACAGATCAGTTGCTAGTGGACTGACATTGCATGCAGCACCACTCGTATTCAAGTAATAGGAGTTTTACTGCACTTCCCTGGGACTATGACGGAGGGTTTATTGAGCTGTACCTATTACTTGAATAGGAGCAATGTTGTTTGAGCTGCCCATCCACTAGTAGCTTCTGGTTACGAAGGCTGCAGCTGAAGCTGAGGTGCAAGATCAGTTATGGGCCCCTTGTTTTCCCAAATACATCAGCAGAAAGCATATCTCTTATGTCACAATCAATCCATCAGTAATCATTAGCCATGATGTTCATTAGCTTAGACATTTACCTGCGTTCTAATAGACAGTAGAAATTGCTATTAAGGTAATAGGGCTCCCTGACCTACTGGGCCTCTGTGTCACCCACAGGCCTCGCTTCAATAGTATATATGTCCTGACTCTACAACCATATATACATACTATAAACTATCTAGAGCCAGCATATCCTTCTCAACATTTTTATCTTTATTTGTGTCACAAGAAACCAGAAACAAGCAAAGAAGAAACACACATTGAGGCACACTATTGATATGCATCGAATAGGACCATAGTAATATTTAAGTATTGTTCCTTTGTTGGAATATACAGGGTATATACTTATGGTGGCATCCCTTGAATATTCATAGCAAATTATTATTATGCATTTATTGATACTTCACTGCATAGAAATGTACTTACAGTATGTGTGTCCTCTGCTTCTAAGCATTTTTGATCTATCTATATTTCTAGATTTATTTTTTTATATAGCAATAATAAAGATTAAAAACTTTAAGACAAGGTCCATATAACTGATATCGCACGACCAAAGATCAGTGGGTCACTTTCTCAGTGATTGGAATTGTATTGCAACCCCAAGATTGTCACAACTGTTTTGCAATTTCAAGTAATGGATGGAGCACCATTGGGCTCACATGCAACTTTAATCAATGAGTGAAGGAGTTGCAAGAAGACTTGGCAATCTTTTGTCTTGCAAGCTCAGTCAAGGCTAAATGGAGGTGTAGCCCTAGCCTAAAGCATATCCTGGCTCTAAGCTTTTTGAAGGATATATTTACCCACACTGGTCATTAATGTGATGTAAAAGTGGATGATACACAATGTTTATTACAAGACAGGAAAGATAACGTTATATACCTGCACTCAGGGGTGTAACTACCGTGGTAGCAGCAGTAGCAGCTGCCACAGGGCCCGGGCCATTAGGGGGACCGGTGACAGCCGCTACCGCTGCGTTTTTTTTTTTTTTTTTTTAAATAGTCCGTTACGGGCCCCATTCACTTGCTGATCCTGGCTGGGCCGGGATCGGCAAGTGACACCGCGGGCCCCACAAACACTATCATTATACATATATCTTTGCAGACCCCCGAGTATAATGATCAGCGGACCGGGAGACGTAAGGAACATAACAAACAGTGTTACTTACCTCTCCACGATCCTGCCTCCGGCCTCCCTCATTCGTGTCTGACGTCTCTGACGTCACATGACCCGGGTCTGCTTCCCGGGTCATGTGACGTCCGACGTCATTAATGCAGGACAAGAGCGGCAGCCGACAGCCTAGGAGCCGGGCACAGGTAAGCAACTGTTTTTTTTTTAAATGTTTTTATTCCCCCGGGTCTCCGATTATTATACTCTGGGGTCTGAAAAGACCCCAGAGTATAATAATTGTTTATGGATGTCCACAGTGGGACATAATACTGTGTGCAGGGGTCACTATTGGGGTTAATACTGTGTGCAGGGGCCACTATTGGGGTTAATTCTGTGTTCAGGGGCCACTATTGGGGGTTAATACTGTGTGAAGGGGCCACTATTGGGATTAATACTGTGTGCAGGGGCCACTATTGGGGTTAATACTGTGTGCAGGGGCCACTATTGGGGTTAATACTGTGTGCAGGGGCCACTATTGGGGTTAATACTGTGTGCAGGGGCCACTACTGGGGTTAATACTGTGTGCAGGGGCCACTATTGGGATTAATACTGTGTGCAGGGGCCACTATTGGGGTTAATACTGTGTGCAGGGGCCACTATTGGGGTTAATACTGTGTACAGGGGCCACTATTGGGGTTAATACTGTGTGCAGGGGCCACTATTGGGGTTAATACTGTATGCAGGGGACACTATTGGGGTTAATACTGTGTGCAGGGGACACTAATGGACATAATAGAGTTCTGAAGAGGGGGTCGGTTGAGGTCTTCGGCGTCGGTTTGGGGGGGGCCCCATGTCAAAAGTTCACCACGGGGCCCCGCCATTCCTAGTTACACCACTGCCTGCACTGGTAAGATTTTTAGGATGGCATCAAAAGGTGCCATTATAGATTGCTTAATGGATTAGGATTAACTATGTAAGGCTATCATTTTTTTCATTTGTACAAGAATTACTTATACAATACTAATACTAACTATGCTAACCAGGACTATTAAAATGTTTAACTACTCATAAAACAGAGCACTGATAAAGATCACTCATGCAATCTTCTCACAATGTAGAAAAAGCCCCAAATCCTATGAGCTATTCTTTGTTTAAAACTAATAATAGATCTAAAAATTTGACGCACACACCAAATGATGACGCGTGTACTATAAATGTCTAAAGCCAAAAAAGCATTAAGCATTAAAATTACCATACAAATTCATGACAAACGGAGCAAAACGTTGGCTGTGGGAAGAAAGTAGCTATAAACTCATGACACTTGACGTTATGAACCTTGGCCTGTTTAATGGCTCCACGACGCTGATGTAAAGCAAATTGGCTTTCTGAATCTGAATCATAATGGGCTTTTGGATCTGTGGAAGGAAATCAAAATGAAATAAAATAATAAAATCAAAGTATAGAAATAATGTATTTATTGTTACGTTAACTTGACTGTCATTGTAACAGTGGAAATATAACAGCCTGTATATTTGCTACAATCTAACAATTTACTACCCTGGGTTGTTTTAGCCCTTTCTTCCCAGAGCAAAATTTCATGCTCAGAATACTTCCTTCTAATTCTCCTATGCATTGTGCTACCAGATATGTGTACTTTGCCTAAAATATGATGGGGATGAGAACATCACCATATTTGTTATGAACATCTAAATATACCAGAGAAAGATATATTTTATTTATGCAGATGGATTATGTTATTGAAGTTATTGTAGGATCTTTCTACAGTGAAGTGCCCTGGGTTATCAGAGGCAACTTTTCCCAAACGCAGGCTTGGACTGGCCAACAGGTAAATTTCCTCATTGGTCCTTAAGCTAGATGGGCCCCAGCTCCCCCGGCAGGTCACAGTATACTCATTGTGCTTTGTACAGATTCTCATTGTACAACATCTTCACCAGGCTATGTATCACTATAATATACTGGGTAGATTTGAGACACTACCCACTATACTTTCATATACTGCAGATATACCGGGCATTTGAGATGCATACTGACCCAACCAGTATCTTTCCTTCTTAGACCTTATCTTCACTGATCACACTACAGAGGCCCCAATAACCAATTATTTTGCTGCTGCCTGTGAACTGTTGCTGTGTGGGCACATATCTCTGAATCAAATAGCTATAAGGGCCCTGGTTCAAGCAAAGAGCCAGGCAACAGGTTACTGAAAGGACCCCAAGACCAAAACACAATACATCTTAGTAATTTGCGAATGAGTACATCAGGTAATGTTTGTATACAGCTGTATAGTAGGCTCCAAGAATGAAATTTACTGCTGGGCTCTAGACATCCCAGTTGGACACTACCTAAGCCCTTCACTTCTGCATCTGATATCTCCCACTCCTTCATCTGATACCCTTTACAGGAAACATCAATCAAGAGCGAAGAAAATTGGGTAGGGTTGATATTCATAATTCATTTTATAGCTTATTTCTAACAAGATTTTATAGAAATAATGTAAAGTGTGTCATTAATGTAAGATTTTATTATCTCTTTCACTTGAGTTATTGAAATAGGAAAATTTTGTTCTGTCCAAACAATTTTGTACGCACCAGATAAATTCTACAATTCTTATGTGCTATAAAATCCATGCTGTTGGCATTAGGGTAGATTTAGAGATACCTAGTTTTGAAGCAATGCTTGTAAAACACAATTGTACTTGCCTGATTGTTCCAGGAAATACCTTGCATTCATGATCATTCTACCCTGTGGTTTTAGTTCTATCTGCACAGTAAACAAAATATGCATTTGTATTATTGAACTTCAATATAATTTTTTTTTATATATATCTGCCAATAGATGAAAGAAAAAAAAGGAACAATAAATTGTGTATTTGCTGGTGGTATAACTTAGACTCCTTAGGGAAGAATAAACAATTACATATCGTTCTCTTAATTATAACATGATGATCAAAGAACTTTACAAATATTAATATCAGCCTTCAAAATAATTCTAATAAAATATAGCTGAAAGAGCAACCCTGGGGTTGAGCAATCGGGATCGGAAATGTTCGGATTGCGATCGAGTAAATTTCACGATTGGAATTCCAATCCCGATCTTTTCCGGCAGGATCGAGGTCGGAGGTTATTTCCCACAATGCTTGGCTACTGGCCAAGCATTGTGGGAAAAGCTATAGTTTCAGATGAGCGAGTATTATTCGAAACTCCAGTTTCGAATAGCACGCACCCATAGGCTGCGTCCATTCATTCCTATAGATTTACCGCAGCCTGCCACTCTTCTGCTTCGTCCCTGTTTTACCGTATACTAAACTCTGCTACATCTGAGATGTAGCAGAGTTGTATACTCAACTCTGCTACATCTGAGATGTAGCAGAGCTGAGTATACAGTAAAGCAGGGACGAAGCAGAAGAATAGATACTATCTATCTACTCAGGATATTCGCTCAACTTACCTGCACAGAAGTGCTGACGCTCCCCGTTCTTCTCGCTCCTCTTCTGTTAGAAATGCTGGGAGAAGGCGTGGCTTGTGACTTAGGAGAATGTGGGCGGGTACTGGGAAGGGAGACGTGAGTGATGCACTCACATCTCCCTGGCCACACTCTCTTAAGCCACATCAAGCCCCGTCTACTCCCATCAACTCTAACACTAGCCTACGGAGGTGGAGGCGCACACGCGTATGTCAATAAGAGAGGACATGAATGAGAAGAAAGGGGAGCGGCAGCAGCAGCGGATCTGTTGAGTTAAGTGGACACCAGGGGGGCTAAGAAGCTGGGGGATTTTTTTTAATCACTACACAGCGTGGAGTCGGAAAATTGAAACAATTTTTGGGCTCCTTGCTGTGTAGTGAATAGGATCGTTTAAAATCCGATCTTCGATTATTAAAAAGATCCCATTGACTTGCATTGGGATCGGAATTGGGATCGGGATCGGGTTCGAGTGGAAAATGATCGGAAATCCGATTTTAAAAACGATCCTGAAATTTCAAGATTGGTTCAACCCTAAGCAGCCCATGAAAAATATTTATCATTTAAGCCACTATTAATCCATTAAAACTCCTCCCTCTACAATAGGACTTGGGCCCCCCGTCTAATGATAGGGTCCTAGCAGTTAGATCTCAACCTGTCTACTGAATATGTGACAAATGTTTTTTTTTTCATGAGTAAACCACTTTTTTCTGCACTTTAGTATTTTGGGCTCAATTGAGATATATTCATATTTATATATTATTTTTATATTTATTAATATATATATATATATATATATATATATATATATATATATATACTGTATTATACTTATATTTTTTTTTACATTTACTTAATTGATTAAACTCTGTCAACTATTCTCCCACTGTCTACACCTACAAAAAATATTTTTGGAAGAGACTATCTATCTATCTATCTATCTATCTATCTATCTATCTATCTATCGATCAATCTTTCTGTCTATCTCCTTGTCTCATATCTATTCTCCCAATAAAAGAAATACTAGCAGAAGGAAATTAATCTCACCCATATCTCCATCTTGCCACTATTTTTTTTGCATCGTTCAGCCAGAGAATATAGTTCAATGGTGGTCTCTGATACCACTCCCGTGGATCGTCCTTCCACAATTATATGCATCACTCTTCCTTTGTTAATGTGAGCATCAAATGTACTTTCCCAAGGTGGGTACATAGTTGGTTTCTTCTGTACATAGATCTTTCCATTTTCTGCAATGAAAATAAATGGTACAGTACAGTTACACAGAGCAGATAGTACTGAAAAAGGTTATAAGAAGCAGTAAAATTAGCCTCAGGCCCA
Source organism: Leptodactylus fuscus (assembly GCF_031893055.1). Taxonomy (NCBI): domain Eukaryota; kingdom Metazoa; phylum Chordata; class Amphibia; order Anura; family Leptodactylidae; genus Leptodactylus; species Leptodactylus fuscus. The sequence continues at coordinate 105,930,695 of NC_134269.1, forward strand.
GTTCACATCTGCGTTTGGGATTCCTTTCCGGGAGTCCACTTGGTGACCCCCCAAACAGAAAACTATACACATAGAAAAGTGGTTACAGGGGAAAACAGGTGGACCCCATAAATTATAATGGGTTTTCTTTCGGTTTCCTTTTTCTCTGCATGTTTTGTGCGGAAACCAAACAGAAACCACACGGACCGCATTATTTATGGCTCACTGTGCAGCCAAATTGACTATCTATCTATCTATCTATCTATCTATCTATCTATCTATCTATCATCTCTCTATCATCTATCTATCTATCTATCTATCTATCTATCTATCTATCATCAATCTATCTATCATCTATCTATCTATCTATCTATCTATCTATCTATCTATCTATCCTTATTTACCCTCAATGGAGCCAGTTAGTCTGAAACTGAAATCTCCTAGTGGAAAAGTTATGACTTTGGTGTACTTGATAGGTGATAAGACAGACAGAAAACAGCAGGTGTTTGTAAGACGTGCCATTAAAATCCTCATGTACAGCAATGTTTACATGCTGAGACAATTACTGTTTTTAGTCTCACGGTAAATTTAAAATGGTTCCCTTTCTGAACAGATTCAGGGTCCAAATACTTTTTTCTTGGTTTCCAAGTATATACAAATGCTACCTAAACGCAAATTATTTCATATCTATAGGTAATAATGGTAAATAAAAAACCTCAGCAGATTTATTATGCTTTGTAGGCCAGTTTTGGCCAGTTTTGGCCATGTGGTGTAAATAATGGGGGAAATCTACGCCAACTAGGAGCTAGCATACATTTCTCCTGAGGCATACACTCCGGCACTTACACCCCATCATATATTAGGCACACGCTCTGCTGGCTCCAGGGCTATGAAGACTGGAGTGTGTAATGCCGAGGACAGCATCTGCAACGAGTTTGAAAGTTCACTCCATTTTTTTGCGTTGGTTCCTCTTATTCCAGTTTCTTCCCAAAACCTAAAGACATACTGATAGGAAATATAGGCTGTGCGCCCTACTTGGGACAGTGTTCACCCTATCTCTGTAAAGAGCAGCAGAATATGATGACGCTATGTAATTAAGCAGAATGAACCAATAAATAAATAAATAATAATGCCCAACCAACATCTTTCTATGGGTCCAATACATCAAAAATAAAAATGAACTTTGGAATATGTATTCATGAACAATTTTCTATTGTCTAAAGCTCCACTCCAGATCTATACATATTTGTGAAAATAACCAATCATTGGGGCAAATTTACTAAAACTGGTGTTTAGTATGCCAGTCTTTATAAACAGGAGGGACCGAGAGATTTCTGAAGAGGCTGCAGCCTTGTAAATTTTCATTCTCATACCAGGAAACTGGCATGTGTTTTAGAAAATCAGCTGGGCCGAGACACAATATCCCTGCCCCACAATAACCATAATGGGGTAGGTGACGCATTATCTATCTATCTATCTATCTATCTATCTATCTATCTATCTATCTATCTATCATTCATTCAATAAATCAATCTTTATTTCTTTATTTTAAACAGTAAATAATAGAAACATAGATATCTATAGTATGACCACAATTGTAAGAACTAGAGATGAGCGAGTAGTACTCGATCGAGTAAGTATTCGATCGAAGACTACGGTATTCGAAATACTTGTACTCGATCGAGTACTACTAGCTGTTCGAAGTTAAGATTCGATGCAGAACCAGCATTGATTGGCAGAATACTATACATTGCCAATCAACGCTGGTTCTTCTCTTACCTTTAGAAGTCTTCTCTGTGCAACGTCCCCACGTCCTCTTCCGGCTCTGAATTCACTCTGCCAGGCATCAGGCCTGGGCAGACCCGACTGCGCATGTCCGCTTGTAGTGCGGGCATGCGCAGTCGGCTCTGGCCAGGCCCGATGCCTGACAGAGTGAATTCAAGGCCGGAAGAGGACGCGGGGACGCTGCGCAGGGAGTAGAATCCAGCCCGACCCTCACTCATGGACTTGGTAAGTAGAATTTGATTGAATGTTGCGTACCCCTGAAACGAGCATTTCTCCCACATAGACTATAATGGGGTTCGAAACCCGTTCGAACAGTCGAACAGTGTGCGGCTGTTTGAATCGGATTTCAAACCCTGGACATTTTAGTGTTCACTCATCTCTAGTAAGAACCCATATAAAAAATGTAACATATTTGTGCCACAGGTATACTGTACATGGAAAAGTTACTAAAAACTATGTTCCCAATTTTTTTTCAATTAAAAAGTAATGGAGCAATTGTATCATAAAGTGCAAATAAAAATACAGCACAAAAAACACAATCTCAAGTGCTATATCAAATGAATACAATAACTTTGTGACTTGGAATATTTCATCAAAAAATGCCCATAAATTCCCACAAAAAAATGCATTATTATGTAAAAACACTTTGTATAAAATAGCAGAAGTACTGTTAAAAGAATGAGGATACTCTTTGAAAAAATTTGATCTTATATGTACACATTTCACCTACTTTTACTGAGCAGTACTAACATGATATTTTTGAGGTCAGTGGTCTCTGTCTAGTGTAGCAACAGGAATACCTCATATCAGGGAGGAACCTCATGCCCGCTTTGAATGCTTACATATGTGCAGAGATCATACAGGCAGGAAACATAAGTAATGGTTTGTGGATAGACAAGACTGTATTTGGCAGCCAGATAGGAGGCTGCACACTCAAGAAAGCCCTGCTCCATCTTCAGCAGATTGCAAAGAACTTCTAAAATGGGCAATGATGGAGACTATAATTAAGTCCATGAACAACTATAGGGTATTGGAAAGCAGATGCATTTATCCCTCTGAAAATCTATGCTACACATTTTCTGCTTTGTACGTTGTTTTTTTCCAATGTTCTGCTCTATCATAGGAGTGGAACAATGAAACAGATGTGTAGTATTAGACCAATGACACCTGACAAACCCAGTATTGGGGTGCTATTGCAGGACCGCAATAGCACAGCATGCAGCACTAAGGGTGCATTTGCACAGAGGAAAATGGTGCTGAATTTGGTGTGGAATTTCAGTGCTGAATTCAGCATCATTTTCCTCAGTGTGAATGCACCCTAAGGTGTATTTTGGCCCTGATTTTGACGCGGGAAGCCATGTCAGAATAGGACCAAAATGCGCCTGCCGTGATTGTCGCAGCTTCCTGCTCTGGAGTAGGCCCAAATGAATGGGCCTAGAGCGGAGGGTGCTGCCGCGATGCGGACGCTGCGGCTGAATCAGCCGCGGAATCTGTCTGAAGAAAGAGCAGCTTGCTTCTTTTTTCCGCTAGCGGGAACAAACCGCTAGCGGAAAAAAGAACGCTAGCAGTCTGCATAGACCTCTATTGTGAGGGGGTGGATTTTGAGGAGGATTCAGCGCCAAAATCCACCCCCTTTTGCCCTGTGTGAACGAGCCCTAACTTATCCATCATTTCTGGTAAAGTCTGCAATGTAGGCTGCTAATTTATCATCCAATGCAGATGTGAACAGAGCAATAGTTGTATCTCAGGTACCAAAAAAGCTTTTGTATAGTGCACAGACACACAAAGTTCTGGATTAAGTAAGGACAATCCCCTATTTTAGCTATAATGGATTCAGAGAAAAACCTGTCTATTTTTATCGAAGATTTTATTACCTTCTATCTCTCTATTATTGACTTAAGATCCATAGTAGCTAGATAGATAGACAAGGACAATCTATAGTAAACAATAGAAAACTGTATTATTACTTCTGAGTGGCTGGTCGCTCCCCTACACAGCTTGCATGCAGAGGGCGAAGAGGAGGAGGAGGGGTAAAATTTTCATTTCATAGTTCTTACATCACACCAGGAAGAGAAATATAGAGAAACCAGCAGTGAACAGGAAAAGGACTACGGTAGTAATATTCAGAGCTGGTATAACATTCACAGTGCACTATATCTAATGCACTCATAAAGCTGCCTATATGATTTCCTGCTGTATTGGTTGATATGCTTTAAGTAAAATGCACGTTTGAAGATGAAGACACTGCAGTAAATGGTAGTTTATGGCATGTGGAGTAAATAGGGCAATTTTGAGGCAGTAGAGGACCTGTCGTATATGATTGTGATCGTTCAATGCAGTACCGAGATAATATTTTTACATGTTTTTTTTTGTAATGTTGCTATGGATATTTCTTTACTATTTAAAGCAAAGCAAATCTATTCTAGTGCAAATGTTATTTACTTTTTTACATTCTCTTTTTATCTAGATCATGCAGAGCAAGTGGCATAAAAGAATACTTCCAATTAATGGTAAAATAATTAGAATATTGCAAATTGTTTAATAATATTTAATGTGCAGTGTAATTCTAGCACTGAGAACTAGGAGTTCGGATGAGGCTCCACGTTGTGGAAACACAGCTTTTTTGTTGTAGATTTTGCTGCAGTTTTTTTGAGACAAAGCCATTCCTTTAGCAGCCTCTCCTAGGTCTGCTAAAAAAAAAAACCGCAGCAAAATCTGTGGCAAATCTGAAGCTGCGTTTCCGCAACATGGGGCGTCAGCCTTAGGCCGGGGCCCCATGGACCGGAAACGCCGTTATTTGCCTCTGGCGGAAATGCTGAGGGAAAAATCGCGGTGTTTTACAGTACTTGCAAAGTGGATGTCGCAGACACGCTGCGATTTCCAAAACCGTTGCGGTTTTCAAAATTGAATCATGTCAATTATATCTACGGAAACGCCAGCGGCTTTCCCATAGATATATTTGTAACAGACAGTCCACAGAGGAAAACTCAGTGAACTTTCTGTTCAAAGCGCTGTGGGAAGAACCGCAATGCGTTCAACGCCGCGGTTGTTCCGGCAGCACTTTAGCGTGGTGGTTCTGGCCCGTGGGCCCTTAGCCTCAAGAGATATTCATAAAAAGCAAAATACTCCTATCTTGCTATTACTGATTGACAGCTTTCTTCCTATGCTTTAAATAGGGAGAATGCAGTCAATCAATGATGGATGATCTAGAGCTGATGAATACACTGGATTTTCAGAAAAACTACTTACATGCTTAGAGAAAGCAGCATAAGGTTGCCTTCACACAAATGTTTTGTACTGTATTTTAGGGTGTATTTTGCAGCATATTTTGTGGTGCTTTTCATTATAATAATTTTTATCTGCATAAATGCAAATGTCCTGGAAATACTACTCATTCAATCCCAAACCAAAATAACAAAATGCATTCAATTTCAATTGTTTCTGAACACTTCTCAACTGCTCTGTGTTGCATGGAGTCCTCTGGCACCTCTGAACAAGTATTCCAACCTATTCAACCTCTTCCAATTCCTTTCATCTCTAAACTCTTGGAACGCCTGGTCTATTCTCGTCTAATCCGCTATCTCTCTGCTAACTCTCTGCTTGACCCCTTACAATCTGGTTTCCGTGCTCTGCACTCTACTGAAACGGCTCTCACAAAAGTCTCCAATGATCTCCTAATGGCTAAATCCAATGGTGACTTCTCTCTTCTTATTCTACTGGACCTCTCTGCAGCCTTTGACACTGTTGACCATCATCTCCTCCTCACTATGCTCAGTTGGCCTCAATGACACTGCGCTCTCCTGGTTCTCCTCTTATCTCTCAGACCGCACTTTCAGTATATCATTTGCGGGCTCTGTTTCCTCCCCGCTTTCCCTTGCTGTTGGGGTTCCTCAGGGCTCGGTCCTAGGCCCCCTGCTCTTTTCTCTCTACACAGCCCCCATTGGACAAACAATCGCCAGATTTGGTTTCAGGTACCATCTTTATGCTGATGACACCCAATTATACACATCTTCCCAGGACATCACCCCTGCACTCATACAGAACACCAGCAACTGTCTCTCTGCTGTCTCAAATATCATGTCCTCACTCTATCTGAAACTAAATCTCTCCAAGACTGAGCTACTACTGTTTCCACCATCTAATAGATCTGTCCCTGATATATCCATTGCAGTCTCAGGCCTTACTATAACTCCTAGGCAGCAGGCCCGCTGCCTCGGGGTCATGTTTGATGCAGACCTTTCCTTCACCCCCCATATTGAATCACTCGCACGTTCATGTCACCTCCACCTCAAAAACATCTCCAGAATATGCCCTTTCCTTACCAGAGATACACTAAAGACACTTATTGTCTCTCTGATTCATTCTCGCCTTGACTACTGTAACTCCTTACTAATCGATCTTCCCCTCACTAAACTCTCCCCTCTACAATCTATTCTGAATGCAGCGGTCAGGCTCATCTATCAGTATAGACGCTACAGCGATGCCTCTAGTCTGTGCCAGTCACTACATTGGCTGCCTATTCATTATAGAATAAAATATAAAGTTATCCCTCTGTCAGTTCGTGTTTTCCTCCCCTTCCTTCTCATCAGCTCTCCTCCCTGACCCCCCGTCCTTCCTTCCCCTCAACCTCCACTTCTACCCCCACACTCCCCTCCGTCACCTCCTCGTTACCTTTCCATTCCCACTCTTCCCCTCCTCGCCCCCCACCCCTTTTCCTTCCCCTTCTTTTATTATTTTCTGAACCCCCTCCCCCCCACTTTCCCTCCCCCCCCTTGCATCAAGTATGTCGGCTCCCGACTACGCGACTCTTACACCTCTTACAACGCCAAAGGTTTAAACTCTCCACAGAAGAGACACCATGTTCTCCTCCTACTTCGAAAGCTTAAATCCTCTGTTGTCTTTTTACAAGAGACCCATTTTAAAGCAGACAATTTGCCTAAATTCCCGTCTAAGGACTATAACCAATGCTTTCATTCACCTCACCCGCTAAGTAAAACATGTGGCGTCTCCATACTCATTCATAAAAACACCCCCTTTCAACTTCGTCAATTGTACTCAGACCTGGATGGCAGAGCTCTTTTCATAAAAGGCACGATAGCCTCCACTGTCTTTACCTTCGCGTCGGTTTATGCGCCTAACAAACGCCAAGTACCATGGCTCTTAAACACCCTTTCTACTCTCGCCTCCTTTAAGGAGGGATTCCTGGTCCTAGGGGGAGATTTCAACCTCTCGCTTAACCCCCTCCTGGACTCCACATCCAAATCCACTCCTATCTCTCAACGACTCCTAGGCAGCTTGGCCCGAGCTCTCAATGATCTTCACCTACTGGATGCCTGGCGTGCCTCTCATCCGTCTGATAGAGATTACACGTTCTTCTCTCACCCACAAAACTCGTACCACCGCCTAGATTATATCTTCATCCCCTCGGATTTACTTCCTACCCTTCTCAACACGTCTATCGGCACGATCTCGATTTCAGATCACGCCCCTGTCTCCGCTACACTGGAACTCAAAACCCTCCCCAAACCTCAATGGACTTGGACACTAAATGAGTCCCTACTGGAAGACGCTGACCTTGTCACAGACCTTGAAGCTTCTTTGTCCGAATATTTTGAACTAAATGCACAACCTGACATTTCCCCTGCTATAGTATGGGAAGCACATAAGGCCTTCATTCGTGGCCACCTTATCAGACACGCTTCGATACGCAAGAAGGAAAAGCAGAAAAGGTTAGACGGACTTCTCATCTGCATTGCTCAGCTGGAAAGATCTCACAAACGATCCCTAGCCATACAGTCCTTACCCTCCCTTACTGCCTTACGTGAGGAACTTAAAGACCTCCTCAACGCCAGAAAGGCCAAACACCATCTACACTTATGATCCCTTTTATATGCACATGGGGACAGAGGAAACAAACTTATGTCAGCCCTCATCAAGAAAGCGAAATCGAAATCTTTCATCTCCTCTGTTAAATCGCGCACTGGAGCTCTAGTTACCTCCACTCAGGATATTGCCACAGCGTTTGTCCAGTTTTATACCGATCTGTATAACTTAAAAAACTCCCCCACCGACTGCCCTGAGACGGATAGAGCACGCCTCACCACTGAATTTCTGAACTCACTTAACCTCCCTACCCTGTCCCCCACTGACACAACAGCCCTGCTAGCCCCTATTACGGCCAGTGAACTAAACTCAGTCATACATAGCTTTCCCCTAGGTAAAAGCCCTGGCCCGGACGGCTTCCCTCTTCAGTATTATAAAAAATTTCTTAATATTCTCTCACCGCATTTTGTCAGATTGTGTAACGCACTCCTTCTGGGAGGGTCCCTCCCAACCCAATCCCAGGAGGCTTATATAACCCTCATCCCAAAAGAAGGCAAAGATCCAACCCAATGTGGGAGCTACCGCCCGATATCTTTACTTAACGTAGACCTTAAAATCTGGGCCAAGCTACTCGCCCTTCGCATTAGGCCCCTTCTCCCACACTTGATCCATGACGAGCAGGCCGGATTTGTTCGTGGCAGGGAAGGCAGGAATAATACAGCGATTCTTCTACCATTGATACAACGGGCAACCACCCTCAAAGAACCCTTGATACTGCTAGGAGTGGACGCGGAAAAAGCGTTCGATAGGGTGGATTGGGATTTCATGCGCTCAACGCTACTCAAGTTTGGCTTCCCACCACCCTTTATAGCTGCCATATTTAGGCTCTACGCCCATACCCACGCACGAATACGAATCAATGGCACCCTATCTAGCCCATTCACTATCTCTAACGGTACACGCCAGGGATGCCCCCTCTCTCCCTCCCTTTTCATTTTAGTTTTGGAAACGCTCCTGCAAGCCGTTCGCCAGTCTGATCTTGTGCAGGGAGTCTCCATCAAAGGTCGCACCTTTAAGGCAACAGCATTTGCGGACGACGTACTTTTCATTATATCCAACCCCCTTACTGGCCTTCAAGCCATTACGAACATCCTCACTGCATATGGTACTATTTCCAAATACAAAGCCAATTTATCAAAATCTGAGATCTTGCCTGTCTATTTACCACCATCTCTCAAGGCCACCTTACAGACTTCAACCCCCTATCAATGGACTGACACATCCCTTAAGTACCTTGGAATTTACCTGGCCCCAAACCTGGCAGACCTTTACAACTTAAACTTTGCGCCGTTGCTCCGAAATCTCCGAAAAGACCTTGACACGTACTCCTCCCTCCCACTTTCATGGTTTGGTCGCAAAAACCTCATCCAGACTTACCTAGTCCCTAAAATCCTATATAAATTGAATATGCTTCCCATTTTCCTCCCTAAGATATTTTATGTTAAACTTCGGCAGCTCTTCTCCCGGTTTATCTGGAGAAATAAACCCCCGAGGCTCTCATGGGCTTTACTGGTTAAACCAAAAGCTGAAGGTGGTATAGGCCTACCAGACATCTCACGCTACTATGCTGCCGCTCAATTGCGATGGTGGTCGACCCTTACCTCTCCTATTCGACCCACAACATATGAAAGAGATGCTCGTACGCTGTCAATGCTTTGGCTCCCACCCCCGCGCATATCAACCTCATTCTCCTCCTCGCTCCTACTCCGTGGTGCTCTAGAAATCTGGAGATCCTTGGCGCCCTCCCTTGCGCCGTCCCCATCTCCGCTACTTCCAGTTGGACTCTTACCTTGCCTTCAGCTGTATCCCTCGTCAATAGACGATGATCCCTGGCGATCTTTGATGCATGTCAGACTATTGGATATTGCCTCTCCAGACGGCCTACTGTCTTGGGAGAAATGCGTTCCACTGCTCCCGTCTAGAAAGCTCTCCTTTCTACACCTTCGAACTCTTAAGTTCCACATAGACAAGTTCAATGCCTCATCCCCTTTACGTACCTCCCTCACTCTCTTTGAAAAGACACGTTTCCAAAACAGGACTCCTGAGGAAGACCTCTACCTTCCTGCATAAACACATTCACCCTTCCAAATCTTCCAAGCCGGCATTCATCTCGAGCTGGGAAATGGAGCTTCACCTGACTCTTACTGAGGAGGAAATTAAATCTGTGTTACGCCAATCCCATGGCCCCTCACCATGCATTAGAATCCAAGAATTGCACTATAAACTCCTCACCCGCTGGTACTGCACCCCCGACTGGCTCTACAACAAACGCCTCTCCGACACTGACAAATGCTGGCGTTGCGACTCCGCTCAGGGCACATACCTCCACCTGTGGTGGACCTGCCCGGTAATTAGAGACTTCTGGGAGACGATACAACTACATATCAGACGCATTACGGGATCCAAACTGACCATCTCCCCTGAAATTATTTTTCTCTCTCTCCCATCCACCTCTTTTCAGCCGCAAACTCACATTCTAGCCTCACACCTTCTCACAGCGGCAAAGACGCTTATACCTAGATATTGGCTTCAACCTTCCTCTCCACCAATTTCACTCTGGTGGGAAAAAATACATGAAATCACCCGCTTTGAGGAGTTATTAAGCAAATCCCGAAGGAGGCACGATGCTTTCCAAAAAATCTGGAGACCATTCCTGGAGTATTCGAGGTGCTAGTACTTCTACCCCCCCTCCCCCCTATCCCCCCTACTTTCCTTCGCTTTCTTGTCTTGTGACACTTCTCAATTTCTCCCCTCTGTCGCCCTTCCTCCACTAGCTGCTTCTTACTTGATATTGCTTGATATCCTTATGTCGAATCTTCTCGCCCCCATGTCTTCACCTACGTTACCCTCAGCCGCACTACCCCCCCCTCCTCACTTACTGATTCTTCCCCCCCCCTTTTTATTGCCTCTCTTGCGCCCCTTGTCTTACCCCCCCTCCTTTTGTGTCTCACCCCTCCACAACCACCCCCCCATACCCCCCCGCTCCTTATCCCAACCCTGCCACTGGACTCAGGGAGAGGACGAGAGAGGGAGATAGGGACAATTAACGTGCTCCTATGTCTCACATCTCGCATCTTACAATCATTAGAGATTGCGAGACCCTACCTCCCCTTCCTAGTTCATCTCTTCCATATCCCTTACACACTCTGATTCCGATCAGCTATCCATCTAGCCCATCAGATGAATCTATTTCTAACCTGATTAGTTTTCATTCTTACAATTGTATGCTGTTTATACATTCTTTTTGCCTGTTCATTGCTAACATTGTTATGTAAGATTTCTGCTATTTTTCTCTGTAAAATGTAAAAAACTGTTCAATAAAGTTTACTTGAATTAAAAAAAAAAAAAAGTTATCACACTCATCCACAAAGCTCTCCATAATGCCGCACCTCCATATATTTCCTCCCTCATCTCTGTCTACCGCCCAACCCGTGCTCTCCGCTCACTCAATGACCTAACACTTACATCCCCTGTTATCAGAACCTCCCACACTCGTATACAAGACTTCTCCCGAGCTGCACCACTTCTCTGGAATGCTCTACCTCAGACAATCAGATTAACTCCCAATTTCTACAGTTTCAAACGCAAACTAAAGATGCATCTTTTCAGACAGGCCTATCACAATGTCTAATGTAAACCCTTAACCCTCCTCTGTCCCCGCTCCCACACTTCTCCACATGATATGATGTCATCTAAGGATAACGTTATCTGTCCAAGCTCTATCCACGTGTTACAGGACACGACTGTCGACTGCTCATAAAGTCTTATGTTTATGCAATGACAGTCACCTCTATTACAAAAGTGTCTGACCTCTGCATAAGCAATGCCGCCCCTGCTACCTCTTGTGTCACCCCCTCTACCTTATAGATTGTAAGCTCTTGCGAGCAGGGCCCTCAGTCTCATTGTGTGAAATGATTTTCTTTGTAATGTATCTTTCTGTCTGGATTTGAACCCTACAAATTGTACAGCGCTGCGGAATATGTTGGCGCTATATAAATAAAATTTATTGTTATATTATTATTCCAGTCCAGGAAGATTGAGATGTATATTTAAAGGAACATTATAATAATAATAATAATACATTTTATTTATATAGCGCCAACATATTCCGCAGCACTGTACAATTTATAAGGTTCAGATACAGACATACATAACAAAGAACGTCATTTCACACAATGGGACTGAGGGCCCTGCTCAAAAGAGCTTACAATCTGTGAGGTAGAGGGGGTGACACAAGAGGTAGCAGGGGCGGCATTGCTTATACAGTGTTCAGACAATTTTGTGCATTAGGAATTGTGATAGGCTTGTCTGAAAAGATGCGTCTTTAGTTTGCGTTTGAAACTGTAGAAGAAACATTATCCTATTTAAACAATACTGAAGATTCCCTCATCATCCTTGAAGGTTGGGCTTGGCAACAGGGATTCAAGCTATTGGGTACAGACAAAGAAAGCCTACACCCCACACCGTGAAGGATGCTGATGTACAGTCAGTGAGACAGTTTTTGGGAAAAACCGATCCAGATTCAAGGTATGTGGACTTTGTGTGCTGAGTGTTGAATCATAATGTATTATATTTGGTAATAGAGATGAGCGAACACTGTTCGGAACAGCCGATCCAAACAGCACGCTCCCATAGAAATGAATGGAAGCACCTGTGATGCCGGCCGGCCGCTGGCAAAGTCAGCGTCACAGGTGCTTCCATTCATTTCTATGGGAGCGTGCTGTTCGGATTGGCTGATCCGAACAGTGTTCGCTCATCTCTATAGATGGTATCACCAGAGAGCAGGGACAGCCATGAGGCTGCAACATTTACTAATAGATTTTTGGCACCCCTAGAGGAGAATATGGCATATAATGCCTTTATACACATTCACTTAATTTTGTTACTTGATAAAAATAAACTATTAACACTTCTATTTTTGGAACTATTCTCACTTTGCAGCATTTTTTTTACACTTGCCCGAAATGTTTGCACAGTGCAATATATATATATATATATATATATATATATATATATATATATATATATATATATCTGGGATTCATAACTGTTACTTAATAAACATGGCCACTTATAGATCACTTACAGTCATACTCCATCATGTTTTTTAAATATATTGTAAGGAACTATTGCATAAGTCGACATCTTTTATTAAAACTTTCTTGCCTGTCCAGGAGAATAAGCATAAGGACATTTAAAAGGACACTTACCTGTCTCAACAGCTTCTTTGACTATGACAGCACAGTAGGGTCTCTGCACGGCATCCCCATTAGGTGGCAGGTATGGTCCAACTTCAAAATTTGAGAGACTTATTCGTAGAAATGGAGACATATCTTTTCCTGTATGACAGTGAGACAAGAAAGTTGTTTCTTTATTTCTGGCACCTTCCTTTTCTTCAGCTGGTTCTCTTTCAGGAAGAGATTAAAATGAGCATAGAGTAAATGCCGCTATAATATCTATGTAGCAGGAAGCATTACAGTGGTCTATGTGTTGGCAAATGTGTCATTGCACTAGCTTCAGCCCTGTCTTTCCTGATTTATCTGGCTACTTACAAATGTCAGCAGCACCTGTTGTCTTCAGTTACCCACAGTACAAGACATTATTGCAGCTACAGTCAGAGCAAGGCTTTAGATGTGAAAACAAGCCAAGTACTAGAACGTAGGTCTATATCAAATGTATCTTTCCAAACTGCTGTAGCTATTCTTGGTATAGCATGTATGCACTGACAACACAGATTTTGAGAAAAAAATGACTACATTTCCTTATAGTCAAAATACTATTGAAATTACAACTTGGCTGTACCATTGAAATTAACATTTGCTATATTGATTACATTAACTCCTTTATGCCACAGCTAATTTTCGTTTTTGCATTTCCATTTTTGCATTTCCTGTTCCAAGAGCCAAAATTCCAAAATTCTGAAATTGCGCAGTTTCTACACAGGTCACTGAGCCATCACTGTTGGCTGATCCTTACTGGTTTGATTAGATCTTTCTTCAGCATGTGCTGTGCAGACATTTCAAGGAGTTCTCTGGGAATAGGCCAAAATATACAATCGAAAAACAATGGCAAGGTACCCGTCCAGTTGCAGCTCAGTCCCATTTAATTGAATAAAAAAAATCTCTGTTATGCAGTCCTGTGGGTTGTGCCTGGAGGTGCTTGTGGATAAGGTCAGCCAAACAATGCAAAATCCACCAAATTCCTCACTCTTGCTTCAATTATATCTTAATAGAGAATCATGAAGAAGACAATGCTTGCGGCAATATGATAATGCATTCTATAATGGTTGAGACAATAATCTCAGCCACTTAACTCCTCAGATACTGCAGTCAGTACAGACTGTGACACCTCTGAGTGGTATAGAAAATATAAGTGCTGATTTATCGTGAACAATATTTTTCCCCTGCCAGAGTTTGCACCTAATTTATAATGGAGGGCACGCCTTGTCATAGTTTAGGCGCATCCTCTATGGTCCATGTACCTAACTAGAACTCCGCACCAGCTCTTTCTTGGTGTAGAATTCCAGCATCATTTATATCAGAAAAATGACATAGACAATGGGCCCAGGAAAGTTGTGTGACTTTTTTGTATGGCTTGTACACCAGTGGCATTAGGGTGGGCCCCTCGAGTCAATTCCACTGGTGTGCCATAGACATCCCAGTGTGTCATCCATTTTGCATCCATCTTTAATGGACTTTTTTTTTTTTTTTTTTTTTTTTTTTTTTTTTTTTACCAAAGCCACAATCTGTTTTTTTTTTTTTTTTAACCTAAATATGTTTTGACAACCATTAAAAATTGGACAATTAACTTCAAAAGGATCCATATGAATGTCAATATGGGCAAATATACAACGTTAGTTTTCCTAATGGACCTGTAAAACAGTGCATTACAAAAAAAAAAAGAAACAGACTTGTGAATACACTAATACCCTCCCATTGTTCTGCACTGTCATGTGAATAAGCCCTTATTGTGTACCACATGCCCTGTACTATATTTCTGTTTACCTGTACAATATGCATTATATTTCAGTTTAACTATGATACATGCCCCATTTTATTTTCTGACTTAACTACATTCACCATATCTTTGTCTGCCAATGCTACATGCTTTAGGGTCCATTCACGCAGAGGAAAATGGCACTTTATTTGGCGCTGAATTTTCAGCACTGAAAAAAAGCGCCTCCCATTGATTTCAATGGGTTCTGCTAGCTTTTTTTCCCACTAACAATTTTCCGCTTATGTTAAGATTGCAGTAATATGATTTTCTTTTCTCCTTTTTTTCCCCTTCAATATTTAAACCATTTGGCAGGAAAGGCTAGAGTATATAATAAACTTCTGGTAAGGCATTCATTGATCTTGTCCACTATCCCAATCTGGGCAATGAAAGGGTTCACACTTTATGCTCTGTGTAGCGAAACAAACCACCTGAAAAATTAAATAGTGCATATGAGGGAGAATGAACTGGGTATGTGTTTGAACAAGGCCCTAACTAGGTAGACCCTGCCACATGCTACTTATGGGGTTGCTTAACCTCTGTGCTGTACTAGTATGTCATGCATATAGTATATAGTTATGGCTCAGTGATGTAATAGTACTGCGCTTTCAACCTAAATATTCAAAAATGTTTGACTTTTAACGAAATGGAAACCTTTATTATTCGTTTCAGGCAAACATGCAAACTAAACTGGCCGCTGCAACATACATTGCATTGTGAAAACAAAGAGGAGAAGTGTCTATGACATTGGCTATGTTCTGGCATCACCTGATGTCCTCTTAGCTAATAATGAGTGGTAGGTGGAGACCTTACAATTCTGATGTCACAGATGCAATATTAGATTTTACAGGAAGCCATTTTGGGATGTTTTCAAGCTGAGAAACACATGTGTGGAAAACAACGCCAGCAGTGCAATAGAATAGAATTACAGAATAATAGGAGGAAGGCAAGTAACACAAAATTTAGATAAATGTAATCAATTTTTTAGGCAGATCGGTAGAGAAATCATAGGAATGGGGGAAGAAGAATTTCTGCACCATAGCGTGACCCTTTCATTGCCAATAATCTCATTATTAAGTATTTTTTGCAATAAAGTGTTATATTTGCCATTGCCAATACTATTACTGTATGTTGCTGCACTGTGATCTGTGACTGTTCACAGAATGTATTAGCTTGTTTTTACTGACAAAATTAGTCCTGTTAGTGGAAAATCTTTTGTTAAGGCTTTTTGGGCAATAGTGTTTTTTTTTTTTCATTAAATACATGCAAAGTGCCATTTTAACAACAAAAACAGATAAGGTGACTGTGTTTTTGCTAACCAAAATATACAAAGTACCATTCTAAGCTGACTGATACAGCATGTTGTAGTTTGAAAAATCTCTGTGTAGGTTTTTTTTTTGTTTGTTAGCGAATACATACAAAGTGCCGTTCTAATGGCAAAAACAGTGTGACTGATTCAGCAAAAATAAAGATGAGACATGTCTGTGACCTTGGCTGGGTTTTGGCATCACACAATATCTTAGCATGTTGTAGTCTGAAAAAAAAAAGTATTATAGTCTAATACTGGCCAGGTTACATTTCCAAGGCTAAATCTAATTTTATTTCTTAATGTTCTTAAACTAGTTTATATATTTTAAAAAACCAAATGCATACAGTATCAGCATTGTCAGCAATCACTATTATATAAACAGTAAAACAAATGTCCAGTAAAAAGGAGGGCAGGAGACACAGTAAAGTAGGAGTGGGATACACTTGGGCTACTGTAATGCCATCCAACAGTGTAAGTACTTATACCAACATTAAAAATGTGGATGGCAAATGCTACCCTACTTTTGGTCTTGGCAACCAGTGTTATTATACTTTCTGAGAATAAAGATGACATTTATGAAATCAGTGAAACACAAATGTTGAGTCAGAGTTCCTGTGTATTCCATGTTGTAACATGTAATTTACTACTCTGTCTTTCTGTACTGTCAACCTTGCCTTCTTCATCTTTGCTGACAGAGATTCAGTTTCCTAGTAGTCATGTGGCATCTGCTGAGAGAAATATCCTGATAGCCCAAGACTTCCTCCTCTTTCTCACGAGTTTGATGAGAACAGATATTGGTTTTTTTTTAGATGTAGAGGAGGCTGAGGTAGAACATATAACTCGGTGGAGGTTGTAGTACGAGGGGCGTGCTACTGGCAGTCCTGCTTGTAGGGACACAAGGGGAAAAATTCTTGGATATTGTGAGGGTCATAGAGGAATCCCACTGCCAATATGAGTAAAAAAAAAAAAGTGGGAAAGAGGGGCCACACGGTGGCTCAGTAGTTAGCAGTGCAGCCTTGCAGTGTTGGAGTCCTGGTGTTCAAATCCCACCAAGGGCAGAAAACCATCTGCAAGGAGTTTGTATGTTCTCCCCGTGTTTGCATGGGTTTCCATCCCATATTCCAAAGACATACTGATAGGGAAATATTTTACATTGTGAGCTCTATGTGGGGTTCACAATCTACATTAAAAAAAAGTGGGAAATATGATGAAATTACTGAATATGATGATGATTCTACTGCAGATAAGACATGGCAAATGGTTCAGGGTGGCATCAGATGCAGAGGATGGTGGCAGCTACAATAGATTTTTTTTTCCCCAAAGCCCCAACTTCCAAAAAATATGCTTGAGTTAGGACTAAGCCAAGCTCGACTGGTGGTGGCACTGGCAGACACATTTGCCCTCCAGCTGACGTTGGTGGCAGCATCTACTTAGGGTCATCTCCCATGTGGGAATTGTTTTGTATATTACCAAATAATAAATCCATGGCATAGTGCAAGATCTAAAAGTGGAACTAGGTTTCTCCATACTCACATGCAATGGCATAACTTGCTCATTTGACAAAATAGAATTGACAGTGGCACTGACAGGCAAAGTGAGTAAAAGTGTGCCTTTCCTTCTTCCCATTATATTCTTTGTAGGCAGGCCACATCCATTCCTAGGACATGTTTATTATTAGAGATGAGTGAGTATTATTCGAATGAATAGGAATGAATGGATGCAGCCTGCACACAGGGGGTTAAGCAGCCGGCCGCCGGCAAAGACTGCATGCCGGCCGCTTCCATTCATTCCTATGAGTGCGTGCTATTCGAAACAGCCATTTTGAATAATACTCGCACATCTTTAGTTATTATCCTTATAATTGTGGTCTGTGTCTGCTTCTCCTCCTCCACCATTCTAACATCAATTAATCATTCATAAGGGAATATGTGTCCAGTAAATGGCAATATGCGCCCAGTCTTCCAGCTGGATTGCAACTTTACCTGGCCAAGTTACTGGTAATGCAGTTGCTGCCATGCTATTTAATGGATTCCACTGCGTTTCCCCAACAGATGGCATGTGTAGTCTTGATACAGATTACATAGTTGCCTTTATTTCTGTAGGAAAGCTGCCACAGTTTGCTATCACCATGTGGGCCACTCCATGTGGGAAAAGGGTGTACACTGCTGCCAACACATGGAACAGGGACAATTCATAGCCCACTGGCTCAATATTTTGAGTGTCAGCAGCCAGAGTCCCGAAACACACAAAGCCAGGTGCTAATACTGACATCACCTCTTGGGTGCAGTCCTGGTTTCAAAACCAGGCAGGACCAATCGGCCTAATTTAGTTCTTCCTCACTCGACTATTTCCCCCAACTTCACCAGGGACAAACATTTCTTTCACGCTCCCTCTCTCACTTCATGGCTGTAAGGTGACGCGCACATTGAGTGGCACATGCTGGGGTGCTTGTTTGAGCAGCAATATACTATGAATAATTACTGCACACAGCAAACCACAGACAAAATGGGGCAAATAACAATGAGAGTAAAAAGAATAACAACTTCTACACCTTGATCACTTTTGGAAGATAGTCCAATTTTATCAGCTAATAGGCAAGGTGCAAATCTTAAAATTCTGTAAATTGTCACTAGTTGGTGCCAAATATTAATAGTTAAACTCAGAGTTTATATCCACTTCTTACCATCCATAGACATGCATGTCACTTTGACATAACTTTGGCTATGTTTATCTTAGAGAACTGGGAATAGGCTAGAATTCTAGGAGGTCTGACAATGACATATTCTATATTACACTTATGTGACCTGAAACTAATTGTTGAATCAAACCACCCCAACCTGAAACAAAGGAATATTAAGAGAGGGGTAACATGGTGGCTCAGTGATTAGCACTACAGTGCTGGAGGCCTGGGTTCGAATCCTGCCAAAGACAACATCTGCAAGGAGTTTGTATGTTCTCCTCCCTGTGTTTGTATGGACTTCCTGCCATATTCCAAAGACATACTGATAGGGAAAAATGTACATTTCTAGAAAAAAAAAGAAAGTAATGTCAAGAGGTTTGCCGATCTCTACCAATAACCAACTATCCTGCAGCATCTTCCTGTTTGAGGTCTGCTGCTGTATGGCTCGATGGCTCGCACAGCTAAAAGAGCTCTTTGTTCAGGCAGCAGGTTACTGACAGGGTCCCAGGGCAGAAACCATCAGAGGCAAAGGCTAGGCAGCAAACAACTGGTGAAAAAAAATGATGTTGGCAAAATTTCAGGAATTTGAGAACAAGTGTCAGGTAATATTTGCATGTAGCTCTAGAGTAGGCTCCCAGAATGTATTTTACTTGTGTGCCCGAGACACCCCATTCTGACCTATTCTGAGTAGGTGTCTCAGGGATTTGGGGATTTTATGCAGATATTTTGGTGACAGTTTGAAGCTGTTCTTTTAGACAGCTGTTACTTTGAAAGTCTTACGTACGTTGTATATAAAGAAGGTTCTCAGGTTATTCTTTGTTGGTGAAAGCAATCTATGTAAAATTGAAGATGA
Source organism: Leptodactylus fuscus (assembly GCF_031893055.1). NCBI lineage: Eukaryota > Metazoa > Chordata > Amphibia > Anura > Leptodactylidae > Leptodactylus > Leptodactylus fuscus. The sequence goes on from NC_134269.1 coordinate 105,950,177, forward strand.
GATGATTATAGAAAGAAAGGTATGAAAACATTGCACCAGTACATTGTTCTTTGAAGAGTCGTTCGTTACCATTTTGTTCCTGTGGTTGTCATATCTACTGTGGTTAGCTCATTTCCTGATTCTCAGTAAAAAATATCTACAGGTGAATATATCTCAATACACATGCCCAGCGTAGACTGACTTCATTAGGATACTATAACTGTTACTCAATTGTCTATACACTATACACTATTTTCTAGACTTTTATAAAGGAATTGTAATACACTAAACATAGACCATCAATATCACATCATTGGGGGTCTGAACTGCAAGACCTTCACTGATGAGTTGTTTGAAGAGACCACCACAGGAACGGGTAAGCACTGTGGCCTTTTCACTGAATACCAAGACTGACACTGTAACTTGCCTAGTTGCAATTTTCACATTACAGATCTGTTCCATTCACTTAAATTGGACTGAGTTGCAAACAGGACATGTGATGAATGAATGAGATGCCACTGGCCTGTGAAGTGTAAGCATTGTACATCCAAAGCGCTGCTACTACTTCAGCGGATTTGTGGGGTCCTGGGTATAATCAATCAAATTTAATGTCCTGTCCTAGGGATAGCTCATCAATATTTATTTCCTGGAAAATCTTTTTTAAAATGTCAAGATGAATTTATGTCTTAAAGGGATTCTATCATTATCTCCTGTGCTGTCCAAAGAATCTACAGTGACCCCTCAATCTTCTTCAGGTACACCTCTCTGCATCGTCCTCCATGTTGTCATCGCCGGGCCGAGCCTGCGTTTGAGATGGAAATCCTGCACATGCTCAGTCAGCTCTGCTATCGGGCTTTTGACAGAGCCAACTGCATGTATGTTTGTCCAGTTTACTGTGGCCGCTTACACCAGTGAACTGTTCCTGTAAGCGGCCACAGTAAATTGGCCGAATAGACATATGCAGTTTGATCTGCCCAAAGCCTGATGGCAGAACCCAATGAGCATGCGTGGAATTTCCATCCCAAATGCAGGCTTGGCCCAGCGATGATGACACGGAGGACGTGACAGAGGCATGGCTGAAGAACATGGAGGCGTCACTGGAGAGTCTTTAGGCAGCACAGGGGACACCCCCTGTGCTGTTTGAGCTCAGGAGGAACGCCCCCTGTGCTGTCTGGATACTCATTTGCATGCTGGGACAAACCGGAATATCAATGGATAGGTGGCACGGAGCAGAATTATAAAGGTAGGGCATGAATAACCTTTTAATCAATTGCAATGCTGTATTTTTACTGCATTGCAATTGATGACCATCAAAAAGTAGCAGCAAGTTTTATCATTACGATTACTAAGGAGTGAATCATGACAGAAATTGGTGAACATAACTGGGCCTTTATTGTATGATTATTAAGGCTCATTACTTGAGCTGAAAAAATCCAATGGATCTGGGGGAGGAGAAATCTAAATTAAAATGTACTATTTTATTTCTACTACTTTATAATCTATTTCTCTTTTTGTCCTAATGTAAAAGTGGAAGTGAAACAGATAAGACTAAATATGACATCAGACATATGACCCTCACAGAGATCATGTTACTTTGGGCATTCAATTATTTGTCCATGAGACAGGTTAATAGTAGTACATTCAGGAAAAACAGAATACCACTTTAATGGAATACCAGACCGAAAATGTAGATATAGCAGAATCTATTGTTCTATGTTCTGACTGATATGCAGTGATACCTAGTGATTTAACAAGAATGGTACAAAATTATAACCTTGGTATTCATAACCAAGAGAATATAATACAATTGTATTAACATGAAAAGACTTACTACCTGTAACATCTCTGCCTGTTTGGGTCACTGCACCACCCACTGCTCGCATGCTGCGGCGCAGGAGGCGTTTGCAGTTTGAGAATCTGCTTAAAGTTTTTAGTTGCACTGTGTGAACACGGCTCTAGTCCTTAATTGGATTTGCACCACACCCGTCTTCTGCCAAGGTTGCCTCTGTCCATTAAGTGGTTAATCTGGCCTTGCCCTGTGATTGACAGCTGCCTTTCTGTGAACTCCATGGGTGGGTTCTTCCTCCCTATTTAGCCTTAGTTCCCATTCACACCAGTGCTTGTTATTGCCGTGCGCATACCTGCTCTTACTGTCCCTGTTTGCTTATACTATTATACCTGACCTTTGGCTTTTCTCATTGACTATTCTCTTGACTCCGATTTGGCACTGCATCACTCTCCTGTTACCGAACCCTGGCTAGCTGACCTCCCTTTGTTGTTGTTCGTCTTGTCTGCGTTTTGTGTTTCACATATTCAGGGAGGGACTGTCCTCGTGGTTGTCGCCTATTACCTAGGATAGGGCCTGGCAATAGGAAGGGAAAGCAGGGGGCTTCAGCTTAGGGCTCACTGTCTCTTGTGCCCCTCCCAGGGTTTAACAGTTCTGGGAATTGCTGTCTTAGCAATTCCCTTACATAATAACAAGCCCAAAAACCTACATCCATTGCTTCCCTACAGACAGCATGGATCCTATTCAGTGCTTTGCAGCCAAGTTGGAAGGTTTGACCGGCCTGGTAGCTGAGCTAGCTAAACAGGTTCAGACCCTAACTGACGCTGCTGCATCATCCCCAGCTGTTTTGGCACCTTACAAGGTCAAGATGTTACTCCCGGATCGTTTCTCAGGGGACCGTGAAAAATTTAAGACGTTCAGGGAGTCTTGTCGCTTGTATTTTCGGATTAATCCACATGTGACTCAGGCCCAAATGGTGGGAGTGGTTATATCTCTGCTACAGGGGGATCCACAAGCTTGGGCCCTTAAACTCCCTCCTGATGCTGATGAGTGGTCTGATGTGGAAAAAAATTTTAAGTCTCTGGGCTCTATCTATGCTGAGCCAGACCACATTGCGCTTGCGGAATCTCAACTCCTCACCATGCGGCAGGGAAAACGCTCTGCAGAGGAGTATTGCGCAGAGTTCCGTAAGTACAGTATAACTGCAGGTTGGTGTGAGTCAGCTCTAAAGGCTCACTTTAAAAAAGGTTTGTGTGACCGTGTTAAGGAGCTCTGGGTTGGTCACCCAGATCCCCCGACGCTTGAGAAAGCCATGACTTTGGCGGTCCGTATTGACCGCAAGATCCGAGAAAATTTAAAAGAGAGAGTAGGGTCTGTTGCCTCCAAGTTTTCTGTCTCTTCCTCTCTCTCCTCTGAAAAACCTACCTTTCCTACCATCACTTCTGGTGAGGAACCCATGCAACTGGGAGCTATGGACGCCAAGACACGACGAGAGCATCGTCTCAGGAATAACCTGTGCCTGTACTGTGGTTCCTCTGGTCATGTCATCCGAGACTGCCCTATCAGACCATTGTCACCTGCGAAAAAACTTCAGTGCCTGAGTGGTAATCAGAAGAACCACTCAGGCAACCAGGTATTTGGTGGGAATAACAATAAGATGATGTTATCTGTGTCTCTGTCCTCTGGGGACAGATCTGTTTCTGGCAAGGCCCTAGTTGACTCTGGGTCTGCAGCAAATTTTATTAAATATTCAGTTGTTGAATCTTTGGGCATTGAGCTTTTGCCACTTGACACACCTATGTCTGTTACTGGAGCGGATTATACTCCACTGGCCAGGGGTAAAGTCAGTTTTAAAACCCCCTTGATCTCTTTGCAAGTGGGTTCTACACATTCAGAGGTCATAAGCCTTTTTGTTATGGAGAATCTCTCTGCTGATGTTATTTTGGGGTTCCCCTGGCTGAAGCTCCATAACCCTATTTTGGATTGGGGTAAAAAGGAGTTGGTAAAGTGGGGAGATCAGTGCTCATCCCACTGTATTGCTTTACATTCTGTAGATTGTGTCAGTGAGGAGAAGGTCTCAGCTACTAAAAGTTGGGAGCGCTCCTCCGGTATTAAAACCTGGTGGTATCAGAAACGCCGGATGAATAAAAAATGTTTGCCTGGTTCTCAAGCGTCTGTGGTTCAAGCAGAACCAAAATACAAGGCAGGGAAAACTCAGAATCCCTCTAGAACTGGTTTGTCTGGTGAGGGTCCGGTGGCCCCTCATAAAAGGGGGGGTACTGTAACATCTCTGCCTGTTTGGGTCACTGCACCACCCTCTGCTCGCATGCTGCGGCGCAGGAGGCATTTGCAGTTTGAGAATCTGCTTAAAGTTTTTAGTTGCACTGTGTGAACATGGCTCTAGTCCTTAATTGGATTTGCACCACACCCGTCTTCTGCCAAGGTTGCCTCTGTCCATTAAGTGGTTAATCTGGCCTTGCCCTGTGATTGACAGCTGCCTTTCTGTGAACTCCATGGGTGGGTTCTTCCTCCCTATTTAGCCTTAGTTCCCATTCACACCAGTGCTTGTTATTGCCGTGCGCATACCTGCTCTTACTGTCCCTGTTTGCTTATACTATTATACCTGACCTTTGGCTTTTCTCATTGACTATTCTCTTGACTCCGATTTGGCACTGCATCACTCTCCTGTTACCGAACCCTGGCTAGTTGACCTCCCTTTGTTGTTGTTCGTCTTGTCTGCGTTTTGTGTTTCACATATTCAGGGAGGGATTGTCCTCGTGGTTGTCGCCTATTACCTAGGATAGTGCCTGGCAATAGGAAGGGAAAGCGGGGGGCTTCAGCTTAGGGCTCACTGTCTCTTGTGCCCCTCCCAGGGTTTAACAGTTCTGGGAATTGCTGTCTTAGCAATTCCCTTACACTACCTATCCAAGATTTAGCTATACACTACAAATGCTTGATGTCATTTCCATTGATATCACAGCAGATGTCTAGGCGGTAATCCAGTTCTGTTCAGAAATCACTATAGACCCCGTTCTCGCAAATTCCAACACCAAGCAGCTTTTTCTTGCTTCAATGTCATCATGTTATGTCACACTATGTAAGCACATTTCATTTTTGGCTCTTCGAAATTGTGCTGTGATTGGTTGCTATGGGCAACTGAGACAGTTTGATTTTCAATCACTGGCCATATTCCACTGATGTTACTTGACAGGAGTTGTCACATTTTTTTTTTTTTTATTATTATTATTTAGTGCCTTTACTAGTAGAGTCTCTCCCAGGACTCCATTTCTGACACTTCCATTCATCTGTATACAGTAAGGCATAGAATACTTATCATAGTTCCTTCAACATAAGCAGGTGGCAGCTGTCAGGGTCACCTATGGGGAGCGTGATCATCTCCGTCATCCGGGTGACTCCTAAGGATGCATTGAGAGGAGAGGGAATGCAGGAATAATTGACCAATCTGGCAGATTAAGAGATAGTAACTCCTTAGCCAAGAGAAAATTAGGCATGTCCAAAGGATCCTGCAGATCATAGTGTCTACCATTCTTTCCAAAAGAGAAAACCCCAAGAAAGCATTAGATCATGCTCATAAAAGTAACCAAATTTCTCACCTTATGCATAATTTTCTCTTTGTATTCTGATGAAGATGGGAAATAACATTACGTGGTTTGTTGATGTCCATGGTTATAAGACCCAGAGATCTGTGTGATCTGTGTGATCTGTTTATCTCCAGCTCTTTGACAATCAAACAACCAAAGAGTGACCTGAAGACACCTTGCAGGGTTGAAATACGGTGCTAGAAGCCTTTGGCAGTCCCTGGATTTGAATGTTATTGCTCCTATTATGATTATTATATTATATTATATATTCTCATGCAGGCAATAAAGCTGTAAAATATGCTGTTCACGAGTGTCCCAATTCGAGGAGATATCATTCACAGTAGCTGCTAGTGCCTAGTGATTAGAGGTCAATTGTTGTGCATTTATTTGGTGCACCTCCACCATTAATGATCTCACTTTTGTTTATAGTATTATAGGGCCATGAGGAACCAAAAACACTTTCTGTCTGAGGCTATGTAGAAGAAGAGGAAGACACCATGACCTCCTCACTGTATTGACTGCCACTTTCACCCAATACTGATTGCTGGTGAGGAACCTTTCTAGACTGCCTGGGGAACCTTCCTAGACAGCCTGTGGATCAGAAGCACTGAGATGTCTGAAGGGTCATTGGCCTCTTTCTCACCATTGGGACTGAGGAGAGCAGGTATGATGTGGTGTTAGGCTATGAAATGGTACTCTCTAATGGGAGCTCCACAAAAATGCCCCTTCATGCCACCATTTACAGCACATGCCATTTTCACCATACTTTTAAAATTACGCTGTATAGTTACCCTTTGTTAATGCATAGAAAACTGTTATATAGGAGAGAATTCACAGCACTCATTGAGAAACAAAAGGTATAACATTTTATTGAAGTATTACATATGTCATATCCAGGCAATTGATAATGAATAATGAAGTATTACAGAGAACAGATCCCCAAACGTTTCAGTCTCATAGACCTTTTGTCAATGGGTGCTCTGCAAATAAGTACATGGAAATAACATAAGCAATTGTATGTATATGGAATGTATATATTATTATTATTATTATTATTGTTTATTTATATAGCACCATTAATTCCATGGTGCTAAGTGAAGATATCAATGAAAAAAGAACATAAATCACTGAATGGTGCTTGCACCGAATAAACAGAATAATCATCAGCAATTCAAGCAGCTGAGTACAAAATATATCAGTACAAAATAAGGATGAACACTAGAACATGTCTCTAGATAAATATAACAAAGTAGAAAATCAAGATGAATCAATGGAGTGGTCCTCTACAGCAAAGGAACAGGAGACCACTCCACTGGGACAAACTCCATGAATTTCTACTTTCTTGACTCATTTATCTACAGGGACAAATTTGCAAAGTACCCAGTGACAAAGGTCTATGAGACAGAAACATTAAGGAATCTCTGTTCTGTATACTTTCATTATTCATTATCAATTGCCTGAATCTGACATATGTGTTACCTTTTGCATCGGATTGAGTACTATGGATGGACTTCCAATGTAGTGTGACCTTACCCTTAGAAGCATATCAGGCACCAAAACTAACTGCATTGATTGCTTGGGAACAGTGGGAGCTACAGAAAACAATCCAACTGCACTTGATTCAGAACTGGAGTTGTTGGAGGTAGTGCAAGTTCTTTCTTAAATCTTCCCATGTGTTGTAGAATATTTTCCTACAATACTTTACTTCATGCAAGTTCTGTGGTTTGCCATTTACTTAAGAAAGCAAAACTAAAAGCAAAAAGAATGTGTAACTTAAAGTGAGGCATTATGGCTTAAAAAGGCCTTGAACAAAGTATTCTAGAGACAAATGTGAGGTCATCTATTCAACATCTAAAGTGTGGTCAAAACTGGGCCATGCAACAGTCAGTGATACTAAGCACACAGCCAACCAATAACAGAATGACTGAACTAGAAAGAAATCAAGGTGTTATAATAGCTACCGAAATGAAACACTGTGGTGGGTTATTAAGAGAGCTTAAACAAATGTCCACAAACCTCAATGAACTGAAGCAACGTTGTAAGAAGAGTGGGCCAAAATTCTTTCAGAATGATGTGAGACTGATAAAGTCATACAAAAAAACCATTACATCACGTTATTGCTGCTAAAAGTGGTTCTACTAGCTATAGATTCATGGGTAGACTTAGTTTCTAACACATGGCTTTCCATTTTTGCTCCATTACTGTTAACTAAATGATGTAATGTGTGATGTGCATTGATCATCTCAGGTTGTATTTACCCAATTTTAAGACCTTCTAAGGACTTGATTTTTTTTTTTATTATGACCTTACACATAAAACTATAGCATTCATAGACTGCAAACCTCACAGCTCAGCGTCATAGCAGTAATGAACTAAGGAATCTCCACTCTGGCAGTACAAGGCTGTTTTAGAGTACAGTCGGGGGGTGTTCCTTACCGCTCGGCGATGACACTAGGCTACATTGCCAGCCCGTCTGATGGTGGGGAGATGACAGTGCTGAAATTAATGTGAGCAGATACCACACTAAGGAGTGACAATTACAGAATTTCAAGAAAAATTTGTGCGGTGTGTCATTTGTGTCAGTGTGCCTGCCAGTTAAAAAATGATGAGGAGTTGACTTTATATAATAAGGATATCTGACACCAAAGTGGCATTGTATTGGAAGAAGCAATGGCATGGGTTTTTAAGGTGTGGACTAGAGATAAGCGAATATACTCGATCGAATACCTGCGCCGCATAGCTCCCAGTACAAAAACACTTCAAATTTTTACTGCCCCTCCCACCTTCCCTTCCCGGGAGCTATGCGGTGCAGGTATTCAATCGAGTATATTCACTCATCTCTAGTGTGGACCTTTTTTAAATATAATTTATTTTTATTATGGCAAGACTGTGGAACCAACAGTATGAAATAGTAGAATGTGATATACCAAGCTGCTAGAAATGTCTAGTCGCATGGTGGCAGCTGTGACAACATGGCAGTACAGTGTGGAAAAGAACATGACAGAACTGGTCACAGGAGATGATGTCCGGCTGTTTAGGAAGTCACAGGCAGCATAAGCAATACAGTAAATGGAATATGATACAGGGAGACAGAGACATTGGCAGATCTATTCACTGGAACCAACTGAAAGTGTGTGAAAATCCTTACATATCCGTATGTGATTCACTTTCACAAAAGTCACTTTTTCTACACTTGTGGTGAAGTTTGGTCTATCTAGGTGTTACAACACCACCAACAGCACTGAATACCCTCTCAGCCATGTTACTTGAGGATGGACAAGATAAAACACCTATGGCAAACTGGGCCAGCTCCTTTCACTGGTGATCCAGAATTCCATGGGGTCAAAGTTATCTGCTAGAATATATGAACATGGTGCAACCGGCTGATATCATGCGGATCTGGTTAGCTCTGCAAGGTGAAAAATCTCCAGTTCATCATGTTCCAGATACTGTATTGGCTGCTGATGCTGATGCTTTCCCTCCTGATACTTGTATATGTGGCACTGGCGGAGGAGGTATAGAGCTGGCTGAGTGAGGTGAACTGGGAGCAGACAGAGGTCTCCCGAGCATACATGCAACTAGCACTGGCAGTGGTCTGCATCAAGATTTGTGTACTCCCCTATTTTGGCTTTATAGCAAGGGTCTGAAAGCACAACATTTCAGTATTTATTCCTCTGCTTCATGCTAATAACACACTTGTCCATAAGCAGCGAAGCAGACAGCCTGCCATGCTGGCAAATGTGTACATGGACCCAGGGGCATGTCATGGTTGGTCTTCTTTGCCAGCAAGGTCACCATTCATCATAATCTTGAAACAAAGCCTCCTTCCCTGGCTGTAACATAACAAGGCTCCCCACTGCATCCAAAGGAAAGTCTTTCTCATAACAAAGAACCTGTCTATTTAGCTCAGTTATAGAAAAAAAAAAATTACAGAAATAATGAAAAGTGGTGCTACCGGATATAGCAGAGAGTGCCATTAACTACATCTCTACAGCTGCTTGAGAGGAAATAGCTATTTCAATGAATTCTATCTCATTTTAAAATAATCAAGTACATGAGAATAATGTCAGCAGGGTCATTTATGAAGAAAATACACATTTAGTTTTGTGATTATTATTAGCTGCTACATTTTGTAATGTGTTAGCATTATAAATGCTTTAGAGAGTTTGATAACATTTAAAGAAAGATCTACTTCTTTTCTAGAAATATTGCCCCTTCTATCCATTGCCTATGTTTGGAATTGCGGCTCACAGGTTCACTTACTTATACGAGTATGAGTGAGAATTAAAGCCCATTAGGTTCAACTTCTTTATGCTTCTAAGCCCAATATTATAAATATTATAATATAAATATTCCATAGTCTCCACATCTGAAATATTAACATTTCATACATAATTGTTATGAATTTACATTAATTTTATTGCTTAATATTTCCAAGTATCTAAGTTATCTATTATGAATTCCCGGCTGTAGTCAGTAAATGGAGAACCTGAATCCCGGCTTTGATGTTTATGGAGTTGGAAAGGTTGTACAGTAATTACAGGTCTGGCTATAAATTTCCTTGATATTGTATCTGGGAACTGTGTGATAATTTTTTTCTGCCTTCTCATTGTTGTAAAGTCTCATTGTGCTAATGTGTGAATGATTAACAGAATAAATATACTGAAAAGGTAGCACTAAACGATAATACTATAATATCTATACTCATGTTAATCATAAATCGAAATTCATGGTAAACAGAATAAAACACAACGGCAACCAAGGAAAAAACAACTGTAATCACAATATAACTTCACTTTGTAACAGATTTTCTTTTTAATCAATAATTCACTTTTCCCTAAAGCATCTCCCTCTTTAAATCATTCTCTTATAAATTACTGAACCAAGTCAATTAGGTTTCTGCAGCTTTCTATTTATTGTTGAAGCTAGATTTTAGAGAAAAGCAATAGAAATTATGCGCACAGAAGTTAAATGTACAATGGAATAACATTGCTGGAAACAAAGCCGTACTTGACATAGAAAAGATAGCTTTCTATCAACCTCCTAAACAGATAATCAGCACTGTCATGAACTGGGTTTGACCCAAATGTTTCAACAAAACCAAATAAATGGTCACCACATGTATTACAAAATAAAATTAAATAAGAACACGTCTTGGGAGTCACTGTGACGTTCTTTCTGACACCACCTGACAGCCTCTCAGCCAATAGTTAGTGGTAGGTGGACACCTTATAATGCTGATGTCCTATATACCGTATATACTCGAGTATAAGCTGACCCGAATATAAGCCGAAACCCCTAATTTTAGCACAAAAAAACTGCAAAAACTTATAGACTCGAGTATAAGCCTAGGGGGGAAATGCAACAGCTACTGGAAGATTTCAAAAATTAAAATGGCTGGAATTTTTGGGAGCAGTAGATGCTGGGGAAGGGGAGGGGGTGTTTTGGTTGTCTGTTTGCCCCTTCCCTGAGTTTGAGGACTGTTTTTTTTCCCCCCTACTTGGAACTCAGCTTGGCTGACTATAGAGTATCTGCAGTAGAATGGGCACTTTCAGATACAGGGATACCTACTGTGTATTTTTCACAGTAATTTTGTACTTTGAGGTTTGAAAAATGTCCGCCGGTTAGCGTCTTCTGCTCTCCGGACATGCAGGACTTTGTGTCCAGTAAAAAAAAAAACGGTTTCACCACAGAGAGCAGAAGACGCTCACTGGCGGACAATGAATGTTGGTTTCCATCTTCTGCCAACAGAAAACAGAAACCTGCATAACAGAGATCGTGTGCTGGTGTGAACCCACCCTTATATGTATTCTAGGGAAAGGAGTGATTTAGAACTTTTATTTATTATATTTTTTTAAACTTTTTTTTTCACTATTTTATTACCTCCCCCCAGGGGACTTGAACCTGCAATCATTTGATTGCAAGCCCCATAGATGGCAATACAAGTGTATTGCCGTCTATGGGAGATTCTATAAATTACTATTGTGGATGGTCATAGACCAGCCGCAATAGTAATATAGCGATGAGAGGCCTAGGAGCCTTCATTAGGCTCCCGGCTGTCATCAAAACAGGTCGGCTCCTGCAAGCTCATCGTGCAGGAGCCGGCCTGCAACTTTAAAGGTATGGGGCTAATTTTAATCTTGGAGGGGGGGGGGGGGAGGGCATCTCTTACAGCGGAGATGCCAAAGCTGCTCCAGCATTACCCACTGTAAGAGCTTACAGTGGAGGTGTCGGTTTCTATAGCGACCGCTCTGCAGCGGCACCATTACACTTATGCCCAGTTCACACATGCTGATGTGTTCCATCCGTAAGGGTCCGCATGAGGACCCCTACAGATGGAACACAAGCGGAACTGCAAGCACTGTGCAGTTCAAGCAGACAGGCCCCATAGATTATAATGGGGTCCGTGGGCTTGCCGTCCACTGCCCGCATGAATCGTTTGTGTGGGCAGTGGGCGGCAAGCCCACGGAACCCATTATAGTCTATGGGGCCCATATGCTTGAACTGCAAAGCGCTTGCAGTTGCGCTTGTATTCCATCCGGGAGGGTCCTCATGCGGACTCCTTACGGACGGAACACATCAGCATGTGTGAACCGCCCCTTACAGACCCTTCATCTGGACCTGGCATACAGACATGCCAGGAGCGTGGCGATGCTGTACATTTCATTCTGCAGAAGTACTTACAGTGCTTCTGCTAGCACGCCAGGAAGCAGACACACGCCGGGTGCGGGCCTGAGCTTATGTGGCCATGTCACCTGGCGTGTGATGGAGCAGTGGGGAGGCAGGGTCTGCGTTCCTGGCCTGCTAGCAGAAAATTACTGTAATGACTCTAGTATAAGCCAAGGAGCACTTTTTCAGCACAAAAACTGTGCTGAAAAACTCGACTTATACTCGAGTATATATGGTAGTATATAAGGTTGTGTGGGCTAGGACATGAGGCATATCAATGATGTTGGATGCCATGGATGGATGTGTTATTCATCAGTGAATGGCATAGGGCATTGAGTACTGTACAACTTGCAATACAGCTAGTAGTAGAAGAATTAGAACACAGTTTATTCAGATTTAATCAATTACAGACAGATTAGTCAGTTTTTACTGACAAAGTGAGTCCTGTTAGTAAAAAAAATCTTTTATTAGGGTTTTTGGATAAGAGTTTACATTTTTTGTTAAATACACCTAAGGGCTCGTTCACATCTGCGTCGTCGGTCCTTATTGCAGGTTTCCGTTTCCTGCATAAAACAGATGCAGGAGACGGAAGCCTGCAGGAGACTTTCTCACCCATTCATTTGAATGGGTGAGAAAGCTGTCCGGCCGTGCGCGGCAGTGAGCGTTTTGCACTCTCCGCCGCGAAACCGGGTTTTATAATCCGGACACAGTCGGACATGCAGTACTCTGTGTCCGGATAAAAAAATCCGGTTTCGCGGCGGAGAGCGCAAAACGCTCACCGCCGCGCACGGCCGGACCCGGTCTGTGGTTTCCGTCTTCTGGCATGCAGAAGACGGAAACCACAGAACGGAGACCCCAGACGCAGGTGTGAACCCAGCGTTAACTGCTGGTCTAACAGCAAAAGGCTGATTCCGCATGCAATAGTCTGAAAAAAATCTGTTATTCAAAAGCTTTTTTTTTTTGCTTGAACTTGTTTGATTCAAAACTAAGTTTGGTCCTGAACCACCCGAACCGGAAAGAAAACAAATCTTGAGAGGATTGCCCAATTTTAGCATTGTGTTAGGGAATTGCTAGGACAGAAGTTCCCCAATAGCTGCTGGAAACCCTGGGAAGGGGCACAAGAGACAGTGAGCCCTAAGCTGAAACCCCCACTGTCCCTTCCTGCTTGCCTGGTCCTATCCTATGTAATAGGTGGTAACTGAGTGACGGGCGCTACCTATATACGTGAAACACAAAATGCAGACAAGACAACACAAAAGGGAAATCGGCAAGCCAAGGGTTTGGTAACAGTCAAGCTATGCAGTGCCAAATCAAAATCCAAAGAACAGTCAGTAGGGAAAGCCAGAGGTCGGAAGTCAGTAATATAATGGTAGAAGAAGATAAGCTTAAGAGGGATAAAGTCAATAACCAGCACATCTATGTGGGAGGATGGCCTGTATATAGGAAGCCAAAGACCAGCCCTAGGCTTGATTGGAAGACAGGCTGTAAGTCACATGGCATAGAATTAACCATTTCATGAAAAGAGGCAAACAAGGTGCAGGAGATGGGTGTGGTGGAAATTCAATTACAGAAATAGAGCCATGTTCACACAGTGCAACCAAAAACTCCAAGCAAGGAATCAAACTGCACACGCCTCTTGCACTGCAGCATGCGAGCCAAGGGTGGCGCATGGACCCGAACAGGCAGAGATGTTACACGTTGAACAATAATATTTCCAAACAACACTCTTTAACTTGCACATATGTATTGGAACAACTGTTTTGGGGGTATGATAATTCATTTTACCCTCATAGAATTTACATTACATATGATTTCAAGATTAACATAAAAGATGTGATCAACAACAAATAAGTGAATGATTCACTGGAGAAGTTTACAATGAGCAGTGCTTGTGAATAATCATTCAGATATTCAATCAATTGGGCCATAGGTGTTAAACACAAGGCCTGTGGGCCAATCCTGTTTTGTGGCCCGCACTTGCTTAACCCAATGAATTGGATTGTGGAAGCACAGGCGCCCCATGGATGTCATCCATGTACTGTCTGTGCTGTTTAGTCATGGCCCATCTACACAATCATGTGCATGTAGCATGTAAGTGCACGTTACATCATGCATCGAATACAGTGCACCCTGATGGTGGCAGTGGAAGCTGGCCTGGACAATAGATGGCCTGGTGCACAGCCAGGTGTGTATCAGCACTTTGAAGGAAGAAGCAGTAAGTATGAAATTCATCAGTTGTGTGGCCTAAACTGTATGCAATATAATTTGGTGTTGGGGTGGGGAGAACTACTACGTGTGGGGGTCATTAATATATACAGTCCTATGAAAAAGTTTGGGCACCCCTATTAATCTTAATCATTTTTAGTTCTAAATATTTTGGTATTTGCTACAGCCATTTCAGTTTGATATATCTAATAACTGATGGACACAGTAATATTTCAGGATTGAAATGAGGTTTATTGTACTAACAGAAAATGCGCAATATGCATTAAACCAAAATTTGACCGGTGCAAAAGTATGGGCACCTCAACAGAAAAGTGACATTAATATTTAGTAGATCCTCCTTTTGCAAAGATAACAGCCTCTAGTCGCTTCCTGTAGCTTTTAATCAGTTCCTGGATCCTGGATAAAGGTATTTTGGACAAACAATTCAAGTTCAGTTAAGTTAGATGGTCGCCGAGCATGGACAGCCCGCTTCAAATCATCCCACAGATGTTCAATGATATTCAGGTCTGGGGACTGGGATGGCCATTCCAGAACATTGTAATTGTTCCTCTGCATGAATGCCTGAGTTGATTTGGAGCGGTGTTTTGGATCATTGTCTTACTGAAATATCCATCCCCGGCGTAACTTCAACTTCGTCACTGATTCTTGAGCATTATTCTCAAGAATCCGCTGATACTGAGTGGAATCCATGTGACCCTCAACTTTACCAAGATTCCCGGTGCCGGCATTGGCTACACAGCCCCAAAGCATGATGGAACTTCCACCAAATTTTACAGTGGGTAGCAAGTGTTTTTCTTGGAATGCTGTTTCTTTTTGGACGCCATGCATAACGCCTTTTTGTATGACCAAACAACTCAATCTTTGTTTCCAAAATGAAGTTGGCTTCTCCAAATGTGCTTTTGCATACCTCAGGCAACTCTATTTGTGGCGTACGTGCAGAAACGGCTTCTTTCTCATCACTCTCCCTGACAGCTTCTCCTTGTGCAAAGTGCGCTGTATTGTTACCGATGCACAGTGACACCATCTGCAGCAAGATGATGCTGCAGCTCTTTGGAGGTAGTCTGTGGATTGTCCTTGACTGTTCTCACCATTCTTCTTCTCTGCCTTTCTGATATTTTTCTTGGCCTGCCACTTCTGGGCTTAACAAGAACTGTCCCTGTGGTCTTCCATTTCCTTACTATGTTCCTCACAGTGGAAACTGACAGGTTAAATCTCTGAGACAATGTTTTGTATCCTTCCCCTGAACAACTATGTTGAACAATCTTTGTTTACAGATCATTTGAGAGCGGGCTGTCCATGTTCGGCGACCATCAAACTTAACTGAACTTGAATTGTTTTGTAGAAAGAAATGGTCCAAAATACCTTCATCCAGGATCCAGGAACTGATTAAAAGCTACAGGAAGCAACTAGAGGCTGTTATCTTTGCAAAAGGAGGATGTACTAAATATTAATGTCACTTTTCTGTTGAGGTGCCCATATTTTTGCACCGGTCAAATTTTGGTTTAATGCATATTGCACATTTTCTGTTAGTACAATAAACCTCATTTCAATCCTGAAATATTACTGTGTCCATCAGTTATTAGATATATCAAACTGAAATGGCTGCTGCAAACACCAAAATATTTAGAACTAAAAATGATTAAGATTAATAGGGGTGCCCAAACTTTTTCATAGGACTGTATTTGAGTGGAAAAGCAGGATATTACAAGTATCTGGTGATGCCTTTCCATTTACTCAATGCAATGTACCTTGACGACATTATGATTTACTCTATAGACATAAGTTTTCATCGTAAACACATCCTCCTTGACCTATCTAGATGAAAAAAAAACTGTATGCCAAGATTGAGAATTGTGTATTTGAGGAGATTTCTTTACCAATTTTGGAATATATGGTCTATGGTTTGACACAGAGATGTTAGCTGCAATTCGAGATTGACATTGTCCTTATGATATTCATGCCATACAGAGATTCATCAACTTTTCCAATTCTGCCATAAGTTAATTCCAGGCTTCTTCTCTCTGGTCTCTGCGATATCTGCCTTTACCAAGAAAGGAATGAATGTGGAGAATTGGACCCCAGAAGCTGAAAATGCCTTAACGAAATTTTAAAGAGTCTTTGCCTCTGCTTCCATTCTATACCACGTCTGTTTGACCAAGCAATTCTTCCTTGAGGGGGACGCTTTTTCCACAGCTTCTAGAGCATTAGTGTCTCAGAAAAAATGGCACAAGAAGATTGGTTGGCTCCAGTTTCTTGTCCAAACTCTTCTCTCCTGCCAAGATAAAACATTCCATTGGTGATAGAGAATTCCTGGCTGCCAAGCTAGCTTTTGAAGAGTGGAGATATCCTCTTGAAGAAAAGTCACACCCTGAAGTTGTTTACGTAGACCACAAAAAACAATGTATCTGCAGAATGCACAGTGGATTAACCCTCATTATACTTAGTGGGCACTATTCATGGATCCATGCCTCATTCATTTTGACAAAAGTAATTTTTTCTTAAAGGATTAATTGCAAATGATAAAGATTTAAAACAACTGATAATGTTGCTGGGCTTTCCCAGCAGGTTCAGCCAAAGAGCAGTGCTCTGAAAAGAGTCTCTAGATAGCCGAAAATTTTATTATGGCACTATTGATGTCAATGTTTGTCATTAGAAAGTGGATGGCCAAACTGACTCAGGACTTTTTATTAAAATTCAATTGCCTATTTCAGTAGAAATTTTTTCTTGAAAAATCAAGAAAGTGTAGTATGCCACTGCCAATTCTACTTTGCCAAAAATCCTCAAAGGGAGAAGACCACATGTAGCTGCTGCTGTCCACAGCAGCAGTGCTGGAAGAGTGTATACCATTGCACAATCATTACGCCTGGTGCCACGGCACTACCAAGACCAAAAGTAGTGTTGGTGTTAACTCCCAGATTTGTATAGTTAGCACTTGCAGTCGTGGATGGAATTATAGTAGCACAAGTGTTTGTTCCTTCTCCTTTAGCCTGTTGTTTGCCCTGGTTTTTCCAGTCATTGCACTGCTTATATAATAGTGGCTGGCACCAATTCTGGCACTGTGTGTATATGCTTTTTTTTTTGGCAAAAATTAAATGTCAAGAAAATTAGGGTTAAACTGAGATTTAACACTGAAGGTGTGATCTGGCAATTTAATATTATACTATACTGCATAACAATCAGATTTGATTTTATGAGGGACAGTGGCAGTTTTTCTGTATTTTTTTTTTTTTAACTAAAAACACCATTACAAAAAACCCCCAAAACTTAACAAGACCTTGAGATTTAGCACTGAAAAAATTACCTGGACAGGGAATAATCAAATAGTACACACTGCGTGATAGTGACATTGGATTTTGGGAATGGCAATAACTGTTTTTTTTGCTTTAGTCGTAAGAAATACACTATTGCAAGATTCAAAAATTACTGAGCAAGAAGATGAGATGTAGAACAGAAAGGGTGACCTGGCCAGTGAATATTCAAGTAAAACAAATTCAATGATAGTCACATTGGAATTGGGGTGACAAAAGCAGTTCATCTGTTTTATTTTTAACAAAAATACTATTGTGAAAAAGGCTTAGCAAAAAGATAAGATTTAGCACCGAAAGAATGAACTGGCCCTTGAATGTTAGTCTAGAGCACACTGTATGACAGTCACATAGCATTTTCAGAGTGACAATGGTAGTTTCTGTATATTTTTTTTTTTTTTTTTTTTTTACAAAAAATCAATTCTTAACCCTTAACAAAATAGAATTTTAGCACTAAAAGGTTGCCGAAGACTGTCAAAATAACATGACACTGTCTATGGACAGTCAAAGATCACAGTGCAGCACTAATGCCAGATCCTACACTATATTTAAAAAAAAAACTGCAAAAAAAAATTTTTTTTTTACAAAATTAGATTTTTGGCACTGAAAGTGTGACCTGAACAGTGTATTTGAACACTGCAGCCACAGTACAATGCAGAGCAACTCCTATGATTTTTCTAACTCTGTTTTTATTTAACCCCTTCCCGCAGATGGCATTTTTTGATTTTCGTTTTTTGTTTTTGACTCCCCTCCTTCTAAACCCCATAATTTTTTTATTTCTCTGCTCCCAGAGCCATATAAGGTCTTAATTTTTGCGGGACAAATTTTTCTTCATGATGCCACCATCAATTATTCTGTTTAATGTACTGGGAAGCTGGAAAAAAATTCAGAATGGGGTGAATTTAAATAAAAAATGCATTTACGGTGTTCACTGTGCAGCCAAAATGACATGCCCCCTGTATTCTGTGTTTCGTTATGATTCCGCGGATACCAAATTTATATGGTTTTATTTACATTTTAACCCCTTAAAAAATCCAAAACTGTGTTAAAAAATTTTTTTCTAAAAGTCGCCATATTCTGACAGCCGTAACTTTTTTTTATACGTCTGTGTACAGGGATGCATAGGGCGTATATATTTTTTTTTTTTTGCTGGGCCGGGTGTACTTTTTAGTTCTACCATTTTCGGGAAATTCGGCTATTGCTTTGATCACTTTTTATTCAAATTTTTATCAGAATCAAAACAGTGAAAAAACGCCGGTTTGGCACTTTTGACTATTTTTCCCGCTACGGCGTTTACCGTACAGGAAAAATATTTTTATAGATTTGTAGAACGGGCAATATTGGACACGGGGATACCTAACATGTATGTGTCACAGTATTTAACTACTTTTCTATGTGTTCTAGGGAAAGGGGGGTGATTTGAATTTTTAATACTTTTAAAATTTTTTATATTTTTTTAATTTTTTTTAAGCAAATGCAATGCATTGCAAAATACCGGCACTTCTATTTCAGGCTATGTAGCATAGCCTGCAATAGAAGCAATATAATGACAAGCCGGGGAGCCTTCACAAGGCTCCCGAGTGTCATAGTAATGTGACGTTGGCCCCGGAGCTTACTCTGGGTGCAGGCAATCACCAGGAAAATGACGGAAAATTTTTTGTAGAAAAAGAATTAAAAAATGCTGTGTCAGAATTGTTGCCTATCACTGTTATAAATAAGTAATGTCCAGTAAAATGGCTAGACAAAAAAGGTAGAATAAAGACATTTTGAAAGCAACGAAGCATAAATGTTGAGTCAGGGTTCTGTATGTTCTTCTTTCCCCTGTTGTAAAACATAATTTTCAATTCTGTTTTTCTGTACTGTCAACCATGTCTTCATTACTAACACAGATCACACACTCTATTAATTATGTGGCATCTGCTGAGAGAGATATTCCTCATGGTCCACGACTTCCACTTCTTGATGAGTTGGATGAGATCTGCCAGTTTTTTTTTTTTAAATGGAGGTAGAGGTAGAAGCCATAGGCGTGCTACTGGTAGTTATTCGGGTAGGGAGACATCTGTTAGGAATTGTGAGGGCACAGAGAAATCCCATTGTGATGATTAGTCGCCTTAAAAAGTGGGAAAGATGGTGACATTACTGATGGTGAAGCTAATGATGATTCTATTACAGATAAAACCTGGCAACCTGGTTAGGGTGACAGGGTAACATTACAGGAAGAAGGAGGTGCAGCTGCAATTGTAAGAATTTCACCAGATGTGCAGCCCCAACTTCCAAAAGAACAGCCTGAGGTAAATCTAAGGCAAGCTTTCGTGGTGGTGGCACTGGCAGATACATTTCCACTGCTTTTGGTGGCACATAGCTACATGCAATAATCTCCTGAATGGCAATTTTTTTTTTTACATTAGCAACTGGCAAATCGATGGCGAGGTTCAAGATCTGCAAACAGAGTATTAGCCATTAGTGTTGAAGCTCTATAAATTGGTACTCCTTCTTCAATATAATGTTGATCTAGCATTTGGTCTCATTCAGGGATAACCAGCAGGATAATCTAGATGCTTTTTTGGATGCCAAGTGTAGTTCTCATGGTTATTAAAATCCATTTCAGAAGATAGTCTAACTTTTTCAGATTGCAGGCCATGCACGCTGATATTGTGCCCTAAATTTTTCTTGAAATTCTGTACATTGTCACTCTGCTAACTCAATGTTGATGTAATCCTCCAGTTCCTCCACACTGTGCTCCCATATTGGGATAACCAGCAGGATAATCCAAGTTCATTTTTCTCTCCCAAATGTTGTTCTCAGGGTCTTAGAATCCTATCTGCATCAGATGATATTTTGATGGCAGTCAGACCAGGCATGCTGATGGTGTTCCATAAATATTTCTTGACATTATTTAATTTGTCACTCCACCAATACAATGTTGATGTGGCATGTAATCCCATACAGGGATATCTAGCAGGATAATCCAATTTCTTTTTTTCCTCCCGTGTTGTTCACAGGGTCATATAATCCTTTTTATTTCAGAACATATTCTAGCTTTTTCAGATGGCAGACCTCATACTTTTCCTGAAATTCTGTAAATTGCCACTCCGCCAAAACAATATTGATGTTGACAGTGTTATATACTATGTTTTAAGCCAATTTAAGTTGTGATTCATACTGAACTTGTTCGTCCTGATACAAACCTGAAACTCAAACCAAAAAGTCTCTATGTAGCCCAAAATTTTAATATGACCCAACTGATGTCAGTGAGCAAATGTCTGTCATTAGAAAGTGGTCAAAATGACTCAGGACTTTTTATAAAAAGTCAAATGCCTATTTCAGTAGAAAATGTTTAATTTGAGATTCCCCTAAAAATAAGCATTTTTGTCCACAGTTGTCATTTGTCTACATTTTTTATTACAATATATGAAGTATATGATGAAATGTATACAAATACATAATATTTCTTGTTTTTTTTCTATTAGCTTTACACTTTGCAGTTAACCTACCATTATACCTCCCATCTACATTCAGTTAATAAATATCACACGAATTAACAGTTTTGGTTGGAAATAATCTTACAATTTAGATATACAGTACTGTGACTATGCTGTGATTATCAAACATATTTTAACCCCTTAGCGACCCTTAGCGTAATACTATGTCAAGAGTCACATGGGGATGTATGGAGAGAGCTAAGGAGCTGAGCTCTATCCATACAGGGTGGATGCCAGCTGTATAATACAGCCAGCACCCGCCGCTAACAGCAGCAGTCGGTGCCCGCACCGATTGCAGCTGTTAATCCTTTAGATGCTGTGGTCACATGGACCGCAGCATCTAAATTGCAGGGGCGGCAAGGGCGGCGCCATTTTTCGCCACTTACCGCCCTCCTGAACTGGAGGGTGGCGATTGGTTGCTATGACAGCCGGATGCCTGTTGAAGGCTTTCAGGCTTGTCATTGCATTAGTTCTATTAGACGCTGGCAGAGGTAACATCTAATAGAAGTGAAGGCATTTTGTTATTCACTGCGGGAACTAACCGCTTGCAGAAAAAGGAAATTTCAATGGGAGGCGGTTTTTGGAGCAGGATTTGACACGGATTCTGTGTCAAAATCCTGACCAAAAACCATGTCTCAACTCAGACTTAAGGTATGTTCACACAGAGTTTTTTTGGTAGCGGATTTTGAGGCAGAATCTGCCTCAACATCCTCCTGCCAAAACGGCTCCCATTGACTTCAATGGGAGCCGCTTGCTTCTTTTTTCCGCTAGTTAGTAGTGGAAAAAGGAAGCGAGATAACCTATCTGCCGTGAATTCTGCGCAGCGTGAGACTCACTCCCAATCAGGCCCATTCATTCTGACCTAATCTGGAGCACAATGCCATAATGGGATGCTGGTGCACTGCATAGGCATTCCGTTGCAGCTAGCCGCGCAGTATGTTCACATGAGGAATCCATTTTCTGCCTTGTGAACATTAGTAGACATGGGAAGGTCAGAAGCAAACAGCCAGTGAGTCCTACAGCTGAAACCTGACAGAATTCTTTGTAACATCACAATAAAGCCGGTATCTCTCTGGCAGAGAAGTAATTTCAATAAAGTGTTCTGACCACATATTGCTGTATCTTCCTTTTGCCCTCTGCTTTTACCCAGCAGCCACATAGCTATACAAAACTAAAAAACAGTTATGCAGAGCAGCACCAGAAAAACACCTGACCTGGTCAGTGGGTGCAAGTTCCAAGTGATCAGGCATATGATCACAAATATAAATCAAAAAGGTAAGGATTTATTCCATAGCTATGCAATAAAGTACAACTATAAGTGACATAAACTGCATACCTAACACCAACCTAATGTGAATCTTTTGTAGGTTTAAGTATATTTCAAATAGAAATGTCCTAAAAGTTTTTCAGGTAAATCTTGTGACAACATCCAAAGTCAGCAAACTTGTTGTGTGACTTATAGGGAAAAATAGTGCAGTACCGAGAAACCAGAAAAAAAAAATCATGCAATGATACTATTGTGACAAAAAGACAACAGTGATGTATGTATGATACCTATTGGCTATCCAGAAAAATTACATTTACAAGCTTTCAAAGTACAGAGGCTCCTTCTTCAGATATTTACAAATGAATGGCTGAGAACACAGCACAACACTGACGATACACAAAATAGTTCATGGGGTAATATGTAAGTGAGATAAAGTAGGATAATAAAACTAAGATTATAGCGGTAAGGAGTTGGGGAAGGGGGTAGTAGACATCAGGAATTAATATAGTGGAGGGTGGTGATTTGTGTCCATGTAAGGGTCCATTCACATAAAGGAAAATTTGGTGTGGAATTTCAGCGCTGAAAAAAAAGCCTCCCATTGACTTCAATGGGTTCCTTTTTCTGCTAGCACAAAAGGAACCCATTGAAATCAATGAGAGGCTTTTTTTTCAGCGCTGAAATTCCACACCAAATTCCTCACCATTTTCCTCCGTGGGAATGGACCCTAAGGGCTCATGAATCCAGGTGTTAGATTGAATCCTTCATTCAAGTATCTGGATTTTATCACCAGCTTGAATTCCCAGATTTTTCCCTCTCCGTCATTCTTGAACAGATATTTTAGCATAAGGACTTTTAAGTCTGACAAGCTGTGGTCTGGCCTGGAGAAGTGTTTCCCATGGGGGTATCCAGTTGATGCTTTATTGCGTGCCTGTGTAAATTCTCCAAGGTCTACAGTTTTTATTTTGTTTCTCCAATGTAATTCCTTCACTGGTGAACCTTGTACACGGTATCATGTACTCCACATTGGAGGATGTACATGAAAATGTTCCAGAAATGTTATAGTCCTGCTATGTGTTTGGTATGTGAACTGTGCTTGATGACAAGATGTGGGTACAAGTCTTGCATTTCTTGCTGTTGCATAAAACGGCAACCACCACCATTAGAAACTGCCACATTTCCATGCAACTGCAAAAAATGAAGACTTGTACCCACAGCTTGTTATCAAGTATAGTCCACATCCCAAACACACAGCAGGACAGCGCTGGAGTCCTAGGTATAAATCCTGCCATGGACAACATCTGCAAGGAGTTTGAATGTTCTCTACATGCACATGTTTGTGTGGGTTTCCTCCGGGTACTCTGCTTTCCTCCCCCACTCCAAAACAATTCTGATAGGGAATGCAGATTGCAAGCCCTATATGCGACAGTGACCACAAAGTCTGTAAAGTGCTGTGGAATATGATGGTGCTATATAAGTAAGCAAAATAAATAAATAAATAAACAGGACTAAAAAAAACTGCAGACCAGGAATAATTTATGTAGGCACACAATAGAGTTTCAGCTGGATACCCACATGGGAAGAAAAATACCTCTCTGGGCTAAACCACTGTTTGTCAAACTTGACAGTCCTGATTCTAAAAGATCTGTTTAAGAAGGACAGAGAGAGAAAAATCTGTGAATTCAAGCATATGATAAACTTCAGATCATTGACAAAAGGAATCAATTTAACACCTGCATTTATGAGCTCTTACATGGACACAATTCACCAGCCTCCATTATATTAATTCCAGATGACTACAATTCCTCCCACCCCAACTCCTTACCCCTATAATCTCAGTTTTATTACCCTACCTTATCTCACTAACATATCATCCCATGCACTAATTGCCTTTGTATATCACCTTGCCATTGTTGTGTCATTCACATGCAAAGGCCTGAAGAAGGAGCCTCTGTGCATTGAAAGCTTGCAAATGTAATTTTTCTGGTTAGCCAATAAAAGTATCGGTACCGTGCCTACAACACTGTAGTCTTTTTGAAATAAAAGTATAAAATATTGCATGGTTGTTGTGTGACTAAATGCTTTTTTTTAAGGCATTCACACTTTTTTTTTGTAAAACATCATTGGATTACTGATGTCTCTACAGGATGTTTTCAATAACATTATACTGCATATTAGACAATAGCCGAATTTCTTTATTCAAGGGAATCTTGTAAATGGAAAGTGCAGTTGGCATGTTATAGAGCAGGAGTAGCTGATATAGAGTTTTTTTGATTGACAACCATGGCTGTATGCACAGTCATTCACGGAGTGCTGTCAGTCACAATGTATGAGCAATCTCATGACTAGACGACATTCTATAAGCACAAAGAAGTATACATTAATACAATATAAGTTATACTGACTCTCCCCCATAAAACTATCCATCCATCTGCTCAGATCCTGTAACTTCTGCCTGTAGATCACACTACATTTTCAAGGTGACAGATTCCCTTTAATCCTAAACTTACTTTTCAGTTACAGGTTTTGCTATGAATATAAGTACTACTACATTACATGGCACCCCACAAAAGAACAGTTCCATAATCTTGTGAAAATGCCCTAACACAGGGTAATAATTCTGAATTGTGCATTTTGCACAGCGAATGGTTTCATTTTCTCAACAATACACAAAGAAAACTGGTCTGTGGCACTTCAGCCCTGCTACATCTGAATGACAGAGACCTGGTTGTTAAAATGACAAAGAATCAAAGCTCACACTTTTACTTATCTTTATAAAAGAAGATATACGTATTGAAAGAATATCAATTCAGTATCTGTTTTAATAATGGCATCATAGCCAGGCCCGGGAGTGATATTACTGGAACTGGAGTATATTCATATTCACAATTCAGACGCATTCCAGTTCACATCAGCTTTTCATGTATTGTTAACCAGTGAGATATGTTAAGTCCCTTCTCTTGTATGTTCTGCTTCTACTTATACATAAGGGAAGAATGCAATTGTCTTCTAAAACTTTCTCATTCTCATGTTCTGTTAAATGATGGAGAATATTTTTTATCTAAATAAAAGTATGTAACATCAAATAACAATGCAAGTGTATAATTCTAGCAATAGCTCATGGTATGTAGTCAGCTGCCAACAAAACTATACTAAATGCTATGTATATATAACTTATTTGTGAGTGCCAGAAAATGCTTAAAAGTGACATGACTTTAAGTTGTGAAATACTTATAAAGATTTATGAAGACTACATAGCTAACACACAGGAAACCTGAGTAAACGCCAATATTTAAGGGCTAGAAATAAAAGCATATATTACCTTGACACGGCTGCAGCAGGCGGCAGGAGATGTAGTCTGTGTCCTGTATGACATGGCATCACTGCTCAAAACAGCTCTACTGTTCTTTGCTTCTCCATCCCACATCCACTTTAAGACACTCCTCTAACTTGCTTAACTAGTTCAGTGACACAGAGCCTGTAACATTAGATTTTCTAAAGGTAATCTCTAATTTGTAAATAAAAAGCTTTTTCAATATCCAAATTTCACTTCTTAGCGGTAAATCTGTAAATATTGTAATGTAGATTCTATATGTTACTGATTGACTGATGTTGGGTTACAACATGAGCTTAAAAAAGTCTTGAAAGAACTCTTTAAGCGGTTCAGATAAAAAAATATATACAAAACCAGGACCCACTATAGTACCAGCACTATTATTTAGAGGAGGCAAGTATCTGACATATCAATGAGTTGGAGTCACCATTATCAATTAGGGTCTTTATCTTATTGCATTATGTACTGTTAAATCTTATAAAGAATATAGTATGTGTGAAATGATAATAAAACATTTATTTTGCTATTGCAACGGGCATGCATATTATATATAGCTGTAGAGTGGAGATCACTCAGATTTAACTTTCCTGGTAGACTCCATAGTATCTTGGTCTGTATCTGAATATAAACAGCAGTAATGATGTGTGAGCTAGGCCTTATAGACTTTTATGCTGCTAGGTCATGTAAGTTCATGGAGTTGTTAGCTTATATATTCTCTATCTCCTTTGTCTGTACTAATGTCTTTATATGATTTTAATTGAACAGATGCATGGTCTACCAATAAGTATTTGAACACCCATAAAAAATGAAGATATCTGCAGTCGTGATGGAAACAGCATTGGCATTAGTGCATTGGCATTAGTCTCATGCAACATACCACAAAGTGCAGGGTTGTCCAATTTTGAGAAAGGAGTAATTGTTGGGCACCACAGAAATGGTCGATCCTTAAGGGACATAGCAACTTAGAACTGAATTATCCAAAATCGACAGTGGCCTATGTGATTATGAAGTGGAAGGTGAACAGTGATTGTCAGAATGCGCCCCGAGTCGGCAGACCCCCGAAACTGGGAGATAGAGACCGACGAGTGCTGGCCAGAGAAACTGCACCCAACCAATGACTTACATACACCAAGAGTTTTTAGAGGCATCCGGGAGTATTGTGTCGATCAATACCATCCGTAAAGAAGCATCTGCTGGAGTCTACCAAGTACTGAATATGAATAAATGTTTTTCTATTCTACCACAGGTGTCCAAATACTTATTGGTAGACAGTGTACATGCCAACATATAATCATATACTATCGGGGCAATTCAGAGAGTGTTTCCTTGCATTTGGATCCCCTGGGTCAACCTAGGGCTGTTAGGAGTATTTAGGTTCATTGCTTTCTATTTTTCTTACCTGGGGAGTTTTTGGCTGCGCAGTGTCTGGGGTGGCATCCTGGCGCTGCGGGGTTGTCCTGTCGTGGGTATTGGTGCACACCTTCTGACTTGCACGCGCGCACTGCTGGTAGGCAGCTTTATTTCCTGGTTGATTAGTCTGTCCTCCCATTTGCACCTGGGAGGAGTGGTCTCTACTCTGTATTTAAACCCATGCCTCCCATGGTTCTGTGCTGAGTGTCGCTTTTACAGAGCTAGGCCTTAGCAGGAGGAGTAGGTGGTTATCTTGGATAGAGGAAGTTCCGTGGTTGGTTTTTGGGAGGTTTGGGTGAACGAGTTGGTTTGTGTGTTTTCCCTTCTGTGTTCACCAATCCTCCCTCTGTGTATAATTGACTGTGTGAGTGAATTGCCTTATCCTTTGATTTCTACTCAGTTTCCCTGTGTTTGTTTCCTAGTGTAAGGTTCCTTCCCATATTGGTTTGGGGGAATCCTTTCCCACATTTTTCCTGTGTGCTGCTTGTGTTGTTAGTCAGCGCACACCCTTGTCAGTCCCTGTCAGTAGCAGCTTCACTTGTTCGTTAGGGGTGACCCCCTTTAGTCTCCAGTCCCTAGAGATCTTATAGGGCATTCCTTCTCCCACTTCCCTCTAGGCCTACGGTATCGGTGAGAGAGGAGCCGTCGGGGTCAGGCTTAGCCTGAGTACAGCCGACCCACACCCGTGAGGCAGGGACCGGGATAGCTAGTGGGAGTAGTGCAGGGCGAGATTCCCTACTGCTATTCCTTAGCCCCGTTGCAGCTACCTGGACTGACATAACAGTACACTCAGCCGGTGTAAAAAAAAAAAAAAAAAAAAAGGTTCGTTTGCATTATGACGGACCTGAAACAGTTGTACCAGGCGGTGCAGCAGATTTCCACTCAGATGGAGGGAATCAAGCTACGAGTGGATGCCATCCAAGCTTCTGGCGTATCTCAGTTACAGCAGTTGGCTCAACACACAGCCTCTCAGGTGGAGGGCATACAGAGGCAGGTGAGTAGCGCCCCTGTGGGTCGGCCTCTGGAGCCAAAAGTCAGCTTACCTGAACCCTTCCGAGGTAAGAGGTCTGATTTTTTCCGATTTCAAAAGGACTGTCTTTTGTATTTCCGGCTACGGCCGTTTTCCTCCGGTTCTGAGGTACAGAGAGTTGGGATTATTATTACTTTATTGAGAGATGATCCCCTCATCTGGGCACATTCGTTACCAGCCGACTCAGCTTGCTTACTAACTGTAGAGGTGTTTTTCTCCACAATGGGGTTACTGTATGACGACCCAGACAGGGTACGCACGGCTGAGTATAACCTACGACGTGTGGTGCAAGGGGATCACGCTATAGAGAAATATTGCACAGAGTTTCATAGGTGGGCAGCAGAAGTACACTGGAATGACCCCGCTCTACTTAGTCAGTTTGAGACAGGGCTCTCGGACCAGGTTAAAGACCATCTAGTTTCTCACCCTGTTCCGGGAGATCTAGATGAGGCCATGCAGCTGGCAATTAGAGTTGGACGGCGCCTCCGGGAGTGTGGAGACAAGAGTCCTGGGGGGCTTAGCCCTCCTCAATTCTCTGTTTTTAGAGAGGACCCGGGGGACCAACCCATGCAGATTGGGGCCACTGTGCGAAGTGCTAGACCCAAGAGTGAAGGGTCCCGCACAGTACGCTGTTTTGTGTGTGGAGGGATGGGACATGTAGCAAGGGTATGCCCCTCTAGAGAATGGTTCGCCAAGGAGAGTAATAACCCCAGGTCTATTGAGGGTAAAGGGAGAAAACCTACTAAGGAGGGAGGTGTGCATATTTCCTGTACTCAGACTGCCGGGTTGACCCTTGAAGGATGGGTAAATGGGCAGAAGTGCCGGATTTTGGTTGATTGTGGTTCGGCAGTCAACCTTATTGACTCAGAGTTTTGTGAGCAATTAAGGGTGAGTCCTTTGGTCTTGAAGTCTCAGATACCGGTGTGGGCTATTGATAAGACCCCTCTACAGCAAGCTGTCATCTCCAAACAGGTGGAGGGTCTGGAGTTTATTGTGGGTGGTCACAGGGAAGAGATTGACTTGTTCTTGTTGTCTAAGTTACCAGCACAAGTAGTGTTGGGGTGGCCCTGGCTGAAGCAGCATAACCCTATTATCAACTGGGAGACCGAGTCAGTAGTTTCTTGGGGGCAGGGGTGTAATGGTCGATGTCTGCCCATATCCGTTATGTCTTTGTCTATAGACAATTTGCCTCAAGAAATATGTGAGTTCAGGGAGGTCTTTGAGGAAAGGGCAGCCAAGACATTACCACCACATCGCACCTATGATTGCTTGATTAAATTTATATCAAATGCAGTGCTACCCAAGACAAGGTTGTACAATCTCACTATTCCGGAGAGGGAGGCGCTCAAAGAGTATATTGAGGGGAGTCTAGAGGTGGGGCATATTCGCCCATCTAAGTCCCCAGTAGCAGTGGGGTTTTTCTTTGTAAAGAAGAAAGATGGAGGGTTGCGCCCTTGTTTGGATTTTAGGGAGATTAACAAAATCACGGTGCGGAATCCCTATCCCATTCCGTTGATCTCGGATCTATTCAGCCAGATTACGGGAGCCCGCTGGTTTAGTAAAATAGATTTACGTGGGGCGTATAAGAAGGGGGATGAGTGGAAAACAGCGTTTAACACACCCCTAGGACACTTTGAGAATCTTGTGATGCCTTTCGGTCTAACCAATGCTCCTGCGTTTTTTCAGAATTTTATTAATGATGTACTAAGTGCCGTCACAGGGAGGGGGGTTGTGGTCTATCTGGACGATATACTCATTTACACCCCGGATTTGGAGACTCATTGGGAG
Organism: Leptodactylus fuscus; assembly: GCF_031893055.1. Taxonomy (NCBI): domain Eukaryota; kingdom Metazoa; phylum Chordata; class Amphibia; order Anura; family Leptodactylidae; genus Leptodactylus; species Leptodactylus fuscus. Next base: position 105,980,052 of record NC_134269.1, read on the forward strand.
AGAGTGAGAGAGGTTTTAGATCTCCTGAGGGTTAACCAATTAAGTGCTAAGCTGGAGAAATGTGTGTTTGTGGTCAATAAATTATGTTTCCTTGGCTATATCCTATCGGAAAAGGGATTCGAGATGGACCCTGAGAAGGTCAGGGCAGTCTTGGAGTGGCCGCGACCCGAGAACCTAAAGGCGGTCCAACGGTTCTTGGGGTTCTCCAACTATTATCGCCAGTTTATCAAGGGATTTTCTGAGGTTGTGAAACCTATCTCGGACTTGACTAGGAAGGGGGCTGACTGTGCTAAGTGGTCACCAGAGGCGCTAGCTGCGTTTGAAGAACTGAAGAAGCGATTCTCGTCCGCTCCCATTTTGAGACAGCCGGATGAGAGGTTGGCCTTCCGAGTGGAGGTGGATGCCTCCTCGGTGGGGGTGGGAGCAGTACTTTCTCAGGAGTTCGAGGAGGGTACGCATCCCTGTGCCTTCTTTTCTAAGAAATTCTCTGCCTCTGAACGGAATTATGACATCGGAGATAGGGAACTACTGGCAATAAAACTAGCGTTCGAACATTGGCGTCATTTCCTGGAGGGGGCCAGAAGGCCAGTCCAGGTATTTACTGACCACAAGAATTTGGTTTATCTTGGGTCGGCGAAGAGATTAAATGCACGGCAGGCCAGATGGGCTCTATTTTTTGCGCGGTTCCATTTTACCGTGACTTATGTGCCGGGTTCAAAGAATGTTAAGGCTGATGCTTTATCCCGGTATATGTCGACTGAGGAGGAACGAGAGGCGCCTGCCACTATTCTTGGGGATGGAGTGGTGGTAGCAGTATTGGGCGCGAAATTGGAGAAGGCCTTGATCGAAGTGCAACACGCTGCACCTTCCAAGATACCTAGAAACAAGCTTTTTGTCCCAACTACTCTCCGACAAAGTCTCCTGAGGGAGTGTCACGAGTCGGTTCTTGCTGGTCACCCGGGGGTTTCAGAGACCATGAGATTGGTGTCTAGGAATTTTTGGTGGAGTAAGGATGTCTTGCAGTTTGTTCAAAATTGTTCGGTCTGTGCAAGAGCCAAGGCGTCGCATACCCGTCCCCACGGTCTTCTACATCCATTGGAACCTCCTAAGGCACCTTGGACTCATCTGTCTATGGATTTCATCACGGGCCTTCCGTTGTCTAAGGGTTTCACGGTCATTTGGGTAGTCGTTGACCACTTCACGAAAATGTGCCATTTGATCCCGTTTTCCAGGCTGCCATGTGCCAAGACACTATCAGAGGCGTTTATTAAAGAAATTGTAAGGTTGCATGGTCTTCCTGAGGAGATCGTTTCAGACAGGGGACCGCAATTTGTGGCTAAATTCTGGCGGGCTTTTTGCAGCAGGTTGGGAGTTACACTGTCGTTTTCCTCCGGGTTTCACCCAGAGTCTAACGGACAAACAGAGAGGAAGAATCAGGATGTGGAACAGTTTTTGAGGTGTTTTGTTCGAGAGAACCAGAATAATTGGGCTGCCTTTCTCCCCCTGGCAGAATTTTCCCTAAACAACCATGATTCCAATGCCACAGGTACCACACCTTTTTTTTTGCTCCGGTGGTAGACATCCTGTTTTCGGAGTATTTTCTTCCATTTCTTCCCCAGTTCCGGAGGAGGAGCTATTTTCTAAAAAGCTGCAAGGGGTATGGTCCCGTATCCGAGAGAATCTGGTGCGGGCGTCGCACCAGGCTAAGGTCCAGGCGGATCGGAAGAGAGGAGAGTTGCAGTTCTTCCCTGGTGAGATGGTTTGGTTGTCCACCAAGAATATCAGGTTGAAGGTTCCTAGCAAGAAGCTGGGTCCCAGGTTTGTGGGTCCTTTTAAGATCATCAAGATGGTAAATGAAGTGGCGGCGCAGCTGCAACTACCTAAAAGGTGGAAGATAAACCGGGTGTTCCATGTCTCCTTGTTAAAGAAGGCCAAGAAGGGAACGTCTCCAGTTAAGGTTCCACCAGTTTCTGAGTCCGGGGAGTATGAGATATCCCGAGTTCTGGATAGCAAATATGTTCGGGGGAAGCTACGGTATCTGGTGGCATGGAAGGGATACGGTCCTGAGGATAATTCTTGGGTCCTGGAGTCGGATATGTCAGCCCCCAGACTCGTGGAGAAATTCCACAAGGAGTTCCCAAAGAAGGATGCTCCTAGAGAATCCGGAGTCTTCTCCTTGAGGGGAGGATCCTGTTAGGAGTATTTAGGTTCATTGCTTTCTATTTTTCTTACCTGGGGAGTTTTTGGCTGCGCAGTGTCTGGGGTGGCATCCTGGCGCTGCAGGGTTGTCCTGTCGTGGGTATTGGTGCACACCTTCTGACTTGCACGCGCGCACTGCTGGTAGGCAGCTTTATTTCCTGGTTGATTAGTCTGTCCTCCCATTTGCACCTGGGAGGAGTGGTCTCTACTCTGTATTTAAACCCATGCCTCCCATGGTTCTGTGCTGAGTGTCGCTTTTACAGAGCTAGGCCTTAGCAGGAGGAGTAGGTGGTTATCTTGGATAGAGGAAGTTCCGTGGTTGGTTTTTGGGAGGTTTGGGTGAACGAGTTGGTTTGTGTGTTTTCCCTTCTGTGTTCACCAATCCTCCCTCTGTGTATAATTGACTGTGTGAGTGAATTGCCTTATCCTTTGATTTCTACTCAGTTTCCCTGTGTTTGTTTCCTAGTGTAAGGTTCCTTCCCATATTGGTTTGGGGGAATCCTTTCCCACATTTTTCCTGTGTGCTGCTTGTGTTGTTAGTCAGCGCACACCCTTGTCAGTCCCTGTCAGTAGCAGCTTCACTTGTTCGTTAGGGGTGACCCCCTTTAGTCTCCAGTCCCTAGAGATCTTATAGGGCATTCCTTCTCCCACTTCCCTCTAGGCCTACGGTATCGGTGAGAGAGGAGCCGTCGGGGTCAGGCTTAGCCTGAGTACAGCCGACCCACACCCGTGAGGCAGGGACCGGGATAGCTAGTGGGAGTAGTGCAGGGCGAGATTCCCTACTGCTATTCCTTAGCCCCGTTGCAGCTACCTGGACTGACATAACAAGGGCAACATCTTCATAGAGTTTGTTTGTGTTCGGTGCATCTCTTTGGGCATTTTAGCTTCTTCCCACACTTGACAAATATACAGTTAGGGATGCTATAAGGAAGAATTTTGGTTTGAAACATGTCAGCATTGGAAATGTGTGATTCTTAATCCATGTGATCTACAATAAAGAGAAATCATTTTAATGATCCTCTTGGAGTTGTTGGAATTTGGAATTCGTAGTGATGTTATACAGATAGTTGAGAGTTTTGGTTATGAGCCACACCAGGGACAATGAGTGATAGCATCTGTAAATTGTAAAATTGTACAAGGAATAAATAATATCTAGTGTCCTAAAATATACTTTTCACACCAGTGTACTGCACTGCCTTCCCCAACAGATATCTATTTCATGTCCAAAAAACACAAAACATTTTCATGTTTCTTTTGCTCTGATGAAACTAAGGCAGTAAAGGTAGGAAATAATGCGTGTATGATATCAAAAATGGAAAATATGACATTATCTTCTGTTTTCTTCCACCCACATTTTACAGCTAAGCCTAAATATTCTAGTTAATGCCTTAACCTTCCTGGAAGGTCCTGCTAACTGCTTTATGCTGGCACTAAGAAACAGGTAGCTGTGAGCTCTGAGTTAAGTTGTAAATAAGTAGTTATTATAACACTCAGTTTGTTTTCAAGGAAGTTGTAGGTTACGTATCATTTACCAACATTATACAGTAATGTTAAAAGTGAAGATGCCCCAAGTAATATTTTTTGTTTTGATGAACATAGAAAAATTTGTTATTAAAACAGTGAATATAAGTTATGCAAGTGAACAAAAAGTAAATAAATGTTTGCAATAAATTAGTAACCTATTAACAACTGCCTGCTACCTTTTGACAGTGCGTGGTGCAAATCCTGCCCCTGCAGCATCTTTAGGTGTTGCTGCAGTTTACCCTCCTGCTTCTGCAATCTAGGAGGAACTGGTTGGGTCTTTGACTGTTAGAGACCCGGGGTGAAGTGGTTTATTACCCAGGGGGAGAAGTGATTTATTACCCAGGGGAAGAAGTGGTTTATTACCCAGGGGGAGAAGTGGTTTATTACCAAGGGGGAGAAGAGGTTTATTACCCAGGGAGAAGAGGTTTATTACCCAGGGGGAGAAAGGGTTTATTATTCAGGGAGAGAAGAGGTTTATTACCCAGGGGGAAAAGTGGTTTATTACCCAAGGGAAGAAGTGATTTATTACCCAGGGGGAGAAGTGGATTATTACCCAGAGAGAGAAGAGGTTTATTACTCAGAGAGAAGTGGTTTATTACCCAAGGGTAGAAGAGGTTTATTACCCAGGGAGAAGAGGTTTATTACCCAGGGAGAAGAGGTTTATTACCCAGGGGGAGAAGTGGTTTATTACCCAGGACAAGAAGTGGTTTATTACCCAGAGGGAGAAGTGGATTATTACCCAAGGGGAGAATAGGTTTATTACCCAGGGGGAGAAGTGATTTATTACCCAGGGAGAAGAGGTTTATTACCCAGGGGGAGAAGTGGTTTATTACCCAGGACAAGAAGTGGTTTATTACCCAGGGGGAGAAGTGGATTATTACCCAAGGGGAGAATAGGTTTATTACCCAGGGGGAGAAGTGATTTATTACCCAGGGAGAAGTGGTTTATTACCACTTCTATCTTCTACTATTCTATCTTCTTCTATCCATCAACAAGGAAGGGAGGTGAATGTTAGCTCCCGTACACCAAAAGTGTAGCACCTCATTATTACAATGTGTGAAACTATCCCTGACCACAACAATATACATTTGAGAAAAAAGTCAGATAATAGATGTCAATATCTCCAATAATAGTTAAACATTCTCAATGGATTAGACCCTAGGGTGTATAATAAATGCTATTTTTTTTGTCTAGATTTAAAGAGGTATACAAAAGAGAGGGCAAGTGGAATATACAGAATGGAATTTTCCTAATAACTTACACTAAATGGTGGTATTATTTTTGCACCATTGAATTGGTACCTGCACAGTGAAGTGTCATTTCAAAGCTTTCTTTAAAGATAGGTTGCGGCTCTGATTTTGAAAATAAATGCTAATAAAGGGATATGTGATGTGACCCATGATTCCATGAGAGTCTCCCATTGTAACAAACTGTGCCTGCAATAGTCTGCGCTTGTGCAAGTGCAGATAAACGCTTGGTGTAATAATTTAGTCTGCACTTGGAATGTTGTCAACCATTTTGCTAGAACACTGTCAAGAAATAAATGGTGCATTGCTTCAAGAGTGAATAACAGTATTTTTCTAGTTAATGCAGCAGTGGTTAGAAATAGGTTAGAACCAATTTATAATAATTTTATCCATGTACTGAAGAAATGACAGTAAATAACATCTAATGCTAGGTCCACACTAGTGTTCGTATCCCTGTAGAAGACTCAGTTTGGTTTAGAAAATCTCCTTTCATCTACCCTATTAGGGATTTCAGAGTAAGGGCCCCTTCACACGGCGTATACGCTCACTGCTTTGGAGCGTGTAAACGTTCCGTAGCAGCGGCGTCTAAAAGCAGATCGCATTGATTTCTATGGGAGCCGGCATACGCGCGCTCGCCATAGAAATGAATGGGCTGCTTTTTCCATTCATTTCTATGGGGAGCGCGCGTCTGCTGGCTCCCATAGAAATCAATGGGAAGTGCTTTAGACGCCGCTGCTACGGAACGTTTACACGCTCCAAAGCAGTGAGCGTATACGCCGTGTGAAGGGGCCCTTAGAAGTGTATGTGTGTATTTGTCTCACTAGGGGACATATCCATCATAAAGTGTTTGCTGTTATGCTGTGGAATCCTTCTGGGTGTAAACTCCTACACTGAAACATATCACATTCACAGGAATCTTCATCAATATTATGAAATATTAAATTACAAGGTAAAATATTAGTATTAAGCATTAGGGATCCGCATTGTAGAGTGTTCTTTTTTTGTTCCTGTATGAGTATTACAGTGAGTCGTCTGAGCAACTGGCAAGAGGTAGAAGTGTTAGGGTAAAGACACACTTACAGAAATTTGGCTGCAACACAAACGAAAATCTATTATATATTCAACGTGGTTTTCAAATTATTATTAATATCTGTACTGCTTTTAAGGTAAACTATCACGTTACAACAAGAACAGTCACTTACTATGCAATAAAACGCAGCTTAGCACAGATTTTGGCTACAACTTGATGGAACAGGACCTGGTATAAGTCTTTCTATTCTCACTAATTTAATATCACCATATAGTGTCAATGTCAGGAAAATAGCATCACTGATTTCAGGTTGCAAAAGAGTAACTTATTTTTTAAATCTACTTCACTATTTGTAGCGTCTTTTCTCAAGGCATCTCTGACATTGATGCCGGCTAGTTTCTTGACCGGACAACCTTGCCTTGGATTATGGCTTGTTTGTGGCTGTATCACCTTTACTTGGTCCCCAAACTGTGGCTTAGTTTATAACACTGGCTTTGTGATCACACAACCTTGCTTGGCTGAGATGTCTCTTGGTGACCTTGGTCTTCTGTTTGCTAATATTTAGCTCTATTAGAATGGTATAGAAGTTAACCTTTGTGTCTGTAAATTTCCTTGCTTGGGTCTTTTTCAATGGCTGGCAGCTCATTATATTCCACTGCCTTAACCAGAAGTGAGACTCTCCAGGAACAGGGTATCTATTTGGGGCACAGAATGGTTTAAATTTTTTTTTAATTAACCAAATAAATAGGGTAGTAAATCAATGTTATTGAGGAATACAGTTAGGCTGAAAATAGAAAATTAAGATATTTACCTATTCTTCTTACAATTTACTTTGATAAATACTAGTCTTTATGAGGACAGTTCTTTCATTGTATTTCTTCATATTACAATCTCCTATTTTGTTATCAGACTTGTTAACAGTTAGTTACACTGAAGAGTTACAATGTTTCTATGATGTAAAATGGGCTGATTCTGAATAAAATAATTAAGATCCAGAAATAAGAAGAATTTGAAAAACCAAAATAGAACAGAGAGATTAAACATTCATGAAATACATGAACATCTTAATTCTTCTGCTGAATTCTTCCATCTAGGTCTGTCTGGAATGTCTCATCAAACTTTCAGATGTGTAAGGGAGATTTATTACCTTTGAGCACTGTCATGCAATGTATTATTCAAAAAATGTCCCAGTCTATTGACTGCAAGTTGAATTTCTATCCTATTTTTAATCAAGAACATTCTTTCTGAATAGTTTCCCTTTAAATAAAAGGGGTGCCCCCATGAAGATACAGCATTAGGGAAAATGAACATCACAGGAATGGAAACATTGACCTTTAGATGGTAGGGCAACTATGTAGGTTAGTAAAGAGACCTTTCTAATGATCAATAGACAGCCTCTAGAGGAAAGAATGTTTTACTATGAGCACATAAAGGTAAAATAGCAATGCTTATCATTAAGGCAAGACTATGGAATTTCTACCATAGGATACTGTGATGGTATATATATATATATATATATATATATATATATATATATATATATATATATATATATATATATTATGGTATGTACAGTGTTGGCCAAAAGTATTGGCACCCCTGCAATTCTGTCAGATAATACTAATTTTCTTCCAAAAAATGATTGCAATCACAAATTCTTTAGTATCATTCATCAATCATATCTTCATTTAATTTGTCTTCAATGGAAAACCACAAAAAGAATTGTCAAAAAGCCAAATTGGATATAATTCCACAGCAAACATAAAAAAGGGGGTGGACAAAAGTATTGGCACTGTTTGAAAAATCATGTGATGTTTCTCTAATTTGTGTAATTAACAGCACCTGTTACGTACCTGAGGCACCTAACAGGTGGTGGCAATAACTAAATCACACTTGCAGCCAGTTGAAATGGATTAAAGTTGACTCAACCTCTGTCCTGTGTCCTTGTGTGTACCACATTGAGCATGGAGCAAAGACAGAAGACCAAAGAACTGTCTGAGGACTTGAGAAGTAAAATTGTGAGGAAGCATGAGCAATATCAAGGCTACAAGTCCATCTCCAAAGACCTGAACGTTCCTGTGTCTACCGTGCGCAGTGTCATCAAGAAGTTTAAAGCCCATGGCACTGTGGCTAACCTCCCTAGATGTGGATGGAAAAGAAAAATTGACTAGAGATTTAAACGCAAGATTGTGCGGATGGTGTATAAAGAACCTCGACTAACAAGTTCAAGCTGCCCTGCAGTCCGAGAGTACAACAGTGTCAACCCGTACTATCCGTCGGCGTCTGAATGAAAAGGGACTGTATGGTAGGATACCCAGGTAAACCCCACTTCTTACCCAGAGACATAAAAAAGCCAGGCTGGAGTTTGCCAAAACTTACTTGAGAAAGCCAAAAACATTTTGGAAGAATGTTTTCTGGTCAGATGAGACAAAAGTATAGCTTTTTGAGAAAAGGCATCAACATAGAGTTTACAGGAAAAAAAAGAGGCCTTCAAAGAAAAGAACACGGTCCCTACAGTCAAACATGGCGGAGGTTCCCTGATGTTTTGGGGTTGCCTTGCTGCCTCTGGCACTGGACTGCTTGACCGTGTGCATGGCATTATGAAGTCTGAAGTCTACCAACAAATTTTGCAGCACAATGTAGGGCCCAGTGTGAGAAAGCTGGGTCTCCCTCAGAGGTCATGGGTCTTCCAGAAGGACAATGACCCAAAACACACTTGAAAAAGCACTAGAAAATGGTTTGAGAGAAAGCACTGGAGACTTCTAAAGTGGCCAGCAATGAGTCCAGACCTGAATCCCATAGAACACCTGTGGAGAGATCTCAAAATGGCAGTTTGGAGAAGGTCCCCTTCAAATCTTAGGGACCTGGAGCAGTTTGCCAAAGAAGAATGGTCTAAAATTCCAGCAGAGCATTGTAAGAAACTCATTGATGGTTACCGGAAGCAGTTGTTCGCAGTTATTTTGTCTAAAGGTTGTGCTACCAAGAATTAGGCTGAGGGTGCCAATACTTTTGTCCGGCCCATTTTTGGAGTTTTGTGTAAAATGATCAATGATTTGACTTTTTTTCATTCTCTCTTGTGTTTTTTCATTGCAAGCAAAATAAATGAAGATATTAATACCAAAGAGTTTGTGCTTGCAATCATTTTTTTGGAAGAAACTGAGTATTATCTGACAGAATTGCAGGGGTGCCAATACTTTTGGCCAACACTGTATATAATATTAATATTACATGCAATCTGTAGTAGACTGCTGAAGACCTGAGTATACAATAAAATGGGTGCTCACTTAACTTGGGGACAAACTCTCAATCAATGTCTATCACTTTATAATTTGTGAATTATTATTAAATTAAGTTTATTAATGCTCATCGCTAAATTTTTATATTATCTACAACAAAATTAGCCAGATACAAAACACTCTCATAAAATCATAAATTTTATTTATCTAAAAAGAATACATATACAGTGATTTTGAAATCTAAGTATGTCTTTTAATTATTGATGTAACACCACCAGCACAGTTAATATACAATTCATATAAAATTCATAGGCAACCAGCATTTATACAATTCATCTATGTAACAGAGATTTCACCAGAACCTCTCGAAGCACAAGGGACAGGGTAAATAGTGCTTCTGAGCTACAGGCCATCATTTGCCGTGCATTTAAAAAGGCATAAATTGGTAATGCAAATGATTGCATGAGCTCCAAGAAATGCAAGCCACAAATTGAAGTTAAAGCTTTATCATGCAGATGAAGCCATATATCGACACAATCCACAAATGCAGCTATTTTTTCAGGGCCAAAGTTCATTTACAATGAATTGAGGCAAATTGGAAAATTGTTCTCTGCTCAAATGAATCAATATTTGAAATTCTTTATGGAAACCAGTGTTGCCATGTTCCATGGACTTAAGAGGAAAGGAATCATCCAGCTTATTATTAACGCGCAGTTCAAAGTTTGCAAACACCAAATGCTCACTGGTTAACAACACATCTGGCCATGAAAACCAGGTGATGTGCTACAAACTGAATGTACAAATAGTATATAACAAATGCCACCTCTAAACAGCAGTTAAAGAGGTTGTCTGGCCACATTCAAATATTAAGAGACAAAGACTATTATTGGAATAGTGATTGAAAAGTGATATATATATATATATATATATATTTCAATATACTTTCTGAATCAATACCTTTGATTTTTCTAGATATTTGCTTACTGTTATTCTGCTTACTCCAGTCTATGGTCATGTGATGGACAGTCCATAGTCATGTGATAGATGTATAGGTGCATAGCTTGTTACAGTCACATTGGTCATTGGTATAAAAATATGTCTAAGGGCCCAGAAAAGCCCTTTAAGTTGAGAAACATCTGATCCATGTATTGGGTGAGAAAAGCTGAAATCCAGTAATTTACTGACTTTTGTTATTATCTCTGACATCTGATTCACAAGTTCCTTATCACTATGTTGATAAGGTAAAACTAGAGATGAGTGAATCCTACAGAATTTTTGTTTTGGTCTCGACCAGCTCGGGTCCCTGATTTGTTCGTCGTACAGAACTTGTTTGTCCCAAAACGCATCGGAGTCAGTCGAAACGAATCCTGAGGGGTTCACCCATTTCTAGTTTTAACTTATCAACATGAGCCCCCAATCAGTCTACTGACGAGTTAGGAGATGGTGATAAGGAACTTTTTCACCTCCCCTGGGTTTCTACCTATTAAACTATGGGGTCTGAAGAGACCTCAGAGTATAATGCAACAGCCATTTTAGTTCACCTGAGACAAATATCAATTTGGAATATTCTGATCGAAACTGACTCAGTATGACCCAATTTGACCATCTCTAGTTAATTCTACTGTAAATTTGTCTGTTGAAGAATTCTTGAAGAATTTTCTTGTAATTCTATATAAGAACCACTGCTAGTTCTAACTTTTACACCAACAACAAAGAGCAAGGCCAGTTTAGCACATATCAATTCAGTAGTTAAAGGGGGTGTCCTCGAATTGTCTGAAGTAAGAATCAAATTAATTCAACATCTGTCAGGTAGCAGTAGTGCACTGGCATTTCTGTCAGCTTGCCTTATGCTGGCTAGTCGAGATGAGTGAATGTTTCATAAATTGCTTGCTTGTGTTTCACCACCATCAATTTTCCCACGGGAGCAACATAATTCCAGCATATGACAATGGAAGTGGATTCTGAAATACAGATCCTTGTTTCTTTCATTATCATAAAGTATATGAAGGAAATATAATTCTGCAATATGAAATTCACCTGTGGCAAAATAACACAATTATGATGAGATGCAAAACGGATGGCTACTTTCTACCGCAGCACATTTATCAGCCTGCCAGTGCGGCCCCACAATATATTGTTATAGTTATGAACACCACTGACATAAATCATTATAAAGTAACATGGGTAGATATGGCTTTACATGCATTATTCTTTAGAACAGGTTGCACTGGCTTTGTGGATCCGGCTAAATGCTACATCAATGAGTAAGAACAATGAAGACACAGAATAGGAAGGAAGTAGTGGGTGGTATCACATCTTCTCATTGATCACTGCAATACTTGATTTGTAAGAATGTTCATGGTGTTAACACCTTGAAGGTGCTTACTGGGAAATTCATGCTGAACAAATGCATCCTCTTTTACTGGCCATTTTAAGTGTTACTGGCAGTAGTTACATGTAAAATATACAATAAGGTTAGAAAGGACTATAGATGGTTTGTTGGAGGGCCACTATTCAGACCACCACAATCACTAGAATAAGGGCGATAACTGTCTTTAGGCTGAGGTCAAAGGTGGCATAAAAGCTATATTTTTTGTTGCATATTTTTCTGTAGTTTTTTTAAGCCAAAGGTAAGAGTGGCTTCAAAGAGGACGGGAAACATAAATGAAGCACTTAGAATTCTCCCTTTTGCTAAATTCATTCTTGACTCTTGCTCAAAAAATTGCAAAATCTGCAACAAACTATGCAGCTTTACATCAGTGAGAAGTGTGGCCTCAGCCTTAGCGAAGCTGACAAATATGTTCTGTTTAAAAGCATTTCACTTTATTCATTTGCCAATTGTAACATTTGGCCAGAACATAAATATAGGTATATCCTTTTGATTTACACTGACATTACGTAGATACCATATTCCTTACTACTGTTTCTGCAAATGAGGATCTTACAATTGCTGGCACCCACCAATGGCTGGCTGAAGGTGGCCAGACTGAAAAGCGTGGACATACCCAGTCCATTCTCTTGTGTTGAGACAAGGCTAATTCTTTGTAAAATATACAATATTTGGTAAAATCCGTAATCACATGTTGAGAGGCCTTAAGAGAGAAAACTCAACTTTTTATATAAAAAAAATAACATGGAGATTTATTAAAATCTTCAAGGAAAAATGGATACAGGGAAAACTTCCAGAATAACAGAAATATCAGTCAATGTCTCATGCTTCCATCATCAGAGAAGCTCATACTTAGGTTTCTTCAATATGGATATCTTGCAGAGTTCCAGCTTGGTTCATGCTTGTTCATCTGGTTCATGGACTCTGGGATAGTTACGACATCTTGTCCAGGATGACAGAGAGGAGAGATAGCAGGCAGAACCGCCAAAGATCCCCCATGGATGACCCCATGTGTGTCTGTCAGTCATTTATGTTCAGGAGAGAGGGTGTTGCCCATCATCTTGTTGCTGTATAAAGACAACTCTAAAATGGTGTATGCTAACCGCACCCATGTACCATAAGATAGAAGAGTGAAGTCAGCAGACTAGAAGTTAACCCTATATGCCATGAATATTGTAATATCATAGTAGTTAACATTATTTTATTAATTATTATATTTTTCACGTTACAAAGAGAAACTCCCAACAAACAGTGCTTTCTAAGTACGTCCTGGCTTCCCTCCCTCCAAAATGAATACAAAAAAATGCACTGACCTTTTATAAGACCATTAAAAACAAAATGTCACTGAGCTTCCAGAAATGAGAAGTCATGCTGTCCATCTAGTCACAATGCTGTTCAACCCAACAACGCCACTACTTTCCTCTCTGCATATAGTAACAGCAGATACCAGGATTGTAATTAAACAATCCGTGACTTTCCATTGGACACTATGTATAAAATGTCTATCCATAATGATCATAGTTTCCAAAATTTACGCTTTTTCAGACCTAAAATCCAGTTTATTTTGTTGTCAAATTTCTTAACTGTTGGGCCATTGTCTACAAGCCAATTCTTTGCTACATATTTCCATATAAACCACTACTTTACAATCTGCAACATACTCCAAGTATACAGTCAAATGCAGACAGAGTAATCACAATGATTCGTACACTATTTATTGTATCTATTACTTTCCCTCCAGTACCTTTCTAAGCCTAGGATGCTCCACATATTTACTGGTCTACTTACTGTGTTTACATCATGTATAAGAGGTGGATTTGGGAGTGATTGCCCTCCCCATTCCTCAGATCACTGGAATAATTCTGCCACTAAGTTTTAAACAATGGTAGAGAAGACAGCCATTGTGTCCCTATCACACCACCTACTCTCATCTGATGCAAACTGCTTAAAGAGGTTGGCAAGGAAAAAATTTGTTAAAAAAAAAAATTAGGCCAGGGAGGTGAAAAAACCCAAAAACATACTCGCCTATCCTCGGTGCTCCGATGCCTTCCAGCGTGGTCCAGTCCTGCTGACATCCCAAGTCCCTTTCCTTAGGGAGTGACATCCCATGTCATTCACTGAGGCCGTCAGAGCAGCAGGACCGGACTGCACTAGAAGGCACCAGGAACAGGTGAGTACGTGTTTTTTTTTTTTTTTGTTTAGGTGACACAGTTGGATGGGGATGGGATGTGGTGAATGCAGCAAGTATTAGGAGCAGGATGATAATAGGCAGACTACTGGGGAAAGTAGCTGATGTTGGCCCATTAAAGGAAAACTACCGTGTGGGGACATAAAGGTGGGTTTCTAATGTGTGGGTACAAATGTGAGCTACAACTGCAAAATAGGGGGGGCACAAAGCTAGTACTATTCTATGTGGTCACAAAGATGGAGCAATGTGGGAGCACAATGATGGATTATGATTGAGTGGGGCACTCCGGTGGACTACTATTGTTTGGAAACACACAGATGAACTAATACTATTTAGGGGTATAAAGATGATGTACTGCTCTGTGTGGGAACTAAGGGAGACGTTACTACTATGCACTACTGGGACACCAAAGGCGTCAATATGTGTAGGTAGCACAAGAGGAGGGCATATTTACTGTATAGATGGATTGAGCAATATTACTGGTTGGAAGGCACTATTACTATGTAAGTAACCAAGGGTTGCATTATTACCATCTTCACTGCTAATCTTTAGGGCATCTTGGGCTTAATGAATGGGGAGTTTGTGTAGGTCGAGAAAAGGTAGGGAAAAGCAACAAATCAATGATGCCTGTGCAGCAAATTCTGCAGTAACAAATCATACCTTCGGTTTGGGCTGGGTGGAGAGGAAAAGAAAACTGAATAACTACAATTGTGGCCAAAAGTCTTGAGATTGACACAAATTTTGGTTTTCCCAAAGTTCACTGCTTCAGTGTTTTTATATCTTTGCGGCCGGGGCTCCACATAATGTAAAAACAGCGATTTGGTTTGGTTTTATAGTACCTGCAAAGTGGATGGGATGCTAGTTAATCCCATCCACACATTGTAGAAAAAAAATCTGCAGTGGAAATGCTACGTTTTCAAAAAAGCTTGTGTTTTTGTAAATGGCAGCATGTCAATTATATCCTATGGAAACGCTGGCGTATTCCATATAGGCATATTAGAAGCAGAAAGTGCACAGAAGAAAACTCTGAGGACTTTCTGTGAAAAGCGTTGCGGGAAAAAAAGCTATGCATTTCTGCCATGGTTTTTCTTGCATTGCTTTTTGGTGGTGGATGACTACACGGGGCCTTAGCATTAGTCAGATGTTTTGTTTTTTTTGTTTTTTTTTAATTCAAGTTTTATTTGGTATTTTACAAGTTATACAAAAACAAAGAGATTGAAGAGCAGTGACTGAAATCTTAATCCACAGACAATCAAGAACTAGAATGTAAATTAAGCAAGTAAAATAAACTCTATATATTGCAAAGTACAAATATAAATAAAGAGCAATCTACCTATTAAATGGTAATTTTGTATCCACAAGACTAATCAACATATGAATTATACAAAACCGGAGAAAGTGGGGTTAAGTAAAAGGGTAAGGGATAAGGGAAGGATGAGGAGGAAGGGGTGGTATGGGCAATAATCTGTATAGTTCATGAGAGTAAATAAGTAGAGTCTGTTGGTCGGATATACCTTAATAATAGCTACCGAAGAGATAGGTTACATTATGCACACTCACAGAATAACGTCTGTACCAATAACTGTACCTCTATAGATCAACCAAGGAGACCACACCTTTAGAAATTTGTGATGAGTAAAATTGGCCCAGCTGGACAATTCTTCAAATTTTGATACAAGGTCTACCTTGTTCTGGAATTGTTGTAAGGAGGGGATGTCAGTCTGATGCCAAAAAAGTGGAATGAGAGACTTAGCAATTTCAATTAAATGTGTGATCAGAGACATACGTGAGAATTTCACATCTGCTGAGGGGAGGGAGAGACAAATCAGAGCAGGATTCAGCACAATCGTACGTTTAGTGATCTCAGTTATTACATCTCGAATTTGCTGCCAAAATTGAGCTATCATCTCACAGTCGTACCAAATGTGCGACATAGTTCCAGTGGTAACTCCACAGCGCCAGCAAAGGTCTGAATCTGTTAAGTGTTTACTGTAAAGCCAACTAGGCGTCCTGTACCAACGGCTAATCAATTTATAATGCATCTCCTGAAGTCTTGTACAGCTAGAGAATCCATGTGAGTAGCCCAAAATGGATGATTTTTCCTCTTCAGATAGGGTAATTTCAAGTTCATTTTCCCAGTTAGACAGATATCTAGGGGGGGCCATCTCCACTAGGCTATCTACGTACAATTTACACATCTTCAAAGTGCGTAAGGACTTTGATGACGACAAACAAGCTTTCTCAATTGGTGTGGAATCTCTGAATAAATTAGTAATACTCGGTAAAGTGTTAAGCGTATTCACAAAATGTGCGTAGTGCAAAAAGGTAAGTTTCAAGTGTGGCAGTAGCTCTTGAAGAGTTTCTCTCGAAATCGGGGATGACAGGGAGAAAAGATCACCCAGTTGTCTCCCTTCCAATGCGCTCCAAAGGTCTCTGTATGACCTATCAGGTGTCGGAAGCAAAAATGGAGTTAGGTCAGCGGGAGTTGCTTTCGATGGAGTCAAATTGAGCTTCACCGAAACATCTCGCCACATCGAGCAAGGGCCTTTAAGAAGGTAGTCATCGACAATGTGATGGCGAGTGAGATATTTTGGAAACCACAAATGCACTTTCGCATCTGAACCATAAGTTTCAAACACTAATTTCCAAGAACCGCAGTCCTTTACCGGAGCTGCTAAATCAATCCAAGTGCTAAGTAAATTTGCTTTATATAGGGCAAGTACATCAGGGAACTTTATGCCACCCTCTTCCTTTTTCCGCATAAGGGTGTGTAGCGCTATTCTCGCAGTCCTATTCTTCCAGACAAAACGTCGGAAGGCAGAAATCAGTCTCTGCAGGTAAGTTAATGGTAGTTGAATCGGAAGCATTCTCAGGGTATACACTAATTTAGGGATAATATAGGTCTGCAAAACATTTTTACGTCCAAACCAGGATATATATGGAAGGTCGTATTGAGAAAGAAGCTTTAAGATATCCTTAAATAGAGGAGTATAATTCAGCTCAAAAAGGTCTTCTACTTTGGGCGTCAGATATATTCCCAGATACTTAAGGGAAGATTCAGACCACTTGTAAGGAGAATTTACTTTTGCTCTAGCAATCTGATCCGTAGTAAGAGTAATATTTAAAATTTCTGACTTCGTAAAGTTCACTTTATAATCTGATAGTTCACTATAACGTCTCAAAAGAGACGTTAACGCCTTCAGTCCATCCGACTGATTAGAGATCAAAAATAATACATCATCTGCAAATGCAACAAGTTGGAAACTATCAGAACCTACTGGTATGCCGCGGATTTCTGGGGACTGGCGGACTGCACAAAGAAGTGTCTCAAGAGTAAGTACAAATAATGTAGGTGAAAGGGGGCAGCCCTGTCGGGTTCCATTAGATATGTCAAAATAATTCGATACTAGACCATTAACTCTGACTCTGGCATGTGGCTGAGAGTATAGCGTTAAAATGGCAGAAACAAAGTTCTCCGGTATACCAAACTGCAGTAAAGCCAATTTCATACAATTCCAGTCAACACGATCAAAAGCTTTTTCTGCGTCGATACCAAGTAGAAGAAGCGGTATTTGTTTACGTCTAGCAAGTTGAATTGCATGCAGAAGTCTCCTTGAGTTGTCTCTCCCCTCCCGCCCTCTCACAAAACCGGACTGCTCTGTATGAACAAGTTTAGGGACTACAGTGCTCAATCTTAAAGCCAGAATCTTGGCCCATAATTTCAGGTCTCCATTTAAGAGTGAGATAGGTCGGTAATTGCTACATAATGTGCTGTCTCTCCCCTCCTTATGAATCAATACAATCTGCGCTTCTTGCGTTTGCTTAGCTAATGAACCACCAGTCAATAGAAAATTACATAAAGTGGAAAAATGTGGCACCAACACATCTGCAAAACATTTGTAATAAGAGACCGGCAGGCCATCTGGGCCAGGGCTTTTTCCCTTGGGGAACGTTGCAAGAGCGTTTCGAACCTCCTCATGTGAAATCGGATCAAGAAGCGAAGTTGCTAATCTATCCTCCAAACATGGAAGCGATAATTCACTGAGAAACTTCTGTATTAAGCTGGTACGAGTCTCTCGAGCTTCAACACTCTCTTGAGATCTCAGGTTGTACAATTCTTGATAATAAGCTCGGAACGAATCTGCAATATCCTCTGAGGTCTTACGTATTACCCCGGAGGTATCTACAATCTCAGTAATGTACGATTTCTCTTTAGCTTTTTTAATAAGGTGAGACATAAATTTGCCCCCTTTGTCGCCGTGAGCGTAAAGTTTAAACTTAAAGAAAAGTTGACTCTTAGTAGCCTGTTTATGCAGGATCCTGTTAAGTTGTTCCCGTAGGGATGTAAGTTCTGGGAGGAGAGTTTTGAGTCTCTGTAATTTATGAGTTCTCTCAATCACTGATATCTGATGCATAATGCTGTCTATCTCTTTCCTCGTTTTCCGCTTAACTGCCGTCGCTTTATTTATAAATAAACCTCTGGCGTAGGCTTTATGGGCTTCCCATATAGAACCAAATGACACATCAGGGGAGATGTTAGAGGAGAAAAAGTATTTCAATTTCTCCTTGAAATCCGCTACAAAAGCAGCGTCTTCTAGTAAATGTTCATTAAGACACCACATCCACTGGCGTGGTGCCAGTTCTCCAAATAAAAATGAGACAGAGACTGGAGCATGATCAGAAATTGAACAACAGCCAATTTCTGCTTTTTCTATATGAGCTGAGAGTGAAGATGAGCACATTACGTAATCAATTCTATGGTAACTATCATTTTTTGGGGCAAAATGTGTATAATCTCTTTCAGATGGGTGAGACTGCCTCCATGTATTTATTAGTCCTAAGGACTGAAGTGAGACATGAATCGACCGTAATGCCCTCTGAGAGTGGGCTGACCTGCCCGTAGAAGAGTCGAGGATGGGGTTTAATGACAGGTTGAGATCTCCACCCAGAATTACTTCTCCCGTAGCAAAGGCCTTCAATGCGGATAAAGCAGATTGAAGCCATGGGATCTGTGAGTGATTCGGTGCATATAGATTTGCTAATGTTATTTCTCTTGAGGCAATCTTACCACAAATAAATATATATCTACCCTCAGAATCAGTCAGCTGTTGTGAGAAAGTGAACTGTACTGAGTGGTGGATAGCTATGGCAACCCCTTTTGTAGCTGAAGTAGGATGAGAGCTATGATACCATAATGGGAAGGTACGTTTAGAAATAGAGGGGATCTTATCCTGTTTCCAATGAGTCTCTTGTAACATAAGAACCTGTGACCTCAATTTTGTCGCTACACGCAACACTGAATGTCGTTTTTGCGGGGTCAACATCCCGTTCACATTGAGGGAAGACACCGTAATAGTCGTCATTTCAATTCAGAAGATGGGGGGGGGGGGTAGGAAAAGGAAATATAGAAAAAGGTAAATAAAAGAAATATAGTCCTGGGAACAATAAGCTATAAGAATTAGCCTATACACAAAAACAATGTGGAAATAAACTGTACTACAACGCCACTAAGGCGCATTAACTTATGTCTCTCACACCTGTGGAATCAAAGTGGTTAGTGGGTAAGTAACGTCTGATCGGGAAACACCCAACACCGCCTCTCTATAGTATAAAGATATCAAAAACAACGTGATATGACACAAAAGCTAAAGTCAAAAAATGACATATAAAGATCTTAATTGAAGAACACAGTCGAATACGGTCAACACTGAAACATATAACAGTAGAAAATTAGTGAGTCCAGTAGCCATTGTAGCGTCATGGCAAAAAGACTTGTGCGCAATAATCAAACCTTGAGAAGTTACTTAGAACATATTGAAAGGTTGCAGTTCTTTAACAGGTAATTATGTGAGACCAGCATCTGTCATACTGTACAGCTATTGGGAAAGAGAAATACGACTCTTATGAAAAAGTCTCTTAATCCTCGGAGACTTGTATCTCGGCTGTTGCTGGGGTTCAAACTCCTCAGGAAGCGTCGGGAAAGTTGGCAGATCCGGAGTCGGCATCCAGGAAGGAATATCTAAAGGCTCAGTATTTAGTACTCTCCAGACTGCCGGGAGATCATTAGGAGTGGATACTACAAGCCTTTTCCCATTATGGGTAAGTGAGAGGCCGAAAGGATAGAGCCATGCGTATTGAATCCCTCTCGCTCTCAATAGTTCCAGTAATGGCCGCAATAAACGGCGTTTAGCCAAGATGGAAGGAGCAATGTCCTGAAATATCAAGATCTCATCCTCTCCAACTAAGATTTTCTGTTTTTGTCGAGCTGCTGCTAAAATAGCTGCTGTGTCCACATAGGAAAGCAGACCACATATTATATCTCGGGGAGGGTCCCCATTTTGCGGTTTCGGTCTGAGCGCTCTGTGTATACGCTCAATAACAATGTTAGCTGATCTGTCTTCTCCTAACAAGTCAGTAAAAAGTTGCATCGCCATTTTGTGCAGTTCTTCTGACCCCCAAGTCTCCGGCACACCTTTCAATCTTATATTCCTCCTCCTTCCCCTGTTCTCCTGGTCTTCTATCAATAAGAGAGACCTGTCTATATAATCTTTATGAGCAGCTAGTTGTGACGCAGTTACTGCAGAGTGTGCTGAAATAGTATTGCAAGCCGACTCTAGGCCTGTAACTCTGAGGCCCAGAGACTCCATAACCCCACGAATATCAGCTAGCTGTTCCATCACTGGGCCTAATGCTGTTGACAATGCCCGTTGGAAAAAAGCTTGAGTCATAGACACAGTACCTTCATCTGTTTTGTCTGTAGCTGCTAGACACTCCATGTCTGAGTCCTCTCCTCCTTCCGCTCCCTGTGAGAGAGACGGCGCCATTTTGGAGGACCTCGCCGGGGACAACGCGGGCTTCTTCTTCAGGTAAGTCTGCATCATACCTTGTTGTTTTGCGAGCTTCGGTGTGCTCGGGGGGTCCAGGCCTCTATCCTTGCCGTACTTGACCATAATCGACCGTGTAATGCCAGTGAGAAGCGGTGAAATGGGTGACAGGCTGCGGAGCTCTACTCAAACACAGCCATACGAGCGCGCGGTCAGACTCCGCCCCTAGTCAGATGTTTTTATGGTATACTGGAATACAGTTACAAGCATTTCATAGGTTTTTACATTTTTATGACAAATACATCAAGTTTATCCAAAGACTCAATATTTAGTGTTGACCCTTATTTTTCAAGACTTATTCAATTTGCCATGTTGGATATCAACTTTTGGGCCAAATCCTGACTGATGACAACCAATTCTTACCTTATCAGTGCTTGTAGTGTTGAAGTGTATCACAATTTCTGTATTTTTGTTACACCCCCACTTTTTCATGATTGACCACAGGTTGTCGATAGGATTGAGGGGAGTTTCCAGGCTATGGAACCAAAATTTCAAAGTTTTGTTCACCAAACCATTTAGTTATCCCATTTGTCTTGTGACATGGTGCTTCATCATGCTGGAGGAAACCTTGGTCATCACCAAATTGCTTCTCAATGTTTGGGAGAAGTCCTTCTTGGATTATTAAAAGTAACACCATACATGAATGGTCTCAGGATGTTTGGTATTGGCACAGAAATCATAGCAGCACTCACATTTTCTTCCTCAGACAATCATTCTTCCATCCAAGAAAAACATCAAGGACAGACTGAAATTCTGCAGGAAATACCGAAATTGGACTGCAGACGAGGGAGGTAAATTTATTTTCTCTCCAACCTGAAAACACATGGTCTCTAGTACACTATATATGCATGGATGTTTTTATATGCAGGGTTACTCACCAACCAGAATATTTTTGAGCTATCTGTAATGTCATATATGGCCATATCAAATTTGTTAATATACATTTTATCAATTTTACAATGCATATCAAAGGAGGAAGTTTAGCTATAACCGTCTACTGACATTAACTTCACTTGATGTTGCCTTCTCTCTAGTGACTTGTCTTAAGAATTTCTTATCAAATATGCATACTCATGTGGTTGATAAAATGCTGATCTCAGGCAATTCTGTACTGTCTGGTTTTTACCACTGAGACTAGGTAGAGAGAAATACAAACAAGTTACCAGGATCCAACTTTCATTAACATCTCAGAGTATCTAAAATGTAATTCTGGCAAAAAAGCAACAACTTATTACCTAAGGCCACCTATTTTAAGGTAAAGTAACATGGCCTGAAAGTGCTTATTGTTTAGCATTGGGGAGGGGGGGGGGGGGGCGGGGAGATGTATTTCACAATAATCTCCCATTGACCGAAATTTAATCAGTGTATTAAGAAACCATTACACGAATTTAGTAGTACTTGTAAAACCAATGAGTCCTCCAATGATTCAGCTTCAGCTTGAATATATGCTCCCATTTCCCATAAAAGCAATTCAATACAATATCACAAGTTACCAGCAAAGCCCTTGAAAGGCTAAAATCCACAACACAAACATCACATTAAATGATATGATAATACAAGGAGCAATCGCCCACCCAGTTTTTAGATGTGCTTACTTTATTGTGGCCTCTTATTACAGTTAATACATGAATCCAACTCATCATTTATGAATATCTGTGTTATTTACAGGCATAGTTCACATTCAGATCGGCATTTTGTGGTTATAAGGTTTTAAATTAGAGGAAAATACTAGTCAAAACTTTATTTTTCTTTTTAGTCAAAGTGTTTTGTATGTGTTATTAATAGAAATCCGTTTCCTATATTCACTGTTAAAATACCTATTAACACTAAAGACTTTTCATAACACATTTTTTGCCACGCATTAAAGGGAATGTATCACAATTTTTTTTTTATTTATCAAAACCAGATAGTGAAATATATATCTCTTTCGTAATCTGTTTTTATTTTCTGATTGTAGATTTTTTTTATTCTATTTTCTGTACATCATTAATGGGGCTGCGATCTTGACCAAGCTTCTCCTCTAATCTGTTAATAGTATTTACCGATATGCTGCACAGCTTGGCATCTCATGGCCATAGGCAGCTCTAGAATGTAACCGACTCACTGAAATCTATGAATGGTTTTCTATGCATGCTCAGGGATCGGGAGTAGATAAGCTGTGACATCATCTATTGGCGGTAGTGGATTCAATGACAGGCCAGTGGTGTTCTCTATAGAGGAGTTATCTTCTATTGTAATACTCTCAGTGTTTTGAAATGAGATGAAATGGGATGCAAAGAAAATCCCTACACAATTGGCAAGTGTCTATTTTTAAGCTTAGTGGCCAGAGTGAAAATTGTATGATTTAGCACTTTTTTATATATACATAGTGACATGAAAAATAAATAAAATCATGAAAAATTCTTTAAAAATATAAAGATGATATGATAAATACGGCGGAATATATATTTGCAAAAAATGTGGCAAAAGACCATGTCGCTATTTTCTCACCAAGACTGGAGTCCCATGTGGCACAAACCACCGAGATAAAAACACTGTGTTTTACAGTTGCTGCGGGAAAATACGCTCCGCGTTTTCCAAAACAGCTGCAGTTTTTGAAATCACAGCATGTCAATTATATCTACGGAAACAACAGCGGTTTCCCTAAAGCTATAGTGCAGAGGTTCTCAAACTTATTTTGTCTACCGCCCACTTCGAGAATTAATTATTTTCTAGTGCCCCCCCAAATTTTTTTACTTTACTACATCTTAAGAATCACAATCGCAGTCATTATGTTAATAATTAAATTATGTGTGTCATGTGAAAATAAGACTTTCTGATGAGGGTAATGTAAAACACCATTTTGTAATATTAGGAAAACTTTTATTCATGTTATTAAAACAAACATTTTAATTTTAAAACTAATCTAATGTGAAGGATGAATTTGATGATTTTTAACAAGTTTGTTAATATCAGGCTCGAATTTACTCAAAAACAGCCGTAAGTCACCGCGTTCGGTAATCTGCAACCGATTTCTCTTTTTAGTTAGCAACGTTGCCACAGCAACTATCTATGGTACAGTTTGACAACTTTTGGACAGGAAATAATTACTGTCTAGTCCCCTAGATGGCGTTACACGAGGAAACGCGCGTTAAGCGTAAAGGAGCGGTAAAGTTTGTGTTAAAAGCAAAAAAACAATTTTAAAGGGGTAGCCTCATGAAGCTTGATCTGCCTTCTAAGCTGCCTAAAAATCCTCTTTCTTCCTGTTTGCTCGCGTCAATTAGCCCCGCCCCCAAATTAGCGTGTAGCTCCGCCCACCACATAGCGTGATCCTATGGGATGACTGAAGGGCCTGTGATGTCATCAAAAGGTCCTGTAGACTTGGATTTACCTTGTACGGAGTTTCCTAAAGGACCTGGCTCCTCTGCCCACTAGCAGCCTGCTCTACAGTATATAATAAAGCTTTATGCTAGTGAACAGAGAGACCAGGTCCTTTAGCCCAGTAGGATTTAGACTGCTTTATATAAGAAAGCAGCACTTATTCCACCCCCCCCCCTCTATCTCACAGCAGGGAGCTAGGTGATGTGTAGGTGATGTGTATGTGTGGTGCAGACACAGGCTGGCTCCGTACACTCAGCCCCCCCCTCTCCCCCCCACACAGCAGGGAGCTACGTCATGTGGCTCCCTCAGCAATGAGCAGGGGGCCAGGTGCTAGTGTCCAGAATGAAGTGAATAAAGTAAGATAGTGGACAAACAAAGCAGTTTTGCTGAAGCAGTGTATTTAGGAAAAGTCTTACATTCACATTAACAAGCAGTTTAGATAGAATCATTGTTATGATACCACCCCTTTAAATTAGCCATCGCCCCCTAAACCGCTTCAACACCCCCCAATCTTCTCTGTGCCCTTTACTGCCCCCCTATAGGCCTCCAGCGCCCACAAGGGGGCGTTATCGCCCACTTTGAGAAAGACTGCTATAGTGGAAGCAGAAAGAGTTTTCTGTGAAAACACTGTGGGGAAAACCTCAATGCATTGCCGACGCAGATTTTCCACAGCACCTTTTTGCTGCGGTCAGCTATGTGGGACCTTAGCCCAAGACAATGTAATGCTACCTGGGCCAAGTACATTTTTATTGGTACTGCAGCTGTCAGCAATGTGAATGTTTAGCGGACAGCTGTCTAGTATGCATGGCCAGTTTTTCATTCCTTTTACCAATGTCAAAAAAATTCTGAGGTTCTTTTATCTGAATATGGCTGCAACTGTTTTGACATATCTCAGCCAGGAGGTAATATACTCTGTTTGATATATATTACCTGGATGGACAAATTACTGAATACCTGCAATATGTAATTGGTTTGTAATCTGTCACTTCTTATTTTTATAACAGGTAGATTTGTGATTGGTACATAATGATGCAGTATATCCTGACCAGACAATCTTCTAACATTAGTAAAAGGGATTTAAAATGCTGGAATGATGTCCTACTGTTAAGTAAAATGTATGCAAATTATATGTAAATGATATCCTCTTTAAAGGGGTTGTCCCATCACAAGGATCCTGTCTATACTGCTTGTTAATGTGAATGTAAGACTTTTCCTAAATACATTGCTTCAGCAAAACTGCTTTGTTTGTCCACTATCTTACTTTATTCATTTCTTTGTTGACATATCCCTTGACTTATCTGGTCAAAAGTCAAGTGATGTATCTGCCTGCTCTCAGGGGGGAGGGAGGAGGGGCTAAGTGCACGGGAGCGAGCCTGGGGGGGGGTAGTTTACACTTGGGAGGGGGAAGGGGTCGCCAATATAGACCCGGCATCCGCTGTAATAGAGAGGCGGATGCCGGGGAGGGTTAGACGCCGGCACAGGTGCCTGCGACATTGCTACGCTCCTGCCCTGCATGAAGCCAGCAGCGGCAGGAGCGATGTTACTATTCCGGAGGTGAGGGGAGGGGGGGGGCGGAGGAGCGGAATAGCAGCATCGCTCCTGCCGCTGCTGGCTTCATGCAGGGCAGGAGTGTAGCGATGTCGCAGGCACTTGTGTCAGCGTCTAACCCTCCTCGGCATCCGCCTCTCTATTACAGCGGATGCCGGGTCTGTATTGCATTGTGAAGGCTGTACGTCCGATGCCTAGATGCATTGAGCGTGCACATGCAGGGCCAGCGGCATAGAAGCGACATCTCCTTGCCGCTGGCTTTGCATATGTAACCCCGCCCACCAATGACACAACAAAGCAGGAAGAAAGAAGAATTTACAGCAGCAAAGACTGGTGAGTATGCGACGTGGGAATACCCCTTTAATTTACCAGAACTTGTATCCAAAGTCTGATATCTACTGTAGGTTTACATGTTTTCCCAGCTGAGCAGTAGTGGTCCATTGCCAACACATTTTATAGTACGTACTGAAAATAAATAGAACTGTGGGTGCCTTTTTCTTTAGCCCATACACATTACATTGTCATTTTGCTTTAGGTGATTCTCCTAACCTGAGTTAAAGACTCCATTTCATGCATTCCATTATTTTCTACGTAATTTTATATATACTGTACAAGTTTTGTATAATCTCTCTTAAATATATATATATATATATATATATATATATATATATATATATATATATACAGTCCTATGAAAAAGTTTGGGCACCCCTATTAATCTTAATCATTTTTAGTTCTAAATATTTTGGTATTTGCAACAGCCATTTCAGTTTGATATATCTAATAACTGATGGACACAGTAATATTTCAGGATTGAAATGAGGTTTATTGTACTAACAGAAAATGCGCAATATGCATTAAACCAAAATTTGACCGGTGCAAAAGTATGGGCACCTCAACAGAAAAGTGACATTAATATTTAGTACATCCTCCTTTTGCAAAGATAACAGCCTCTAGTTGCTTCCTGTAGCTTTTAATCAGTTCCTGGATCCTGGATAAAGGTATTTTGGACAAACAATTCAAGTTCAGTTAAGTTAGATGGTTGCCGAGCATGGACAGCCCGCTTCAAATCATCCCACAGATGTTCAATGATATTCAGGTCTGGGGACTGGGATGGCCATTCCAGAACATTGTAATTGTTCCTCTGCATGAATGCCTGAGGATTTGGAGCGGTGTTTTGGATCATTGTCTTGCTGAAATATCCATCCCCGGCGTAACTTCAACTTCGTCACTGATTCTTGAACATTATTCTCAAGAATCTGCTGATACTGAGTGGAATCCATGCGACCCTCAACTTTAACAAGATTCCCGATGCCGGCATTGGCCACACAGCCCCAAAGCATGATGGAACCTCCACCAAATTTTACAGTGGGTAGCAAGTGTTTTTCTTGGAATGCTGTTTCTTTTTGGACGCCATGCATAACGCCTTTTTTTTTTATAACCAAACAACTCAATTTTTGTTTCCAAAATGAAGCTGCCTTGTCCAAATGTGCTTTTTCATACCTCAGGCAACTCTATTTGTGGCGTACGTGCAGAAACGGCTTCTTTCTCATCATTCTCCCATACAGCTTCTATTTGTGCAAAGTGCGCTGTATAGTTGACCGATGCACAGTGACACCATCTGCAGCAAGATGATGCTGCAGCTCTTTGGAGGTGGTCTGTGGATTGTCCTTGACTGTTCTCACCATTCTTCTTCTCTGCCTTTCTGATATTTTTCTTGGCCTGCCACTTCTGGGCTTAACAAGAACTGTCCCTGTGGTCTTCCATTTCCTTACTATGTTCCTCACAGTGGAAACTGACAGGTTAAATCTCTGAGACAGCTTTTTGTATCCTTCCGCTGAACAACTATGTTGAACAATCTTTGTTTTCAGATCATTTGAGAGTTGTTTTGAGTAGCCCATGATGCCACTCTTCAGAGGAGATTCAAATAGTAGAACAACTTGCAATTGGCCACCTTAAATACCTTTTCTCATGATTGGATACACCTGGCTATGAAGTTCAAAGCTCACTGAGGTTACAAAACCAATTTTGTGCTTCAGTAAGTCAGTAAAAAGTAGTTAGGAGTATTCAAATCAATAAAATGATAAGGGTGCCCATACTTTTGCACCGGTCATATTTTGGCTTAATGCATATTGCGCATTTTCTGTTAGTACAATAAACCTCATTTCAATCCTGAAATATTACTGTGTCCATCAGTTATTAGATATATCAAACTGAAATGGCTGTTGCAAACACCAAAATATTTAGAACTAAAAATGATTAAGATTAATAGGGGTGCCCAAACTTTTTCATAGGACTGTGTGTATATATATATATATATATATATATATATATATATATATATATATATATATACGCAAACACAGCATATTTATAATTTATCCAAGAGCCGACACTTTATTATGATGTTGCAAGCAGCTGCTTCAAAGCAGAAATTCTTTCAACCCCTGAGCATCAAAGGTCCAATTGACATTTCTCAGAGGAACATGACAGCTTTCATTTTTAGGCCAGCCAGGAAAATAAACATTTTGTGCTTATCTTGTTTAGTATATATGTTATGTATTCTTTAATGAAATTAAAATGTACTTTAT
Organism: Leptodactylus fuscus; assembly: GCF_031893055.1. NCBI lineage: Eukaryota > Metazoa > Chordata > Amphibia > Anura > Leptodactylidae > Leptodactylus > Leptodactylus fuscus. The sequence goes on from NC_134269.1 coordinate 106,008,248, forward strand.
TACACCATTGTTTCACTTTAACAATTTACATGGCTGCTGCATAGAGTGGTCTATATAGTTTGGGGGGTGGGGGGGTGGAGTACAATTGCAGATCAGATCTGGAAGAATTACAACTATAGAGCTATCATGATAATTGAAAGGCATGTTTAACCTTTTAGTTTCACAGAAGCCAGGGTTGTCTACTGTCAGTCTCCATTTAACATGAATTGCAATTGAGACTGGCATGTCCAGTCAATACCATTTTTAAATATTATCGATAGACTATGTTATGATGGCGATTCCACTGTATTTCTCATTGTCCTGTCACTGCCATGGCATATACACTCACCGGCCACTTTATTAGGTACACCTGTCCAACTGCTCGTTAACACTTAATTTCTAATCAGCCAATCACATGGCGGCAACTCAGTGCATTTAGGCATGTAGACATGGTCAAGACAATCTCCTGCAGTTCAAACTGAGCATCAGTATGGGGAAGAAAGGTGATTTGAGTGCCTTTGAACGTGGCATGGTTGTTGGTGCCAGAAGGGCTGGTCTGAGTATTTCAGAAACTGCTGATCTACTGGGATTTTCACGCACAACCATCTCTAGGGTTTACAGAGAATGGTCCGAAAAAGAAAAAACATCCAGTGAGCGGCAGTTCTGTGGGCGGAAATGCGTTGTTGATGCCAGAGGTCAGAGGAGAATGGCCAGACTGGTTCGAGCTGATAGAAAGGCAACAGTGACTCAAATAGCCACCCATTACAACCAAGGTTGCCAGAAGAGCATCTCTGAACGCACAGTACATCGAACTTTGAGGCAGATGGACTACAGCAGCAGAAGACCACACCGGGTGCCACTCCTTTCAGCTAAGAACAGGAAACTGAGGCTACAATTTGCACAAGCTCATCGAAATTGGACAATTGAAGATTGGAAAAACGTTGCCTGGTCTGATGAGTCTCGATTTCTGCTGCGACATTCGGATGGTAGGGTCAGAATTTGGCGCCAACAACATGAAAGCATGGATCCATCCTGCCTTGTATCAACGGTTCAGGCTGGTGGTGGTGGTGTCATGGTGTGGGGAATATTTTCTTGGCACTCTTTGGGCCCCTTGGTACCAATTGAGCATCGTTGCAACACCAAAGCCTACCTGAGTATTGTTGCTGACCATGTCCATCCCTTTATGACCACAATGTACCCAACATCTGATGGCTACTTTCAGCAGGATAATGCGCCATGTCATAAAGCTGGAATAATCTCAGACTGGTTTCTTGAACATGACAATGAGTTCACTGTACTCCAATGGCCTCCACAGTCACCAGATCTCAATCCAATAGAGCATCTTTGGGATGTGGTGGAACGGGAGATTCGCATCATGGATGTGCAGCCGACAAATCTGCGGCAACTGTGTGATGCCATCATGTCAATATGGACCAAAATCTCTGAGGAATGCTTCCAGCACCTTGTTGAATCTATGCCACGAAGAATTGAGGCAGTTCTGAAGGCAAAAGGGGGTCCAACCCGTTACTAGCATGGTGTACCTAATAAAGTGGCCGGTCAGTGTATGCCTATAACAAGCAGCTGCAAGGCCACCACTTTACCTCCGATCATTGTTCTAAGCCTAAAGAATAGTTCATATGCCCTGAAACTGTTTGATACATAGTATGTTTCATCTCAGGGACACACACGTTATAATTGGGGATTCTCACTAGCATATGATAGCCAAATATCTATGTTTAATACCAATGGTAGATATACATTATGACGTTCATACAGCGCCTACAAGTAGTATTCAACCCCCTGCCGATTTAGCAGGTTTGATAAGATGCAAATAAGTTAGAGCCTTCAAACTTCAAACAAGAGCAGGATTTATTAACAGATGCATAAATCTTACAAACCAAAAAGTTATGTGGCTCAGTTAAATTTTAATAAATTTTAAACATAAAAGTGTGGGTCAATTATTATTCAACCCCTAGGTTTAATATTTTGTGGAATAACCCTTGTTTGCAATTACAGCTAATAATCGTCTTTTATAAGACCTGATCAGGCCGGCACAGGTCTCTGGAGTTATCTTGGCCCACTCCTCCATGCAGATCTTCTCCAAGTTATCTAGGTTCTTTGGGTGTCTCATGTGGACTTTAATCTTGAGCTCCTTCCACAAGTTTTCAATTGGGTTAAGGTCAGGAGACTGACTAGGCCACTGCAACACCTTGATTTTTTCCCTTTTGAACCAGGCCTTGGTTTTCTTGGCTGTGTGCTTTGGGTCGTTGACTTGTTGGAAGATGAAATGACGACCCATCTTAAGATCCTTGATGGAGGAGTGGAGGTTCTTGGCCAAAATCTCCAGGTAGGCCATGCTATCCATCTTCCCATGGATGCGGACCAGATGGCCAGGCCCCTTGGCTGAGAAGCAGCCCCAATGCATGATGCTGCCACCACCATGCTTGACTGTAGGGATGGTATTCTTGGGGTCATATGCAGTGCCATCCAGTCTCCAAACGTCACGTGTGTGGTTGGCACCAAAGATCTCGATCTTGGTCTCATCAGACCAGAGAACCTTGAACCAGTCTGTCTCAGAGTCCTCCAAGTGATCATGAGCAAACTGTAGACGAGCCTTGACATGATGCTTTGAAAGTAAAGGTACCTTACGAGCTCGTCTGGAACGGAGACCATTGCGGTGGAGTACGTTACTTATGGTATTGACTGAAACCAATGTCCCCACTGCCATGAGATCTTCCCGGAGCTCCTTCCTTGTTGTCCTTGGGTTAGCCTTGACTCTTCGGACAAGCCTGGCCTCGGCACGGGAGGAAACTTTCAAAGGCTGTCCAGGCCGTGGAAGGCTAACAGTAGTTCCATAAGCCTTCCACTTCCGGATGATGCTCCCAACAGTGGAGACAGGTAGGCCCAACTCCTTGGAAAGGGTTTTGAACCCCTTGCCAGCCTTGTGACCCTCCACGATCTTGTCTCTGATGGCCTTGGAATGCTCCTTTGTCTTTCCCATGTTGACCATGTATGAGTGCTGTTCACAAGTTTGGGGAGGGTCTTAAATAGTCAGAAAAGGCTGGAAAAAGAGATAATTAATCCAAACATGTGAAGCTCATTGTTCTTTGTGCCTGAACTACTTCTTAATACTTTAGGGGAACCAAACAGAATTCTGGTGGTTTGAGGGGTTGAATAATAAATGACCCTCTGAATAAACTTTTCACAATTTAAAAAAAAAATTAAACAAAGAAATAACATTCTTTTTTGCTGCAGTGCATTTCACACTTCCAGGCTGATCTACAGTCCAAATGTCACAATGCCAAGTTAATTCCGAATGTGTAAACCTGCTAAATCTGCAGGGGGTTGAATACTACTTGTAGGCACTGTATGTGAGTGAGATAGGGTTTATTGAGAAGAGGGGAGTGATGTTGGTAAACACTTTGCATTGGAATGGTGTTCTAAAAGTTGGCAGCTAACATGGACAACCCAACATGAAAAAAAATGTCGCAAACTTATTCTACTTTTTAACTGATGTCATTTACTGTCAGTGAACAAAACACATATTTGTATTTATCTATTGACTCCAATTGTTCTAAAAAAAAATAAATATATATATGTAAAGGACATTAAGAAAACATCAGTTACATGTCCGTTTTCACTATCATGTGTATGGGACCAAAGTTTATTCAGGCAGAGATTCATATGTTTAATGATTATACAATTCAGGAACAATCCACCTGCAGTCAGATCAAATGACACAGCCTTTGGTGGTATTTGGCAGAGGCCCCACGTTGTTGAAACGTAGCTTTTTTTCTTGTAGATTTTCTTGTGGTTTTTTTGAACTAAAGCCAAGAATGACCACAAAAGGAATGGGGAAAAAATAGCAAGCTCTCATACTTCTACATTCTACTCAATCCAGTTCTAGCTTTGACTCAAAAAATCTGTGAAAAAGCTGTGTTTCCGCAACACGGGCCTTAACCTTAGGCTTTTTGTTTTAACAATTTCTAGAGCTGTCAAGTAACACCCTTTAGATCATGTCCCCACATTGTGAAAATGCAATGTTTTGGTTGAGGCAAAAAAACACCACGTTTTATAGTCCCTGACCTTGTAAGTCCTGGCCATAGGGGTAGGTAGTGATTTGTCTAGATGGAATCGACCATTTATGACCCTCAGTCTATATAGCAGCTTGCACCCTGCCCAACTACTTACATATCACAGCTCGTTCCAGCTTGTTTAGCTTTTACAGTCACTCTTGCCCCAATTGTCTTCTGCTAGCCCTGACTGACTCCTTCTCACTTCTGGCTTCAGTATCTACTCATGCACCTCTCATCATAGGATCTACAATCTGTTCCTGTAAGCACAATAGTGATATGCTGGAAACCTTGCTGCCACATTATAACTTTATCTTCATTTTCTTCAGCTCTTTTTTTCCCACTACTTCTGGGACTGCACATCTCACATGGACATACACTTCCAAACACTTGCATATATATAGATTAAAAGAAAAAAACTTTTTAAAAAAAGGTCTGTTAGTGCTATTACTGGGTTAACAAGTGCACCCAAATAACTTTAGCAATGTTTTGAGTGATTTCTGGGTTTCTCAAGGAGTGCTTAGCAGCTTCTGCATTTGTTTACCTGGTGTAGATTCTTGCTGTCTACGCTAATGCTAGTTGTAGGCTCTCACACTATCTCCCTCTCACTCCTCCCCCCTCCCTCTCTAACACCTCCTTCCTGTCTCCTTAGCAAGCACTTCCTAACTAACTCAGCCCACCCCCTACCCCATTATACTGTACTCACCCGTCTTCTTCCTGTCCAGTCTTCCTTCTGCAGGGATGGCTCCTCCTCTTTTGTGACTCTGCCAGCGTGCAGCAGTCTTGTCACTGTCCTGTAGCATTCACTCAGTGCCGCACCTCCCATGAGGCAACCTGAAGCGACCGCTTCAGGTGGCACTATGCCAGGGCCACGAGGAGGGCGGCATTTTTGCTGACCTAAGCCAGTCTAGGACAAGCTGTCCTGGACTAGCTTAGGGTCACCGTCACTGAGCGGTGGATTGGGGAGGCCACTGGAGCAGTGCTGCAGTGCTGCTCCAGCGGCCGCCCCTCACGCTCAGGCAGAGAGCAGGTCCTCTCCGTGCCTGCTCTCTGCCTGCTAAAGACAATCGCTCCGCTCGGCCTCGCCCCCTCAGCTCGGGCCCGTCCCCTCCACTCGGCCTGCCCCTTCCACTCGATCCCGCCCCCTCCGCTCCGCCCCCTCCTCTGGGGGGGGGGGGTAGCTTTCTGACGTCCGCTTCAGGCGGCAGAAAGCCATGGTTCACCCCTGCATTCACTCCATCTTTTTTGTGAACGCGTGGGAAGACATCACAGAGGGAAGAGAAGCCATTCCCTGCAGAAAGAAGCCTGGACAGGAAGAAGATAGGTAAGTATGATAGGATGGATGGGGAGGGGGAGTAGTAGGGACATTCTGTTTCTGGAAACAGGGAAATGAATCATCACCGTATAATCAGAACCATGGGTAAATATACATTTCTGATTAATTATGTCATTTAGAAAGTATGCATTGTTCTTACAGTGATAATTCATTTTAAATCAAATTTTTTTCAATAACTTCTTCTAACGTGTCCATATAACATAGGTGCTTCATACACAGCATGATCTACACAGAATACACCCAAATTTAAGATCACATGAATTTACAGTCAGCGTGATACACTTCATTCTGCCTATGACAACAATCTTCATATATTCACTGTAGAAGCTTCATAACCCTGTAAGGAAAAGAAACATGTATAGAGTGTATATACATTTACTTAAGGTGTCAGTATCCTAAAATGGGTACATGCCATGAAAGTGAATATTGCTTCATGTTGTGGTAATATGCACTGCTAAACATACACATCTAGATCCACACATATGTCTATATCATAGAACATTAAGATGATCTGGTAATATTATAAAAACTGTAGAACTCAAATCTAATTTTTCAGCAGGCTGATCTTTTATTTGGGTCAGTAAACAATTGTTTATTTCAATTTCCTGGTCACCTATATAAGACAAATAATAAAGAAAGTCCCAATGGCACTTTCATTTCCTGAGTTAAATAAGGTCAGAGACTTTACAGTACAGTAGGAAAAATCAGCTTAATGTGATAAGAGAAATCGTAATAAAAATAAGTGAGGAGTAACTAGATAGGAGAACATTGGTAGAGAACATTATTAATACATTGACCCTGTATGACACTGTATGACAGGAGTAGATAATAGGTATGGGATAAGAAACATCAGGTTAGTGCTGAACTTTTTTATGACAAAGGAAAATGTGAGTACCAGACAAGATTGGGATTTCCCCATGAAACCAACAAGCAACAGAATATCTAAATATGCTTACTACAGCCATTCGTCTGCATCTAATATGCTGAAATCTGAATACTGTAATTGGCAGTCAGTAGGGTTGTTAATGGGATATGAGAGCCATAAGGAATGGCGTTTCTATTCCGATTCCCCTTTGGGCTCACATCAATTTTGTTAAAAATATTTTAGAGACCAACTGGTAATACATTAATACATACATAGTACATATGCATAAAATAGTTTGCATGCCACTGTATATCCAAGAACAGTCTGATATATCATTGACATTTTGGTAGTCAAGTAATATTTCCAGCACCTTTATATTTACACTTCGGTGTAGACTGCTGCTGCCTCCTGCTAAATGAAGATGACCTACAATGTATGGTGTGGCAGACTACAGGGCGTGAGCAGGATTATGATTATGGAGATGTCCCTGCCTTTATTTCATTTACAAGGTGAAATTGTTGTCATTATTTATATGCTGAAAACTGACACCATTTGGCTCCATGTAGTGTATGCTTTACATTTAATTCTGTTACACCATCTGTAGAAAAAAAAGTGATCCCAGGGTACAGGCTCGGTATGATCAAATTGTGATTTTGTTGTATATAAAGTAAAGTGCAAAAGTTTTAGGCAGGTGCAGGGGACAATGCTTTCAAAAATAGAAGTATTAGTAAGGGGGCGTTCACACTACCATCAGTGTCCGACAGGTAGTGTCCGCTGCTAATGTCTGTTCAAAATCTTGCTCGGACATTAGCAGCGGACACTAGCTGTGTCCGTGACATTTTTCATTCATTTAAATGGAGATCGGGTGCGTTGTTTTACACTCTGTGCCTGTCCTTAAGTGTCCGTTCCTAAAGATGTCCGACTTTTCAAGCGGACAGAAAAAAACCTACATGTCGGGTTTGCTGTCCGCTTGAAAAGTTGGACATCTTTGGGAACGGACAGTTAAGGACAGGCACAGAGTGCAAAAGAACGCACCCGATCTCCATTTAAATGAATGAAAAATGTCACGGACACAGCTAGTGTCCGCTGCTACTGTCCGCACAAGATTTTGAACGGACATTAGCAGTGGACACTACCTGTCGGACACTGACGGTAGTGTGAACGCTCCCTTAATAATGAACAAAAAATAAGTGAATTGAACAAAATTTAAATCAAACCAATATTTAGTCTGGCAAGACAATGGGGTTGAAGCTACTGCTAGCCCTCTAAAACCTTAGGTGTTGTAATTACTATTGGTCGTGGCATGTGAGGGGTTATTGTGCCAGAATCGGTGATCTCTTCTTGAGTGCCAAGTCCAGTATGCTTTTGTGACTGCTACATCACACCTCTGTATTAGAGATGAGCGAACACTACTCGAAACAGCCGTTTCGAATAGCACGCTCCCATAGAAATGAATGGAAGCGGCTGGCACGCCGACTGTTTCTATTCCGTCCCTCTCTCTGATTTCAAAAACTTATAATTATTAGTTTGCTACAAACTTTTAGAGCAAAACTTTAGCCATGTCTTTTACCTTGTAAAACACACTTATTCTCCTTAAGTCACTTGTTAACCTGGATCTAGATCTGGCCAAGACCATCCAGCCTTGCAGTGGGCTTTGGTGAAGACCTCTCGGTAGATGCATTCTCTGACAAAGCTGTTCCAAGAACTTACTGTAAAACTGCAACATATTGAGGCTGCACAATATTGAGTGCTAGTTACTGTCTCAGCTCCAGTTGAACCCAAGATGAATCCGCCTTTTTGATCTTCTGGAAATTGCAAGTGTTTTGCTAGTTTTTGTTAAAGCTGCAAGTTACAGTCCTATGAAAAAGTTTGGGCACCCCTATTAATCTTAACCATTTTTTGTTCTAAATATTTTGGTGTTTGCAACAGCCATTTCAGTTTGATATATCTAATAACTGATGGACACAGTAATATTTCAGGATTGAAATGAGGTTTATTGTACTAACAGAAAATGTGCAATATGCATTAAACCAAAATTTGACCGGTGCAAAAGTATGGGCACCCTTATCATTTTATTGATTTGAATTCCCCTAACTACTTTTTACTGACTTACTGAAGCGCAAAATTGGTTTTGTAACCTCAGTGAGCTTTGAACTTCATAGCCAGATGTATCCAATCATAAGAAAAGGTATTTAAGGTGGCCAATTGCAAGTTGTTCTCCTATTTGAATCTCCTCTGAAGAGTGGCATCATGGGCTACTCAAAACAACTCTCAAATGATCTGAAAACAAAGATTGTTCAACATAGTTGTTCAGGGGAAGGATACAAAAAGTTGTCTCAGAGATTTAACCTGTCAGTTTCCACTGTGAGGAACATAGTAAGGAAATGGAAGACCACAGGGACAGTTCTTGTTAAGCCCAGAAGTGGCAGGCCAAGAAAAATATCAGAAAGGCAGAGAAGAAGAATGGTGAGAACAGTCAAGGACAATCCACAGACCACCTCCAAAGAGCTGCAGCATCATCTTGCTGCAGATGGTGTCACTGTGCATCGGTCAACTATACAGCGCACTTTGCACAAATAGAAGCTGTATGGGAGAGTGATGAGAAAGAAGCCGTTTCTGCACGTACGCCACAAATAGAGTTGCCTGAGGTATGAAAAAGCACATTTGGACAAGGCAGCTTCATTTTGGAAACAAAAATTGAGTTGTTTGGTTATAAAAAAAGGCGTTATGCATGGCGTCCAAAAAGAAACAGCATTCCAAGAAAAACACATGCTACCCACTGTAAAATTTGGTGGAGGTTCCATCATGCTTTGGGGCTGTGTGGCCAATGCCGGCATTGGGAATCTTGTTAAAGTTGAGAGTCGCATGGATTCCACTCAGTATCAGCAGATTCTTGAGAATAATGTTCAAGAATCAGAGACGAAGTTGAAGTTACGCCGGGGATGGATATTTCAGCAAGACAATGATCCAAAACACCGCTCCAAATCCTCAGGCATTCATGCAGAGGAACAATTACAATGTTCTGGAATGGCCATCCCAGTCCCCAGACCTGAATATCATTGAACATCTGTGGGATGATTTGAAGCGGGCTGTCCATGCTCGACGACCATCTAACTTAACTGAACTTGAATTGTTTGTCCAAAATACCTTTATCCAGGATCCAGGAACTGATTAAAAGCTACAGGAAGCGACTAGAGGCTGTTATCTTTGCAAAAGGAGGATCTACTAAATATTAATGTCACTTTTCTGTTGAGGTGCCCATACTTTTGCACCGGTCAAATTTTGGTTTAATGCATATTGCACATTTTCTGTTAGTACAATAAACCTCATTTCAATCCTGAAATATTACTGTGTCCATCAGTTATTAGATATATCAAACTGAAATGGCTGTTATAAACACCAAAATATTTAGAACTAAAAATGATTAAGATTAATAGGGGTGCCCAAACTTTTTCATAGGACTGTATATTTTTATTTGAGACCTCAATCCCCAGAGACTGAATGACATTGTGTGGGTCTCATATCTCTCTTATAAAGATGGGTGAATCAGTTTGTAACGAACCAAATTCAACCCCAAAATTCCTAATTGTTCAGTTTTTAATAAAATCAAACAATTTGGCATTTATTTTGGATGAACTAAAATAGCCACTACTAATAAATTGTTATATTTTGGGGTCTAGCCAAACCCCAGAGAATAAGTAGAGGTCCAGGGGAAGTGTAAAAAAAAAAAATCACCCTCCGTTACCTCTTTTGGGCTTTCTTGTCTGGTACTCTGTCTCTGCTTCCTACCAGCGTCTTCTGTGATGTCATGGGTCACTGCCGACATGTGGTTGGGTTTCAGCGATGTGGGCATGCCGAGCATCATAATGTCATGATGCTCACTGTGTCCATGACCCTAGGCACATGACATAAAATAAATCCCCTTCCAGTCCTATCTGGCTAAGTTCAGACCAGCCACAGCAGAGGTTTGCTTCATCTAAACAAAGGATGAAACAAATCTTCTGAGGTTCTCCCATCTTTAATCTCTTACAGTAAGATCTTCAAGTGTGGCCAATGTCTTTGGATCAAAATTTTTCCTACCTTTTTGCAGCTTTGGGTCTCCTATATAATGAACCATATTGTATAGCTGTAATCTCCATTTCATTTGCTAAGGTTCTCACCATGGTGATGACTGTTGCTCTGAACTCAGGTCTGTAATTTGTCAGTGAAATGATTCAGTCTTGTGTTATAAATGTTGATAAGCTTTGTCTGAAAATCTTAAATGCCTTTTGGGTTATCATTGATGTATGTCCTTAGAAGAAGCCATGACACTAGTTATCCAACTTGATCAACGCTTACAGGAACACAAGAGGAGTTTTCAAATTTGCTATCTACTCTGCCCGCCATAGAAACTATCCCTGAATCATCTGAAGACCCATGTTGCTGGGTTCTATTGTGGATACGCTAACCACTGGCAATGACAACTGTCCCAAGCATCTGAATCCAGAAAGACTTCTGCATCTAGATGATTCATGAGAGAGCCTCCTGGCAGCGACCAGATATTTAAAATAGTTCCTGGTTAAGCCTATATTGACTGGCTCTGCGACTAATTTTCTGGATTCTCTGGTTATTAAGCAGTTGGGGATGTCTGTATTACCACTTGTGAATCCAGTCAATGTTACTGCGGTGGACAATACTCTACCTACTCCAGTTAAATATGCCACTGCATTCTGAGACTATTTGTTTTCTTGTACTTGCTAAAATTGTATAAGTAAAACCTGTTACGCCTGTATAAAACTTGAGATCTGGTTTGAGAACAAAAGATTCAGTAGCCTCTCATAGAAGGGTAGGTACTGTTAGGATTCTCAGTATGTATTCTCTTCATTGCAGCATGACTCACTACTGTCATTTTACGCTAGGTTCACACCTTCGTCTGGGTTTCCGTTCTTCGGGTTCAAATCCAGCCAACACCATCCAGCCTCACGGCAGGCTCTGGTGAAGGCATATAGGTAGTCTTAGACTCTATCAGCCAGGGCAGTGTGAGATTTAGGTAGCTTGTTCCATTCCTCTCTGTTATCTTCCAGATTCTGTATTTTTGGAAATTGCTTTAAAGCCTAAAGGCATGGTCTTGGTCTTATTTTAAAGGAATGACCCTGCCTCTCTGGAGTTAGGGAGCCGGCACACAGAGTTTACGCTCGCTCATTCTGAATGTAAAAAGTGAGAGTGAGTGGCGTAAAAAACAGATCCCATTGACTTGAATGGGTGCCGGCATACGCACGCTCCCCATTGAAATCAATGGGAGTCTTTTTTACCTATTGCTTTCAATGTGAATGATTTATACATTCAGAATGAGCGAGCGTAAACTCCATGTGAAGGCTCCCTTACACTGTTTTAGATGACTGGTCCCTCTGCAGATTCACTGAACTTCACCTCCTTGGTGTAAAATATTGGGTACTTACAGGGGTGAACCTGCCCCTTTCGCCGCCCGAGGCGAACGACAGAATGCCGCCCCCCCCCGGAGGAGGGGGCGTGGTGGGGGAGGGGCTTAGCAAAGGGGGCGGAGCTTAGCACCATTTGCAGGCAGAGAGCAGGCACGGAGAGAACCTGCTCTCTGCCTGAGTGTGAGGGGAGGCTTCTGGAGCAGCGCTGCTCCAGTGGCCTCCCCAGTCCACCGCTCGCTGCTAAGCCAGTCCAGGACAGCTTGTCCTGGACTGGCTTAGGTAAGAAAAAATGCCGCCCTCCCTGGGGCCCTGGCATAGCACTGCCTGAAGCGGTCGCTTCAGGTCGCCTCATGGGAGGTACGGCGCTGGGTACTTAGCACAAACCCTGAGCATGAGAATTTGAAACCTGTCAGGATGTTAAACCGCACCAGGATGAGGCCGGCCATTAGTATTTTTCTAGTATACTGTGTGTGCTATACAGAACCCTGAAGAAGCCCCTGTCCTCCACAAACAACATTTTTCCTCTGCTTAAAAATATTCTGGAAGCCTATTTTTTGCAGTTTTTTCTCATGTCTGGTTTTTGAGTATGAGAAATGCCCCTTCTACAATTACTATAGAATTTCTGCTGTAAAATCTGATGTGTGTAAAGCTACAGTTTGACAAGGGCCAGATGGGCAGTAACTGCAATGAGTTAGCTGCTGGCAGCAGATTCACTGCGATCTAGCGTAGCAGAATATTGGATGAGAGTACAAACCAAAGTCACAGAGGCTTGCAGAGGATCATGCAGAAAAATCTGCAGTGTGTTCACTGTGTGCCTCCTTCTTTAGTTCATTTTGTGGGGCAAATTAGCCTTCACCATGCTCTAAAACCAAGTACTTCCACTGAATTTACAAGCATGAATGCAACTTTGAAATATTTTTTGCAATAAATATTAGTCACCACAAAAACGCCTTTGAGATGTGTCATTTTAATGCAATTTTGTGTGATAGGTGGAAAGTGGTTTCACTGTAGTTCAATAAATTATTTATTTTTTTCTTGCAATATTTGAAAACGACCACTTGGGGTCAGAAGAGTCATTTTCTAGTATTTGCTAAAAGCTACTTCCTCAGACAATGCTTTTCTCCTGTCTACTTATTCATTAGAAAATGAGAGAAGGAGAGATCTGCCTCATTTATTTCACCAGTGTGAGCACCTTTCTGAGTGGCATCTTGTTAAATAAAGCCTAACTGAACCCGTAGACTATTGTCATGGTCAATAGGGCCATTCCCTTAGGCCTCATTCACATGTCAATGACTTCTGTCTTCTGTTTTCCATGGACAGCTCACAGACCTATTCAATTCTTTGGGGCAGATTTATTAAACTATTTAAGGCCATGGCCCCACATAGCACAAACACTGCGGCAAAAACTCTAAATTTTTACGTTAACTGCAAAGCAGCTAAGATTCAGGCTAATCCCATCCACACACTGCAGAAAATAATACACAATGGAGATGCTATGTTTTCAGAAAAGCTTGCGTTTTTGTAAATCGTAGCATGTCAATTATACCTACGTGAAATGCTGGCGTTTACATCTAGGTATAATTGAAGCAGAAAGTCTGCAGGAAAAACTGCAATATGTTTCCTTTTTGCATGCAACTCGCTACATGGGGCCTTAGCCTTATGTGTTTGTTCAGGATCATCACAAATGAGGGAAAGATCAATTTTCTAAACCACAGACGGAGTGAGCTGCATTTACTTGCACCTTATTTAAATTGTGTAAATTTCGCCTTTTTGTGGTCTTTTTCTGCCCTGTGCTCAGTTGATGAAGAAGGGTGCGCTGTATTTATGAGTTGCGGCAAAAAAAGGTCAAATGCACTGCAGTACATGGGCAGCAAAAAATAGCCCATCAGGCCAGAAATCATTAAAAGGGGCAATTGCACAATTTTTATGATTGATTTGATTTTATTTATTTAGTTTTGTTAATTAGCATTTCTATGTTTAGGCTAAAGCCCCAAGCAGTGAGCCGCGGCTAAAATTATTCACAATTTCTTAAATAATAATCTCTAACATCTGATTGCAGCTTTTTAAATAATTTTTTGAACTTTTGTGATACCAACTTTACAATGCCTGAAAAACTGAAATTAAATTCCTATCACTAATATTTGTATTACGTACCATGTAACAGATCCAATTTTTTTTCTTTCACTATCCAGTCACTGGAAATAACCTGTAAACGAACAGTTTCAGGCCAGGGCCCCACATTGTAAAAATGCAACATCTTGTCTGAGGCGATAACACCGCAGCAAACCCCCCCCCCCCCCGTGTTTTACATTACCTGCAAAGTGGATGGCAATCTGACTAATCTCATCCATACATCATAGAGAAAAATTCTGCAGCAGAAAAACTGCATTTTAAAAAATGTCTGCTTTTTCTGTATACAAATAATAGAAACAGAAAGGAAACCTCAGATGTGAACCAAGGGTAAGGTTGTTATTGGGATTGTTTATCATCATTAGTATCTTGTTTTAACTCTTTCCTTTTCAGAAGGCATAATGCAAGATTTGTAACGGGGCCCCCATTTATTTGCTAACTATAATACTGGTATCTTCTTGTGTTGTATTGTATAGAGATCTTTGGGCCTCCTCAGGCTCACGGGCCCAGTAGCGATTGTTACACCTGCCCTCCTTATTGCTATGCCTCTGGTTTAAAGGGAACATTACCGATAGGCCCTGTGAAGGCTGCAAAGGTGCAAAATACTGATAAACAACCACCTACAGTCTATGAATGCCTAGTATTCCAGAAGATAAGGCTTATGTAAGGTGCCAGTTACATGATAATGTGAGGTGCACTGTGCTAGCTTATTTACGCTACCTATACTGTTAGAACAGGTGAGCTGTCCAACATCAAGGTTCCCCATGTCTTGTCAGCTCTGGTGCTAAAATCAAAGGCAATTCACTGAAAGAGACATCATTATAAACCATATCACTGAGAAGAACTCCATATTTACTAGATGTAAGGTGAAGCTATGGTTCACTGCAGAATACCGACAGGCCCGAGTGGAATATAGCAGAGGTTGCACAGGTGAAAAATACTGATAAAACATCCACTCACACACCTATACTTCATGAATATGTCCAGCATACCAAATTCTCACAGATAAGGCTAATATACAATGCCAGTCACATAATATAAGGTGCGTAATGCTGCTTTACAGCCTAGTAGTGAGGCCAAACATCAAAGTTATTCCATCGGAATAAAACATGGAAACATAAAACACCCCTGGGAAATGATTGTGTCACACCACATGCATGGCGCCTTCATCGTAGCTGAGACCTGTATGTATATCGCTCTGGCTCTGAAATGGATTTGTGGCAAAATCGCCTTCTGAACTTATCCTTCGCCTTTCAATGCTGGTAATTTGTATATAGCACACAACTCATATAATATTATTATTATTATTATTATTATTATGTCAGTGATGTATTACTGCTAAGTGACTTAAGAAACTGCAGGAGTAAAGGTTGTAAGAAGCTAATTCTATGTATGAGGGGGAACAGGTCACCTGTCTTCTCACAAATGGCTTTTCCTTTCTTCCAGGCAATGAAATCTTAAGTGCACAAGCTAAAGACTCTTAATATGATGTATTATCTAAGAGCTGAACAGAAAACATCAATTTAACCACATGAAAATAAAAAGGATGCTTCCCAGGAGCATTATCAGATGTCAGTTACTATTATGGTTTGTAGGCATTTGTTTCAGTACAGAATGCAAATATGAACTCTGGCAGAACAAGACTAGCTGACAGCTTTATTTTACCAGATGTTACTCAGCACAGCAAAGCTTCTATACAAAAAAATGG
The DNA here is from genome assembly GCF_031893055.1 of Leptodactylus fuscus. NCBI lineage: Eukaryota > Metazoa > Chordata > Amphibia > Anura > Leptodactylidae > Leptodactylus > Leptodactylus fuscus. The sequence goes on from NC_134269.1 coordinate 106,023,759, forward strand.
TGCTTAGACTCGACCCAAAGACAGGAAATACAGGTATTGGCTATAGACATCTTACATGTTACACATCTTGGACTGAGTGTTTCTTGTTGAAAAATCAGTCAGACATTGAAAAAGAGAAGTATAAAGCAATATGTTATGTGTTACTGTATATTTCAGATCTATCTATCTATCTATCTATCTATCTATCTATCTATCTATCTATCTATCTATCATATATCCTATTCCTCTTAATAGGGTTTCCAGGATTACAATATTGCTAACCTATATTTAGGCTAGCTCATCAATAGCTGAATGGTAGGTTCTGACTCTGGCATCTCTATGGTGAGCTGTTTGAAGAAGTCAGAGCATTAGCTGAGAAGTGATGGCACCAGCTTCTTCTTACCAAGCACAGTGCTGCACATTGTATAGACGCTGTACTTGATATTACAGTTCAGCCCCTTTCACTTCAATTAAATTGATACACGTGGCATTTCTGGCCTGAGAAGCGGAAGCAACATTCAGCCAAGAGTGGCTTCCATTTAAAATAGGTATTAGATAGGGGTGTCAGATACCTTGCCACAGCATTCACCATATGGGAAAAAGCTTTTTATAAGTTTGTAATGCATTGAAAAATCCTACCATTTGTAATACAAATCCATGCCTGACAAGCTTGGGAGCCTTCAATAGGTTCTCATTCCAGTGGCCAGCGATCCACAGTAAAATGGTGGCACCAATGTGCTACTACAAGAATAGCGCCTCGGTCAAGTTTAATAAAGGCAAGCCTGCGATCATTGCGAGCATTAGCGCCGGGTCTCCACTGTATAATACATCCTGAGCAGCCGCCATTTTGAAATACCCAACATCCTTTGTACTATTACAGAGATGTCAGCAATGGGTTAGGTCTAGGTCATCAATTTTCAAGTCCTGTAAAACTCCTTTAACATTTTTTATAGTGTTCAAAACACAGAATTAATTTTGAACACTCTTTGTACTCCATATTTCTGTGACAATTTTTTGGACAGAATTTGACAGTAAATGGATGGAAACAAACAATTGGCATTAGGCACTGGCTCCCCCTGTATGCAGCACCAGCTGAGACATGGCACATACATCGAACTTATCCAGAGTTACAGTATATACCTTTTCCAACTGCATAGAATAGTGCAGTTATCCATACAAAGCAACTGAAAAAGAATAAGTATACTGTACAATGTTCATTTTTCTATGAGCCTATGGGCCTTTTGAGTAGCATTCATTGAAGGAATCTATCTATCTATCAATCTATCTATCTGTGTGTGCTGTCTCTGCACTGTATGTAGTAAAAGGATGCTGTGTGATGTAAATGTTACATATGACTTTATCAGGCTACGTGCACTATTTATCTGGAATTGTAGAGCAGGGACCTTATGAGACTATACGACACTTTATTGCAGTAAATTCATATGAAAAAAATCTGGGCATTATTAATGATCAATTTTTCAAAAATAGGCAATTTGCTTTTTTTCCCTCAAAAGTGGGATGCCCAACAGATGGATTTTGGGGGATGGTAAGCAATAGTGATCAATAAGAACACAAATACATGTAGTGTTGGTGAATATTAAGCCTAGTTGTAGCGTAAATCTGCAGGGCCCCAATGCAAAATCTGTACTAAGCTCCCAACTATAATATATTATTTACATATTGGTATTCTCATAATGGGAAAGACACATTATACACCTCTAGGCTCCAGGGCCCAGGTGCAACCACATCCTCTGCACCCCCTCAACTTACACCCGTCTGGATGGTATGCCTTCAGATCTAACAATAACTATAAAGCACTAGGTTCAAAGAAAGAAATGTGGAGTTATGTGCTAGAGAACTTTTATGTATTGGTCATATTTGCACATTAGTAACAGAGCAGCATTCCAAATCAATGGATTCTTATAGAAAATAAATGCGTATGTGGATCAAAAGAGGAGGGTGTTTATAAAGAGACTCATCGAGAGCTAGAACGGGGACTTCACATTCAGCCTTTTCAAAGAGTATCTCATTTAAGTCAGCAATAAAATCAATGCTAGGCAAAGCCAGAACAGAGTCCTTTTATGCTGTTTAGTAGTGGGTAAACACTATGCTCCTAATGTTTCATGTGAAGGTACATTGAGCGACAAACAAAGTACAGTTCCTTACTCAACAAAATCCGCGTTTGTGAGTCATTTTAAGTGGTTCATTAAGTTACAGAAATTGCTGTGCAGAAGAAAAGATTATTTGTACTATTATCTGAAATTTAATAAAAGTCTTCTGTGTTCCTCTCTCATCATTTCATGTGCATCTGTTTGCCAGTGTTTTTCATCTATTTAAATGCTCTTTTTACAATTATCCATACATTTCATTCCCTGGAGCTTTTTACTTCCCAGATTAATATTTATTCAGTTTGGTAGAAAAAAAAAGGTTTAGTCAAGTCTTTCACACTATAGCAATTATTGATCATTGTTCCTCACCATAGGTAACCATGTGCTTGGCTTACAATGAGTGCAGTAGAAAAAATGTAAAATATAGCTCTATGGAAGAAAGCTGAAAGGGTGGGAAGTAATTCATAAAGCTTTTTTAGGGCTGTGTTGTTACACCATGATTGCAATGCAGTTTTCATGACAGAAGACTGATGGCAGAAGAATAATATTATGCTTTAAAGCAATTGTCCAGAGTGACAACCACTTTTAATATGATCTCCGGACTGGGTAGCTATTTTTTAGCCCTGCAACAGACAGCAGGCTGTGGACCCACTGTCACTGAACTGGTTTGATTTTGGGCTATTTATGAGGACATAGTCTAAGTGGCCTCCTTGGTCTTCACCCATACACACACCCTTTAACCCCAATATGAGTATCTGGACTTGTCTGAAGCTCACTAGCCAGGGAGAGGCCAACGCCAGTATCAGAAGATCAAAAAGATAGCTCCAGTAGTCAGGGACAAAGTCAGGAAACAAGCCAAGGTCAACCTGATGGTGGTAGTAGTTGCATTCCCCCGGAATACTTCCAGTTGGAGAGGGGACCCTTCCTCTCTGAGCCGGTGTGATGTTGGTTGGGAGGGCACTGATTGTAAAGCAGGCACAACTCAGGATACCAGAAGTTCAGTGGAATAAGATAACAGCTTTAGGGTGCATTCAGACTACGTAACGCCGGGCGTGTATGAGAGCCGTACACGCCGGCATTACGGCAGACTGCCGAACACTTCCCATTCACTTCAATGGGAGCGCTCGTAACAGCGGCGTTTACGAGCGCTCCCATTGAAGTGAATGGGAAGTGTTCGGCAGTCTGCCGTAATGCCGGCGTGTACGGCTCTCATACACGCCCGGCGTTACGTAGTCTGAATGCACCCTTATTCAGCAACTGGAAAATATGTAAATGGCAGCTTCCAACTGTGGATAGTAGTAGCACAGTATCCAATCTCCCAGCCTTGGTTATAGGAGGATGGCCAGGGATGTCACAGGCTCTAATGGCAGACTTCTTCAACTACTCCTCCTCTTGTACCTCTCCCAGCAAAGGACACTGGTGATACAGGGAGATCCTAACAGGGATCTTGTTACCATTAGACTAGGCCCGAACATTTTCCTCTTGTCAGGGTCCTCTACTGCTCCTCCTGCACATAAAATGTCCAATAATCCAGACAGCGATACTCCCTTTCCCAGGGCTCTCTCTAGTTGAGCTTGGGGCAATATTCTCTCCTCCTAGGGGCTGTATGGGTAGCCGTTGAGGTGCAGAATTGGTGTCCTCTCTGTACAGTCCAGCATAGACTACACAGAATCACTGCTACTACTGAACTGAGGCCTCAACGGACATCCTGAAGACCTAAGTGTCCTACAATCCTACCCAGTGGCCAATCCAAGGATAAGGGTTTGAAACACTGGGGATGGGGTTAAACAGGAAAACATAGAGGTCAGGACATACCAACACAACCCAGAGGCACAACAGACAAACACTTAAAGCAGTAGCACTCTGGGCTGAACATGGTATTGTTGTGAAGGGAATGGGCAGCAGCTAGAGAAGATATCTTGCCAGCCATGCCTTGTGGGGGAGGTAGTACAGCAAAGGTTGCAGATTGCTAGCCTTACTGTACCTCCTGCAATGTACCATTGCATTCACAATGAAAAAATGCTGAATCATTGACATCTTCCAACTCAAATTAATCAGACATAAATATCAGACATACAAAGACATAAGGAGTGGGCCTGCATATTTCTCCAAATTTTCTCTTCATGACAGGGTTGCAGTTTGTATAGGAAGAAAGATCAGGAGCTGGCGCATTAGAAGGGGAATGGCAGGCTTGAATCCAGCAGAATTATTCAGAGCACTAGAAACATAGGCTGGCATGACACCAAGAGCTTCATTTCACAACTTCCTCCTGGACAAAGGGTTAAAAGTTCTGGAGATTTAGAAACCTTTCCATAGAATAAGTAGATTTAGTAGACTGACGGGGTAAACTGGTCAAATTCTGTGGAACAGAAGACAGAGACACAGACATCTGTACCGACAGCAAAATCCTCACTGGAGAATAAATGAGGGGTGGGGTGCATATGACATCATGGCAAGCTGAAACAATCTGGAACAAAGGTTAGTGGAGGCTCTTGACACAAGGGTGCCATATGAGGTGTTCTTCTTTCATGAGAGATCTTTTTAAGATGTTCACTAAAAATGCTGGTCAGAAAATCACAAGAAAAAACAAGAGTGGTAGACAGGTCTCATCTTTAATGCAACTAGACAGGCGTTCCCAGACAGGCCTTTCCCAGAATGATGCTATGTGAGTCCGTTATTCCAGGAAAGTATGACATACTGACCTGGATTCATATTTTGCAGATGTAGGTGGAGCAGAGATATGTCTAGGTTCCCCAAAGATAACATGAAAGGTGGTGAGAAAAGTCTGCAGATTTCTGCTTACTGGATCATCTTATTCTGACACAGGTTTAGAAATGAATGGACGTAGCCGGCACGCTTAACCCCCCCGTGTGCCGACTACGTCCATTCATTTCTATGCGAGCGTGCTGTTCGGATCGGCTGATCCGAACAGTACTCGCTCATCTCTATCAGTAACTCTTACACAAGGGTTAATGTGAGGGACATTATGGGGTTAATTGCTATTAATAAGAGGCACATGGAGTTACTAAACTGTCATTCACAGGGCCAGACTTTATGTTGCTTGCTCAAGAGTATCCTGTGCCCAAAACTTACATGTACTGGCGGAAAATAACACATCATACAATGTCGTATATCGAAGTATGTTAACCTGAAATACCTCTGTCCCAAAGACACTATGTACAGTTTCGCAGAACACCGTATAGCAGCTGAAATACAAATTACGTTCAACACAAAAGTCTCACGTATTCTCAGAATTACAGAAACAACAAGATACAAAGTTACATTTTATATCCCATACCTTATACACACTACTAAAACCTTACCCGCGCCTGTATTTACACACTTCTACAATCACCGCAGACGAAGTCGCGGGTACCAGCTAGTAATTCATATGGACCATGCAGATTCTTTAACCAACCAAAACAAGAGTTCTTCCTTGGGTTGGTAGAAAGAAGTGCAGTTTCTAGTTTGCAACACTTACTCCTATTTTTTTATTTGCAAAATGTATTTCTTGAATGTAATACTTAGTAATACTTTATGGAAGAAAGAAGCTCAAGGAGGAGAACTTCCTTACGCCATTAGCCATTAGAATTTTGATATATGTTCTTTATTCCAAACATGTTTTTGGGACATTGTGGCTTTATGCAGTTATCAAGGTGTTTTGGGTGGCTGTTATTATTGGGGTGTGAGAGCATCTGTAGAATTTTGAGGGTCAGCAAACTGAGGCTCTCAGGATGTCTAGAGCCCCAGGGTTAGCACAGGCCGTAGTAGCCCAGCAGTAAGATCACAGTGAATGTCTGGCATCCATTCACATTCAACTCTAATGGTAAGATCAAACCCTTTTTTACCTTATTGCCCTACTATTACCTTACCTATTACCTATTACAAAAGGGTCTGACCTATGCATAAGCAATGCCGCCCCTGCTACCTCTTGTGTCACCCCCTCTACCTCATAGATTGTAAGCTCTTGCGAGCAGGGCCCTCAGGCCCATTGTGTGAAATGACGTTCTTTGTTATGTATCTGTCTGTATTTGAACCCTACAAATTGTACAGCGCTGCGGAATATGTTGGCGCTATATAAATAAAATTTATTATTATTATTACTACCTTATTGCCCTATTATTATTGCCCTATTATTGCCCTATTATTGCCTTGGTGGCAGCACAATCCCATGTGTTCATGTATAGTGCTGATATAATTATTTACTTATGTGGAGAGCTGTTGGTGCTCTCACAGTTTTATCTGTCTACATAGGTGGTTTTAATGAATTTGCGCTTAACATAAGTTTTGTATTAATTTCCACATTTGCTTAGCTGTTAATATAAGGGCACTATTCGTTACTGTTATGTAGGCACTGTGTTATGTGGCTGCTTTATGTTTCTATTATGTTTCTTAATATTAACAAATCTTCAGGTGCTTCAGTTTTCACACTGGCAACCAGATAACATACTGTAGTCCGAAACTTGGCATTTTTTAAGCTCACTTGTCAGCTTTACTGTTTCAAGTGGTTTAAAGACAGTTGACAGCTGTATTGTATGGCTGGAAGAGTAGATAATACTATATACGGTACATACAGATAAGGCTCAGTATACAGCTACCCTTCCTCTTCCGCATCACTGGGAAATTGGGTTAATCTCAATTAGAGATGAGCGAACACTAAAATGTTCGAGGTTCGAAATTCGATTCGAACAGCCGCTCAATGTTCGTGTGTTCGAACGGGTTTCGAACCCCATTATAGTCTATGGGGAACAGATACTCGTTAAGGGGGAAACCCAAATCCGTGTCTGGAGGGTCACCAAGTCCACTATGACACCCCAGGAAATGATGCCAACACCTCTGGAATGACACTGGGACAGCAGGGGAAGCATGTCTGGGGGCATCTAACACACCAAAGACCCTCTATTACCCCAACATCACAGCCTAACAACTACACACTTTACACACTCAATACCACCTCTCTGACAGTAGGAAAACACCTTGAAACATGTGTATTTGGCACTTGCAGTGAGGAGAGCTTGTCACCAGCAGTGAATTTGGCCCTTGTAGTAAGTTGAGGTTGGCACCAACATTTGTTTTGAAAATCAGGGTGGATTGAGCCTCTAACCAGCAGAGTTTGGGCAAATTCATGGTGGAGGGAGCCTCTAAACACCCCAGTTTGGGCAAATTCATGGTGGAGGGAGCCTCTAAAAACCCCAGTTTGGACCAATTCATGGTGGAGGGAGCCTCTAACCAGCCCAGTTTGGGCAAATTCATGGTGGAGGGAGCCTCTAAAAAACCCAGTTTGGACCAATTCATGGTGGAGGGAGCCTCTAACCAGCCCAGTTTGGGCAAATTCATGGTGGAGGGAGCCTCTAACCAGCCCAGTTTGGACCAATTAATGGTGGAGGGAGCCTCTAACCAGCCCAGTTTGGACCAATTAATGGTGGAGGGAGCCTCTAACCACCCCAGTTTGGACCAATTCATGGTGGAGGGAGCCTCTAAACAGCCAAGTTTGGACCAATTCATGGTGGAGGGAGCCTCTAAAAACCCCAGTTTGGACCAATTCATGGTGGAGGGAGCCTCTAACCAGCCCAGTTTGGGCAAATTCATGGTGGAGGGAGCCTCTAAACAGCCCAGTTTGGACCAATTCATGGTGGAGGGAGCCTCTAACCAGCCCAGTTTGGACCAATTCATGGTGGAGGGAGCCTCTAACCAGCCCAGTTTGGACCAATTAATGGTGGAGGGAGCCTCTAACCAGCCCAGTTTGGACCAATTAATGGTGGAGGGAGCCTCTAACCAGCCCAGTTTGGACCAATTAATGGTGGAGGGAGCCTCTAACCACCCCAGTTTGGACCAATTCATGGTGGAGGGAGCCTCTAAACAGCCAAGTTTGGACCAATTCATGGTGGAGGGAGCCTCTAAAAACCCCAGTTTGGACCAATTCATGGTGGAGGGAGCCTCTAACCAGCCCAGTTTGGGCAAATTCATGGTGGAGGGAGCCTCTAACCAGCCCAGTTTGGACCAATTAATGGTGGAGGGAGCCGCTAAACAGCCCAGTTTAGGCAAATTCATGGTGGAGGGAGCCTCTAAACAGCCCAGTTTGGACCAATTCATGGTGGAGGGAGCCTCTAAAAAACCCAGTTTGGACCAATTCATGGTGGAGGGAGCCTCTAAACAGCCCAGTTTGGGCAAATTCATGGTGGAGGGAGCCTCTAAACAGCCCAGTTTGGGCAAATTCATGGTGGAGGGAGCCTCTAACCAGCCCAGTTTGGACCAATTAATGGTGGAGGGAGCCTCTAAACAGCCAAGTTTTGGGAAATTCATGGTGGAGGGAGCCTCTAACCAGCCCAGTTTGGACCAATTCATGGTGGAGGGAGCCTCTAAACAGCCCAGTTTGGGCAAATTCATGGTGGAGGGAGCCTCTAAAAAACCCAGTTTGGACCAATTCATGGTGGAGGGAGCCTCTAACCAGCCCAGTTTGGACCAATTAATGGTGGAGGGAGCCTCTAAACAGCCAAGTTTGGACCAATTCATGGTGGAGGGAGCCTCTAAAAACCCCAGTTTGGACCAATTCATGGTGGAGGGAGCCTCTAACCAGCCCAGTTTGGGCAAATTCATGGTGGAGGGAGCCTCTAACCAGCCCAGTTTGGACCAATTAATGGTGGAGGGAGCCTCTAACCAGCCCAGTTTGGACCAATTAATGGTGGAGGGAGCCTCTAACCACCCCAGTTTGGACCAATTCATGGTGGAGGGAGCCTCTAAACAGCCAAGTTTGGACCAATTCATGGTGGAGGGAGCCTCTAAAAACCCCAGTTTGGACCAATTCATGGTGGAGGGAGCCTCTAACCAGCCCAGTTTAGGCAAATTCATGGTGGAGGGAGCCTCTAACCAGCTCAGTTTGGACCAATTAATGGTGGAGGGAGCCGCTAAACAGCCCAGTTTGGGCAAATTCATGGTGGAGGGAGCCTCTAAACAGCCCAGTTTGGACCAATTCATGGTGGAGGGAGCCTCTAAAAAACCCAGTTTGGACCAATTCATGGTGGAGGGAGCCTCTAAACAGCCCAGTTTGGGCAAATTCATGGTGGAGGGAGCCTCTAAAAAGCCCAGTTTGGGCAAATTCATGGTGGAGGGAGCCTCTAACCAGCCCAGTTTGGACCAATTAATGGTGGAGGGAGCCTCTAAACAGCCAAGTTTTGGGAAATTCATGGTGGAGGGAGCCTCTAACCAGCCCAGTTTGGACCAATTCATGGTGGAGGGAGCCTCTAAACAGCCCAGTTTGGGCAAATTCATGGTGGAGGGAGCCTCTAAAAAACCCAGTTTGGACCAATTCATGGTGGAGGGAGCCTCTAACCAGCCCAGTTTGGACCAATTAATGGTGGAGGGAGCCTCTAAACAGCCAAGTTTGGACCAATTCATGGTGGAGGGAGCCTCTAAAAACCCCAGTTTGGACCAATTCATGGTGGAGGGAGCCTCTAACCAGCCCAGTTTGGGCAAATTCATGGTGGAGGGAGCCTCTAACCAGCCCAGTTTGGACCAATTAATGGTGGAGGGAGCCTCTAACCAGCCCAGTTTGGACCAATTAATGGTGGAGGGAGCCTCTAACCACCCCAGTTTGGACCAATTCATGGTGGAGGGAGCCTCTAAACAGCCAAGTTTGGACCAATTCATGGTGGAGGGAGCCTCTAAAAACCCCAGTTTGGACCAATTCATGGTGGAGGGAGCCTCTAACCAGCCCAGTTTGGGCAAATTCATGGTGGAGGGAGCCTCTAAACAGCCCAGTTTGGGCAAATTCATGGTGGAGGGAGCCTCTAACCAGCCCAGTTTGGACCAATTAATGGTGGAGGGAGCCTCTAACCAGCCCAGTTTGGACCAATTAATGGTGGAGGGAGCCTCTAACCAGCCCAGTTTGGACCAATTCATGGTGGAGGGAGCCTCTAACCAGCCCAGTTTGGGCAAATTCATGGTGGAGGGAGCCTCTAAACAGCCCAGTTTGGACCAATTCATGGTGGAGGGAGCCTCTAACCAGCCCAGTTTGGACCAATTAATGGTGGAGGGAGCCTCTAACCAGCCCAGTTTGGACCAATTAATGGTGGAGGGAGCCTCTAACCAGCCCAGTTTGGACCAATTAATGGTGGAGGGAGCCTCTAACCACCCCAGTTTGGACCAATTCATGGTGGAGGGAGCCTCTAAACAGCCAAGTTTGGACCAATTCATGGTGGAGGGAGCCTCTAAAAACCCCAGTTTGGACCAATTCATGGTGGAGGGAGCCTCTAACCAGCCCAGTTTGGGCAAATTCATGGTGGAGGGAGCCTCTAACCAGCCCAGTTTGGACCAATTAATGGTGGAGGGAGCCGCTAAACAGCCCAGTTTGGGCAAATTCATGGTGGAGGGAGCCTCTAAACAGCCCAGTTTGGACCAATTCATGGTGGAGGGAGCCTCTAACCAGCCCAGTTTGGGCAAATTCATGGTGGAGGGAGCCTCTAAACAGCCCAGTTTGGACCAATTCATGGTGGAGGGAGCCTCTAACCAGCCCAGTTTGGACCAATTAATGGTGGAGGGAGCCTCTAACCAGCCCAGTTTGGACCAATTAATGGTGGAGGGAGCCTCTAACCAGCCCAGTTTGGACCAATTCATGGTGGAGGGAGCCTCTAAACAGCCAAGTTTGGACCAATTCATGGTGGAGGGAGCCTCTAAAAACCCCAGTTTGGACCAATTCATGGTGGAGGGAGCCTCTAACCAGCCCAGTTTGGGCAAATTCATGGTGGAGGGAGCCTCTAACCAGCCCAGTTTGGACCAATTAATGGTGGAGGGAGCCGCTAAACAGCCCAGTTTGGGCAAATTTATGGTGGAGGGAGCCTCTAAACAGCCCAGTTTGGACCAATTCATGGTGGAGGGAGCCTCTAAAAAACCCAGTTTGGACCAATTCATGGTGGAGGGAGCCTCTAAACAGCCCAGTTTGGGCAAATTCATGGTGGAGGGAGCCTCTAAACAGCCCAGTTTGGGCAAATTCATGGTGGAGGGAGCCTCTAACCAGCCCAGTTTGGACCAATTAATGGTGGAGGGAGCCTCTAAACAGCCAAGTTTTGGGAAATTCATGGTGGAGGGAGCCTCTAACCAGCCCAGTTTGGACCAATTCATGGTGGAGGGAGCCTCTAAACAGCCCAGTTTGGGCAAATTCATGGTGGAGGGAGCCTCTAAAAAACCCAGTTTGGACCAATTCATGGTGGAGGGAGCCTCTAACCAGCCCAGTTTGGACCAATTAATGGTGGAGGGAGCCTCTAAACAGCCAAGTTTGGACCAATTCATGGTGGAGGGAGCCTCTAAAAACCCCAGTTTGGACCAATTCATGGTGGAGGGAGCCTCTAACCAGCCCAGTTTGGACCAATTAATGGTGGAGGGAGCCTCTAACCAGCCCAGTTTGGACCAATTAATGGTGGAGGGAGCCTCTAACCACCCCAGTTTGGACCAATTCATGGTGGAGGGAGCCTCTAAACAGCCAAGTTTGGACCAATTCATGGTGGAGGGAGCCTCTAAAAACCCCAGTTTGGACCAATTCATGGTGGAGGGAGCCTCTAAACAGCCCAGTTTGGGCAAATTCATGGTGGAGGGAGCCTCTAACCAGCAGAGTTGTGGGAAAGCAGGGTGGAGGGAGCCTCTAACCAGCAGAGTTGGTGGAAATCAGGGTGGAGGGAGCCTCTAACCAGCAGAGTTGGGGGAAATCATGTTGGAGGGAGCCTAGTATTAGCAGAATTGTGCAACGCTTATGGTGGATGAGTATGAGGATGCGGAGGAATTGGAGAGGTTGAGTACAGACATGGAGTTTCATGTTGGGGTGCTTTACACAGGTGGGCACAAAAATGAAGGCTCTATCCAGTGGTGGTTCATTTTTATCAAAGTGAGCCGGTCGGCACTCTCAGCTGACAGACGGGTGCGCTTGTCAGTGATGATGCCACCGGCTGCACTGAACACCCTCTCAGATAGGACGCTGGCGGCAGGACAGGACAGCACCTCCAAGGCATATAGGGCAAGTTCAAGCCACAGGTCCAACTTCGACACCCAATACGTGTAGGGCGCAGAGGGGTCGGAGAGGACAGGGCTGTGGTCGGAAAGGTATTCCCGCAACATGCGCCTATACTTCTCACGCCTGGTGACACTAGGACCCTCCGTGGCGGCACTTTGGCGAGGGGGTGCCATCAAGGTGTCCCAGACCTTAGACAGTGTGCCCCTCGTTTGTGTGGACCGGTGAGAACTTGGTTGCCTACTGGAGGAACTGCCCTCCCTGCCGCCAACGTCACATGCTGGAAACATCTCCATCATATTCTGCACCAATTGCCTGTGGCAAGCATTGATGCGATTGGCCCTCCCCTCTACCGGAATAAAAGACGAGATGTTGTTTTTATACCGGGGGTCAAGGATAGCAAAGATCCAGTACTGGTTGTCCTCCATGATTTTGACAATACGCTTGTCGGTTGTAAAGCACCCCAACATGAACTCAGCCATGTCTGCCACAGTGTTAGTTGGCATGACTCCTCTGGCCCCACCGGAAAGTTCAATCTCCATTTCCTCCTCATCCTCCATGTCTACCCATCCGCGCTGCAACAATGGGACGATTCGAAGTTGCCCGGAAGCCTCCTGTATCACCATCACATCATCGGACAACTCTTCTTCCTCCTCCTCCTCCTCCTCCTCCTCCATTAAACGCAGTGAAGCGGACAGATGTGTGGACCTACTCTCCAGCTGTGACGGATCGGATGCTATCCCTAACTCCTCTGTGTGATCTGAGTTATCCCTGATGTCAATCAGGGATTCTCTCAGAACACACAAGAGCGGGATTGTAAGGCTCACCATCGCATCCTCAGAGCTCACCCTCCTTGTGGACTCCTCAAAGACCCGTAGGATGTCACAAAGGTCTCTCATCCATGGCCACTCATGGATGTGAAACTGAGGCAGCTGACTTTGTGGCACCCTAGGGTTTTGTAGCTGGTATTCCATCAAAGGTCTCTGCTGCTCAACCACTCTATTCAACATCTGAAACGTTGAGTTCCAGCGTGTGGGGACGTCGCACAAAAGCCGGTGTTGTGGCACATGCAGGCGTTGCTGGAGAGATTTTAAGCTAGCAGCGGCTACTGTCGACTTGCGAAAGTGGGCGCACATGCGCCGCACTTTCACCAGTAGCTCTGGAACATTGGGGTAGCTCTTTAGGAAACGTTGCACCACTAGGTTGAAGACGTGGGCCAGGCATGGAACATGTTGGAGTCCGGCAAGCTCCAGAGCTGCTACCAGGTTCCGGCCGTTATCACAAACGACCATGCCTGGGCCCAGGTGCAGCGGCTCAAACCATATTGCCGTCTCATCGAGGAGGGCATCCCTCACCTCGGAGGCAGTGTGCTGTCTGTCCCCCAAGCTGATCAGCTTCAGCACAGCCTGCTGACGTCTACCAACGCCAGTGCTGCAACGTTTCCAACTCGTAGCTGGGGTCAATCTAACAGCGGAGGAGGAGGCGGTGGCGGAGGAGGAGGCGGTGGCGGAGGAGGAGGCGGTAGAGGAGGAGGAGGAGGGGGGTGTTCTTCTCGTGTCCCTGCCAGGAATGTTAGGCGGGGAGACGAGGTACACCGGGCCAGTTTGGGAAGCAGTCCCAGCCTCAACTACATTCACCCAGTGTGCCGTCAGTGAAATGTAGCGTCCCTGTCCGCATGCACTTGTCCACGCGTCGGTGGTCAAGTGGACCTTTGTGCAAAGCGCGGAACTAAGGGCCCGCCTGATGTTGAGTGACACGTGCTGGTGCAAGGCGGGGACGGCACACCGGGAGAAGTAGTGACGGCTAGGGACGGCATAGCGAGGTGCCGCAGTTGCCATCAGGTCCAGGAAGGCGGGAGTTTCAACAAGCCGGAACGCCAACATCTCCTGGGCCAGCAGTTTAGCGATGTTGGCGTTCAAGGCTTGCGCGTGTGGGTGGTTAGCAGTGTATTTCTGCCGCCGCTCCAATGTCTGAGAGATGGTGGGTTGTTGTAAAGAAACGCCTGATGGTGCCTTTGATGGTGCAGGAGAAGGAGATAAGACAGGACCAGGGGAGGATGAGGTAGAAGTCAACAAAGTGGCGGAGGCAGATGAAGTGGTGTCCTGGCTCGTCCTCTGGAGTGCATCGCCAGCACAGTCATCAGTGGCAGTGGCAGAGGCAGAGGCAGTGGCAGAGGCAGTGGCAGTGGCGTGAACGGCAGGCGGCCTTTGTCCTGCCGTTGCTGCCTGCCACTGATTCCAGTGCTTGGATTCCAAATGACGGCGCATTGAAGTGGTGGACAGGTTGCTCTTCTCAGAGCCCCTAATCAATTTCGAGAGGCAAATTGTGCAGACAACACTATATCTGTCCTCGGCGCATTCCTTGAAAAAACTCCACACCTTCGAGAAACGTGCCCTCGAGGTGGGAGTTTTTCGGGGCTGGGTACGAACTGGAACATCTTGGGAGATTCCGGGTGTGGCCTGGCTTCGCCTAAGCTGCTGACCTCTGCCTCTGCCTCTAGCTACCCTTTTTGGTGCTGCACCTGCCTCAACATCCACACTACTTTCCCCGCTTGACATCCCCCCTGTCCAGGTCGGGTCAGTGTCCTCATCATCCACCACTTCCTCTTCCAACTCCTGTCTCATCTCCTCCTCCCGCACAATGCGCCGGTCAACTGGATGCCCTGACGGCAACTGCGTCACATCATCGTCGATGAGGGTGGGTTGCTGGTCATCCACCACCAAATCGAACGGAGATGGAGGAGACTCTAGTGTTTGAGCATCTGGACACAGATGCTCCTCTGTTAGGTTCGTGGAATCGTGACGTGGAGAGGCAGGTTGAGGGACAATGAAAGGAGCGGAGAACAGCTCTGGGGAGCAGGGACAGTTTGGGTTATTGTTCTGTAAAGCTTCGGAATTTTGGGAGGAAGGAAGACAAGACTGTTGGGTAATAGGAGGAGAGGAGGCAGAGTCTGACTGGCTGCTGGACAATGTGCTGTAAGCGTTCTCTGACAGCCATTGCAAGACCTGTTCCTGGTTCTCGGGCCTACTAAGGTTTGTACCCTGCAGTTTAGTTAATGTGGCAAGCAACCCTGGCACTGTGGAGTGGCGCAATGCTTGCTGCCCCACAGGAGTAGGCACGGGACGCCCTGTGGCTTCACTGCTACCTTGCTCCCCAGAACCATTCCCCCGACCTCGCCCACGGCCTCGTCCACGTCCCTTTCCGGGAGCCTTGCGCATTTTGAATTCCTAGTTAGAAATTGGCACTGTATACCAGTAGTAAAAATTGTGGGTGCACGTAACCCCAATATATTCTTTGAATTCCCAGTCAGACACTGGCACTATATGGCAGTAGCAAGAAATGAGGGTATTTGTATTCCCAATATATTCTTTGAATTCCCAGTCAGACAATGGCACTGTATACCAGTAGTAAAAATTGTGGGTGCACGTAACCCCAATATATTCTTTGAATTACCAGTCAGAAACTGGCACTATATGGCAGTAGCAAGAAATGAGGGTATTTGTATTCCCAATATATTCTTTGAATTCCCAGTCAGACACTGGCACTATATGGCAGTAGCAAGAAATGAGGGTATTTGTATTCCCAATATATTCTTTGAATTCCCAGTCAGACAATGGCACTGTATACCAGTAGTAAAAATTGTGGGTGCACGTAACCCCAATATATTCTTTGAATTACCAGTCAGAAACTGGCACTATATGGCAGTAGCAAGAAATGAGGGTATTTGTATTCCCAATATATTCTTTGAATTCCCAGTCAGACACTGGCACTATATGGCAGTAGCAAGAAATGAGGGTATTTGTATTCCCAATATATTCTTTGAATTCCCAGTCAGACAATGGCACTGTATACCAGTAGTAAAAATTGTGGGTGCACGTAACCCCAATATATTCTTTGAATTACCAGTCAGAAACTGGCACTATATGGCAGTAGCAAGAAATGAGGGTATTTATAACCCCAATATATTCTTTGAATTCCCAGTCAGACAATGGCACTGTATACCAGTAGTAAAAATTGTGGGTGCACGTAACCCCAATATATTCTTTGAATTACCAGTCAGAAACTGGCACTATATGGCAGTAGCAAGAAATGAGGGTATTTGTATTCCCAATATATTCTTTGAATTCCCAGTCAGACACTGGCACTATATGGCAGTAGCAAGAAATGAGGGTATTTGTATTCCCAATATATTCTTTGAATTCCCAGTCAGACAATGGCACTGTATAGCAGTAGTAAAAATTGTGGGTGCACGTAACCACAATATATTCTTTGAATTACCAGTCAGAAACTGGCACTATATGGCAGTAGCAAGAAATGAGGGTATTTATAACCCCAATATATTCTTTGAATTCCCAGTCAGACAATGGCACTGTATACCAGTAGTAAAAATTGTGGGTGCACGTAACCCCAATATATTCTTTGAATTACCAGTCAGAAACTGGCACTATATGGCAGTAGCAAGAAATGAGGGTATTTGTATTCCCAATATATTCTTTGAATTCCCAGTCAGACACTGGCACTATATGGCAGTAGCAAGAAATGAGGGTATTTGTATTCCCAATATATTCTTTGAATTCCCAGTCAGACAATGGCACTGTATACCAGTAGTAAAAATTGTGGGTGCACGTAACCCCAATATATTCTTTGAATTCCCAGTCAGACACTGGCACTATATGGCAGTAGCAAGAAATGAGGGTATTTGTATTCCCAATATATTCTTTGAATTCCCAGTCAGACAATGGCACTGTATACCAGTAGTAAAAATTGTGGGTGCACGTAACCCCAATATATTCTTTGAATTCCCAGTCAGACACTGGCACTATATGGCAGTAGCAAGAAATGAGGGTATTTGTATTCCCAATATATTCTTTGAATTCCCAGTCAGACAATGGCACTGTATACCAGTAGTAAAAATTGTGGGTGCACGTAACCCCAATATATTCTTTGAATTCCCAGTCAGACACTGGCACTATATGGCAGTAGCAAGAAATGAGGGTATTTGTATTCCCAATATATTCTTTGAATTCCCAGTCAGACAATGGCACTGTATACCAGTAGTAAAAATTGTGGGTGTATATAGCCCCAATTCTATTGCTAGGGGACTTGCAGGGTATTTCTGGGGTGAAGGGGGGGGGGCACACCGTTGGAACGGGTATCGGGGTATATATCGGGTATACGGGAATACACTGACAGTGTATTCCATTCAGGATCCTGGGAAAGCTGGGTTGCGGCGATTGAGCCCGTCAGTGCCACTTTACACTGACAAGCTTCTCCCTGGAATTTAGCTCTTATAAGAGCTGTTGGTTGTCTTCTCCTTCCTATCCTAGCCTGTCCCTGCCTACCCAGAATCTAAGCCCTAGCTAGCTGGACGGAAACCTCCGTCCTCGGTGAATTGCAAGCTCAGAATGACGCGAACCTGGGCGGCGCTGTTCTTTTAAATTAGAGGTCACATGT
The DNA here is from genome assembly GCF_031893055.1 of Leptodactylus fuscus. Classification (NCBI taxonomy): domain Eukaryota; kingdom Metazoa; phylum Chordata; class Amphibia; order Anura; family Leptodactylidae; genus Leptodactylus; species Leptodactylus fuscus. The sequence continues at coordinate 106,041,297 of NC_134269.1, forward strand.
TTTCGGCAGCCAATGGGTTTTGCCTACTTTTCTCAACGTCACCGGTGTCGTAGTTCCTGTCCCACCTACCCTGCGCTGTTATTGGAGCAAAAAAGGCGCCAGGGAAGGTGGGAGGGGAATCGAGTAATGGCGCACTTTACCACGCGGTGTTCGATTCGATTCGAACATGCCGAACAGCCTAATATCCGATCGAACATGAGTTCGATAGAACACTGTTCGCTCATCTCTAATCTCAATCCCTTTTTGGTGGTTATTTTATTCTATTGACACTTTCAACCACTAAATCCCATTAAATACAGTTGCCATAAAGAGCACACACAGTACAGCAATGAAGTGTATATACCCAATATGGCTGCCACCAGGGAAGTGTTTCAAAGTAAAATCTAAATAGCTACAGAATAAAAAAAAATGACAAACATATTGTTTTTCTTCTACATGCCAAATTAATAATTAATAAAACTAAAAATAAATACATATCACATTCCCTTTAAATTTCCTTTCAGTTCGCTGCTTGCTATTCTGTGCCTTCTTGTCACTACTATTTGCGCTTCCCTCTGCTCTCTTTCTCTCCTCGAGAGACCTTTTATTATAAATTCTACTTATTCTCTCTCCTCAAGTCCACTGTCAACAGATCTGCTACTTCCTTTGTTCGTTTGAGTCTCTCTATATAACTGTAAAAGCTCTTCTTTTCTCACAATTTGCTTTTGCAGCATCTCTTTTAAGCATTATATTTGTATTTGTAACCTCCATTGAGGTTCTCCTTGGACTTGCTATTGCATTCTTCATTATGCTAGTACAGAAGATGTTTTAAGGAATGTAAGCACTAATCTTGTTAATGGCTCTGTAAGTACAGCTACTTGGAATTGTAACAGAGAACTTATGTACAATAAGAGGAACATTATTTTTACTTGCAGTTAAAAAGTTAATCCTATATCATAATGTGATGGCTTTATTACTTGGATATGACATTAGGCAGGCTACAAATCAGGAAGAGGAATAACTCCCTGAAACGAGTAGCTTGTTTTTGATATGACCTGAGATGTGTTTTTTACCCAGTTACTCTGTAACTTTTTTTTTACCTATGTGAATAAAAGTTAAATTTTATACATACCCTTCATCTGTGGATCCTCATTGATGCTGGATTTTACTTCCCTTGTTCCATTAAGGCTATAAACGTGTACAACTACGGGTCTGGCACAGACAGCACATGAATGATATCTGTGTGCTGTCCTTGCCTTCTATGAACCCATTCATATCCTACAGTGAGACTAGGCTGCAAAACTGACAGGAATAGCACCTGTCCTGAGTTGTGTCCTGGGCCTACCGCCAGTGGTGTACCTTGCAAAAACTTGGCCCCCCCAGCAAACTTTTTACTTGGAGCCTCCCTCCCACAGCATAGCACCCACTTTCCTGGCCCCCACACAGTATAACACCCCATTTACATGCACTATAATGTCCCAAAAAGGCCTTCAGTCAATATAATGTCCCATAGTGGTCCCTCCAAACAGTATAATTTCTCATAGCGACCCCTCCACACAGTATAATGCCTCATAGTGGCTCCTGCACACAAAGTATTATGCCCCATAGTGGCCCCTGCACACATAGTGCCCACTGAGCCCCCTAATGTCCAGGACCCTGTAGCAGTTGCTACCACTGCCTCCCCAGTATTTATGAAACTGCCTACTGCCCTCTACACAAACCTCGTGATAATACGCGGACGAGCGTATGGGGCCATAGAATGTAATGAGTCAGTGTGCTAGCCATTAAAAATACAGCCAAAACACTGACATATGTATACATGGAGGCTTACTGTGATTGTTCTGAACCCTGGAACCCTCACTGATCCTTCCTATGAATAGGACTATGCTGCAGTTCTGTGTACAGTGAGTGGCCAGGAACAACTGTGCAGGGAAATTTTTACACTAGTGAAGATGTTGCAGCACTAGATCAGCTCTGAGGAGGTCGTCTCCTTCTCATACTAACATGAATATATGCTATGAGACCCAGAGGTAGAGTGTCTCCACTCTAGTACAAGAAAATAGCTCATTGTTATGGAAAATAACAAGTTAGTTATATGTTGTTTCAGCTTCTTGTCCCAGGGTGGTGGACACCGATCTCATTTTGCTTTGACATCTGTTACATTCTGCATGCTGTATCCTAACCATATGCTATCACTATAGGAGATGGGAAAAACCATTTTAGGTCCCACGTGGCACAAACTCATTGTTTTACAGTCCTTACTAAGCCAGTGGGATTCTAGTAAATCCCGTCCACACATTGTGGGAAAATACACACAACTGACACGCTGTATTCTGTCTCAGAGTAGAAGATACATACCTGCATGGAGTCTGTGATGGAGATCTGACTGTAGATTTGAGAGAGACTTCACTGAGGTTATACCACTAAATATTACCAGATAGCTCAACTCCTCTGTAAGACACGTGGAAGATGTTCAAATGAAGATTTTTTCAAGTAGACTTTATAGATGTTATACATGGTGTAAAAAAGATGGTAGGCAATAAATACATAGCTTACAGAACCTGACTGATGTGGCAGACAGGAGAGAGGAGAAGAGAGAGAGTAAGCAAAGATAGGACAATATTAGATGTGAAGTACAAGTAAAACATTGCATGACAAACCCTGAAGCACTGTATGGATGACCCAAGGATGGACATGATACGCCGCAATTTACAAGGCCGTCACAGTTTTATCACATTACCTCAATTATAACTACGGAAACGCCAACAGTTTCCCTATAGGTATAATGAAAGCAGAAATCCCATAGAGGAAAACTATGTGGACTTTCTATAAATAAAAAAAAAAACACTGGGGGAAAAACTAAAAAAAAGCCTCACGCTGTAGAAACGCAGCTTTTTCTGTTACAGTTTTTGCTGCAGGTTTTTGAGCCAAGGTCAAAAATGGCTACAAAAGGAATGGAAAATATATAATAAGCTCTTATACTTCTCCTTTCTGCTCAATCCACTCCTGGCTTTGGGTCAAAAAAACGCAACAAAAAAAGCTGCGTTTCCACAATATGGGGCCTCAACCTAAAGGGGTTTTCCTATGAACGTAACCATATTTAAATTGGTTAATTGGTAAATTAAAATGTCGAACATTTTTGCAAATATAAATAATTACAAATTTTGGGCTTAGGCCCCATGTGGTGAGCTGCAGCAAAAAAAAACTGCATTTTTCACAAGTTTCCGTAGGTATAATTGACATGCTGCAATTTTCCAAAATGTGAGCGTTCTTTAAAGTGAAGCTTTTCCATTGCAGATTTTTTTCTGCAATGTGTGAATGGGATTAGCCACACTCCCCATCCAATTTGCAGGTAATGGAATACGCAGCGGTTTTTGCAACATGGGCCTGTTACCTTAAAGATTTTCTCTAGCAAACTTAATGATGCCATTCTGTTGTATTGATTGGTTGCCAATGGATATGACCATGAATGCAGGAACTTTCTATGTTCAGTCACGATTTAATTATCTTTACTTAATCTTTAAAACTCTGCAAAATATTTGATAATTTAATTCTCTACAAATGTAAACACTAATATTAATATATATATATATATATATATATATATATATATATATATATGAATAAATTATATATGGATATATATCACAGGTCTTTTAGTGCTGGCTGAAAATATCTGCTTCACTGCATGAATATCTTAGCTCCTTGTGCATGGTCAACCAGGCATATATAAGTGGCCTTTATGCAATGTATATATTACAGGATGAGCTAGGACCATGATGTGTATTAAAGCTATTGGCCTAAGTTTATGCTCTCAGTATCCCTTACAAAATGTACATTCAACAATACAGCATGCTTGAAATGTACCGTCAGATTTAATGGAAAAAAAAAGCAGGGTTCATTGTTTGTACACTATTGAAAAGAGCACAAAAGACACAAATCTTTGCCAACAGCTTTTCTTGCAAATACATTTTTTAAAGGCATCATAAGAAAAGCAATACTCAGATTTTTGTTTGACTAGGCTGCATCTTCCATTAAAGTATATTAACCATCACAGTGAATGTATTCAACTGCAACCAAAATGGACAGCACATGGACATAAAAAATACAGAACACAGCCTCTGCTTTTTTGTGCATGCAAAAAATTGGAAGAAACACGGAAATGCAATGAAAAACCATGAATATGACTATGAATACTATCCAAACCTATAATAGCATGGGACAGAATATCACTTGGAGGCAGGGACTTCTAGCATCATAGATAACTATACTGCTAGGAGTCCTGACATGATGTTCAGACTGGTAAATCCAGCACACACACAGAATGAGTTTCATGGGGGCTAGTATAACGCATGAACAGACATAGTAATGAATGAGACAACCTAGTTCATCAGGTTGGTTACACACACGCAAAAGAAGTAAAAATCAAAACCTGAATAGGCTGCAGAGAAAATGGAGAATATTGATGGCTGGGATACTGTTATAAATGTAACAAAAATAGTATTAAATATTCAATTTCAAATATCACTACTAGCAACCCCCATAGATTTAGTAGAATAGTCATTTCATGAAAAGACTCTTCAATAAAGCAGTTTAATAACTAGATTGCTATAATTTACCTTGAAAAACAAACTATTTAATAAGTAATTCATTAAAAATTAAATAAGTAAATGAAAAAAATAAAATAAAACCATGTAATTATATACCATTATTTACTAGAAATAATAACGCGATTTTAACACTGTGTATACATGGCAATAGTCTTTTGTCAATGCTCCTTTTTCTGCTTTGCTTGTCACTTCACATCTGCTGCTATGCAGGCGGCTCTATACAACTGTTCTTTGTGTAGTCAAAGTAGATAAGGCTGATTAAATGGACAAAACATCTGAGCAAACATGCTTGCTCAGGAGTAAATAAGCAGCGGCCTGAGTATGTTATGCAATACTGCAGAAAACACAACCGCGCTGCCTTTCGCCATGGTTTCCATGGCAACTGTCCAAGTGCAGGCAGACCTGTGTCAATGAATATGCTCATTTACATGTTCATTTCTACTTGATTGCCAAGCTATTGACCTTTGATATTAGAGGAAAACATTTGGACTTGGACTCGTATTTGTGGTGCTTTTTGTTTTGTGTCTGGTTAGTGCAGGCGAGCGTTCTCGCTCAGCATGTACAGGAATGTTCTGTGTATTTATGCTGCCAATCTCCCTCACGTCAGCATAGACGGAGACAATTGCGTGAATATTAAAACTCTTTTATCATTCCAAGGAAAACATCATATACTTGGGTGGAAACTAAACATGAAATGATTGCAGCGCCCAGGGAATTACTATAGGTTCTCTCCTAAAAGGAAACTTTATGTCCTAATCCCCATCCTCATTGATATGTTCTGCAAATCATTTCCCAATGCTATTCAATGGAAGAGAATCCATTTCTAGCGATCACATTAGCTACAGCACTAGCAGCTTGTTTTACAATATACATGAACGTGGCTTTTCAAAGGTCACAGAATTCTGCTGACTCTAACCAAAAGTTACTTCAGAGGATAGGACAGGCTACAAGTGACTATATAGATGCAGGGGCGTACGCTGGGATTAGCATTTTCACAGTACACTTCTTCTGGTTTTAGACATCAAGAACAGGTGTTACTTCTCTATGTAACCACCCCAAGCACAGCTCAAGATCTCTCACAGCTCTTGGTCTAATCCTCTGTTCCTACAAATTTTGGATATCATAATATACTCAAAATCTGTGATAAACCCACTCCATTATAAAATCAGTAATTGAATATATAAAGCCTCGTTCACATCAGCGTTGGTATGCTGTCCGGGGGAGTCCGCATGAGGATCCCCCCTGAACGGAATACCGAGTGCAACTGCAAACGGTGTGCAGTGAAAACACACGGACCCCATAGACTATAATGGGGTCCGTGTACTTGCCGCCAGATCTCTGCAGGGATCATGTGGGTAGGAAAGTAGTTCACAATCTACTTTCCTGTCCGTATGAGTCGTGCAGGCAGCTCACAGCAAGCACACGGACCCCATTATAGTCTATGGGGTCCGTGTGCTTTCACTGCATACCGCTTACAATTCCGTTCGGTATTCCGTTCACGGGACTCCCCGAACGGAATACCGAACGCAGATATGAACGAGGCTTAAAGGGGCTGTATCAGCAAAATCATGCTGCTAGAGCCCCACATATGCGTGCATAGCCTTTAAAAAGGCTATTCAGGCACCGTAAATGCTAAATTAAACTACCCCCCCGTTTGAAAATAATAACTTAAAAAAGAATGTTCTCTACTTACGGAACGTGCACCCTGGGTGGGCATCTGGGTGTGTCTTCATCTTCTTCCCCGCCTCTTCTTCATCTGACGTCTTCGGGTCCCGTCCTCCTCCGGCGCTTGCTCGCGGACTCTGATAAAAAAAAAAATAGCCCGGGCGCATGCCGTAGTAGAGGCCGCGTGCTACTGCGCATGCGCCCGGGCTATTTTTTTTTATCAGTGTCCGCGAGCAAGCGCCGGAGAAGGACGGGACCCGAAGACGTCAGATGAAGAAGAGGCGGGGAAGAAGAAGACGGCGCACCCTGAATGCCCGCCCAGGGTGCACATTCCGTAAGTAGAGAACATTCTTTTTTAAGTTATTATTTTAAAACGGGGGGGTAGTTTAATTTAACTTTTACGGTGCCTGAATAGCCTTTTTAAAGGCTATGCACGCATATGTGGGGCTCTAGCAGCATGATTTTGCTGATAGAGCCCCTTTAAGGCTAAATCTGATTAATTTGAGCTGCAAATTTACAAGCATTTTTCCTATGCATTTAATAGGTAGAGGGAAAAATTTTTTTTTAATGAAAAACAGGGCAAAAAAACAAAACAAAACCAAAAACGTTTTTGTTGCATTTTGCACAAATTTGTTTTAGTGCTTGGAATTATTTTTTTTACACCGCTAAACACTGATAAAAATGATGTAGCAGGTTGTTTAATAAGAAACAGGAAAACCACCAGCCTTTTCATAGGTATAATCGACATGCTGCGATTTCCAAAACCGCGTCAGTTTTATCCGCTGCATGTATTTTTTCACAATGTGTTGATAGTATTTGCTAGAAGCTGCAAAACGCTGTGCTTTTTTCCACTGTGTTTGCACTACGGCCAAACTGTTACGTTTGCACCTGGTGGATCCCCGGCCTCAATGCTTATTTTTTCTTTTCATTTTCACATTTTTTCAGAGCATGCTCTGCTCTGCTCTGGTGTGTTTTTTAGGTGTTTTCCTATAGATTTCATTATAGGATTAAAAAAAACAGAAGAATGTCTTGTGAATAAAAATGTCGTGTGAATAAAAAAATACATAGAAATGCTGTGCAATGCAAAAATGCAAATTCAACTACTGATGAAAGACCTTTAAAGGGATTCTATCCTTTGTAAAATGCATTTTTAACTAAACGTATGCCTGAATAGCCTTTAACCCCTTCCCGACACCATACTATTACGGTGGATGCCGCGTGTTTATACAATAGACACCCAGTGCTAATTCCCACAATTGGTGCCCGCACCGATCGTGGGCATTAACCCTCATTTTCCCATTCTCTACACAGAGCAAGCTCCGGGTCTGGGATCCCATTGCCATGACAGTGAGGAGCCTTGTGAAGGTTACCTGGCCTGTCATTCTCTGGATTCTATTGCAGGCTACTCTATGTAGCCTGCAATAGAAGCCCCAGCATTTTGAAATACATTAGCATTGTAATGCATTGCATTAGTGATCAGACCCACTGGGGTTCAAATAAAAAAATAATAAAAATTCAAATCACCCCCCTTTCCCTAGAACACATAAAAAAATAACTGAAATACTGTGAAACACATACATGTTAGGTATCCCTGCAGGGGTGAACCTACCCCTTTTGCTGCCCGAGGCGAACGACAGAAAGCCGCCCCCCCCCCACGGGATGAGGGGGTGGAGCAGAGGGGGGGCGTGGTGACACAAAGGGGGTGGGGCGAAGCAAAGGGGGTGGGGCTTAGCGACATTCACTGGCAGAGAGCAGGCACGGAGAGGACCTGCTCTCTGCCTGAGCGTGAGGGGAGTCCACTGCAGCAGCGCTGCTTCAGCGGCCTCCCCAATCCACCGCTCGGTGCTAAGCCAGTCCAGGACAGCTTGTCCTGGACTGGCTTAGGTAATCAAAAATGCCGCCCTCCCTGGGGCCCTGACATAGCGCCGCCTGATAGGGGTTGCTTCAGGTCGCCTCATGGGAGGTGCGGCGCTGTATCCCTGTGACCAAAAATGCCTGCTCTACAAATCACATGGAGAACATACAAACTCCTTGCAGATGTTGTCCTTGGCTGGATTCGAACCCAGGGCTCCAGGACTGCAAGACTGCAGTGCTAAAGAATTGTTATTTAATTCCCCTAACCTTGGATCCTTCTAATAATGTTACTGTTATTATTATATATAATTTCTTTATCTATTTCTCATATTTTATTTCAATTCATGTTTTCAGTTAACATTGTTGCTTTGATTATCCTCTCCCTTGTGACTTGATCCATATGATACTTTTTTGGATGAGCGACTTCAACTCTGATACCCTGGCAACTGGGACACAGTGCTTTTTTGCTAGGTGCAACTGCGCATGAGCAATGTCAGTAAAAGAAAGAGTTTCTATTATTCTAAAGTTATCAAAAACAGCAGAATAATTACATTTTAGAATTGTATTTAGTCTGAAATTTTTCAGCTGTTCCTAATTCCCTTTGCTTCAGTAATATTTTGACTGCTGATAATTATGTGATTAGAATACAGTGATAATAGTGTGTGATATTTATTAAAATGAATGTTTCTTTGCAACAGTCTCCTCATTTACATCACAGACAAGACAAATTATTACAATAGAAGATAACACCATATAACACCCATTTATTGAATCCACTACTGACAATAGATGTCGCAGTCTACATACTCCCATTCTTTACACAGAGCTTGCCTAGAGAACTCTCCCATAGACTTCAATGAGTTGGCTCCAGACTCTTGCTGCTTTCGGCCATGACTATGACGTAAAGCAGAAGCTTAGACAAGATTACATCTTCCATAGTCGTGCACAGAAAATAAGGGAAAAACATCTGCAACAAATAAATAAATACTATACACAAAAGTGATACTTTTTGTTATTTGGTTTTAATATAAAAAATTGGTGATTTTTTTAAATATATATTTATTCATATTTAGTAATACTTTCTAAGATTTAGGCAGTGCAACTTAGACAAGACATCTTTGAAATGTACCAGATTTATCATAGTGGATAAGAGTCGATGAGAAATATGGCACATATATAGAATGTCGAGTCTGGATTAACACTACCAATAAGTTGATTTGGTTTTCTGTAACAAGTGTGACAACATCATGCACCGCATTTTTGGTGCATGATGTTGCATTAAAAGTTCCACCCCCTTCTTGGCAAACTCCAAATCTTTTGGGATATACTCAGTTCTCTTGTGAGAAAGTGTCTAAATCAGATGACAAATGTGGTGCAGAAATTGTGCTAGAAATATGTTCCACTGTGTTTCTCTGTGTACTCAAATTGTGAAGATTTACAAGTAATATGTTAATCTTATTTAAACATTATAAATTACATGGTGTTCTTTTTATTTGCAGCGCTGAGGCTTAAGATGAATTTCCTAGAAGAGAAGGTACAAACATAAGGTCATTTGATTTTATTCAATGGTAACATTGTAGCCATTATTTCTGCTACATTATACTACTACTGGATATTTAACTCAATCCACTGATCTTATGATATTCAGCCAGGGTAGAAGATTCTACAACTAATTCTACCATATTATTCTATTCTATCTAAGAAGAGGCCATCAACATTTAACTCATAGAAAACCCCTTTCATGAAAAAATATGTAGGGAAAATAATAATATACCAGTGGTAATGCTAAATCTTTATCACTATAATTTGTATGTACTTATGATTATGACTATGGAGTTACACTTTTCAGTGAGTTAAGCGACTATATGCTTTCACTGCAGACACTGAAAATTTTATGACAGCTTGTTCTTGGAGATCCCTTAGGGTATATTCATACACAGCACATTTATTGTAGAAATTAATGAGACCATCCCATTCATTTAAATGTGAACTGAAGAAATCCATGCATATGCTGCAGATACAATCCCATTATGATAGATGAAAAAGATTTCAGATGCTTAAAGCATATCTTCAATTATACAACAACTTTTCATAAATGAATAGTACAGGAGAATATATAACATTTTGTAGAGTATATTTTCCAAGATTCATATTGGGCCTATTCTCCTCCTCCGTTCCTTCACTCAAACTGTTTCAATTTGTCTCTGTACTCAACCTGACATAGAGGTCTATGGAGGGGGGAAGAGGCGGCTGCTTCTGGCTAGTTGATCTATTTCCTATCTAGCCTCTGCCTACGACTTAATCTGCGTGTTGTTGGTGTCGATGATCCGCCTATATTCAGCAAATTGATACCGTTGATGGTTTGCCTGTTCCGGTGTTTCTGCAGCTTTCAAGTTGTCCTGCTGCTAAACTTATTCCTCATGCCATGCCTGTGATTGTTCGACATCTCAGCAGCTTGCTGGGACACCATATAATGAGCGTGCTGTTGGTGTTGATGATCAGCCTGCTCCGGTGTTTCAGCAGCTGGCCTGCCACTGAACTTTGTCCTCGTGCTATGCCCGTGATTGTTCTGGCATCTCAGCAGCTCACTGAGTTCAGCTGTGCTCAGGGGGGATTCACTGAGGAGAAACTACTACTAATCTATTAATAATATTATTCTACTCATTTGTGTACCACACTACATCCCAAACACAGGTAAATGAAAGAATAATAGGATCAACATGAACATGTGTTGTGTGAGACTCAAAATGAGATATTCCATTTAGTGTGTATAATGGAAGAACACAGCAAATATATTACAATATAATGAGATATACTTATCTACCTTCACCAAAGGCGCCACCCCTAGCTGATAAAGCATCAACATAGGTGCCTACTCTCACAGTCACTGCAGAACATTTGCCCTCTGGGACCATATAGATACATCACCCTGATAACTGTGAGCTCCTGTGCACAGCTCCCATGATAGTGCCACTAAAGCAAATTAGTTTTGGCAAATAAGTTGATTTTATTAATGTGCAAAAGTAGAACATGAAAAAAAACAATATAAACGTGGTATCACCGTAATTGTACTGACTCGCAGAATAATGGTAACATGTCATTTATGTTATCCAGTGGACCATGTAAAATTTGGAGCATAAAAAAGGATGGAAAAACTAACTTTTTCCCTGTCCTAATAAGAAATAGTTAACAAAATGTGATCACTATGCAAAATTTTTCCTAAAATGGTGCAATAGAAAACTCAAACTCATTGCAGAAAAAAACAAGAATTCATATGTGAGCATTAAAATGAAAATGTTATGACTTTTAGAATATGGATGTGAAAAAACATAAAAGTATGCACGTTCTTAAGTATCAATCTAGGCCGCTAGACTAGGTAAGTAATGTTGCATTCAGTCAACTGCTCCACTATTTTTGTGGTAACATCATTTTAATAAAAAGCATTGAAAATGTTTGACTTGCCTAATAACAAGGTTAGACAAGTGCTCTGTTAACAGAAATATATGAACACATACAGTACACAGAATTTTTTAAAAAAATGTGTATAGCTATATGTGATCATTGTAATTGTTATGCTACTGTTCATGAAGGCCATGATGGCTGCTTACACATTGTGTATTTTCTAGCCTTTGTTCCATCTTTTTTATATGATGTAATAGTTAAAGAGTTATGACTTTTCACATAAACATAGCTTACATGAACTATTACTGATTTGCAATGCCTGAAGTTGTTTTATATCTTATGTGATATCTTACAGATGCATTTTCCTTCCCTTGTGATAATGATTTTACAACTAACATTGGTAGCCCTTTAGAGTATAGGTTTGCAGTATGACGATAAACAACTGCAATGTTGAATTAGGGCTCAACCATAAAACACTAGTAAACACAAAATAATGGACAGGACTATATATTCTGCTGATGCCAAAGATTTCAACAGCTTAACATTTTAAGCATTTTAGACATAAATCTGACACTGGATTTTCCTGTGGCCACTTCTTTGGGTAATCAGCTTGTTCTTGAAATGTAAGCCAAACTTTCTTAAAATCCATTTTCACATATTTCAATAGATTGAATAGATCGCCAGCTAGAAGTGTCTTGGATATTTAACAATGTGTGTCTGTGACTTGCACTACATTACCCCTTGGTAGGGCTGTTGATCAAAGGAGCGATTTCTCTAGGCTCCTATTTACATAGATCTCCAAATCTGGGCAATTTTTTCATAGCTTAAAGGAGCTGTCCCATCTCAAGGATCCTATCTATACTCGTAGTTTATGTAAATTGAACACCTTTCCTAAATATATTGCTTTAGAAATTTAGCTTTGTTTGCCTGGTATGTGACCTTATTCCTCCCATTGTTTACACAGCGTTGCTATAACCAGGGACCTGGGAGATAGGATAAGTGATGTCACTGATCTCGCTGGCAGGGCAATTGTTCAGCTAAATGCAGTTTGCTGACAAAGCCAAGTCTGTTATCTCTCCATGTAAACACACAGAGCCATTGTCACACCTTATACTGGTGCAGTGGTCCCTGAGTCCCTCCTGGTGGGAAACAATGCCCAGTCTTTTGTGGACCAAGTATGTAACCAACAACTAAGAGCTTCTGGGATATTGTGAATCAGTGAATCCAATATCCAATATACCCTGATCCAGTTCTGAGAAGAGATCCCACAGGACACCATCTGCAGCTTCATTATGAGCATGGCCCGATGATATCAGTGTATAGAGACAAGTGGGGGCCATATACACAACTGGCTCAAACTATGAAGGGCTGTGATGAAATTGGATCCACCTATGATTTTACATAGTGAATTACATAGTTTGTATTAGAAAATGTTTTCAACTTGAATTCCTCATTCATCAATATCTGACATATGATTTTAGTGTTCCTTAGGTTATTTCAGCTGTGTATTTTAGATGCATTTCATCCTTTACCATGAGTTGCTACCCCTCATCTCTACCTACAAAAGAGAATATCTACTTTTATTGAAACGGTTAACTGATGAATGTAACAGTTCTTATTCTGCTCCAATAAAATAGTAATGAATTGAAAAAGCTTGAAGATTTCTGCAGATCCAGGATAAAGAATTCTGCATTATGAGACTGTCAGATTCTTTTCTTATTGCACAATATCTATGTTGCTTTTTATATTTAACAGCTGATGTTTTGATTTAGTTTTTTTTTAAAACCTATTACATTTTTCCTTGTAATCTCTTTCTTCTTGAAGACAATGTTCTCCCTTGAGGAACATTTTTTTTATAACTGAAATACTTCTGATACAATATAATGTGTTGCCTTGACTAATTTCCATATATTATTTGTAATGGCGAGAGCTTTGTTTTGCCTACAGCAGCCACAATGTTTTAGCCTTGACTGGCCTGAGATTAGCTTAGGCTTCTGGTGTAAGTCAGAGCAAAACTGATAAGTTTGTGCAATTTTGCACAAAAACCCAGGCATAAAGGGGCCACACGGTGGCTCAGTGGTTAGCACTGCAGCCCTGGAGTCCTGGTGTTCAAATCCCACCAAGGGCAAAAAAACATCTGCAAGGAGTTTGTATGTTCTCTCTGTGTTTGCATAGATTTCCATCCCATATTCCAAAGACATACTGATAGGGAAAAATGTACATTGTGAGCTCTTTTCATGCCTTATACAAAAGAAACCTGACATACAAAGCATGATATATTGGACCCATAAGATGTGTCCAGATTAATTTCCTGACTGGTGGTAAGTAATCTTGCTTTATCTGAGAAGAAAAATTCAGAAAATTTGTTATCTGTATAGTTCTATAATGCACTTAAAAAAAAAAAAAAAAAACTACTTTGAAATATTGTGTAAATGAAACAATCGATGCACTAGGGATGGGCCTTCACATCCGGGTTCACTCTTGCTGCTCAAATAGGATGAGTGATGAGTTGGAACAACTCTCACAGTACAGGCTGATATAGGAAGGAGATGGTAGGGGTCTGAGTGGTATTCCAGGGAGCTAAAAATCCACCCCGCATGCACCAACTGCCTTATTTGCATAAGATATTAAAGTTGTTTTTCTACAAATCTGCCATAACAAAGGTATATTGTTTATCATTGTAATGTGCTCTGAATATGCTTGGGGGAGGTGGTAGACTACCTTTAAGTGCTTGCGCTATACATTATCAAATCGACTACCTGGAAAGATGCATTACATGATTGTACTTCTATTATTTCAGCAGCTCTGCTTTGTTCCATACTTTAGTGCTTTCTATTTCAAATAACTACATTTGCTACAAGCAAGCATGCACAATAATACTAGTACAAAGAAAAACATAAAGCATAGGCTGAAGGTATCTAAACCTTGTTATTCACATATACCAATGTACTTATTCTCCTGGGATTGACTGCAGGTCTGTAATGACACCAATATAGAGTATGTATAGGATATCATCATGTTATGTTCTTCTTCTAAAAATATTTGACATCCTTTATATACTGTATTGTTTTTTAATGTACAAGTTCTGAATACAGACTACATGAAATATATCTGTAACTCACAACTGTATTATTTGTTACCACATCTCACATCGATAAATTTGACTCTACATGGATGTGCTTTTCCATTTTCTTTATGCCAAATTATTCAGTTTGATTTAGGAATATGTATATGCTTATGTTTGGTAAAAAAACATGTTAAAAGGTAAAGGTATATGCAGTAAAGAGGACCTTTCATGTCCTCGGAGGTGGACTTCATTATATACCGCTAGAAAGCTGACAGTGCACATCAACTTTGCTGGTATGCGCTCGCGTGTTGAAGATATCTATGCCGCTAGTTTTGGCACCAATATCCCTCCAATGTCAGAAAGGCAGGCTTTACTAACACTGGGCTGTGAGGAACAATGCCCACAGTATAAGCCTATGGGCAGTACTGCCAAGGCAGCCATTCCTTAAAGCCTAGTGATGACGCTAGGTAGTAAGGCCTGCCCTTCTGACATTGGAGAGATATTGGTAACGAAACTAACAGCACCAATATCTTTGGCCCCCAGGCACATATGGCAAAGTGGACAGTGAACTGAATTAAGTGTGCTGTCATCTTTCTAGTGGTATATAATACCGCCCATCTCTGAGGACATGAAAGGACCGGATTTGAAACAAAACCCTTTACCTTTGAAGAGAAGTCACACTTCCTGCTGTATTCATAATGTCCCAAGGTTAACCCATTTGTAGTCTCTACAAAAAGACTATACTTTACAATAAAAACTAAAAAAACTATGCTTACAGGGAAGTATATCCCTCATATATACAGTATGAGATTTTCTTAAATAATAAAGGTTGTAAACTAGAAATGTTCTTGTTTTTACTACACATGCATGCAACCACTTCCTGGACTATACAGATTCACAAACCGCCCTGCAGGATGGAAAATGACTCTAGATATTTCACAAGTCAGAGAGTAGACTTTGACTCAGATGTCCTCACACACAGATACTAAATTCTGCTAAGTTTGAATGGTGTTCATGGACTCAAGTGTACATTTTTAGACAGAACACATATGAATATGCTGTCCTCGAATTCAAGGACCTCAGGACAACCACTGAGCCACAGTGAATGGAACTATAATTCTTACTTTCCATTATTCATATTGTCATAAGAGAAAAATTTGACTTACTGCTTTATTGCATATATTTATTTAGCATTTTATGCATATAATATATATATTATCTAAGTAAGTGGATGTTGCATTTACAACCTGTAAAAATGTATCAATGTACTGTAATATATCTGTATATATATATATATATATATATATATATATGACTATTATTGCATTTTATGCAAAATAAATAATAGAATAAAATATTTGTTATTCTCCTGGCATATTTTATACATATTAATGGTGTTATGGTACAAGATGTCTTAATTTATTTGCTTATTGATACTGAATTCAAGTAATAAGATCATCATTTTATGTATAATATAGTACTATGGATATTTTATGAAAGGAGACGTCCAGGATAAATTTATATACATATATATATATATATATATATATATATATATATATATATATATATATATTTTGAGGCCAGGGACGGTGAGAAAAATAACTGACGTACTCAGCTGTCCCCAGTGATCCAGTGTCTGCCATCGCAGTCCAGTCCTACTGCTCCATCCTTCAGTGTCTTGTTCCGGTGGAAATCCCTGGAATTCCACATGTGACCACTGAGGGCAAACAGCGGCCTTAGCAGCTTAAGGAAAGGACACGGGACAGTGATACCTGACACCAGAGCAGCAGGACAGGACCGCACAGGGAGACACCAGAGCACCAGGGACAGGTATGTTTTTTTTTTTTTTTTTTTTTTTTTATTAATGCTTTCACCTTGTCCACCCTCATATGAAAAAAAAAAAAGTTTATCCTGGACAACTTCTTTTAAGTTCCCATGCAAACAGTCATATTATCAGATTGTTTAGTTTAGATCTCTAAGGCAGAACATGAACATTTTTTAAATTTCCCTTGTTACCATGTAAACAAAGGACAATTTTAAAAACGTGTGCAATTCCTTGTGCAGTCTTGTGTAAGCTTAGAAAACACACTTTAAGTTAAGGCTCCATGTAGCAGGCCTCAGCAATAAAGCGTTGCGGGAATAAAAGATGTGGCAGAAATGCTTTGCGGTTTTTCACAAGAGGAAATCTCTGCGGAACTTCTGCTTCCATTATAACTATAGGGAAACCACCAATATTTCCGTAGGTATAATTGACATGCTGCAATATCTAAAACTGCAACGGTTTTGGAAATCACGGCATTTCAACTGTGCACAATTTTCTGCAATGTGTCTGTTGGTCTCGTCACTTTGTAAGCCAACAGCCCTGTAGTGGCTTGCAGATTACAGAATGGCAGAGCAAGAAGCCGAATCCTTCCTGCTCTACCATGCAGTTCAACTATATCGGTGTCTTTCTGACATCAATACAGTTGGAATAATTGCATGTATTCATGGTGGACCTACAGAGTCACCCCCTATGGCCGCCGCCTCCCTGCCCACTGGTTTGTATTGTTATACGGAAATCTATGCCAACTGCTTGCTGACATAGATTTCTGGCATCGTTTACAGCCAAATCTGATGAGAATCATGGCCAGTCCTGCATCTACCACACCCTCGGAAAAAGGCATGAAATGCAAAAGTTGTATAATTGCAATTTTTGTGCAAAAGTTACTTTTACCAAAAAATTTCAACTATTTCATGGCTTATATGCCAGTTTCATGACGCCCAAGAAACGATAAATCAGCCCGTCTTTAAAATATTATTTATTACCATATAGTTACTCTAAGCAACACAGGGGAAATATTTTCATATAGACAAATTGTGAGATTTTTTAAATACGCATATACATTTTGTGTATAAGTACATAACAGAAGATATTTAAGATTATAATGGTGGACTTTCAGTAGGGCTGAGGAGGAGGAGTACAGGGTGGATGTAGAAGTTCATTATGACAGCAGAATATTCAGTGTGAATTTCTGACTACCTCTCCACAAGCTTTGTCAAACTCTGCATCCATGAAGTGGGCGAAGTTCTGCTAAATAATCTGGACTCATCATTCAATAGTGAGTACTATGAAAGTATAACAAAAATGACAAACATCTCTACAGTATATAAAACACTTGGAAAGAATGCAATATTGATATTGTTAAACAGGAACGTTTGTTTCTGAAGTGATCAAAGGTAAAGATTAATGAATAATAGGATTCTCTTGTACTGTTTACTGACAAAGTTCATATGTTTTCCATGAAGAAAAGCTCAACAAGTGCTACTAAGGGCCATAGTTCCCAAAATTAACTCTACTGTGTATTGTAAGGGTTACAAAGGGTTACCTAAACGCAAATAGGAAAAAAAAATGATTAAAAAAAAATCTGGCAAATTAGATGCCATGTCAATCAGGTCTGCAGCAGTTAGTGGATGGGATTCTATTGAATTCCATACACACAATGCGGAAAAATATGCGCAGTACACATGGTGCAATTTCCAAAGCCGTTGCGGTTTTGGAAATCAAAGTATGTCAATTATACCTACGGAAATGCTGACGGTTTCCCTATAGTTACTGTATAAAAGGAACTGCCAGTCAAATAAAATGCAGACATGATTTATTTCTGTCATTCTCTATGATAATGTATTCTCACAGTCTTGTGGATATCTTGATATATCTTTGTTGACTGTCTTTGGCTCGGTCATACTAAAGAGATGGCAGTTCTTAGTTAAATGGTTGTGGTCTCTTTTTGCAGACTGAACAATGGAAGAAGGTTCCTTCAGCATCATTTTGTCTTCCATCCAAACACTAGATTGAGAGACAGAAAAGATGGGGAATGTCTTATTTCTTGAGAAACATAGAAGAATTTTCAACATTAAATTTCCCACTGTTAGAGGTATTTTTAGTTGTTTTTATCATTTCTTGTTCCCCAGGCGATTAGTATTATCATTATTAAATCAAGCTGCCTAAGAAGCTAAACATGCCATGGATTCAATTCAACGCCAAATTCACAACTTACAAATCTAGAAGAATACTTTGAACACTGAGACCTAGAGCTCAACTACAACTTTGTAACTCAGCAACCTAACAGCAGATGGCGCTACTACACCTAGCAGCATTATATACATGATTTCTTGTTTTACAGTAATTGAGCTGTAAGAAGCATGTAAAGAGAACACACGTGCACGCTGGAGGGAAAAAATTAGCTTAGTTATGATTAACCAAAGGTGTGAACTGATATAATTCTACCAGTTAAGGGAATTTAATAGGGCTGATTTCTCACGTCGTGTTCTCACTGGGATCGTAGCTAGGATGCTATTACAAAGAAGATAGGTGTGGTTTTCAAAGGCAGTTGATTTGGCCACACAGCATAACCTGTGACATGGCACTGAAAAGTGCAGCTTCACAAGTTACAACCATTAACAATGAAATAGCTTTTAGCTGCATTTAGTGTTCAGGGGTTCTAGGCCCACCTTCCAACAACCCTTAAAGGGGCTCTATCATTGGGAAAAGTCATTTTTAGCTAAGCACATCCTTGCATAGGCTTTAGAAAGGCTATTCCACACATACCTTTTGTATGTAAATTGCCTCAGTGGTTTTTGAATGAGCCAGTTTTTATTCATAAGCTAATTAGCTTCCAGCCAGCACAGGAAGTTCCCAGCAGCATTCCTCTGCTATTCTCTTCTATTTGTGTGTGAAAACAGGAAGCAGGAAGTCATCGTCATCATCATCAGCAGCAGCCTGTGCTGTACACATACCTAAGAAAGAATAGCAGAGGGTGCATGATGGGTGCACCGAGAGGCTAATTAGCATATGAATAAAAATGGGCTCATTCAAAAACGACTGAGGCGATTTACATACAAAAGGTAGGTGTGGAATAGATTTTCTAAAGGCTATGCAAGGATGTGCTTATCTAAAAATGACTTTTCCCAATGATAGAACCCCTTTAACCCCTTCCCGCCGATGGCATTTTTTATTTTCGTTTTTCGTTTTTGACTCCCCTCCTTCTAAACTCCATAACTTTTTTATTTCTCCACTCCCAGAGCCATATGAGGTCTTAATTTTTGCGGGACAAATTTTTCTTCATGATGCTACCATTAATTATTCTATATAATGTACTGGGAAGCAGGAAAAAAATTCAGAATGGGGTGGATTTGAAGAAAAAATGCATTTCTGCGACTTTCTTACGGGCTTTGGTTTTACGGCGTTCACTGTGCAGCCAAAATGACATGTCCCCTATATTCTGTGTTTCGGTATGGTTCCAGGGATACCAAATTTATATGGTTTTATTTACATTTTGACCCCTAAAAAAAATTCCAAAACTGTGTGAAAAATTTTTTTTTCTAAAACTCGCCATATTCCGACGGCCGTAACTTTTTTATACGTAAGTGTACGGGGATGCATAGGGTGTCTTTTTTTGCGGGGCCGGGTGTACTTTGTAGTTCTACTATTTTCGGGAAATGTTATTGCTTTGATCACTTTTTATTCAAATTTTTATCAGAATCAAAACAGTGAAAAAACGTCGGTTTGGCACTTTCGACTATTTTTCCCGCTACGGCGTTTACCGAACAGGAAAAATATTTTTATAGATTTGTAGAGCGGGCGATTTCGGACGTGGGGATACCTAACATGTATATGTTTCACAGTTTTTAACTACTTTTATATGTGTTCTAGGGAAAGGGGGGTGATTTGAACTTTTAATTCTTTTTATATTTTTTTATATTTTTTTTTAACTTTTTTTTAATTTTTTTTTTGCATTTATTAGACCCCCTAGGGGTGTTGAACCCCAGGGGGTCTGATCACTAATGCAATGCATTACAATGCTAATGCATTGCAAAAAAGCATCCTTTCTTTTGCAGGCTGCATAGACCAGCCTGCAAAAGAGAGGATTTGCAGACAAGCCTGGGAGCCTGTACAAGGCTCCCGTCTGTCATGGCAACGGGACGTCAGCCCTGGAGCATGCTCCAGGAGCCAGCGATCCCGGCCAAAATGGCGGCGCCCATGCGCCGCCGGGAAAATGGCGCCTCCGGCGCCTTTGACCGCGGCGCCGGAGGGGTTAATGCCTCCGATTGGTCCGGGGACCGATCGGAAGCATTAGAGCCGGTTGTCTACTGCTTAAAGCAGTAGACACCCGGCGGATAATGGGGCCACCCGGCTCCCGGGCGGTCGCCATATTTACAGACCCGACATGCGCCGTACTATTACAGCGCATGTCGGGAAGGGGTTAAGAAACAGACTATAGAACCCTTTAATTTTGGGTGTCCTCTGCAAGAGCATTATTGTATTAGAGTCTAGGACCACTGGAGATTGCTCTGGTACTCTGGTGGGCCATTCCAACACTGGCTGTGTTAATTTGAAAATGATGCAGATCTCCATGTTGTCACGCTTTCCATTTGCAACCCAGTTTCACTCCATCCCAGTTGAATTTTGGATGCGATGCAATTGCTCCATGGAAAGCTAACCTTAAAGGGCTTAATTAGCCCGACACTTAATCTGTGTGATTTGTTACCAGTGTAATAGGCAGCGGATCATGGACCAACTGCAATGACTTTGAGCCACCTAAGGTATTGTCTAAGCAGACTCCCTGGAATACACCCTTTAACCCCATATAGTTGGCAACAGCTGACCAGACAGGTCAGGGACTATGGTGCAATATACCACAATATCAGGCAAAGGAAATAGTGTGAATACAGATTAGTATCAGAGAAGACAGAATCCATACAGAGAATAAAAAGATCCAGAAGTACAGGACTAGAAACAGAGGTACTAAATCAGGTACAGGCCACAACATCCAGATAAGACAGGCTGGGGTCTAAAACAGGAATATAAAGCAGGACATTAGATAAGATAGCAGATATAAATACACAACAGAAGCCTTTCAGCATACATTCATAGTAGAAGCCTGGAGGCTAGGTAGTAGAGTCATAGCAGAAACCTTTAGCCCAAACATTGATAACAGATCCAGTAGCCACAGGTAGTAGAATTACAGCAGGAGCCCATAGGCCAAACATGCACAGCAGAAAGCCGTAGGCCACTGGTAGCAGAGGTATCAAATGCCTGTGGGCCAAACATAATAGAACCCCACAGCTGCATATAGCAAAAGTACAGCAGAAAGACCATAGGCCACATGTAGCAGATATACATCCTAATTTTAATTTCTGTTGGGTACAGTGTAAGGTTTTTACACGTCCCAAATTACTCTATTAAATACCATTGTACAGTTTAAATATAGGTATAATGTACATTAAGTCAATAACTTAGTTTATACAAAGCATGGGATACTGGTATTGTTCATGTGGAGTTATATATAAGAAATTTTCTAGCGTGAAATACAACTTCATTTTTGCATTCTTTTATATTTATTCCTACAACACTTAAACCCTCATCTGCCACCCACTTAGAAGTTTTTATGGCATCACTATAATTTGCAAATTGTATTTATGTATAAGAAACAGATTAAAAGGGCTTATTATCATATTTCATTTCTCATTGTACACCAAACATGCCATTCATTCATTCCATACAGTTAAGAAGTTAATATTTAATTGTCTAAAGTTAAGTTAAAATATTGTTACTGCAGATACTGCATCAGATCGTGACGCACATGGATTTTCATGAAAAATTTAACTCTTGGGTGTATATGTACATTGCGTAGGTGACGGCATGGTACTACCCACAATGATGCCTATATTATCTTCCTTACCTTTATATTCATTTTTTTTTCTTTTGTATCATAATTTACACACTCTGGTTTTGTCAGGTATTTTTGCCACAAATTATGCAAAATCTCAGAAAAACACAAATTGATTTTCATAAACCATATCATAATAGAAAATGAGGTCTATTCAGACATATGCAGTACAGTATTCATTTATCAGCTCCTACAATATGATTTATTATCTTATCTATCATATAGTATTGGATTATCATATTTCTTCACTTTTCATATATTTATAGCATTTTTTTCTTTACAACAGTTACAGTTATTATTGTTATCTTGCTAGTTCAGAACAAAAAAAAAATGCTCTGGATTAGGATTTTTGTTGTTAAGGTAATTCAGTTCCCTTAAACGGCATTCACACTACCGCTTCTGTCCGCCCCGGGGTTTCCACCATAAACCCCAGGGAACCTGGACTGGGGACAGCTTGCCGGTATTTTGCTTTAAAACCCATTCATTTAAATGGTTTTTTAAAGGTGACCGCCAATGTCTGTATGCTGTCTTTCTGACTAGAAACAGTTTTTTTTTGAATGG
Source organism: Leptodactylus fuscus (assembly GCF_031893055.1). NCBI lineage: Eukaryota > Metazoa > Chordata > Amphibia > Anura > Leptodactylidae > Leptodactylus > Leptodactylus fuscus. The sequence continues at coordinate 106,064,147 of NC_134269.1, forward strand.
ACACAAGGTTGTACATGCAGGACTTTGTGTTTGTGCAAAAAAAAAAAAGATTTCTAGGCGGAAAGGCCGAATACGGACTCCAGTGGTCACCTAATGGGTTTTAAAGCTGACTGCCGGCAAGCCATCCCCTGTCCAGGTTCCCTGGGATTTACAATGGAAACCCCGGAGTGGACAGAGGCGGTAGTGTGAATGCCGCTTTAGAAATGTATGAGCATTACCCTGACAGTTGCTGTGAAATCACCATGAAACTTCATCTCACCATTTTCATTGTGAATTTGCTGTCGACATTTTCAATATACACTGTCTGCTTCTTTTATATTTTAAGATTTCTTGTCATTTTACCTTTCGTTTCCTGTAATGTCCTAGGTTCACTTCTCAGATGCACACAACACCTTTAAGAACTAGAGCCTATTGTCCCTAGATTTTCCATTTGTAATGTGCTTGTAAACTGTTCCAGGTGTGTTTTAAAAGCATCTTTGCCGTGTTACCATGAACTCTTCCAAGGCCTGATGTAAAAAAAAGAACATTTGGCACTGTGTATATGGTACAAAAGGAAGAGAATAAATGCAAAGTGTAGTTTATTTCATCTGATAACCCTACTGCATTTTCCCTTTTTGCCAGATTTACAAGAGTTGCTTGCTTCCCCCTCTGACATATTTCTATATTGAGTTGAATACTAAATGTATGTGTGTCACATTTGGTAGTTTCTATAGTTACTGCAGTTAGCAAAGCCTTTCTGCTTCTGTGCCTCTGACAGCTTAAAGGATTATTAAATCCATCAGAGTTTACAGCAACTTAAAGGGGTGTCCAGATTTGGTATGCAGTTCATAAAGGATGTAAGTGACTTACAGTGCAGAAGTAAGACAAAGCTGTCAGATGATAATCCTACATCATTCCCAGTCAACTTCATATTACATAAAAGAAAGAAACAAAAACAGGGAAGCCCCAAGTGAAACTATGAAATGTCAAGTACTATTTCCTTAGTCTATGACAAACATGCCACATCCAAATATTTTGTAGACAGTGTCTCTCATTTACAATACACAGTAGTAGCCGCATCCATGGAAAACTCATTATGACATTTTTATTTTAACTTTAATTCCACAATGATTGTTGCCCATCCTAAAGGGACAAAGAGCTTAAGGCTAAGGTCCCACATAGCGGGCCGCAGCGCTTTTCACAGAAAGGCCACAGAGGTTTCCAAAACCAAGCCCCCACTGAAATCCATGAGACTTATACATTTAGAGCCATTATCTAACTGAATTGCTGGTGAATTTATCACAGCAATTTTTTTTTGCACATTCTAACATATAGTTGTGCAAATGTAATGCTGTAATCATCATTGGTAACCATTTTGCAAAGACATAAAAAACGTACTAGCTTATGCTCCATTCATATCTGAACCTTCATGACTTATTTTCTGGAATCCAAAATGATGAATATAAATTGATTATAATAGGGTCAGTCAGGGGTCTGTTTTTTTGTAACTTAAATCATCGGGCTTGCAGGTAGACACCCTGTGCAGATGTGAACATAGCCTTACTTTAATATGTTGTAGACAATAGAGCAGACATTAGGAATGATACTCCTTTCAATAGTGCAGCATTCAGAACTGCAAACTGTTGAGACTTGTTAGCCATAAATGATGAGTTTGCTAAACTACACAGTATAGCATTTGGTTACCACTGTTAGCATTTCACTTGTATTGGAATATTTATTCTATGTATTGTGGGGAAGGTAGCTCGGTAGAAGCAGTGGTGCGGACTAGTGTTGAGCGAGTAGTATTCGATTGAACACCTCGCCAGCATAGGAATGAGTGTAATCGGCCGAGCACCAAAGGGTTAAAGGCTTTGAATATTCAATGCATTTAACCCCTTGGTGTTCCGCCGATTACACGCATTCCTATCCCGGCGAGGTGTTCGATCGAATACTACTTGCTCAACACTAGTGCTGACGCAACCAGTCAGAGACAAGGACACAAATTTTGCAGCAAAAACATTCCTTTTTTTTAAAAAAACCAAACCTGTAATATAAATAAACCTTTACGTCAGGCATAGGATAAGCAAATTAAATACAGCCTTAACTTCAGGCAAAAAAGAAAAAAAAATCATCCTCATCTGAGCGCTATCTAAACAGAAAGTACTAACTGTACGTGTGGCTTACTACCAGCCACACGAATTAACCAAAACAACACTATACCATAACACAAGGCTCCCAGTGTCAAGGCAGACCCAGCCACTCCCTCTCCTCCCAGGATCTGCCCTGAAGTGCAGTCTCTGCAGCCTTTTACGGCCGAGTAACAAGACTCAGGACCCACAGCTGGGCTGCAGCTTATTCTAGCCTGGACCACACATAGGTCAGGAATCTGGGGGAGAAATACCTTGTCTCCAGCACTCTGCCTGTCACCTTTTCACAGTGTATATTAATTTTTTGCTATGTATTGCTACTTCGAGTTCTCTTTCGTTTCTTGTATTCTGTGACCTTAACTGGAAGGGTCTGTTCATAATGCCTTTAGTGAAATGGCAGAAAGTTACTGTACAGAGAAATGTCTTTTACTGTTATAGTCTCAAATGTATTATGCTAAATGTTGCTATTTATAACACATAATACCAGAAAGCCCTGGCTTCAGTCTTCTGACTTGTTGTAACTTGCCTGGAAAAAACTGGTAACCTTATTAGTCAACTTGTTTCACAAGTATCTGCACATTTATATAGTGTTCAAATCAAAAGTACATTGTGACTTCTAATTCTGTATAATCCCCAAACCAATAGAACATATTGTCAGAAAAACATGTGATCTAATCTATTACATACAGAAATTGCTACGATGTGACAATAATTCTTTACAACTCTTTACATTACTGAGGGTAAAACAGGGGTCTCTTCATGTTTGTGAATAGTTTGCAAAACATTTTCTGCACATCCACATAATAGCATATACAGTACTTCAAGAAAATAAATAAAAAATATTATTAAAATATATCATATTTATCAAATGGCATCACATGTGACAGGTTTTCCAAGTTATATAATGTTAATAGCAAATGAAGGAACTGATTGAAAATAATAAAAAAGCTGGACCTACCCTTCCACCAGATTTCAATGCTGACCTTTACTTCTTCATGGCAACATCTATTTACAATAGTAGTGGGGAGGTGCTGTATACACAGATCACTACTGCCGCCATTCAGCAGCTTTAGCTATGTATACTACCTCATCACCAGTGAATGGCTACAGTAGAGATCGGTGCATACAGACACCACCCTGCTGCGGTCATATAAAGAAATTCTGGTTCTAAGGCTCAAAGGTCAAAGGTGGAAGCGGTGGTCCGGTGGTCCGGTGGAGGGGTAAGTATATGTGGGCATATTATTGTTTATTATATAGCTGGGACATCCCCTTTAAATACCCTTTTATGAGTTTATCAAACATTATACACAAAAATATCATATAACTGCCACCAATAAATTAATTCTACTAATATTATAAATGTGAAAGTTTGTATGTTTGTGGGTTTGTGTGTTTGGATGTTTGTTCCGCAATCACGCCTAAACGGGTGAACGGATTTATCTGAATTTTCACACATACATACCTTAGGTCCCGGATTGAAAGTTAGCCTACTTGGTATCCTCATAGAGAACCGGAATTCATGTCCGCGAACGGTGATTGTCACTTCATGAGCGCAGGGGACGAGGGTGGCTGCAGGGAGCCAGGAGCAGCCGGTAGATAAAGAGCCCATGGGGACAGGCAAGGAGCAAATGGGACAGGGGCATGCAGGAGTGGACGTGGCAGCACATGGCGGATCATAACCAACGGCGAATGCCTAAATATCAGTGGCTCAGCGCCAACTCCAAACCGCAGACGAATTCGCGGGCAGATGCTAGTTGATTTATAATGCAAGTAGAAAAAAACATGAAAAGTGAGACATACAAGTATTTTGTTATTCTGTCTAAAGCTAATGTTCCTAACAAACACAATTTAAACTAGTTAAGATACAGTGAACGTTCAGTAAAGTCTTGACCTCGATGCAATTTTTATTGACACAGACAATGACTTACTTATCTTTTACATTCATACCCAGTGATCATGGGATAGGTGTCAGGCAAATTTGATCATGATTATTTGCACAATGTGACATTATGTGTATGCTATGATGTCTCAACATACAGTCTATCTGGAAATTGTCTAAATCTACAGCTGCGAGCTCAGTACAGACGCATAACTTAATTTCTGGCACCAAGTAATGGCTTTTGAAAGCATATTAGGAAATCTCTAAAAAGAAATGTTCCAATGCTAAGTGAAGAAATTGCATACAAAGTGGAATTACACATTTAATACTATACAAAAAAACCTGTAAATCTTGATATATCTAATAATACAACTATAAGAAAGCTAACTAAAAAGAAAGATAATACAACAAATGCACATGGTACCATGCATTATAATATGTGAAGCCATTTAAGTAGATTGGATCTGTATATTCCTGATGTGTTGATACACAGTTCATTTCAGCATGCTAAGTTAACGGCTGTTGCCTCACAACAAGAAGCCATTTTTGTCATGAGGCTGGCCAGTCACCTAACTGATCATTGAGAGTTTAGCTTTTCAGACCCCTTGCAGCTGTGAAACCTTTCATCCAAATGAACAAATATTGAGGTATTACATAGCTGCACTGGTTTGGTCAGAGTAAAAGCCTCTGCTTTGGATCATATAGTGGATTCTATATGGAGGATATCCTTCATGGTATCCATATGTCTGTATTCGATCAAATACCTGCTCGATCGAGTTCTACTCGCTCATCTCTAATATCTATTATTATTTTAGTTTGTCGAATATGCCTATGTTGGCTGCTGATGTAACATGGCATAACAAATATTCCTTGGCTTAAAGCCTATACTGTTCTATTGAATGAGAACAATGAGACAATGAAGGGAAATGCTAATAAATATTCACTTTTTACTGCATATTGTGTGCATAATATATCTAATGTTTAGCCAACTATTAGCTTGACAATAGATAAAGAGAAATTTTCACCACTGCCAAGTCCAGCTCTCTATATCATTTAATAGCTGCTGCTTCACTTATTAAGGCACAGTTGGAATTTTCCCTTTGCCTCCACCATTCTCAAGCAATATGAACTGTTAGTTTTGGTATCTCATATGCTGGGATGCCATATAATGAGTGTGTTGTTGGCGTCGATGATCCCCCTGAGCTCCGCTTCAGAAGTCTGCTGACTTCTGGCTACCTTCATAGCTCTCGTTGTTTTAGAATTTTGTGACAATTTAGATTTTCTTTTTCCCCGGCATGTTTAAAATTGGCAAACTGCCAATTTAGATGAAAGGTGTTTTCCCATCCAATGTGTCAGTACTGCCTAGAGTAGATTAGATAATGTGCAAATGCTTGTACACAATGCACTCAGGGTTAGCTGTGTGTTTAAATAGAGAGATAACAGACCAGGCTTTATCAGCAATCTCCAATTATCTGATCGTCCTGGCAGCAAGAGCAGTGTAATATGGTATGTGAACATAAATTCATAACAGTCATGAAACCGTGTCATTTACCGGGATAAAAAGTAGCCTATGTGTTAATCGAGTTTGCAAACTATCTACTGTATGTGGCAAATTTCATCCAAACCATTCAGCCGTGTTTGCGTGAAAGAGTAACAAATATCTAAACATCCAAACATACAAACACACAAACTCACATTTATAATATTAGTAGGATAACATGCAACTATTTTTCCTTTGGTTGAATAAGAGGTTTAGGCAAGGTTCACTGTCAAAAATCATGAAATGAAAAAATTTTTTGAGAGAAGTCCTCAGTAGTTGATACCTTTAATGGCTAACTTAAAAAATGTTTTGATGACATATCGAGCTTTCGGGACTACTATAGAGGTCCCTTCATCAGAAATCATCAGAGAGAAAACTCCTGCACAGAGGACTTCTCTTTCTGCCGGGTTCAGTATAAAAACCTGACGGACACGTGGTGGCCCCTATTATAGTCTGTGGGGTCTGCAGGTGTCTGGGGGCAACCGTTCTTTCAGCAGTCTGGCTCTCTATGCACAGATGTGAATCTAGCTTTAGTTCCATCCACAAGTCACAAATTATAATCCACAATTCGGGAGTTTTTCTCAGAAGTTCTATTGTACATTTTAGTAAAATACTACTATAATGTGACCTTTGTATACCACTGTTTGTGGTCACCATGTGGTTGTAGACTTATGCTAGATTCGCATTAGCATTCGTGCATTTCATCCCAGATTCCGCTTAAAATCAGTATAAAATTGGCATATTCCCAGCAGACCCCATTATTGTCTGTGGGGTACAAGGGTTTCCACATGTATCTGCTTTTTAAGCAAATAGTGTTTCCATCTTTTGGGTGCCTAAGCAATCCCTAAGGATGGAAACCCGAACACTAGTGTGAACCTAGCGTTATATGGTTGTGGTTCAGGCCTTTTCCAAACATCAGATTGCCTTCATTATTACACGGTGCAGCAAAGCATGGAGGGTGCTAGAGAACCAAGAAGCAGCTTCCCCACTAGAATTTTCCCTACACTGAGTCAATAGCCACAAATGTAAGTAATATGATGGGTTATTCATGCCTTGGTACCCAAAAAGCTACAATTTTTGTTGGTCTCTTATGTGTACCTCCTATTTTGCTCCTGCTATGATACATAAAATGCACTTTTAATTTGTACCACTATGTTATGCGGTATGCCTTCTTATATTGAGATTTCTTCACATAGGGCACCAGTATTTTCCCACTTCTTCCTTTTGCTACTTGAAGATTGGTTGCTTTTTGTAAAGGGAGCAATTCATCAATAGGTATATACTTGTAATAGGGAATTCCTGTACATGCAACATATAATCAAAAGTCCATCATTTGTCATCCTTACTGTACATGTTTTCAATGCAAAGTACATAATATGAATATGAATGTATGTACATATTTATGTCAAGAAGTATACTTCTTGACATAAATATGATTGAGGAGGAATTCTTGTATTCAGTACAGTAGTATGTACTTTCCTAAGATAGAGACTTACAGTACTTAGAAAATACACTGCAGGCGAGTTATTATTATTATAGTCAGGCGAGTTTTAGAGATTATATATAAATCCTTCCTATGGATTAATTCACCATAGCAACCAAAGCCACATTTCACTTATCAGGAACTGTGAGAAATATAAGAAGTTTGTGGGATAAAGAAGAATGGCCAACTCTTATTCAGAGCTAGAACTGCTATGGATAAACTTTAAAGGGATTTCTGACCAAAATGTAAAATGTCATATGTTGTAAACCAGTTGTACAATAAGAAAAGGTTTTGAATTATACATTTTACTTACAGCTATGTTTTACTATACTGGTGCATTACTTCTAGTAACATAAACAGCTGCTGTAGAACATCTTGTTGAAAATTGGATACAAGCTTCCTGTCCATCATTGATTGAATCATATAAAAACCCCTCAAGGTCTACATCATTTCAGATGTGTAATAATGTTCTGCAGCAGGTAGGACACCAAACTTTACATACTACTTTTATTGTGTACAATCTTAAGGTTTTACTATAGCAGGCAGCCAGTTATAAGCCCACTCTGCCACCTAATAACTTGACTATGAACCACTCCCAAGGGTGTTGTTTAAGACTCTATAGAAAGGTGCCCCCCCCCCCCAAAAAAAAAAAATCCAACCCAGCCATCTTTGGTTGTGTGATGGGCCCCCCTAATTAAGGTTGTAGTATATGACACCCCTTTGGTATATTAAAAAAATCCCCTTATTTGGCCCTCACATAGTATAACACCTCCTTTTATGGCCCCCCAGAGTATGTAATATCCTTTCTCTCACCCCACATGAGATATAACCACTTTTTGTGGCCCACCACGCAGTATATGACCCTGCTTTTTATGCCAACCCCACAATATATGAGCCCTTTCTTATGGCCTCCCTACAGTATATGACCCCTTTTTATGGTCCCCATGCAGTATATGACATGGCCCCCACACAGTATATGGTCCCCTTTTTATGACCTCAAGCTACAATAAATAGCTGACAATTAACCCCCCCCCCAATATATTGTGACGCACCAACTAAAGCAATCACCTCAGGTCACCTCATGGAAGATGTGTTCCTGTGTCTTAGCTTTCTCGATATTCACCATTTAAACTATCAGATCGCTACCTTTCAGAGTGGCCCATTTCAGTTGACAGCTGAAAAAAGTGCAAAGCATCTGGGGTCAGACAAGAGTGTTTTAATGTATGGACCGAAGTTGAGGGCTGTCAGAATTAGTTCAGTGACATACAGTAAATGAAAAGGATAGGTAGGGTGGTACAAAAAGGTCAGAGGCATTTCAGGGTAAGACATTGGAGATCAGCAGAACTGGGACAGAATCAAAGATGGAATCAGAAACACGCGAAGGTTAAAATTTAAAGAAATTATCAGAAATCAGTAGTAGAACACCCTTGCAAAAACTAGCAATTAGGAACCCATATTGCTCAGGAGTCAGGTGCCTAGTGAAACTGCTTTAAATAGATTCTGAACATCAGGGTTTGGAAGGAGAACATTAGAGTGTGTGCAATGGCACTTTAAGAATCAGAAATAAGCAAGCAGACCTCTTGGTCTAAAATATCCAACTTAAAATCCAGAGCATTAAGAGCTGAATCTAAAAAAGAAGCATCGATCTGTGTAATGCCAAAAAGAGACCTGTAAACGTTAAAAGTAACATCTAGCATATCTTTAATGCTATCTTTATCTTCCAAATTAAGAATGATGTCTTTCCTTCCCATAACCTTCTTCTCCTTCCTCTAAATTTTGTACATGAGAGTTGAAAAGAATCTGCTTCCCTTTCTCTTCAAGTGTTTTTGAAATATCCCTATTAACCTTTAAAATTTTCGCTTCCACCTCCATCCCAGCTTCTTTTGATTTTAATAACTAATGCAATTGTATATTAAGCACATAAAAACATTCTTTCTTTCTTCCCTTTTGCTTTCTTCCTGCCCACTTCGGTCAAATATTGTTTAATCCCAGGTTTAATACCCTCCCACCAGCGCAGCATAGATGTATTTGGTGCCCTCAGAGGCTGTCAGCACAGGTAAGCACATACAAAGCCTTCTTTTACCTCAGGATCTTCCAGCAGGGTATCGTTTAATCTCCAAACCCTTTTACTGGTTTTCTTCTCAGACTCCCATTCCAAATGAACCAATAAAAACTTGTGATCAGAAAAACCATTTGTTTGGATAAAACAACTAAAAGGAATAAAACCAGAAGAGGCAAAAATAAAATCGATTCTGGAGGAAACTCTCCCATCGGACTAAGTGGAGCTTGGGTCCACCAGCAAGAGTTCCTTCCAGCAATCTTTCAATTAAAATCATCAATAAAATTATCAAACGGGAGGTGTGGTCCTTTCTATTTGGGTCCCCTCCTTGGCGGAGCTCAAACAATAGCACACACTTAAAATTCCCTCCAATAATGAGTGGGGATGCGCCTACACAAAACAAGGGTAAAATTTAAAATAGCTCTGCCCTTTCAGCTTTTGAAGGGGAAGCGTATATATTTATTACACGAACACAATGTCCATTAAAAGATAGTTGTAGCAGGATGGCTCTGCCTGGTATAATTTCAGTGACAGTCTGAATATGGATGTGCCACCCATGGCAGAGTCATCCCACTCCTGCAGATCTGTTGTCATTGCCCCTCGACCAAAAGGAGGGCACAAGAGTCCAAACTTTTTTATGTCCACATAATCCATGGCATTTTGAAAACCACATTCTTGTAATAAGTACAAATCAAAAGTCTCAGTCTCTAGAAAAGAAAACAATGCTGCTCTGTGGAAAGAGCCCTTTATAAATCTCACATTTAGTGAGGCAACTTTTATAGAAAACACCATTAAAGATCAGATTCCTCTCCAGAGGATGAAATCTCCAAAATCAACTGCGAGAGTTTCCCCCTAAACACAAGGCACATAACTTCCCTTATATTTTCCGGATCAGATCCAGACACAGAAGCGCCCAAAACATTCCGAAGCACTTCCCTCCCTCTAGCTCAAGTCCATCTTATCTGGCTCTTTTGGCTTATCTGATGTCATCAATCCAGGAACACTTCCAGGCTTTTATTTAACATCCATCTTAGGTCTGGTCTCAGGTCCACCCTCCGGGCTTGGTACAAGAGCTGACCCATCAGGTTTCAGTCTAGATCCACTGCCACCCGAAGCTTGTCCGCCCATACAAGAGCTCTCAGCTGCTGTTGATGCAGCAGGCTTGTTCACATTCCCAACTGACCCTTTACGACCAGTGCCTTTCTTTTTCTTTTTGGACTTGGCCTGCAGAGCCTGAGACCTTCCGGGTAGATTTACAACTGAATTTTCCTGAGCACTCGGGGCCATCTTGGTCTAGTCTGGCTCTGAAACTTCACCAGCCCCAGACTCCGACCCAGTCAAGACCACAATGTCACCTCTCAACCTCATACTCGACCTGTGCTGTTGTGGCATCTCACCAGCTTTGTCATCTATATCAGCTTCTGAAAACTTCCTGGTAACTGCCCCAGGGGGTATTAAAGATTGAATCAGATCAGGAAGCTTCCTCAGCCGGCTGGCCTTCGGGTTCAGGATTCGCATTCCAAATGAAAGGCCACGTGTAATGGAAGGACTTATATTTTTCATTTCTGCTTAATTCACTTTTCATTTTGACTGAAAAAAAACACCAAAAACTGAGTGTGTGATTGTAACCATCTCAGATGGTTTTCTGCCTTGGAAAATGGTTTTCATGCCATGTTTATATTGTGATGCATCCAAGATCAGACTCGTTGATCAGTGCACCAGAGGATCCTCCCATAGGTCCTTGATCTGGCACAATATGGTCCCAACCAATATGGAGCCATTTCTTACGGGGTTATTCACAAATATGTATATATAAATATATATATATATATATATATATATATATATATATATATATATATATTTGTGTCATGTGTGAAATAATAATAATAATAATAATAATAATAATAATAATAATAATAATAATAATAATAATAATAATTCTACATGGTATTGATGGAGAGTGGGTCTAGACTTATTTCTTATTAGGCCCAAGGGGTTTACTGGTGGAATTTGTTCAACAGTTCCATTACAGTAATTTAGCTATTGGATATCTAGCGTTGTAATGTAATGATGTTGCATCTTAGAGTTAGTGGAGACAGTAGTGCAGGGAATACTGAAATGTATCACAATGGCAACACTACCATACGGTAATTCTCCAAATTGTGGAGATGCCTTTCCCCCCAGTTCTGTTGCGGCAATGAGACACACATGGATGCCTTCTGTAATCTTTTTCCATGAGCCTTCAGTTGTTCTTGCTCTCTATTTCTCAGTGGTATAATTATTTCACATTGTAAACACCATTCCGAATTTCAGCCTGCTCTCATTACAGCAGCTTGGTCTGAAACAGTAACATTTCACATTTTTATTTTTATCTCCTCCTGCTTGTTATTTTATTGTGCAGTATGACTGCCTTCACATTTTGATATATTATTTCTGAAACGTCTGTGGAGGATGGAACTTTTCCTTACTTTTCTTTCTCTGTAATTCACTTACAATACTGTAGTATGGCAAGAAAACATCATTTTTTCTCCATAAATAGTTTACAGATGTTAAAACCAAACTTTCAACTCTACAGTAATGGGAAACATGAAAACCAAATGTGTAAAGGCCAATATGGAGACTTCAGGGTACATACAGTATATAACAAGTTCTTTTGGCATTATTTTTCTATTGGGAAACAAAATTGCATAATATACGGTAATCTCATGAGTGGAGTATGGATGAATGAGAACATGACACAAATACATATATTAGCCTATACCAGCCAAACATCACTCAATAAGGTATAGAGCTTAAAGCATTTTACTAAGTGGCAGCAGTAATATAATCTCACTGCGTTACTTCATAATGCAATTTTCTGCTAATGTATTCCTTGGGAATTACAAGGTTATATTAAAATCACATGTGATATTATTTACTTGTGCTATTTCTTTTAAAATCGCTTGTGAGCATCCATATAGCAGGTTTGTTGTAAATGAATGGATAGCAACAAAGGAGAAGCATATGCGTGCATAGAGTTCAATGTGAAAGCTAAATTATTCCATTGCCCATTTTATATTAGATACAAACACCTAATCTTTGTGTTTTGCAAATTATGGTCAACAGCAAGCATATTTTTTTTATCACATGAACCCTATGCAAATGCATTACATTCCATTGGCATCCTTTTGCATCCATTGTTAATGTATCCTTTACAGATGCCAACTAAATGGAAACCAAAAATATAAGTTAAATGGGTCCTTACTGCTTTAAGTAAACAAATGTGAGTCTCTTTGATCAAATTATGAGTGTCCATCTCCTCATTATACCTACATTCATAACCCATTTCATTTAAACCACTGCCTTATATTATGTAGACCCCTTTTGTGTTTCCAAAATAGTTCTGACCAGTCAAGGCATCGGCTCTGGATTTCTGAAGATGTCCAACATTAACTGTATCAGCAGCTATTGTTATCGTACCTCATCAATAGGATTGAACTAGACAGGTCATCCTCAGAGTTGGCTTTAGAGAGCAGACTGGGTAATTGCCCAGGGCTCCCATCTCCAAAGGGTCCTCCCAGGGTCCAGGGCCTGATAACTTCGGTCAGGCCAAGTCACATTGATAACTATAGAAGTCGTCCCCTGATAGGTCTATAAAAATAAACATTTTTAATCAACTCTCCTGGGCATCTGGTGATCCGCAGTTATCTTCTAGACATTTCTGGCCTGTAGCTGTCCAGATGTCACCACTGAGGCCTGTGATTGGATCTCAGTGGTTACATGGGGTGCGCTGGTGTCATAACATGAGCTTGCCCCACGTGACCGCTTTCAGAAGCAGTGCACACTTTTGGGAAATAAGAGTAAGTCTCTATGGTCAACAAAAAAAAGGTGCAGATCATCAAAAGAGGTCACTTTGTCCCTAGATGGAGGAGGCTCATACTTCCTTCCCTTAACTATGGAAGGAATCTATCTCCTTTTTCAAAACAGGAAAAATTAAAACGGTCTGCTCCTCTTCATTCACATGTCCTGAGTCGAGTCATACCATCTCTTACCTTGCAGTCTATTGATAGGTTCCATTTAAAGTCCCAGTTGCAGCATAATACATATGACAATGCAAAAAGTCTTAAAGTAGCAGTAGAAGGGACATAAAGAAGGAAGGAGCTTTGTATATAAAGGATATTAAAGGTATTCTACGTCTTCTTTATTTATAGACATAATTGACAGTTCCATTTTTTCGTTCCATCTTATTTAACTAGAAATACGAATAACTCCGAATGAAAATAGAAAACACTTAAAAGGGAAATATTTTTTTCTTCAAAGTTCTTTTGCAAACTTTAATATTTATAGAACTGTCAGATGTTTTCCTGAAAGTACCATATAGAATACATAAATGGTCTTTTCATAACTACATGAAAATATAGAAAAAGAAGACCCAATTACCCCATTCAGGGCCGCCATCAGGAATTTTGGGGCCCCATACAGCCTAAGTGTCTGGGCCCCCCCCCCCTCCCCTGCCATTTTTGCTTTGCGCGCCGTGGGAAATTTAGCCCCACCCACTGTTATGTTGACTCCTCCCACTCATTAATTTTCCATTTGCCCGCACACTGTATAATCCTCCTACAGTCACCCGTAAATTATATGTCCCCCTCCGTCTCTCCCCTAGCTTCATATACACCCTTCATCTGCCCCCAGATTCATGTCCCCTCCATCTCTGCCCCCAGATTCATGTCCCCACATTTCTGCCCACAGATTCATGTCCCTCCATCTCTGCCCCCAGATTCATGTCTCCACATCTCCATACCTCCCAACTTTTGAAGAACTAAAAGAGGGACAAAATGTGTGGCGCGCTTAGCGCGCCGCAGCAAGTTTAGCCCCGCCCACTTTTGTGTTGACTCCGTTACTCCGTTACTCCGTTGACTCGTTAATTTTTCATGTGCCCGCACACAGTATAATCCTCCTACAGTCACCCGTAAATTATATGTCCCCCCTCTATCTCTCCCCCAGTTTCATATACACCCTTCATCTGCCCCCAGTTTCAGGTCCCCCTTCCATCTCTGCCCCTAGATTCATGTCCCCACATCTCTGCCCCCAGTTTCATGTCCCCTCCATCTCTGCCCCCAGATTCATGTCCCCCCAGATTCATGTCCCCCCTCCATCTCTGCCCCCAGATTCATGTCCCCCATCTCTGCCCCCAGATTCATGTCCCTCCATCTCTGCCCCCAGATTCATGTCCTCTCCATCTCTGCCCCCAGATTCATGTCCCCACAGTGTCATGCCGTCCCCTCCTTCATCTGCCCCAGTGTCATTCCGTCCTCTCTTTCATCTGCCCCCAGATTTATGTCCCCACAGTGTCATGCCGTCCTCTCCTTCATCTGCCCCCAGATTCACGTTCCACCTCCACATTAAACTTACCTTCTCCTCCTCTCCCTCGCCGCTCTCTGCGCGTCTCTCTCGCTGATACATGCGGCTGAAGGAAGGAGCTGACACGGGTCAGCTCCACGCTTCGCCGCTGGGTGTCTCTCTCGCTGACACATATGCGGCTGAAGCGAGGAGCTGACCTGTGTCAGCTCCTCACTTCGCCGCTGCCGCCTCTCTCGCTGACACATCTGCGGCTGAGCCGGGTTCCGGCTCAGCCGCATATGTGTCACCGAGAGAGGCGGCAGCGGCGAAGTGAGGAGCTGACACAGGTCAGTTCCTCGCTTCAGCCGCATATGTGTCAGCGAGACAGGCGGCAGCGGCGAAGCGAGGAGCTGACCTGTGTCAGCTCCTCGCTTCAGCCGCGTATGTGCTCAACTCAGATCTGCGTCCTCTGGACGCAGATCTGAGTTGAAACAGGACATACAATGACTGCTGCCGGCGCCAGGGGGCCCGGGCCCCCCCCATTTTAAAATTTGGCCGGGCCCCTGACGCCAGTAGCAGTAGTACTGGCCTATCGGCAGCCCTGACCCCATTATTAATATTTTGTCTAACAACTGTAACCCAAATGTTCCCAGACCCAGACATATGTAGTACCATAAAAGAACTTTAGTTACTCCAGTTATATTTTACACAAGTAATTGAAATGAAATTCTCTGTTTAATTGACACTTTGCAAAACTGTTAAAATCTATCCAGTTCCAAAAGTCAAATGACCTCCATCCATTAAGCTGTTTCACCTTAATATACTCTATTATCCCTGTTTCTTTAATACTGTATATGTTGGCAATTGCACCTTTTGGGTCAGCTTTAACCATATTTCTCTTGTAAAATTTATAACAGACAGTGACAAAAGGGCTTAAAGAGTATCATTTCCAGGAAATTTTCCATTGCCTTCCAATAAACATTAAAATTGTTAGTTGATTTCCAATATAATTCACGTACTGATGGTTATCATGACTAAGGAACTCTCTCTCTCTCTCTCGCTATATATACCGGTATATATATATATATATATATATATATATATATATATATATATATATATATATATATATATATATATACACACACACAGGTGTAGCTTCTTATGTTTTGGCAGAGATCTTGGTCTCTGTGAACTATTTGTAATGGAAGAAAGGAAATGGTAGTTTTAACATGTTTAGTTAATATCTGGTGATTATTTTTATTATAATGATTACATATGTGAATAATCTCAATCACTTGTAATTTAACTGGGGAATTTAGACACGTTATGTTATTTCATGATTATGTCTGACCATTTTTACATGAAAGCAAAAAACTGTTTTCAAGAAAAAAAAAAATCACGGATGTTAAGCTTGTTACAGTGTATGATGTAGTTTTAATTCCCTTTAGTATAAATTTTACACATGGAAATAAATGTAAAAATTCCAATATACTTTCTATGCAGCATACCACTGATTTGGGTATGCAGTTTTACGGGATTTGCTTTTTACTCATGCCTTTTTGGGGGGGATTAGAGTTATATGTACAGCCGTCCCCACCTTCAGTACAGTTCCTTAGCGTGGAATTTCCGGGCTTGCTAAAGGAAAATATCTGCATACACAGCAGGGCAGATTTACTAATATTGTCTAATAGTTAGTAGTCAGAGTATAAATTTCAAGAAATAGTACTTGTAGATAGTGACATGGAAAACTATCAACAATTCTTAAAAAACATGTTTAGCATATGAGGGCTTGTTTCTGTGGGAAAAGTGTATTTTTTTAATGGCACTAATTAATGTTTCATACGTTGGGGCACATTTATCAATCCAAACCAGACACTTTACTGTCTACATTTGCGCCAAAATTCATAGTGCACATTATTTTTTTATATTTATGAACAGTGTGCACCAGAAAGAAAATGGGCGTGGTCTATAACATAATAGGCAGGGTTTATAACATAATGGGTGTGGTTTAGAAGTATCTCACTTTTACGACACATGTGAGAAACAGAAAAGAACAAATATGGCGTAGATTTCCTGTGCACAGTACACCAAGTTTAAAATGGTGTAAATAATTTACCACTACTTACTTTGTGCGCCAAAGATTCCTGTTGTGCGCCACATATTTGTTTCAATAAGTGAGAGATGATTTGTGTCTGCTTATGTTATGCCAAGAATTGTAGGGTCTTTGATGCGTGCGCCCAATATTTGTTCCTTAAAGCCAGTGGCGTAACTAGGAATGGCGGGGCCCCGTGGCGAACTTTTGACATGGGCCCCCCCCAAAACCGACGCCGAAGACCTCAACCGACCCCCTCCTCAGAACTCTATTATGTCCCTTAGTAAGCCCTGCACACAGTATTAACCCCAATAGTGGCCCCTGCACACAGTATTAACCCCAATAGTGGCCCCTGCACACAGTATTATGTCCCACTGTGGACATCCATAAACAATTATTATACTCTGGGGTCTTTTCAGACCCCAGAGTATAATAATCGGAGACCCGGGGGAATAAAAACATTTAAAAAAAAAAACAGTTGCTTACCTGTGCCCGGCTCCTAGGCTGTCGGCTGCCGGCTGCCGCTCTTGTCCTGCATTAATGACGTCAGACGTCACATGACCCGGGAAGCAGACCCGGGTCATGTGACGTCAGAGACGTCAGACACGAATGAGGGAGGCCGGAGGCAGGATCGTGGAGAGGTAAGTAACACTGTTTGTTATGTTCCTTACGTCTCCCGGTCCGCTGATCATTATACTCGGGGGTCTTTGCAGACCCCCGAGTATAATGATAGTGTTTGTGGGGCCCGCGGTGTCACTTGCCGATCCCGGCCCAGCCAGGATCAGCAAGTGAATGGGGCCCGTAACGGACTATTTAAAAAAACAAAAAAAAACGCAGCGGTAGTGGCTGTCACCGGGCCCCCTAATGGCCCGGGCCCTGTGGCAGCTGCTACTGCTGCTACCACGGTAGTTACGCCCCTGCTTAAAGCCTGTAAGTTAAGATCTTTGCCTACAGATTTTGTCTACGTTTTGTGCCAAATATTTGTCTCCATTTTTGTGCCATATATTTGTCTCATGGTGAGACAGAATTTTAGAGCTTCTAGAAACCATCCACATTTATTAAGGTCGGTATGACAGATTCATAAATATGTCTAAAAACGTGAATGGGAAAGATAGTGCAAAGATAGACAGTATTAATACATGTAAATTCCCTCCTCCCATGGGTTTCATTCCAACAGCTTTTACTATGTCATAAAAATAACCTGTTACCTTTATTCTGCAGGGCAGGGCTTTTATTATGGCAATACCACATATGTTATAGTGAAAACAAAGTTTGCTTTACATTGCCATATTGAAGCACCATCAACTTTTTTTTTATATATTTGTATATATGGAGCTATATGAGGGATTTTACTAGTATGGACATTTTGTGAACTTGTTTACCTACATTTTTAATAAAATGGGGAGCAGAATATTTTAAAGGGAGGCACTGATTCTCAATTAATTCCTAGCGTTAAGTTGGGTTGAATGCAATGCATACAATGTTCACCCATGATGCTGCTGAACCCTGGGATCAGATGAGTGTAGCTGAAGGAAGTTTTATTGTTAATGGACATGGGGTCCAAAATAGGGAAAACTTCACTGAGAAAGAGCAATAGATTGCCCTCACTATGTCTGGAGTAGGCACTCACCATCCACACTTTGATGCTGCCCCTTGCTTATGGAAGCACAAGCTGCAGCCTTGCATGTATTTGCAGGTGAATATAACTATTGTCACACTTCTAATTGGCATATACTTGGTAAAGTTGGTGAGAGATTGGACATCCATGGCCCATATTATAACATTCCACTGTGGCGGCAGGAACAGATAAGATTCCTTCACCTAGGTAGTAGATGGTTAAATAATAGTACAGTTTGAAGGTGGATGATTTTACAACAGAAGTCATGTTGTGAACTTTCAGTGTTTACTGTGGAAATGACTTGTCACTGCAGCCGCATAGTATTGAATTAGGTTCCAGTGTCCCATCTGACAAATAATAAAGACTGCCATGTAAAACATTCATACAGTTGTTTGCAAAAATTGTAAAGCTTCAGAATCTTTGAACTGTCAGGAGGAATAAATTAGCAGTTACTTTGATAATTTGATTTATAACTGTATAATATGTATAATGTTTTTCAACCTCTGTTTCACAGTTGACTCTAAGACAACTATCCCTTTAACAATTCAGTAATATCATTTCAATTTCATAGTAGAGACTTTCTTCACAGACTTTCAGAGACATTCAGAGACTTTCTTCACAGTACACATCTAGGCATAAGACAACTAATAAGAAAAACCTTTTAATGAATTATTTGGGAGAGTATTGTGGTCACATCATGTGATATTTGGAGAGGTCATCGTATGGAACGGAGGAGGGAAGCTGTCCCCAAAGGTGTTACTTATATTGTAACTAGCTGGTACCCGCGACTTCATCTGCGGTGATTGTAGAAGTGGGTATATACAGGCATGGGTAAGGTTTTCGTAGTGTGTATAAGGTATGGGATATGAAATGTAACTTTGTATCTTGTAATTCAGAGAATACGTGAGACTTTTGTCTTGAAGTTAATTTGTATTTGAGCTGCTATACGGTGTTGTGAGAAACTTTACATAGTGACTTTGGGACAGAAGTATTTGAAGTTAACCCTTTCCCGCCGATGGCTTTTTTTTATTTTCGTTTTTCGTTTTTGACTCCCCTCCTTCTAAACCCCATAATTTTTTTATTTCTTCGCTCCCAGAGCCATATGAGGTCTTAATTTTTCCTGGGACAAATTTTTCTTCATGATGCCACCATTATTCATTCTATATAATGTACTGGGAAAAATTCAGAATGGGTTGGATTTGAAGAAAAAATGCATTTCTGCGACTTTCTTACGGGCTTTTGTTTTACTGCGTTCACTGTGCAACCAAAATGACATGTCCCCTGTATTCTGTGTTTCGTTATGATTCCGGGGATACCAAATTTATATGGTTTTATTTACATTTTGACCCCTTAAAAAAAATCCAAAACTGTGTGAAAAGTCGCCATATTCTGACAGCCGTAAATTTTTTATATGTGCGTGTATGGGGATGTATAGGGCGTCTTTTTTTGCGGGATCGGGTGTACTTTGTAGGTCTACCATTTTCAGGAAATGTTATTGCTTTGATCACTTTTTATTCAAATTTTTATCAGAATCAAAACAGTGAAAAAACGGCGGTTTGGCACTTTTGACCATTTTTCCCGCTACGGCGTTTACCGAACAGGAAAAATATTTGTATAGCTTTGTAGAGCAGGCGATTTCAGATGCGGGGATAGCTAACATGTATGTGTTTCACAGTTTTTAACTAATTTTATATGTGTTCTAGGGAAACAGGGGGTGATTTGAATTTTTAATCCTTTTTATTTTTTTTTTTATATTTTTTTACTTTTTTTAAACTTTTTTTTTGCATTTATTAGACCGCCTAGGGGTATTGACATGGGTGGGCGGTGTCGCGGATTGTCAGAACGGTGGGGGTCGGCAAACATGGCTGCTCCGGAGCGTTAAAGAGAGCCTCCTCGAGTATCGTTAAGGTGAGGGGCAATGTGGTAAGGTATATGTATATGAGATTGTGTGGGGTTAGGGGCGAGGCTGCAGAGAGCAATATGAATTTTGTGGCTTGCTATGGTCCAAAGTGTGTGAGATTGCAGAGATGGTGGTGTGAGTTTGGGTTTTGTGGGGGTCCTGGCACAAACGTATGTGCGCTATTGTGACGAAAAGTAGCCTATTGCGCAATCGGGTGTATTAACTATGTTTGTGGAAACTTTCAGCCAAATCGGTCGAGCGGGTTTTGCGTGATTGACTAACAAACATCCAAACATCCAAACACACAAACTCACAAACTCACAAACTTTCACATTATAATATTAATATGATCCTGCCTGTGATGATAATGAAATGACTGCTGACCCTGCTGCTAATACCACAATACAAGCTGAAAGTCATGTCAGGAAAGTCTACTGGGAAGCATTTCCTATTGTCAAAATGACCAGAGGGAAAATTGAAATATTTCTGGATTGTTTTAATTGTTAATAGTTACATAGAAATTATAAAGAACAAACACAGAATAGGTTGCTTTTAGTACAAAATAGAATTAATGAAAATTTAATTAATTTTAGTGGTTCTTTTACAAATTTAACCCCTTCCCCTCCAGGCATTTTTAGATTTTTGGGGTTTTTTGCTTATCACCTTCCAAACCTCATAACGTATTTTTTCCCTTTACAGAGTCACATGAGAGCTTAATGTCAGCAAGATAAACTGTACTTTGTAATGGTACCATTTAATATTCTATATGATATACTGGAAAGATGGAAAAAATTCCAATACAACTATATTGCAGTCTATGGGACTTTTGCTATATAACTATTGAGGCTGGTCATAGATCAGCATCATTAGGTATATTGCTATGACAGGACTGGGAGCCTTCATTAGGCTTCCTGCTGCCTTAGGAGCAATTTGTTTCCTCTTGCTGCATGGGAACCATCCAGCAAAGGCACAATCTTTGATGCCTACTTCGGTTTGGCAGCCATTGTGCCTCAGTATTTCAAATTGGATGTTGGTTTGGGGTACACTAGCCCCCAGGAGCTTTGTAACCTGAACATTGCCACATCTGCCACTTCCAGTACACCGTTTTTCAATGTGGACTCTTTAATACCCCCTGGAATACATGTACCACATGTTGAGGATCAATGCTCTATAGCCTATATGTTAGTCTTTCAGATAACTGCATCTGGAATCCTACACCTCAGGTTAATACAGAGTAAAATAATTTTGAAGATTATAACACGTCTTTGTAAATTAAACTATATCAGAGTTGAATATAGCCAGCCAACTTTCTAACAGTCATATTAAACCTGGAAAACTCATTATAAAATGTAAATTTTAATTGTAGATTTTAAATCTAAATAGTTATAGGTGATGCAGAAATAAAATATGCAACTAAGCTACAACTTACGTTACGGTATATAAAAACCATTGCATTATGTTGTATACGGGATACAGTGATATATAGTAATTATGTAATCATTATAGCTCAAATTAATATTTAAGGATATTGTGCCAAGTTTGCAAACGTAAATGAGGTCGGTACAACAACAATAGCAAATACAAATAATATGAATTCTTTGCTTCATTCTATGCTATATTCTATGAAGCATAGTTCAAATAATTATTTTGCTATTTTTATTATAAATGTTTCTGTTGTTAAGAATAATAAAAATAAAACAAACTTTTATTGCATATTCATTTCCTATATAATCATAGATTGTTTTGTTGTTCATTATAGAGGATAAGGGTAAGCATAATGTATCGTAATACCCCTTTTTAATGCCCTAGCAAATGATTTTACCATTGACTAAAAATCTACTGTATCTGTACCAAAAATTCCCCATTCTTTGTTCCTTATTTTTGTCTGTTCGTCTTCACCTTTTTTCCTAAAATAATTTACACATTTTCTTCTACTATACATTCACATTATTCATAAGACCTCACTGAATTTAAAATGGTTACCTTGTACACAGGCATGCAATCATGAATCTCTTCTGAGAACGAAGAAAACATTCACACTTACTCTACTGCTAGACCTCCTCTCTAGGGATATGTTCCTGGTAGAGATCTAACATGTTGTCTGCTAGAACACACTTTTATGGCCCAAAGCACAGCAGGTAAGGATCGCTATTGCTCTATGAAGAATGCTATACTTTAACCTGAATATTTGAATCTAGGTCTTAGCTTAAAGTAGAGACAGTATTTCCCAACAGGTGACTTTGGGATCAGATGTGGCTTTCATACTTCCTGCATGTAGCTTTCGACTACAGATACTATTGTGCTTTAGGGATGTCTCCTGAGTCAGCACCATTCCCATGGTCACGTATCATCATCATTTGGCTGACTGTCAAAGTGGACTCTGAATAAGTAGCTTCATTGTTTCTACTTGTAAAATATTTCTATATTTTGTAAGTATCTCTACTTATTATCTAACGCGTTATGTAATTTACTTTTAATATATAATATATACAGTGTGACTGGGGTTACAGAAAAGTTGTCATTTGAGGATAGATTAGTAAGTCTGAAGATGAAGAGATAAGAGGGGATCCTTTATTTTCCTGAATTGTGTTTGGCTTCCTATGACCTATATTTTCTCTTTCCTAAATGACCATTGAGACAAATATTCTAATAAAGTAGAAAATACAGATTTCAATACTATTTTTATATCATATGTCCCTAAAGAGATCATAAATAATTATATATTTCAATTCTAGGAATAAAATCTTTGTGGTATCACTGATAAGGTTTAACGGATTTACTTTTATAATTTTGGATATCTATAATATATTACAAGATGTTTTCCAATAGATTTCCTCTTTTTGCATTGTCTGGAAGATGTTGTACAGGAATTTCTGCTTTTATCTTTCTGGAAAGAAAATCAATGTGGTAGTCAATCATCTTTATAGAATATAGAAATGTAATAAAGAAGAAATACATCATTGTCTGTTAATGTATTTGTTAGATGCTTAAATGTGTTTCTATAAATCTTTCACACTAATGTTATCTTGTTAGCGTTTTTGCCTCCATGCCCCATTATCTACTATACCTAAAGGGTCATTTGTCACTTTATGAGGGTTGTGATGATTTCCATCATTACTTCTGGTCAGATAAGCTAAAAGGTAGAAGTTGGTCTTTTAGCTTTGTGTTTCCAACACTGTTACACTGTTAGCCTCCATTCACATCACATATTTTACATCCATTTCACTCATTAAGGACACAGGTCCTTTTTTTATTTTTTCCATTATCACATTTTAACTAGAGATGAGCGAACACTGTTCGGATCAGCCGATCCGAACAGCACGCACCCATAGAAATGAATGGAAGCACCTGGCACGTACACTTTGCCGGCGGCCGTGCCAGGTGCTTCCATTCATTTGTATGGGTGCGTGCTGTTTGGATCGGCTGATCCGAACAGTGTTCGCTCATTTCTAATTTTAACAGCCATAACTTCTTCATTGTAATGATGACATAGCCATAATAAGGCTTGTTTCTTTTGCACAACGAGTTGTATTTGTATTGATTTGTATTTTGGCAAACATTTAGCTTATTGATCAAATTGTAATATCTCTCTCTCAGCAGGATGGCAAAAATGGCAATTTTCACAATTTTTTAGTTTTAAATTTTTCATGATGCACTGGGCATCGTGAATACCATGTTACTTATATTCTGCCAGTTAGTACCATTATGATACTAGTTGTATATTTTTTTATGTTATGCTACTTTTGCACAATAAAATCACTAATCTCCCAAAAGTTTGTTCTAGATGCACCACATTCTGAGAACCATAACCTTTTTGTTTTTCCATTATCTGAGCTTGTTTTTTGCAAGAACCGAAATTGTTTCTATTGGTACCATTTTGGGATATACAAGATTTTTAGATCATTCTTTATTCTCATATTTATATTTAATTTTTTTGCTTCTGGCAAAGTCTTCTACAGAACACAAACAGCAGGGGAGTCAATGGGGGGAGAACACAAAGAGACCCCCTTAGATACCACCATTGAATTATTAAATGGCCGCAAATGGTGTTTACACTACTTGCAGCCATGAGAGGAGGATGTCAGCTGTGTCTCTTGATGGCTCCGACACAGCTCCATCTTTGTGACACACTATTACTTCAGTTCAAAACATGTTCCTATCACTGATGTAATAGTATATCATGATGCAGGAACTAGTTAACAGATCTGTTTAATGGATGTAAAAAAAAATTATAAAAATGGATCCATCTCTGTCCTTTTGAAAGACATAAACACACAATATACCATAAAATTGGGGCTGCCTTAACAGACGGACTCAAATTGATCTTTTTTTTTCATGGAAGAATCCAATTTCAATTTATACAGACAAGTGTGCGAGTACAGGTCTGAAACCTATTTTTTTTTTCACCTGGATCTTGACAAGCCAGTAAGGAGCTAGGTTTATTACCATGCTAATGGTGGTTTTAGGTTTTAAGCAGTGTAAAGCCAAGTCATACGAAAGGGCTTCAGTTGGTGTAATTCATTATGCACTTGTGTGATCTGCATGGCTCTAAAGGCAGTAAAAGAGACCATATTGAGTCTGTGGAGGGTAGGTAGTCTACTATGTAGGTCGGTTTGAGTGCCTCTGGCACATCAAACAGTAGAGCTGAAGACTTCACCATTATCATTAAGTTCAACAAAGTCTCTTAGGAAACCCTCGGTCTTAGGGTGCGTTTACACGATGTAAAATTGAGCGTGATCTGGCACGTATATGGTGTGTCAGAGTTTGAAAAGACACCCGAATATAATAATAGCGGTAGTGGGATCGTGGCCTGGCCCGGGCCTATTCACTACTGCCCGACACGGCCTATAGTACAAGGGGAAGCAGTGAACAGGTCCGGGGAGGTTGGTAAATAGGCCGCAACCTGCTGGGAATACATACTGGGCGTGGTCGGTGGATCGGGGGCGTGGCCGGGTGGATTGGGGGCGTGGCCTAGTGAAGGGGCGGGGCTTAGCCCCGTTCGCCGGCAGAGAGTAGGCCCGGAGACTGCCTGCTCTCTGCCTGAGCGTGAGGGGAGGCTGGCGGAGCAGCGCTGCTTCAGTGGCCTCCCCAAACCACCGCTCGGTGATAAGCCAGTCCAGGACAGCTTGTCCTGGACTGGCTTAGGTTAGCAAAAATACCGCCCTCCCTGAGGCCCTGGCATAGTGCCGCCTGAAGCGCTCGCTTCAGGTCGCCTCATGGGAGGTGCGGCACTGCTTACTGACCTCGATGCTGCTGCTGCTCCCGCTGCCATCGCATGGTTTTCTCCTGGCAGACGTCTGCGCATCATCACGCCACCTACGCTAAAACGTAGACGTCTGAACCAGCGCAAGGAGAGCGGTAGCTCTCCTGCACTGCTTCAAACAAAAAAAAGTTAAAAAAAAAATGTCACGCGATCGACCCATACTTCCTTTGCGATCGACTGGTAGATCGCGATCAATGTATTGGGTACCACTGACCTACTACAATAACATAGCCCTGACTAACTTGTTGAATCTTAGAGAGTAGGCAAGATAGGAATTTTATTTCACCTGAGTTAGGGAAATTTAGGGACACAACAGTATATCCTACATTATTGATCTTTACAATTTAATATGACATACCAACTCTTGCCATCCACAACCTCCTCCAACACAGAATACTACAGAAGACTTTATAGAGACTCATCCTTCTTTAAGTGGGGCATGAGCAGAAAAATATGAGGGTAATGCCAATTTTTAACTCTAAAGAGGTCACTATCCTTAAGGTGGATCTCCTGAATGAACACGACACCGGCATGTAATCGAGCTGCCTCACAGAACAGATATGGGGAGGTTATATGGGGAGGTTAACCCCTTCACATTGAGGGAGACTATGTTACATATCATTAGCACGTTAGAAGGGATAGCGTAGTGCCAGATTGACAATCGGCAGTGTGATAGCTACTGATCTTAAGCAGTACAGTACTAGTGTAGGCAATACAAATGAAGGGAAGAGATGCACAGAACAAAAGCGCATTGATAAGCAACAAAACTAGAGTAAGTGCTAACCAATACAGAGAGGTAAATGGGCAGCATAAAAATAATACTGCCCTCAAGGGTACAAAAAAACTACTGAGGAATTAGCAGGGCTAGGGCTTCAGAGTCACATAATACCTGCACAAAGTTAAGCAACTAAGGGATGACTGTACCTACAACCAGGAATTGAATATGACTCAGTGGGGCTACACAAGCATGTTACCTGAAGGAAGGTCAAATTTAAACTGCAAGACATCAGTAGCAATAAAAAGAAGCCTCTGAATGCAGAGTCAAAGTAGCCGATTCCCAAGCAGTGCAGTGTTTATGATAAGCTACCATTGTCCAGTCTTCCTGGAGCTGATTGGGTGATTTGCACTGACTAGGGCATCCAGAATCCTCACCAGAGGGCACGTTCTACTCATGAAATAGCTGTAGCCCCTCTTTGTGAGAAGTCACCACATGTTTCCTGCCATTTTCATTGATGATAAGTTTCACTGGAAAGCCCCAGCAATATGGTACATCATTATCCAAAGGGATCTAAGTGCAATTGCTGTATTCCCACCATCAAGCCATGGTAACCACAGACAAGGCTGCATATACTGAGATGTGTGAGAAGAAATCTGGCACATTTGGTTTATTTCTTAGAGCCTCTATTATCATCTCATTGACATGAAAGAAATGGATGTGGATGATAACACGCCTTGGAGTAGCCACTGGCAAAGACTTGGTCTTGGGAAGCCTGTGCATCATATCCAAGAGTAAGTCAATGATAACCACATTGAGAAGTAGAGCTGAAAAAAAAAAAATCAGTAATGAAGTCTCTCAAATCTGCATTTTTAACTGACTCGGGAATTCCTCTAAATCGGGCATTACTTCTCCTAGAGTGGCCTTAAATGTTGGCAATTTTGGCTCTGAGTGCAGAGATCTTGATCTCAACAGAGTTAGAAATGTCCACTATTACATTATGGACTGAGGTCAGCTCTTCCATTTTAGATTCAATATGGACGCTGTGGTTCCCTAGAGTTGTCAGTTCGGCCTAAAGACTAGAGAAAGCTGCCTGGATTTGGTAATGAATAGACAGGTTATGGTCCACCAGTAAGGAGTGCATCAATGTTATGGTAGCAGGTGAATTATTCCCTCCTATGTTAGGCCAATAGAACACTTGGCATGGGTATAGTGACAGGGGTCTGCTTACTTTCTTTCCTTCTGTTAGGACAGGCAATAACCTAGGTGTTGGAAGCCATAGTGGAGATCATGGAGCAAATAGAGGACTGCAAAGGGGATGACCTGGCTGAGGGAGGGCAGATGCGTTCTCCACTGCTGGAGAGGTAGACCTGTGATTTGTCAGTACTGCTACTGGTGAAAGTGATGGAGCTTCCTCAATGCCATCTGAGAATGCCGAGCCTGGACCTGCCGCTGGAAAGATCTTGGGCAGTTTTACTGGGCTTTTCTTTGTTTTACAATGAATTATTACTCCCACAGGTTCTACGGAGTACAGACGATCAGTGTGAAGCCATTTTGTGCCGTTATAATGTCAGCGTCACACAGTCACCTCCATGCATCGCTAGCTGCGCCTCCTTAACCATGACATTTTTTGATTGACCCATAGATCTATGAAAAGATAAATAATTGACATTATTATAAAGTAAATGGGACAAGTCATGTTAGCTGTCATGTTCTCACACTGTTCTATATGGTGACAAGGTACTTTAATCTGAAGAGAGCACAGTGGGAAAACAGGTCAGTTCTAAACAGAGCTGTATATTATATTTTCATAGAAATCTACAATAATACACTTAGTAATCCTTGTCTATATATGTAATCCTAATGGTTCAATTTATATCAATAGTATTGAACTGTCTGTGAAACCACCTCGCTGGCTCTGCTGTTGTAAAAGCTTTGTTTCTCAGAGTACTTGTAGAATATAAATATCTGAAACCCTCGATATGTACAGTGTTTGTATACAAATAAATATACATCACGTTTAACCAGTTTCCATGTATAAAGCAATATTTTTCTGTAATTGTTATGTTCTCTCCTAATCCATTTAGAGAATAATACCAGACCTTGTTTAGGGTCAGGGGGCATAGGGAGAATGACTGTCAGCACTATAGTAAGAAGCTGGAACAATCAGCATTACTGAGGCACGTCTTTTATCAGTCCGCGGTCATGTGGAATAGTAAATATAGCACCCAGACAGTAATATGTACATATATGATATGATATGATTTTCAAATTGTAGAATGCTGTTTTATGAAACATTTTTATTGGCTATATACTTAGATTTTTCTTCACTTAATCCCTTAACACTCAGCGCTACAACCTGTATGTCTTGCTGAGTGTATAGTTGACTCTCAGCCTCAGCTCTGTAATAGTACAGTGCTGTAATGCCGCGAGCACAGGAGCTGTACCTGCGGCATTACCTCTGGCACTTGGCTCTGTTACACAGCTGAGGTCCAAGACTAGACTCTGGAGTCAGAAGATACTCTGACTCTAGCAGATTAATTGTGATCGTTATTGATCACAGCATCAATCAACTCCCCTCCCAGCCACCTCTCGGATCCCCCACGATAAGATTGTAAGGGGGGTTGTAAGGGCTTGCTAGGACACCCAGGAGGCCAGCAATGACAGGAGCTTCAGCTCTGCTTGATGCTGTTTCAGCACCTAATATGCTAATTAGTCTCTCTAGAGTCAGGTGGGCAGTCCAGCACTCACAGCCTATTTAACATGTTGGGTGCTGAAACTAACGGCTCCAATTGCTTAGGAATGGTGGAAATTAGGATACAAACAGCTGAATTTGGTGGAGGTGGTGGAAGGTCCTCTCTAAAACAACTTCTGGATTAAAGGGATTCTACCATTAAAACACTTTTTTTTCTAGTTGACACGTAGGAGTCAATGGCTGCTTACACAGTAACTAAGCAGCCATTTTCTTGTGGCCTCTGGGCATTCGCAGTCGGCTCTGCCCGAGGCCTACAAGTTTGACCACCTGCTCCGGAAGAAGACACTTGAAGAGGACATTCCAGATGAAGATGGAGGCGTCACTGGAGAGCTCTCTCGCAGCAGGAGAGACACCCCCAGTGCTGTCTCAGCGCTGGGGCCCGCCCCCAATGTTGTGAGAGAACTCATTTACATACTGACAAAAACCGTGATTTCTACGGAACGGCGGCGCGGAGAAGACAGCTAAAGGTAGCAGAAGAGTAGCCTTTCTTAAGGCTATTCCTACGTGTCAACTAGAAAAAAAAAGTGTTTTAATGATAGAATCCCTTTAAGGATTTACTTTTCAATGAAATGGAAAGACGGCGCTCTCAGGTCACAACAGGATTTTATTCAAAAAGACAATGATGCATCATTGTCTTTTTGAATAAAATCCTGTTGTGACCTGAGAGCGCCGTCTTTCCATTTCATTGAAAACTCTATCTTCCCTGGCCTTGGCCGGTGTCCATCAGACGTGCTGCCTCCTCCACCTGACGGTAAACCCCAAACGTAGTTGTGAGCGATTGTCACAACCTCATCAGGTGAGAGGCCATTTGGTCCTTTTAAATCTTCTGGTTATTTCCACCAAAATTTATCAGACATTCTACACTATATAGTGTGCTCGGTGTCTCTTTTGTTTTTTATTTTATTTAAGGATTTACTGGTACATTCCTTTTTCCTTTCCTTATAACTAAAG